>NC_082711.1:0-716757 GCF_030144855.1 Hypanus sabinus | reverse complement strand
ACACCCCTCTCACCCATCACACTCCCTCTCACCCATCACTCACCCCTCCTCACCCATCACACCCCTCCTCACCCATCACACCCCTCCCTACCCATCACAACCCCTCCTACCCATCACACCCCTCTCACCCCATCACACCCCTCTCACCCATCACACCCCTCCTACCCATCACTCCCCTCCTACCCATCACACCCCTCCTCACCCATCACACCCCTCTCACCCATCACACCCCTCTCACCCATCACACCCCTCTCACCCATCACACCCCTCCTACCCATCACACCCCTCCTACCCATCACACCCCTCTCACCCATCACACCCCTCTCACCCATCACACCCCTCCTACCCATCACACCCCTCCTCACCCATCACACCCCTCTCACCCATCACACACCCCTCTCACCCATCACACCCCTCCTACCCATCACACCCCTCTCACCCATCACACCCCTCCTACCCATCACACCCCTCTCACCCATCACACCCCTCTCACCCATCACACCCCTCCTACCCATCACATCCCTCCTACCCATCACACCCCTCTCACCCATCACACCCCTCTCACCCATCACACCCCTCCTACCCATCACACCTCTCACCCATCACACCCCTCCTACCCATCACACCCTCCTACCTCACACCCCTCCTACCCATCAACCCCTCTCACCCATCACACCCCTCTACCCATCACACCCCTCTCACCCATCACACCTCCCACCTCCTACCCATCACACCCCTCCACCCATCACACCCCTCCTACCCATCACACCCCTCCTCACCCATCACACCCCTCTCTACCCATCACACCCCTCCTACCCATCACACCCCTCCTACCCATCACACCCCTCCTACCCATCACACCCCTCCTACCCATCACCACCCCTCCTCACCCATCCATCACACCCCTCCTACCCATCACACCCCTCTCACCCATCACACCCTCCCCTCCTACCCATCACACCCCTCTCACCCATCACAACCCCTCTCACCCATCACACCCCTCTCACCCATCACACCCCCTCTACCCATCACACCCCTCTCACCCATCACACCCCTCCTACCCATCACACCCTCACCCAACACCCCTCTCACCCATCACACACCCATCTCACCCATCACACCCCTCTCACCCATCACACCCCTCTCACCCATCACACCCCTCTCACCCATCACACCCCTCCTACCCATCACACCCCCTCCTACCCATCACAACCCCCTCTCACCCATCACACCCCTCTCACCCATCACACCCCTCTCACCCATCACACACCTCTCACACATCACAACCCCTCCCAACCCATCACACCCCTCCTACCCATCACACCCCTCCTACCCATCACAACCCCTCTCACCCATCACACCCCTCTCACCCAATCACACCCCTCCTACCCATCACACCCCACCTCCCATCACACCCTCTAACCCATCACCCCTCCTACCCATCACACCCTCCACCCATCACACCCCTCCTACCCATCACACCCCTCCTCACCCATCACACCCCTCTCACCCATCACACCCCTCTCACCCATCACACCCCTCCTACCCATCACACCCCTCCACCCATCACACCCCTCCTACCCATCACACACCCCTCCTCACCCATCACACCCCTCCTACCCATCACACCCCTCCTACCCATCACACCCCTCCTACCCATCACACCCCTCTCACCCATCACACCACCCTCTCACCCATCACACCCCTCCTACCCATCACACCCCTCTCACCCATCACACCCCTCTCACCCATCACACCCCTCTCACCCATCACACCCCTCTACCCATCACACCCCTCCTCACCCATCACACCCCTCCTACCCATCACACCCCTCCTCACACCCATCACACCCCTCCTACCCATCACACCCCTCTCACCCATCACACCCCCTCCACCCATCACACCCCTCACCCATCACACCCCTCTCACCCATCACACCCCTCTCACCCATCACCCCACCACCACCATCACACCCCTCACACCCATCACACCCCTCCTACCCAACACACCCCTCCTACCCATCACACCCCTCCTACCCATCACACCCCACCTACCCATCACACCCCTCTCACCCATCACACCCCTCCACCCCATCACACCCCTCCTACCCATCACACCCCTCCTACCCATCACACCCCTCTCACCCATCACACCCTCTCACCATCACACCCCTCCTACCCATCACACCCCTCTCACCCATCACACCCCCTCCTACCCATCACACCCCTCCTACCCATCACACCCCTCCTACCCCATCACACCCCTCTACCCATCACACCCCTCCAACCCATCCACACGCCTCTCACCATCACACCCCTCTCACCCATCACACCCCTCGTACCCATCACACCCCTCCTACCCATCACACCCCTCCTACCCATCACACCCCTCCTCACCCATCCACACCCCTCTCACTCCATCACACCCCTCCTACCCATCACACCCCTCTCAACCCATCACACACCCCTCTCACCCATCACCACCCCCTCCTACCCATCACACCCCTCTCACCCATCACACCCCTCCTCACCCATCACACCCCCTCCTACCCATCACACCCCTCCTCACCCATCACACCCCTCTCACCCATCACACCCCCTTCCCACACACCCATCACACCCCTCCTACCCATCACACACCCCTCACACCCTCAACCCATCACACCCCTCTCACCCATCACACCTCCCTCCTCACCCATCACACCCCTCCTCAACCCACTCACACCCCCTCTCACCCATCACACCCCTCCTACCCATCACACCCCTCCTCACCCATCACACCCCTCCTACCCATCACACCCTCTCACACCATCACACCCCTCCTACCCATCACACCCCTCCACCCATCACACCCCCTCTCACCCATCACACCCCTCCTACCCATCACACCCCTCTCACCCATCACACCCCTCCTACCCATCACACCCCTCTCACCCATCACACCCCTCTCACACCCATCACACCCCCTCTCACCCATCACACCCCTCTCACCCATCACACCCCTCTCACCCATCACACCCCTCTCACCCATCACACCCCTCTCACCCATCACCACACCCCCTCACCCATCACACCCCTCTCACCCATCACACCCCTCTCACCCCATCACACCCCTCCTACCCATCACACCCCGCTCACCCATCACACCCCTCACACCCATCACACCCCTCTCACCCATCACACCCCTCCTACCCATCACACCCCTCCCACCCATCACACCCCTCTCACCCATCACACCCCTCTCACCCATCACACCCCCTCACACCCAACACACCACCCTCCTACCCATCACACACCCCTCTCACCCATCACACCCCTCCTACCCATCACACCCCTCTCACCCATCACACCCCACTCACCCATCACACCCCCTCCTACCCATCACAACCCCCTCCTACCCATCACACCCTCTCCACCCATCACACCCCTCCTACCCCATCACACCCCTCCTACCCATCACACCCCTCACACCCATCACACCCCACCACCATCACACCCCCCTCACCCATCACACCCCTCTCACCATCACACCCCTCTCACCCATCACACCCCTCCTACCCATCACACCCCTCCTACCCATCACACCCTCCTACCCATCACACCCCTCCAACCCATCACACCCCTCTCACCATCACACCCCTCTCACCCATCACACCCCTCTCACCCAACACACCCCTCTCACCCATCACACCCCTCTCACCCATCACCCCTCTCACCACACACACCCCTTCTCACCCATCACAACACCCCCTCTCACCCATCACACCCCTCTCACCCATCACAACCCCTCCTACCCATCACACCCCTCTCACCCATCACACCCCTCTCACCCATCACACACCCCTCCTACCCATCACACCCCTCCTACCCATCACACCCCTCTCACCATCACACCCCTCACCGACACATGCACCAACCTTCCTCTCACCATCACCCCCACTCACCCATCACACCCCCTCTCACCCATCACACACCCCTCTCACCCATCACACCCCTCTCACCCATCACACCCCTCATCACCCATCACACCCCTCCTACCCCATCACACCCGCCTACCCATCACACCCCTCCTACCCAATCACACCCCTCTCACCCATCACACCCCTCCTACCCATCACAACCCCCCCCCCACCCATTCACACCCCTCCTACCCATCACACCCCTCCTACCCATCACACCCCTCTCACCCATCACACCCCCTCCTACCCATCACACCCCTCTCACCCATCACACCCCTCCTACCCATCACACCCTCTCACCATCACACCCCTCCTACCCATCACACCCCTCTCACCCATCACACCCCTCTCACCCATCACACCCCTCTCACCCATCACACCCCTCTCACCCATCACACCCCTCTCACCCATCACACCCCTCCTACCCATCACACCCCTCCTACCCATCACACCCCTCCTACCCATCACACCCCTCTCACCCATCACACCCCTCCTACCCATCACACCCCTCTCACCCATCACACCCCTCCTACCCATCACACCCCTCTCACCCATCACACCCCTCTCACCCATCACACCCCTCCTACCCATCACACCCCACTCACCCATCACACCCCTCCTACCCATCACACCCCTCTCACCCATCACACCCCTCTCACCCATCACACCCCTCTCACCCATCACACCCCTCTCACCCATCACACCCCTCTCACCCATCACACCCCTCCTACCCATCACACCCCTCTCACCCATCACACCCCTCTCACCCATCACACCCCTCTCACCCATCACACCCCTCCTACCCATCACACCCCTCCTACCCATCACACCCCTCCTACCCATCACACCCCTCCTACCCATCACACCCCTCTCACCCATCACACCCCTCCTACCCATCACACCCCTCCTACCCATCACACCCCTCTCACCCATCACACCCCTCCTACCCATCACACCCCTCCTACCCATCACACCCCTCCTACCCATCACACCCCTCTCACCCATCACACCCCTCCTACCCATCACACCCCTCTCACCCATCACACCCCTCTCACCCATCACACCCCTCTCACCCATCACACCCCTCTCACCCATCACACCCCTCCCACCCATCACACCCCTCCCACCCATCACACCCCTCTCACCCATCACACCCCTCTCACCCATCACACCCCTCCTACCCATCACACCCCTCCTACCCATCACACCCCTCTCACCCATCACACCCCTCTCACCCATCACACCCCTCTCACCCATCACACCCCTCTCACCCATCACACCCCTCTCACCCATCACACCCCTCTCACCCATCACACCCCTCTCACCCATCACACCCCTCCCACCCATCACACCCCTCTCACCCATCACACCCCTCTCACCCATCACACCCCTCCTACCCATCACACCCCTCCTACCCATCACACCCCTCCTACCCATCACACCCCTCCTACCCATCACACCCCTCTCACCCATCACACCCCTCCTACCCATCACACCCCTCTCACCCATCACACCCCTCTCACCCATCACACCCCTCCTACCCATCACACCCCTCTCACCCATCACACCCCTCTCACCCATCACACCCCTCTCACCCATCACACCCCTCTCACCCATCACACCCCTCCCACCCATCACACCCCTCTCACCCATCACACCCCTCTCACCCATCACACCCCTCCTACCCATCACACCCCTCCTACCCATCACACCCCTCCTACCCATCACACCCCTCCTACCCATCACACCCCTCCCACCCATCACACCCCTCCTACCCATCACACCCCTCTCACCCATCACACCCCTCCTACCCATCACACCCCTCCTACCCATCACACCCCTCTCACCCATCACACCCCTCCTACCCATCACACCCCTCCTACCCATCACACCCCTCCTACCCATCACACCCCTCCTACCCATCACACCCCACTCACCCATCACACCCCTCTCACCCATCACACCCCTCCCACCCATCACACCCCTCCTACCCATCACACCCCTCCTACCCATCACACCCCTCCTACCCATCACACCCCTCTCACCCATCACACCCCGCCAGAGAGTAGTGGTGGATAACTGTTTGTCAGGTTGGAGGCCGGTGACTAGTGGTATGCCTCTGGGATCTGTACTGGGTCCAATGTTGTTTGTCATATACATTAATGATCTGGATAATGGGGTGGTAAATTGGATTAGTAAGTACGCAGATGATGCTAAGATAGGTGGTGTTGTGGATAATGAAATAGGTTTTCAAAGCTTGCAGAGAGATTTAGGCCAGTTAGAAGAGAGGGCTGAAAGATAGCAGATGCAGTTTAATGCTGATAAGTGTGAGGTGCTACATTTTGGTAGGAATAATCAAAATAGAATATATATAGTAAATGGTAGGGCATTGAAGAATGCAGTAGAACAGAGTGATCTAGGAATAATGGTGCATAGTTCCCTGAAGGTGGAATCTCATGTGGATAGGGTGGTGAAGAAGGCTTTTGGTATGCTGGCCTTTATAAATCAGTGCATTGAGTATAGGAGTTGGGGTGTAATGTTAAAATTGTACAAGGCATTGGTAAGGCCAAATTTGGAGTATTGTGTACAGTTCTGGTCACCAAATTATAGGAAAAATGTCAACAAAATAGAGAGAGTACAGAGGAGGTTTACTAGAATGTTAAAAAACACAAAATGCTGGCTGAACTCAGCAGGCCAGACAGCATATATGGGAGGAGGTAGTGACGACGTTTCGGGCCAAAACCCTTCATCAGGAGTCAAAATTCCGGATGAAGAGTTTCCATCCAAAACATCACCACTACCTCCTCCCATAGATGCTATCTGGCCTGCTGAGTTCTGCTAACATTTTGTGTTTTTTATTTATTTCCAGCATCTGCAGATTCACTCGTGTTACTAGAATGTTACCTGGGTTTCAGCACCTAAGTTACAGAGAAAGGTTGAACAAGTTAGGTCTTTATTCTTTGGAGCATAGAAGGTTAAGGGGAGACTTGATAGAGGTATGTAAAATTATGAGGGGGATAGATAGAGTTGACATGGATAGGCTTTTTCCATTGAGAGTAGGGGAGATTCAAACAAGAGGACATGAGTTGAGAGTTACTGGTGAAAAGTTTAGGGGTAACATGAGGGGGGATTTCTTTACACAGAGAGTGGTAGCTGTGTGGAACGAGCTTCCAATAGAAGTGGTAGAAGCATGTTCAATATTGTCATTTAAAGTAAAATTGGATAGGTTTATAGACAGGAAAGGAATGGAGAGTTATGGGTTGAGTGCAGGTTGGTGGGACTAGGTGAGAGTAAGCATTCAGCACGGACTAGAAGGGCCGAGATGGCCTGTTTCCGTGCTGTAATTGTTATATGGTTATATGGTTATCAGTACTTGGAGATATGATGTGGTGGCCATTACAGAGACTTGGTTGGCTCATGAACAGGATTGGTTACTTCAAGTGCCGGATTTTAGATGTTTCAGAAAGAACAGGGAGGGAGGCAAAAGAGGTGGTGGTATGGCATTGTTGATCAGAGATAGTATCACAGCTGCAGAAAAGGTGAACGCCGTGGAGGGATTGTCTACGGAGTCTCTGTGGGTGCAGGTTAGGAACAGGAAGGGGTCAATAACTTTACTGGATGTATGTAAAAAGCCGCCTAATAGTAACAGGGATATCGAGGGGCAGATAGGGAAACAGATGCTGGAAAGATGTAATAATAACAGAGTTGTTGTGATGGAAAATTTTAATTTCCCAAATATTGATTGACATCTCCTTTAAGCAAGGAGTTTAGATGAGGTGGAGTCTGTTAGGTGTGTTCAGAAAGGTTTCTTGACACAGTCTGTAGATAAGCCTACAAGAGGAGAGGCTGTACGTGATCTGGTATTGGGAAATGAACCTGGTCAGGTTTCAGATCTCTCAGTGGGAGAGCATTTTGGAGATAGTGTTCACAATTCTATCTCCTTCACAATAGCATTGGAGTGAGATAGAAACAGACAAGTTAGAAAAGCGTTTATTTGGAGTAAGGGGACTTATGAGGCTATCAGGCAGGAAATTGGAGGCTTAAGTACAGAAGAAATGTGGCAAATATTCAGGGGATATTTTGTGTAGAGTTCTGTATAGATACATTCCAATGAGACAGGGAAGTGATGGTAGGATACAGGAACTGTGGTGTACCAAGGCTGTAATAAATCTAGTCAAGAAGAAAAGAAAAGCTTACAAAAGTTTCAAAGAACTAGGTAATGTTAGAGCTCTGGAAGATTATAAGGCTAATAGGAAGGAGCTTAAGAAGGAAATTAAGAGAATCAGAAGGGGCCATGAGAAGGCCTTGGTAGGCAGGATTAAGGAAAACCCCAATGCATTCTACAAGTATGTGAAGAACAAGAGGATAAGACATGAAAGAATAGGACCTACAAGTGTGACAGTGGGAAAGTGTGTATGGAACCAGAGAAAATAGCAGAGGTACTTAACAAATACTTCAGTATTCACTATGGAAAAGGATCTTAGTGATTGTAGTGATGACTTGCAGCAGACTGTAAACCTTGAGCATGTGGATATTAAGAAAGAGTATGTGCTGGAACTTTTGGAAAGCATCAAGTTGGATAAGTCGCCGGGACTGGACTCACCTCCATGCTACTGTGGGAGGTGAGGGAGGAGATTGCTGAGCCTCCGGCGATGATCTTTGCATCATCAATGGGGACGGGAGAGGTACCAGAGGATTGGAGGGTTGCGGATGTTGTTCCTTTATTCAAGAAAGGGAGTAGAGATAGCCCAGGAAATTATAGACCAGTGAGTCTTACTTCAGTGGTTGGTAAGTTGATGGAGAAGATCCTGAGAGGCAGGATTTATGAACATTCAGAGAGGTATAATATGATTAAGAGTAATCAGCATAGCTTTGTCAATGGCAGGTCCTGCCTTATGAATCTGATTGAATTTTCTGAAGATGTGATTAAACACATTGATGAAGGAAGAGTAGTAGATGTAGTGTATATGGATTTCAGCAAGGCATTTGATAAGGTATCCCATGCAAGGTTTACTGAGAAAGTAAGGAGGCATGGAATCCAAGGGGACAATGCTTTCTGGATCCAGAAGTGGCTTCACAGAAGGCAAAGAGTGGGTGTAGACAGGTTATATTCTGCAGGGAAGTCAGTCACCAGTGGAGTGCCTCACGGATCTGTTCTGGGACCCTTACTCTTGGTGATTTTTATAAATGACCTGGAAGAGGAAGTGGAGGGATGAGTTAGTAAGTTTGCTGATGACACAAAGGTTGGAGGCGTTGTGTGTGGAAGGCTGGCAGAGGTTACAGCAGGACATCGATAAGATACAAAACTGGGCTGACACATGGCAGATGGAGATCAACCCAGATAAGTGTGAAGTGGTTCATTTTGGTAGATCAAATTTGATGGCAAAATATAGTATCAATGCTACGACTCTTGGCAGTGTGGAGGATTAGAGGGAACTTGGGGTCCCAGTCCATAGGACGCTTAAAGCAGCTGTGCAGGTTGACCCTGTGGTTAAGAAGGAGTATGGTGTATTGGCCTTCATCAATCATGGAATTGATTTTAGGAGCCGAGAGGTAATGTTGCAGCTTTTATAGGACACTGATTAGACCCCACTTGGAGTGTTGTGCTCAGTTCTGGTCGCCTTACTACAGGAAGGATATGGAAGCCATAGAAAGAGTGCAGAGGAGATTTACAAGGATGTTACCTGGATTGGGGAGCATGCTTTATGAGAATAGGTTGAGTGAACTCAGCCTTTTCTACTTGGAGCAAAGGAGGATGAGAGGTGACCTGATAGAGGTGTACAAGATGATGAAAAGCATTGATCATGTGGATAGTCACAGGCTTTTTCCCAGGACTGAAATGTTGCGACAAGAGTACACAGGTTTAACGTGCTGGGGAGTAGGTACAGAGGTGTCAGGGGTAAGTTTTTTACTCAGAGTGGTGAGTGCGTGGAATGGGCTGCCAGCAACAGTGGTCGAGGTGGATACAATAGGGTCTTTTAAGAGGCTTTTAGATAGGTACATGGAGCTTAGTGAAATAGGCTATAGGTAAGCCTAGTAATTTCTAAGGTAGGGACATGTTCAGCACAACTTCATGGGACAAAGGGCCTGTATTGTGCTGTAGATTTTCTATGTTTCTATATTTCTACCCCACCTATCCTTCATCCACCCTCACATCACACCCAAATCATCATACCTCTCACACACATCACACCACACAATCATCACACACTCCCACCGATCACTCACCCCACACATCATGCACAACCAATCATGCCCTTCACTACCCCCACACATCACATCCAACCCATCACACTCCTCCCACCCATCACACCATCCACACATAATTCCCAACTCATCACGTCCCTCCCAACCATAACACCCAACCCAGCACACCTGTCCTTCCTATCACCAAGCTCCGTCATACCTAATCCACCACTCCCTGTCACCCCTCACCACTCTCCACACATCACACCCAACTGTTTACACCCCCCCCACCCAATACTGCCCCACACATCGCACTCCTCCCATCCATCACAGCCATCCCACCCATCACTCCCTTCCCACCCATCATTCTTCCCACATATCACACTCAACTCTTTACCCCCCAACATATCATAGCCAACCCATGACGTCCCACCCACCCATCACTCCCCCACACATCACTCCTAACCCATTACACTCCTACCACCCATCCCTATCTCCCACACATTAGACACTTATCACACCCTTCCTACCCATTACTGCCCCACACCTCACACTCAACCAATCACACTCCTCCCACCCATCACACCCTTCCTACCCATCACTCTCCTCACACATCACACTCAGCTCATTACTACCCCCATACATTACACCTAACTCATCACACCTCTCCCACCCATCACCCTTCCATCCATCACACCCAACCTAATCACTCCCTCCACACATCACACCCCTCCCACCATTCACTTCCCCCATACATCAGTCCCAACCCATCACACCCCTCTCTCCCATCAACCCTCCATCCATCACACCTAATCTATCACACACCTCCAACCAATCATCCCCACACACCACCTTCCATCGATTACTCACCCCCACCTATTTCCACACTCAACAAACCCCCAGTCATCACAACCACCCATTCCCACTCCCATCATCCACACGGATCAAACTCCACCATTCATCACCCCCACCTGTATAATATATACCAAACAGCCATAATCCCCCCCCCCATCCACCTCTCCCTTATGGACTGGCCCTGCCTCCCTGCCAGCTCCCCTCCCTCTGCCCAAGGAGAGATTCCAAGCCTTTGTTTGCCAGTCCCCAACCCTTGGGTGACAGCCGCAAGGTTGAAGTGCCCAGCAATGGAAGGAGGTGCAATGAACATAGGCGTTTGCTGGGTAGACTGGCAAAGCGTGCTGCCCAGTTTGGAAATATCTGATCCCAGGGAATATGCAATTCAGCTGTGAGAGCTGTGAGCTGTGTGGGGCCTGTTGAAAGGGGATGTGGGTGGCAAGTATGTTGCACAGACAGTGGTGGGTGTTTGGAACACACTGGTAGTGTGGCAGAGGCAGAAATAAAAGAAAACTTTCAGAGATTCTTTCACAGGTACATGGATGTGTAGAGAGCAGTTATGTTATGTTATGATATGTTAGGACCGATTCTTTTAAAGTTAAATGCTAATGATTGGACGATGGAATTAATGACTTCATTACAAATTTTTTAGATGATATAAGGACAGGTGGCAGGGGCAGGTAGTTCTGAGGGAACTGAGAGACTATAGATGGACAGACAGATTAGGAGAATGGACAAAGAAATGCAGCTGGAATACAGTGTTGGGAAATGTATGGTCATGCACTTTGATAGAAGAAATGAAAGGGTTGACTGTTTTCTAAATGGAAAGATAATTCAAAACTCTAAGGTGCAAAGGGACTTGGGTCCTTGTGCAAGATTCCCTAATTTGCAGGTTAAGTATGTGGTGATATTAGCATTCATTTCAAGAGGACTAGAATATAAAAGGATGTAATGTTGAGACTTTATAAAGCACTGGTGAAGTCTCGCTTGGAGTATTGTGAGATGATTTTCACCCCTTATCTTAGAAAGGAAAGGGTTCAAAGAAGGTTCACAAAAATGATTCCAGGATATAATAGCTCTGCCCATATTCACTGAAATACAGCAGACTGAGGGGTGACCTCACTGAAACCTATTGAATAGTGAAAGGATAGAGTGGATGTGGAGAGGATGTTTCCTGTGGTGATAGAGGCTAAGGCTAGAGGATAGAATAGAGCGGCGTCCTTTTAGAATGGAGATGACTTGGAATTCCTTTAGCTAGAGAGTGTTGAATCTGTGGAATTCTTTGCCTCCGGCAGCTGTGGTCTCATTTTGCTGAGAACTCTGGAAACACAGGATTACCATGAGCTTGCACATCCTAGCCTGGAGATTTCACAGACTTTTGACAATATCGGGTCATTCCTTGTTTCCCTTGTATTTTGGTGTTTGTTACCGGCAACTGGTGTGGAACACTTCTCAAAAAATGGTGGAGGAATCAACAGGGAGGCAGCATGAATGGAAAAGAAGACAGTCAAAGTTTTGGGCCAAAACCCTTTGGCAAGATGGATTTCCAGCATCTGCAGATTTTCTCTCATTTGTGGAATGCTTCTGCTGGGTCACAGTATGAAGACTTTACTTCTTCAGTTACCAATAGTGGAAGACATGATAAGCCATCAGTTGTTTGAACTCTATGTCATAAGAGTGAGTGCCTTGGAATAGTGCCCAATGTTGTAACCGGGTTGCAGTCATCACTGGAATTCCCTTCCTGGGATTGAAAATAGACACAAGGGGCTGGTAATCTGCCACTAGCGTAAACTTTTGTCCATAGAGGTAGTGGTGGAACTTCTTTATTCCCCATACTAGACTAAGGGCCTCTTGGTCAATTTGTGAATAGTTGTATTCTGCGCTTGTCAGTGATCTTGAAACAAACACAATTGGGCTTTCAGATCCATCTTTCATAATGTGTGACAAAAAGGCTCTAATGCCATAAGGGGACATGTGGCACGCTAGTCTGATGTGCAGGGATGGGTCATAATGGGTGAGCAGTTCATCTGATGTTATTAATCTCTTTGTTTCCTTGAATGCTTTTTTACATCTTTCTGATCATTCCCACTTTGCTCTTATCTGTAACAGTGTGTTCAATGGGTGCAGCACTGTAGCAATGTTTGGGAGAAACTAGTGGTAGTAGTTTACAAGGCCCAAGTATGTCCTGAGTTGTAATATACTTTACAGTTTGAATGCCTGTAGCACTGCTTCATTTTTCTCTTGTGAATTACATAAGCCATGCTTGTTAAAGACTTGTTCACAATATGAGATTTCATTTCTTTCTCTTTGTGTACAGACCATACTTACTTAAGTTTACCAAGGTTCTGGAGGTGCTGTTCCTCTTTCTTGCCAATCATGATGATATCGTCAGGGTAACATTGTGTTCCTGGGATATCCTGGAGTACTTAGTTCATTGCTCTTTGCCAATTTACTGGAGCTAATGCAACAGCAAACATGAGACAATCATACTGGAATAGTCCCTTGTGAGTGTTAATTGTGACAAACTTCCTGCTTAGTTCCTCAATCTCCAGTTTGCAGGTAGGCTTGTGACAAGTCAATCTTTTAAAACAAGACGTACAAACAAGCTGGATGAACTCAGCAGGTTGGGCAGCATCCGTTGAAAGGAGCAGTCAGCGTTGATTTGACCACAGCATCCGCAGTATACTTTGTGTTTATTAATCTTTTAAAACCTCTCCCCGCCTGCCAAAGATTGAAACATATCTTCTGTTCATGGCAGGGGATACTTCACAGTACGTAACACCGGGTTGATGCTCATCTTGAAATACCCACATAAGCGAATGGCTCCGGCCTTCTCTTTCTTGATCACCAGAGTGACAGGCATGGCCCAATCATTCCACTCAACTTTGGAGAGAATTCCAGATGCCTCCGTAAGACCATTAGACAGAGGAGCAGAGTTAGACCATTCAGCTCATCAAGTCTGCTCCACCATTCCATCATGGCTGATCCTAGATCCCACTCAACCCCATACACCTGCCTTTTAGCCTTATCCTTTGATTCCCTGACCAATCATGAAACTATCAACTTCTTCTTTAAATATACCTATGGACTTGGCCTCCACCACAGTTTTGTGGCTGAGCTTTCCACAGATTCATTACTTGCTGGCCCAAACCTTTTGACAATACTCCAAATGCAACCTGAACAATGTCTTATAAAGTCTCAGCATTACTTCCTTGCTTTTATAACCATATAACAATTACAGCACGGAAACAGGCTTCCTCAGCCCTTCTAGTCCATGCCGAACGCTTACTCTCACCTAATCCAACTGGGCACTCAGCCCATAACCCTCCATTCCTTTCCTGTCCATATATCTATCCAATTTTACTTTAAATGACAATACCAAACCTGCCTCTACCACTTCTACTGGAAGCTCGTTCCACACAGCTACCACTCTGAGTAAAGAAATTCCCCCTTGTGTTAGCCTTAAACTTTTGCCCCCTAGCTCTCAACTCGTGTCCTCTTGTTTGAATCTCCCCGACTCACAATGGAAAAAGGCAATCCACATCACCTCTATCTATCCCCCTATGCCTCTGGCACCAAGTCTGGCCCTGTGGCTCAAGAGGGTAGGGAATGGAAGAGGAGGGCAGTAGTATCAGGAGACTCTATAGTTAGGGGGACACAGGAGATTCTGTGGACACTAAAAAGAAACCAGGATGGTAGATTGCCTCCTAGGTGCCAGGGTTTATGATGTTTCTAAGAGTGTCCACAATATCCTGAACTGTGAGGACGAGCAGACAGATGTCATAGTACATTTTGGTACCAACGATATAGGTAAAAAAAGGGAGAAGGTCCTGAAAGCAGGATATAGGGAGTTAGGAAGGAAGCTGAGCAGCAGGACCTCAAGGGTAGTAGTCTTGGGATTGCTGCCCGTGCACGCGACAGTGAGTAAAGGTGAAGAATGAGGTGGAGGATTAATGCGTGGCTGAAGGATAGGAACGGAGCAGGGATTCAGATTTTTGGGTCTTTGGGACCTCTTCTGGGTCAGGTATGACCTGTACAAAAAGGACGGGTTGCACTTGAAGCCAAGGGAGACCAAAAATTTGGGCGGGGAGGTGTGCAGGAAGGTTCCTTGACACAATATGTAGATAAACCTGTAAGAAGAGAGGCTGTACTTGATCTGGTATTGGGAAATCAACTTGGTCAGGTGTAAGGTCTCTCAGTGGGAGAGCATTTTGGAAACAGTGATCATGATCCTTCCTCCTTTACCATTGCGTTAGAGATGGATAGCAACAGACAAGTAAGGGAAGTGTTTAATTGGGTAAGGGGAAATATGAGGCTATCAGGCAGGAACTAGGAAGCATAAATTGGAAACAGATGTTCTCAGGGAAAAATACGGAAAAAATGTAGCAAATCTTCAGGGGATAACTGCGTGAGGTTCTGCGTAGATATGTTCCAATGAGACAGGGAAAGGATAGCAGGGTACAGGAACCGTGGTGTACAAAGGTAATGATAGAGTTCTAGAAGATTGTAAGGCGAGCAGGAAGGAGTTTAAGAATGAAATTAGGAGAGCCAGAAGGGGCTTGGTGGACAAGATTAAGGAAAACCCTGAGGCATTCTACAAGTATGTGAAGAGCAAGAGGATAAGACATGAGAGATAGGACCAATCAAGCGTAACAGTGGAAAATTGTGTATGGAACCACAGGAGATGGCAGAGGTACTTAATGAATACTTTGCTTCAGTATTCACTACAGAGATGTTCTTGGCAATTGTAGGGATGACTTGCAGCGGACTGAAAAGCTTGATCATGTAGACATTAAGAAAGAGGATGTGATGGAGCTTTTGGAAAGCATCAAGTTGAATAAGTCGCCGGGCCTGGATGAAATGTACCCCAGGTTACTGTGGGAAGTGACGAAGGAGATTGATGAGCCTCTGGCAATGATCTTTGCATCACCAATGGGGACGGGAGAGGTTCTGGAGGATTGGGGGGTTGCAGATGTTGTTCCCTTAGTCAAGAAAGGGAGTAGAGATAGCCCAGGAAATTACAGACCGGTGATTCTTACTTCAGTGGTTGGTAAGTTGATGGAGAAGATCCTGAGAGGCAGGACTTATCAACATTTGGAGAGGCATAATGTAATTAGGAATAGTCAGCATGGCTTTGTGAAAGGCAGGTCATGCCTTACGAGCCTGACTGAATTTCTGAGGTGTGACTAAATCCATTGATGAAGGTAGAGCCGTAAATGTAGTGTATATGGATTTTAGCAAGGCATTTGATAAGGTACCCCATTCAAGGCTTATTAAGGAGTATTAATAAGGTACCCCATTCAAGGCTTATTAAGAAAGTAAGGAGGCATGGGATCCAAGGGGATATTGCTTTGTGGATCCAGAAGTGGCTTGCCCACAGAAGGCAACGAGTGGTTGTAGATGGGTGATATTCTACATGGAGGCCAGTGACCAGTAATTTCCCTCAGGGATCTGATCTGAGACCCTGACTCTTTGTGATTTTTATAAATGACCTAGATGAGGAAGTGGAGGGATGGGTTAGTAAATTTGTTGATAACACAAAGATTAGGGGTGTTGTGGATAGTGTGAAGGGCTGTCAGAGTTTACAGCGGGACATTGATAGGATGCAAAACTGGGCTGAGAAGAGGCAGATGGAGTTCAACCCAGATAAGTAGATCAAATATGATAGCAGAATATAGCATTAATGGCGTTATTCTTGGCAGTGTGGAGTATCACAGGGATCTTGGGGTCTGAGTCCATAGGACACTCAAAGCTGCTTCACAGGTTGACTCTGGGGTTAAGAAGGCATACGGAGCATTACCCTTCCTCAATCGTGGTATTGAGTTTAAGAAATGAGAGGTAATGTTGTAGCTATGTAGGACCCTGGTCAGACCCCACTTGGAGTACTGTGCTCAGTTCTGGTCACCTCACTACAGGAAGAGTGAGTAAGGGGAGTAAGGGGCAGCCGTGGCTGACAAGGGAAGTCAAGGACAGTATAAAAATAAAAGAGAAGATGTATAACATAGCAAAGATGAGTGGGAAGCCAGAGGATTGGGAAACTTCTAAAGAGCAACAGAAGATAACTAAAAAGGCAATATGGGGAGAGAAGATGAGGTACGAAGGTAAGCTAGCCAAGAATATAAAGGAGGATAGTAACATCTTCTTTAGGTATATGAAGAGGAAAAAATTAGTTAAGACCAAAGTTGGGCCCTTGAAGGCAGAAACGGGTGAATTTATTATGGGGAACAAGGAAATGGCAGATGAGTTGAACAGGTATCTTGGATCTGTCTTCACTAGGGAAGACACAATCTCCCAGATGTAATAGTGGCCAGAGGACCTAGGGTAATGGAGGAACTGAAGGAAATTCACATTAGGCAGAAAATAGTGTTGGGTAGACTGATGGGACTGAAGGCTGATAAATCCCCAGGGCCTGATGGTCTGCATCCCAGGGTACTTAAGGAGGAGGCTCTAGAAATCGTGGATGCATTGGTAATCATTTTCCAATGTTCTATAGATTCAGGATCAGTTCCTGTGGATTGGAGGATAGCTAATGTTATCCCGCTTTTTAAGAAAGGAGGGAGAGAGAAAATAGGGAAATATAGACCAGTTAGCCTGACATCAGTGGAGGGGAAGATGCTGGAGTCAATTATAAAAGATGAAATAGCTGTTATGGTCCAGTCCAGAGTCCGCATTCCGGGTCATGATCCGGTCTGTGGACTCCAGACTCCGTGTCTTGTAGCCATCCCTCCTTTCACCCTTAAACCAAATAGGATCAACTTGGCTTAAGGAGGCGCACCTGATGCCTATCGGCTGGCAGGTGTATATAAGGGGCTCTAGGACTGAGTCTAATTGGGGGTGTCCTGTTCCTCTGTTTGCCTTGTATGCGCTGGTCCTGCTCTTCAGTCTGGTTCGCACTGTCGTGCTGTTCGTCTGTCTATCCCATTTCGACCCTGGCTTGAAGTACCTACCATTAATCATCTAGTTCTGTAAGTCCATTCTTGTATTCACCCTGGACTGAGCTCCTTTCCAATCCCTTTCTTCCATTGGGTAATCAGGCTGGACTGCTGTTGCCTGGCGGGGTACTCTGACCCTTTCCTACCCCTCGCTTCCAATGGGTTGTGCCCTGTGACCTGCCCAGGCCCCTGTATTCTTGCCTGGGAGGCCGGGTGCTGCCCAGGAGTTATGCGGCCTGCCCAGGGGGCTATCCTCACAGCATTCCTTGTCCCATAGACCCATCCTTTAGCCTAGCCAGAGTCCTGCCTTCGCCATGAACTCTCTGAACCCCAGGATCACCTTTGCATGCCATGGTCTCCCCATCTTGTTCTATCCTTTAGTTGTTCCGATCCTGCCCCTAGTACTTCAGTGCCTGTGTCCTGCATTTGGGTCCAGTCTCCACGTCCCCATGTTTGGATAGCAGTAACAGGATCGGTCTGAGTCAGTATGGATTTACAAAGCGGAAATCATGCTTGACAAATCTTCTGGAATTTTGAGGATGTAACTATGAAAATGGATAAGGGAGAGCCAGTGGAAGTAGTGTACCTGGACTTTCAGAAAGCCTTTGATAAGGTCCCACATAGGAGATTAGTGGGCAAAATTAGAGCACATGGTATTGGGGGTAGGGTATTGACATGGATAGAAAATTGTTTGGCAGACAGGAAATAAAGAGTAGGGATTAACGGGTCCTTTTCAGAATGGCAGGCAGTGACTAGTGGGGTACTGCAAGACTCGCTGCTGGGAATGCAGCTATTTACAATATACATTAATGATTTAGAGGAAGGGATTAAAAGTAACATTGGCAAATTTGCAGATGACACAAAGCTGGGTGGCAGTGTGAAATGTGAGGAGGATGTTATGAGAATGCAGGGTGACTTGGACAGGTTGGGCAAGTGGGCAGATGCATGGCAGATGCAGTTTAATATGGATAAATGTGAGGTTATTCACTTTGGTGGCAAGAATGGGAAGGCAGATTACTATCTA
Source organism: Hypanus sabinus (assembly GCF_030144855.1). NCBI lineage: Eukaryota > Metazoa > Chordata > Chondrichthyes > Myliobatiformes > Dasyatidae > Hypanus > Hypanus sabinus. Next base: position 697,805 of record NC_082711.1, on the reverse strand, counting down.
AATGGTGTCAAATTAGGAAAAGGGGAAGTACAATGAGAGCTAGGTGTTCTTGTACATCAGTCACTGAAAGTAAGCATGCAGGTACAGCAGGCAGTGAAGAAAGCTAATAGCATGTTCACCTTCATAACAAAAGGTGTTGAGTATAGGAGCAAAGAGGTCCTTCTGCAGTTGTACAGGGCCCTGGTGAGACAACACCTGGAGTATTGTGTTCAGTTTTGGTCTCCAAGTATGAGGAAGGACATTCTTGCTATTGATGGAGTTTAGCGTAGGTTCACAAGGTTAATTCTCGGGATGGCGGGACTGTCACATGTTGAAAGATTGGAGTGACTGTGCTTGTATACACTGGAATTTAGAAGGATGAGAGGGGATCTGATTGAAACACATAAGATTATTAAGGGATTGGACATGCTAGAGGCAGGAAACCTGTTCCCAATGTTGGGGGAGACCAGAAACAGAGGACACAGTTTAAGAATAAGGGGGAGGCCATTTAGAACAGAGTTGAGCAAAAAACTTTTTCACCCAGAGAGTTGTGGATCTGTGAAATGCTTGGCCTCAGAAGGCAGTGGAGGCCAGTTCTCTGGGTGCTTTCAAGAGGGAGTTAGAGAGAGCTCTTAAAGATGGTGGAGTCAAGGGATATGGGGAGAAGGCAGGAACGGGGTACTGATTGTGGATGATCAGCCATGATCACAGTGAATGGCAGTGCTGGCTCGAAGGGCCAAATGGCCTACTCCTGCACCTATTGTCTTTTGTCTGTTGTCTAAATGTTGTACCCTTGTTCAAGACCTGTAAGTCTAACTTCAGTGGTGGGCAAGTTGTTGAAGATCCTAAGATGCAGTATTTATGAGCATTTCGAGAGACATAATCTGATTAGGGATAGTCAGCAGGGCTTTGTCAAGGGCAGATCGTGCCTTAGGAGTCTGACTGAATTCTTTGAGGATGGAAAAAATCACTTTGATGAAGGTAGAGCAGTGAATGTAATGTCTGTGGATTTCAGTAAGGCATTTGATAAGGTTTCCCATGCAAGGCCCCTCCAGAAAGTAATGAGGCATGGGGTCCAAGAGGACCTTTCTTTGTGGATCCAGAATTCTCTTGCCCACAGAAGGCAAAGAGTGGTTGTAGATGGTTTGTATTCTGCATGGAGGGCAGTCACCACAGGGATCTGTTGTGGGACCTCTCCTTTTTGTGATTTTTATAAATGACCTGGATGAAGATGTAGAAGTGTGGATTAGTAAGTTTACTGATGACACAAAGGTTGAGGGTGTTGTGGATAGTGTGGAGGGTTGTCAGAGGTTTCAGCGGGACATCGATAGAATGCAGAACTGGGCTGAGAAGTGGCAGACGGACTTCAACCCAGATAAGTGTGAAGTGGCTCATTTTGATAGGTCCAATTTGAAGACCAAATATGATATTGGTAAGAATCTTGGCAGTGTGGAGGATCTGAGAGGTCTTGGGATCAGTGTCAATGGGACGCTCAAAGCTGCTGTGCTGGTTGACCATCTTGTTAAGAAGGCATATAGGGTGTGTTGGCATTCATTAGCTGTGGGATTGAGTTCAAGAGCTGTGGGGTAGTGTTACAGCTATATAAGAACTTGGTCAGACCCCACTTGGAGTACTGTGTTCAGTTCTGGTCACCTCATTACAGGAAGGATGTGGATACTATAGAGAGAGTGCAGAGGAGATTTACAAGAATGTTGCCAGAATTGAAGGGCATACCTTATGAGAATAGCTTGATTATACTTTGCCTTTTCTACTTGGAGTGACGGAGGATGAGAGGTGACCTGGTAGAGGTGTAAAAGATGATGAGGGGCATTGATTGTGTGGATAGCCAGAGGCTTTTTCCCAGGGCTGAAATGGCTAACACTCGGGGACATAGTTTTAAGGTGCTTGGAAATAGATACCGAGGGGATGGTAGGGTGAGTTTTTCACAGAGTGGTGGGTGCGTGGAGTACACTACTGGAAATGATGGTAAGAGGCGGATACAAAAAGGCATTTTAAGAGACTTTTAGATAGCTACATGGAGCTTAGAAAAATAGAAGGTTATGTGCTAGGGAAATTCTAAGCAGTCTCTAGATTAGGTTACATGGTCGGCACAATGGAAAGGGTGTGGCTCCCAAAACAATCTTAGCCAAAATAGCATCATTTTTTGTCTTTCATCACAACTTTCTTGCAGCTTACGACTGTAAGTTAATACCAATCATAAAAATAATGCTTGCTAGGCAATCTTCTTAATAAGAAACGAAATTCGTAAAGTGAAACACTTTGTAGTTATAGCAGAGATGGAGACACATGAGAGGAGGTTGGAAAAAAAACGAAGGCAATGAAAGATGTGGGAGCACGCGCACGTGCACACTCACCCTGTTGCCTGTGATTTTGCTTAATCATCAGCCTCTCCATGCTAGGAGTCTCACTACACATTGACTCTATATGTAAACCAACTGCCTCGTCTTCAGCACTATCACTGCAGTTCCTATCCCCTGCCAAATTAGTTTAAATCTACCCAAACAACTCTAGCAATTTCCCCGCAAGGATATTGGACCCACTCATCCAATGAATTCAGGTGTAATCCATCCCTTTTGTGCAGCTCAGACCTTCCCCAGTAGAGAACCCAACCTCAAGCACGCATTCACTTGCCAAATCATCCTATTCTTGCTGTCACTGGCAAGATAGTGTTAAAGATGTGGAGGCTTCAGTAATGATCTTTCAAAAACCATTGGACTCTGGCATGGGGCCACAGGACTGGAAAATTGAAAGTGTCACTTCACTCTTTAAGAAAGGAGGAAGGCAGCAGAAAGGAAATTATAGACCCATTGGCCTGACTTCAGTGGTTGGGAAGATGTTGGAGTCAATTGGTAAGGATGAGGTGATGCAGTATTTAGTGACACAAGACAAGATAGGACAAAGTCAGCATGGTTTCCTTCAGAGAAAATCTTGCCTAACAAACCTGTTGGAATTCTTTGAGGAGATCACAAGCAGGATAGAGAAAGGGGATGCAGTGGATGTCGTATATTTGGACTTTCAGAGGCCTTTGACAATGTGCACACATGAGGATGTTGACCAAGTTAAAAGCCCAGGGTAACACAGGAAAGCTACTAACATGGTTAGAACATTGGCTGATTGGTAAGAGGCAGCGAGTGGGAATAAAAGGATCCTTTTCTGGTTGACAGTCTTTGACAGCCCTCCACACTATCCACAACACCCCCAAACTTTATGTCATCAGCAAATTTACTAACCCATCCCTCCACTTCTTCATCCAGGTCATTTATAAAAATCGTGAAGAGCAGGGGTCTCAGAACAGATCCCTGAGACACATCACTGGTGACCAATCTCCATGCAGAATATGACCCATCTACAACCAATCCTTGCCTTCTGTAGGCAAGCTGGTTCTGGATCCACAAAGCAATGTCCCATTGGATCCCATGCCTCCTTACTTTCTCAATAAGCCTTGCATGGGGTACCTTGTTAAATGTTTTGCTGAAATCCATATACACTACATCTACTGCTCTAACTTCACCAATGTGTTTAGTTACATCCTAAAAAAAGTCAATCAGACTCATAAGGCATGACCTGTCTTTCACGAAGCGATGCTGACTATTCCTAATCATATTATGCCTCGCCAAGAGTTTATAAATCCTGCCTCTCAGGATCTTCTCCATCAACTTATCAACCACTGTAGCAAGCCTCACTGGTCTATAATTTCCTGGGCTATCTCTACTCCCTTTCTTGAATAATGGAACAATATCCATAACCCTCCGATCCTCCAGAACCTCTCCTGACCCCATTGTTGATGCAAAGATCATCACCCGAGGTTCAGCAATCTCCTCCCTCGACTCCCACAGTAGCCTGGGGTACATCTCGTCTGGTCCCAGTGACTTATCTAATTCGATGCTTTACAAGAGCTCCAGCACATCCTCTTTCTTAATATCTACATGCTCAAGCTTTTCAGTCTGCTGTAAGTCATTCCTACAGTTGCCAAGATCCTTTTCCATAGTGAATACTGAAGCAAAGTACTCATTAATTAGATCTGCTGTCTCCTCCAGTTCCATACACACTTTTCCACTGTCACACTTGATTGGTCCTATTCTCCCGTCTTATCCTCTTGCTCTTCACATACTTGTAGAATGCCTTGGGGTTTTCCTTAATCCTGTCCACCAAGGCCTTCTCATGGCCCCTTTTGGCTCTCCTAATTTCTTTCTTAATGCCTTCCTGCTAGCCTTATAGATCTCTATCATTACCTGGTTTTTTGAACCTTTTGTAAGCTCTTCTTTTCTTCTTGACTATATTTACAACAGCCTTTGTACACTATGGTTCCTGTCCCCTACCATCCATTCCCTGTCTTATTGGAACGTACCCATGCAGAAGTCCATGCAAATATTCCCTGAACATTTGCACTTCTTCTGTACATTTCCCTAAGAACATCCGTTTCCAATTTATGCTTCGAAGTTTCTGCCTGATAACCTCATATTTCCCCTGACTCCCAATTAAACACTTTCCTGACTTGTCTGTTCCTATCCCTCTCCAATGCTATGGTAAAGGAGCTAGAATTGTGATCACTATCTCCAAAATGTTCTCCCACTGAGAGATTTGACACCTGACCAGCTTCATTTCCCAATACCAGATCAAGTACAACCTCTCCTCTTGTAGGCTTATCTATATATTGTGTCAGGAAACCTTCCTGAATACACCTAACAAACTCCACCCCATCTAAACCCCTTGCTCTAGGGACATGCCTGTCAATATTTGGGAAATTAAAATCTCCCACCCCTCTGACAATCCTGTTTACACCTTTCCAGAATCTGTCTTCCTATCTGCTCCTCAATGTCCCTGTTACTATTGGGTGGCCTGTAAAACACCCAGTAGAGTTATTGACCCGTCCTGTTACCAACTTCCACCCACAGAGATTCTGTAGACAATCCCTTCATGTCTTCCTCCTTTTTTATGACCTTGACACTATCTCTGATCAGCAGTGCCACGCACCCACCTCTTTTGCCTCCCTCCCTGTCCTGTCTGAAACATCTAAATCCTGGCACTCAAAGTAACCATTTTTGCCCCTGAGCCATCCAAGTCTCTGTAATGGCCACCACACCATAGCTCCAAGTATTAATCCACGCTCTAAGATCTTCCACTTTGTTCATAATAATCCTCGCATTATAATAGGTGCATCTCAAACCATTGGTCTGAGTGCGTCCCTTCTCTATCACCTGCCTGTCCTGCGTCTCACACAGTCTCCAAGTTTTCTGTATTTGTGATCCAATCATTTAAACAGCGAAACATTTAGAAAGGAGTGGTTCCATTAGACAGATACAGCACGGATTCAGAAAGGGCAGGTCCTGTCTGACAAACTTGCTGGAGTTCTTTGAGGACATAATGAGTGCAGTGGATAGAGGGGAGCAGGTAATGTCATATACTTGGATTCCCAGAAGACGTTTGATAAGGTGCCGCACAAGAGACTTATAAATAAGATACGGATGAACGGAGTCGGAGGAAGTATATTGGCATGGATAGTGCATTGGTTAACCAATAGAAGGCAGAGAATTAGTATAAATGGGTGTTTCTTCAGTTGGCAGTCTGTGGTGAATGGGGTGCTGCAGGGGTCATTGTTGGGCCCACAGGTATTTACCATTTACATTGATGATTTGGAAGAGGGGACTGAGTGTAGCACTGCAAAATTTGGTGATGACACTAAACTGAGTGGACAAGCGAATTGTACAGAGAATGTGGAGAGTCTGCAGAGGCATATAGATAGGTTAAGTGAGTGGGCCAAGATCTGGCAGATGGAATACAATGTTGGTAAATGTGAGATCATTCACTTTGGAAGGAATAATAAAAGAGCAGATTATTATTTAAATGGTGAAAGATTACTGCATGCTGTTGTTCAGAGGGACTTGGGAATGCTTGTGCATGAATCACAAAAAGTTGGCTTGCAGGTACAACAGGTTATTAAGAAGGCAAACGGAATGTTGGCCTTCGTTGCTGGAGAGATTGAATTCAAGAGCAGGAAGGTCATGCTGCAACTATACAGGTTACTGGTGAGGCTGCACCTGGAGTACTGTGTGCAGTTCTGCTCTCCATACTTGAGGAAGGATATACTGGCTTTGAAGGCAGTGCAGAGGAGGTTCACCAGGTTGATTTCAGGGATGAAGGAGTTAACCTATGAGGAGAGGTTGAGTCACCTGGGACTATACCAGGGGTGGGCAAACTTTTTGACTTGAGGGCCACAAAGGGTTTTAAAATTTGACAGGGAGGCCGGACCAGGAGCAGATGGACGGAGTGTTTTGGTAATACACCTCATAAGAGAAAATAAAATATCATGGGATATGTAGAAAACATGTGCTTTAATTCCAATTGAAAATGAACAAATGCATTACAACAAAATATGTCTTTGAAGTCCCATGGTATTTAGCTATTTATTGAAATGACTTTTAAAACACTGAAAATTAAATGAATAAAATACAGCTTTTTTTAATAGTAACAGTTATTATTTTAAAGCACTGAAAATTCTGTTATCCTTCAAGATATTATCATCATCACTCTCCTCCTGACTGTCTTTATTTCAAAAACGGTAGGAGATGCAGGTCTACTTGTCCTGCTCCTTCTTATTCAATTGTCCCCTGTGCCAAAACTGTGAGAGCGTGCCAGTATGCGGAGCTCTGTGCTCGCAAATCCCCGCAGGCTATCTCCCTTAGCCGGAACGCTGACTAATTGTGAGCCGGTTCGGATGTGCCAGGAAATGGGTCGCCACAAGGTCACAAAGTAAAGCGCAAATGTGGAGTAATACGCTGCACCTCAACAAAGGTCAATGTATATAGAGTGCGTCATCTATTGGGAAATCGCCAGAATTGCGGGGAAAAAACGTTAACAAGGTTTATTAATATAATTTCATCAAATTCTGCGGGCCGGATTAAAAAGCTTAACGGGCCGCATATGGCCCGCGGGCTGTAGTTTGCCCATACTTGGACTATACTCCCTGGAATTCAGAAAAATGAAAGGGGATCTTATAGAAACATACAAAATTTTGAAAGAGATAGATAAGATAGAGTAGGAATGTTTTTTCCATTAGTCGGTGAGACTAGAACTAGGGGACATTACCTCAAGATTCATGGGAGAAGAGTTAGGACGGAGATGAGGAGAAACTGTTTTTCCTAGTGAGTGGTGAATCTGTGGAATTCTCTGCCCAGGAAAGCAGTTGAGGCTTCTTTACTAAATATATTTAAGAAACAGTTAGATGGGTTTTTACATAGTAAGGGAATTGAGGGTTATGGGGAAAAGACAGGTAGATGGAGCTGAGTTTATGGACAGATCATCCATGATCTTACTGAATGGCGTGGCAGGCTCGATGAGCTGGATTGCCTACTCCTGCTCCTATTTCTTATGTTCTTTTGTTAACCTCCTCTTCCTCCATCTCTTCAGTTTGGTTCCCACCCCCCAGCAATCCTAGTTTAAACTCTCCCCAACAGCCTTAGTAAACCACCCCACCAGGATATTTGTCCCCCTGGGATTCAAGTGCAATCTGTCCTTTTTGTACAGGTCACTCCTGTCCCAAAAGAGGTCTCAATGATCCAGAAATCTGAACCTGTGCCCCGCTCCAATCCCTGGGCCACGCATTTATCCTCCACCTCACTCTATTCCGATATTGACTGTCACGTGGCACAGGCACTTTGATGACTACCACAAAGATGACTACCTTTGTGGTCCTGCTTCTCAACTTCCTTCCGAATTCCCTGTAGTCTGCTTTCAGGATCTCCTCCCTTTTCCTGCCTATATCGTTGCTACCGATATGTACCACAACCTCTAGTTATTCTCCTTCCCACTTCAGGATATTGTGGACGCACTCCCACCCACCGTCCTCTCCCTCCACTTCCCTACCCACAGTCCTCACCCCCTCCTCTCCCATTCCCCAACCCAGTCCTCCCTCTCCTCTCCAATTCCCCAACCCCCAGTTCTCTCCCCACCTCCCTCACTCCCCAACCCACAGTCCAGTCCCCGTCTGTTCCAGTCCCCCTCCTAGTTCATTTGTGTTCCTCACCACTGAGTAAACCTGCAAGTTAACCTTCCAAGTCCCTTTGCATCTCAAATTTTTGGATTTTTCTCCCCACTTAGAAAATAGTCTGAATATTTATTTCTACTACCAAAGCATATGACCATGGATTTTCCGACATTATATTTCACTTGCCACTTCAGAATCAGAATCAGAATCCAGTTTGTTATCACTGGTATGTGACATGAGATTTGTTAACTTAGCAGCAGCTGTTCAATGCAATACATAACCTAGAAGATAGAGAAAAAAATGATAATAATAATAAAAAATAAAATAAAACAATAATAAATAAACTTGTCAGGACTCACAAAGGGTCTCGGCCCGAAACGTCGACAGCACTTCTCCCTATAGATGCTGCCTGGCCTGCTGCGTTCCACCAGCATTTTGTGTGTGTTGCTTGAATTTCCAGCATCTGCAGATTTCCTCGTGTTTGCCAAGTATATCAATTCCGTGTATTGAATAGATTTTTTTAAAAGGTGCAAAAAACAGAAATACTGTATATTTTTTTAAAAAGTGATGTAGTGTCCATTTAGGAATCAGATGGCAGAGGGGAAGAAACTGTTCCTGAATCACTGAGTGTGTGTCTTGAATTTGAATTGAATTGAATTTGAATTGAATGATCTTTATTGTCATTAATCATAGGTACAATGAAACTCTGTTTGGCTTCCTCTCAGGCAATCAAACAAAGCGGTAGATAAAAACAAGACAGTAATAGAAAAACGGTATTAAATAGATAAGTAGCATAAAATAAGTTACAGCAGCACCAGAATGTCACAGTAATGCACAAAGTGCCATTAGTGCAAGTATTTGAGTCCTTGTGTGTGCATGTGTGTGCTCACAGTTTCAGTCACTGTCCTGTGGGAGTGATGCGATGGAGGCCACAGCTCTGGGGTAGAAGCTGTTCCTCAGTCTATTTGTTCTGGTTTTTAGTGTCCTGAACATCCTGGACAGAAGCATGTCAAACAGGGAGGGGCCGGGGTGTGCGGTGTCTCTGGTTATGCTGATTGCTTTCCTCCTGAGTCTGCTGGAGTAGATGGTGTCCAGTACTGGGAGCTCCATCCTGACAATTCACTGGGCCGCCTTCACCGCACGATGCAGGTCTTGTTGCTCAGTGGCTGTGCAGCTAGCATACCATACCGTGGTGCTGTTGGTCAGGATGGATTCAATTGTGCTTCTGTAGAAGTTAAGCAACAGCTTTTGTGGAAGTTTGGCCTGTTTCAGCTTTCTGAGGAAGAAGAGTCTTTGTCGTGCCTTTTTTACAAGCATCGAGGTGTTGGTGGTCCATGTCAGCTGCTTTTGACAACATAGCTCCAAGGAGCTTCAGGTGTTCCACACTTTCCACTACCTCTCCATGTACATGGAGGGGTGTGTGTACTCTGTCCTTTGATCTCCTGAAGTCAATGATCAACTCTTTTGTTTTAGAAGTGTTAAGGACCAAGTCGTTGTCCTTACACCACTCCGTCAGAAGATCTACCTCGAGCCTGTAGGCTGTTTCATCCTTGTCCGAGATCTGGCCAACCACTGTGGTATCATCCGCAAATTTAATTATGGAGTTGGAGGTGTAGGTGGGGGTGCAGTCATGTGTGAAGAGTGTGTAGAGCATAGGGCTCAGCACACAGCCCTGCGGGGTGCCTGTTTTTCAGATGTGGGTGGTGGAGGTGTGCTTACCAACTCCGACTTGCTGTGGTCGGTCTGTGAGAAAGTCCATGACCCATGAGCACAGGGAGGAACCAAGGCCAAGAGTGTTCAGTTTGCTGACCAGTTTATGGGGGATGACTGTGTTAAATGCAGAACTAAAGTCCACAAATAACATCTTCACATAAGTGTTCAGTTCCTCTAGGTGAGTCAGAGCAATATGGAGGGCTGTTGTGATTGCATCCTCAATGGAGTGATTTGCCCAGTAAGCAAACTCGTGTTTGCCTTCAGGTATCTGCATCTCCTACCCAGTGGTAACAGTGTGAAAAGGGCATGCCCTGGGCACTAGATGTCCTTAATAATGGATGTTGCCTTTCTGAGACACTGCTCCCTAAAGATGTCCTGGGTACTTTGTAGGCTAGTACCCAAGATGGGGCTGACTACATTTATAACCTTCTGCAGCTTCTTTTGGTCTTGTGCAGCAGCCCCTCCATACTAGACAGTGATGCAGCCTGTCAGAATGCTCTCCATGGTCCAACGATAGAAGTCTTTGAGTGTATTTGAGTGGGGATATTAGAGGAAGGTTTTTCACTCAGAGTGGTTGGTGCATGGAATGCACTGCCTGAGTCAGTGGTGGAGGCAGATACACTAGTGAAGTTTAAGAGACTACTAGACAGGTATATGGAGGAATTTAAGGTGGGGGGGTTATATGGGAGGCAGGGTTTGAGGGTTGGCACACAATTGTGGGCCGAAGTGCCTGTAATGTGCTGTGCTGTACTATTCTATGTTCTATGTTCTATTTGTTGACATGCCAAATCTCTGCAAACTCCCAATATAGTTGCTGTCCTGCCTTCTTTATGACTACATCAATATGTTGGGACCAGTTTAGATCCTCAGAGATCTTGACACCGAGGAACTTTCTTGCCCATTTTTCTAATCTGTCTAGAATCCTCACCCTGCTGGCTGCAATTATGTCCTATCATCTGCCTGCCCTCCTGACAGTCTGACTGCACACTGTTTTTGCTTTCTTACCATCTGTCCTAAAATGAGTCCATTCACACTGGTTCCCACCCACCTGCCAATACGCAAAAATACAACTGCAGGTGCTGTGGATCAAAGAATCCGTACACAATGCTGGAAGAACTCAGCAGGTCAGGCAGCATCCGTGAGAAAAGAGTAGCTAAAAAAAGTGCGGGAAGTGGAAGAGATGAGGGTGAGGGCATCTTTGATGACGCCAGAAGGGAGACCACGATCCTGAAAGAAAGAGGACATTTGAGAAGTCCTGGAACAGAAAGCCTCATCCTGGGAGCAGATGTGGCGGAGACGGAGGAACTGGGAATAGGGAATGGCATTTTTGCATTGGGCAGGGTGGGAAGAGGTATAGTCAAGATAGTTATGGGAGTCAGTGGGTTTGTTTGTGAAAAGTTTGAGTCAGTGTGAGAAAATCTCTTTTCTCACAGATGCTGCCTGAACTGCTGAGTTCTTCCAGCGTTGTGTACATATTCACCTGCCAATATTAGTTTAAACCCTCCCCAACAGCTCTAAAAAACCTGCCCACAAGTATATTGGTCCCCTTTGGATTCAGGTGCAACCTGTCACTCTCAAGCAGGTCATACATCCCACAGAAGAGATCCCAATTATCGAAGAACCTGAAGGCCTGCCCCCTGCACCAGCTTCTCAGCCATGCATTAATCTACCAAATTATCCTGTTTCTACCTTCACTGGCATGTGGCTCAGGCACAGGACTATAGCTGTGACATCGCAATTACCTTCCTGTTTTTAATGTAAATGACGCAGTTAATGGAGCAAGCATCCTGCGTGCCTTCTTCACAGTGGCCTCCTTTGGTCCCACTCGCTGCCTCCTGCATCCCCACCATTCCTCTACACATGCCAGTATATTTCCTGTAACACCATAGGATTTTATCATTTTAAACAACCTCATGTGAGACATCTTATCAAATGCCTTCTGAAAATCTATGTAAATGACGTGCACTGCCTTTCCTTTGTCCACCCTGTTTGTTACTTCCTCAAAGGACTCTAACAGATTTGTCAGGCAAGATTTCCCTTGACAGAAACCATGCCGACTTTGACTTATTTTATCATTAGTCTCCAAGTACCCTAAAACCTCATCCTTATTAATGGACTCCAACACTTTCCCAACCCTGAGGTCAGGCTAACTGGCCTGTAATTTCCTTTCTTGTGCTTTTCTCCCCTCTTAAGGAGTGGAGTGACATTTGCAATCTTCCAGTCCTCCAGGACCATGCCAGAATCAAGTGATTCTTGAAAGATCATGACTAATGTATCTATTATCTTTTCAGCAACCTCTCTCAGGACTCTGGGATGTAGTCCATCCACCTTAAGACCTCTCAGTTTGCCTTGCGCTTTTTCCTTTGTAATAACAATGTCTCTCACTCCTGCTCCCTGACACTCATGGACCTCTAGACCCCTGGAACACTGCTAGTGTCTTCCACAGTAAAGACTGAAGCAAAGTACTTATTCAGTTCATCTGCCATTTCTTTGTCCCCCATTACTACCTTACCAGCCATCATTTTCCAGTGGTCCAATGTTAACTCTCACCTCCCTTTTATTCTTCATATAACTGAAAAGAATCTTTTTGTATCCTGCATTATATTATTGGCTAGTCTGCCCTCATATTTCATCTTTTCCCTTCTTGTAGTTTTTTTTAGTTGCCTTTTGTTGGATTTTAAAAGCTTCCCAATCATCTAACTTCCCACTCACTTTTGCTTCCTTATATGCCCTTTCCTTGGCTTTCATGCAGCCCTTAACTTCCCTTATCTGCCACAGTTGCCCAGCCCTGCCACTTGAGAACTTCTTCTGTGGACATATCTGTCTTGCACCTTGTAAACTATTCTCAGAAACTTCAGCCTCCTCTATTTGGCCATCATCCCTGCCAGTATCCTCCTCCAATCCATCTGGATAAGCTTTATCATGTCTCTGTAATTCCCTTTACTCCATTGTGATGCTGAAGCATGAGAGTTATGCTTCTTCCTCCTAAACTGCAGTATGAATTCAGTCATATTATGATCACTAAGGGTTCCTTTACATTCAGCTGACTAATAAAATCTCTCACCTCTGATCTTTAACCCCTACTCTCTTGTTTTAGCCTTCCCCCTTGGGAAAAAACTACATAATGACTGCATTTGATCTTCCCACCTCCATCAGGTGGCCCCTTAATCTCCTACGTTTCAGGAAGTAAAGTCCCATTCTACACAATAAAGGTGCAACTCCTGCTTGTAACTCTTTTGTCTGACTTTCTAATGGTCCTATATTCACTCTTGTTTCTCTTTTATTTTTAATACGTGAAAAAATTTTTACTATTCACTTTGATATTATTTGCTAGCTTGCTTTCATAATTCATCTTTTCTAATGATTTTTTTAGTTGCTCTGTAGGTTTTTAAAAACTTCACAATCCTCTATCTCTCCGTTAATGTTTGTGTTGTATGCCCTTTGTGGAGGCCAAGCCATTCTAGAACCATAGAACCATAGAACATTACAGCACAGAAACAGGCCTCTTGGCCCTTCTTGGCTGTGCCAAACCATTTTTCTGCCTACTCCCAATGACCTGCACCTAGACCATATCCCTCCATACCCCTCTCATTCATATACCTGTCCAAGTTTTTCTTAAATGTTAAAAGTGAGCCTTCATTCACCACTTCAGCTGGCAGCTCATCCCACACTCCCACTACTCTCTGTGTGAGTAGTTTAAAGGGAACAAATGTTCCCTTTAAACTTTTCCCTTTTCACCCTTAACCCATGTTCTCTGGTTTTTTTCTCTCCTAGCCTCAGTTTACATTCACTCTATCTATAACCATCATAATTTTATACACCTCTATCAAATCGCTCCTCATTCTTCTGCGATCCAGGGAATAAAGTCCTAACCTATTCAACCTTTCTCTGTAACTTTTTCATGCCCCGGCAACATCCTTGTAAACCTTCTCTGCACTCTTTCAACCTTATTAGTATCCTTCCTGTAATTAGGTAACCAAAACTGCACACAATGCTCCGGATTTGGCCTCACCAAAACATTCCAACTTTTATACTCAAAACTTTGATTTATAAAGGCCAATGTGCCAAAAGCTCCCTTTACGATCCTATCTACCTGTGACGTCGCTTTTAGGTCTAATGTCTAATCCAATTTACTACCTCACCATGTATACCTAGCAACTGAATCTTCCTAACTAACCTCCCCATGCGGGATCTTGTCAAAGGCCTTACTGAAGTCCATGTAGACAACATCCTCTGCCTTCCCTTCATCCACTTTCCTGGTAATCTCCTTGAAAAACTCTAATAGATTGATTAAACATGACATACCATGCACAAAGCCATGTTGACTCTCCCTAATAAGTCCCTGTCTTTCCAAATACTTGTAGATCCTATCTCTTAGTGCTCCTTCTAATAACTTACTTACTACTGACATCAAACTTACCGGGCTATAATTTCCTAGATTACTTTTAGAGCCTTTTTAAAACAATGCAAAAACATGAGCTATCCTCCAGTCCTTTGGCACCTCACCCACAGATACCATCATCTTAAATATATCTTCCAGAAATACTTATTATAATGTGGATTTTATATTACTCACTCATTCCTTTTTCCGCACCAAAATGAGTGTGAGTGTGTGAGTGTGTGAGTGTGTGAGTGTGTGAGTGTGTGAGTGTGTGAGTGTGTGAGTGTGTGAGTGTGTGAGTGTGTGAGTGTGTGAGTGTGTGAGTGTGTGAGTGTGTGAGTGTGTGAGTTGTATATATATATATATATATATATATATATAAGGAGTACACAGGGTAATCTTTTCTGTGTAATGGATTTGTTCACTGACTTTTATGAATGCTGCAATGGGGGCCCTCAACTCACAAGTAGGAGGGGTTATCCTCCACAGATAGACGTTTCCTCTAGCTCAACACAGGGTCATCTACTAGAGACCTCAGCCTTGGAATCACACGTTCGTTGCCAGTTTTGTTATTATTTGCATTTCTGGGGTCTTATTTGTTCAGGGAGTAGATTGATTAAGTTTTATTCTGCTAATTTCAATGATACATTGACAGATAAATACAGATGGCTAAGGACAAAGTAAAATTCATTTCTTTTCATGTCAATGGGCTATTAAATCCAATCAAGCATAAGAGAATTTTATCCAAAATGTAAAAATAACAAGCCCATGTAGTATATTTACAGGAAACTCATTTAAGTGATAATGTGCATAGAAAACTAAAGAGAATGGGCGTCGCTAATTTGTTTTTCTCCTCATATAAATCAGGACATAGGAGAGGAGTTACTATTCTTCTCTAGTAAGCTAAATTTTGAAAAAGTATTTGAAATAGGAGATAAAGAGGGCAGATATATTCTGGTAAAGGGGAATATAGATGGAAATTCAGTTACTCTATTGAATATATATGCACCCCTGGGAAGTGATATTGGTTTCTTTCAGAAAATTACTGATATTATGGTAACAGAAACAGAAGGTCTCCTGATATGTGGGGGACACTTAAATTTACAATTACAACCAAACTTAGACTCTTCCAATAGAAAAACCTATGAAACAAAATCTTTACTTAAGAAAGTTAATACACTTTTTGAGGGTGTTGGTTTAATTGATATATGGAAGGACCTTTCCCCTGACAGAAGGGATTACACTCGTTATTCTGCTCCCCATTCTGTATATACAAGAATAGACTATTTCATAACATTTGGAAAAGACAAAGACAAAATAAACACCGGTGGAATTGGGACAATAGATGTAAGTGACCATGTACCTATATATTTATCTGTTGATTTTGACCTACAACCAAAGAATAATATTTGGAAACTAAATTCAAGTCCACTCAATGATCTGTACTTTAAGGAACAAATTAAAAAAGAAATTGGTCTCTACTTAGAATTTAATGATAATGGAGAGGATACTCTGAAGGCAGTCTTAAGAGGGAAAATTGTAGCGACATCTTCATATAAGGAATAAAATATTAGAGGAATTACAAAATAGGCTGAAGGAACTAGCGAAAAAACACAAATTGAATTTGGCACAGGATACATTAGGGGAAATTAAAAGAATTAGGAATGAAATTAGTAGTTTGTCTACACAAAAAATCAGGAAAAATGTAATGTTTCTGAAACAGAGACATTGTGAAAGTGGATCAAAATCTATGAAAATACTGGCGTTAAAATTGAAAAAAAAGATAGCAGAAAATACAATTCATAGAATTAGGGACCCAAGAATGAAAATGATAAAAAAAAAAGCTAAGTGAAATTCAAGAAGCTTTTGAAGTGTTTTACAAAACTCTATATTCCAAAGTTCCAGGGGGAAGCACAACCCAAATTGACATCTTCTTGAATTCTCTAGAGTTACCCACTTTAAGCAAAGAACAAAATAGAACAATGACTGCTGATATAACTGAAGTTGAATTAAAAGCTGCAATTAGTAGGCTTAAATTAAGCAAGTCACCAGGATCAGATGGGTATACAGCAGAGTGGTACAAAGAATTTAAAAATGAGTTAAATCCTGTTTTACTCCCCACACTGAACTGGGCTCTAAAAAAGACACAAATGCCACCCAGTTGGAAGGAAGCAATAATCTCAGCTATACCGAAAGAAGGCAAGGATAAAATGGAATGCGGGTCATTTAGACCAATATCCGTTCTTAATGTAGATTATAGATTATTTACCTCCATCATGGCCAAACGATTAGAGGAATTTCTACCCATACTGATACGTAACGATCAGACAGGTCTTATATGACAATGCCCAACACAAGACAATATATGAAGGACACTTCACATTATGGATCATAGACAAAAAAATAAAATCGAAGCAATAGTGATAAGCGTGGATGCTGAAAAGGCATATGATTTGGTTAATTGGAATTTTCTTTACAGAGTTTTACATGGACTTGTTTTTCAAGACACAATTATTAAAATTATACAGACACTATATGACAACCCTACTGCTAGGCTTAAAATCAATGGATATTTATAAAATAGTCTTACCCTAGAAAGGGGCACGAGACAGGGTTGTGCCTGGTCACCGCTACTCTTTTGGTTATATCTGGAAACATTATCTCAATACAACAGACAAAATGAAGATATCAGGGGAATTACTATTAAAGGGACAGAGCATAAATTGGCTTGTTATGCGGATGACATTTTGATCTATTTAGGGCAACCAACGTACTCTTTACCTAACAACACACACAAAATGCTGGTGGAATACAGCAGGCCAGGCAGCATCTATAAGGAAAGGAACTGAAAGGAAAGATACTAAGAGATTTGAAAGTGGTGGGGGAAATGTGAAATGATAAGAGAAGACCGGAGGGGGTGGGATGAAGCTAAGAGCTGGAAGGGTGATTGGCGAAAGTGATACAAAGCTGGAGAAGGGAAAGGATCGTGGGACTGGTGGCCTCGGGAGAAAGAAAGGGGGGGAGCACCAGAGGGAGATGGAGAATGGGCAGAGAGAGAGAGAGAGAAAAAACAAACTAAATATGTCAGGGATGGGGTAAGAAGGGGAGGAGGGGCATTAACAGAAGTTAGAGAAGTCAATGTTCATGCCATCAGGTTGGAGGCTACCCAACCGGTATATAAGGTGTTGTTCCTCCAACCTGAGCGTGGCTTCATTTGACAGTAGAGGAAGCCATGGATAGACATATCAGAATGGGAATGGGATGTGGAATTAAAATGTGTGGCCACTGGGAGATCCTGCTTTCTCTGGCGGACCGAGCATAGGCGTTCAGCGAAATGGTCTCCCACTCTGCGTCGGGTCTCACCAATATATAAAAGATCACACCAGGAGCACCAGACGCAGTATACCACACCAGCCGACTCACAGGTGAAGTGTCGCCTCACTTGGAAGGACTGTCTGGGGCTCTGAATGGTGGTGAGGGAGGAAGTGTAAGGGCAGGTGTAGCACTTGTTCTGTTTACAAGGATAAGTGCCAGGAGGGAGATCAGTGGGAAGGGATGGGGGGGACGAGTGGACAAGGGAGTCGCGTAGGGGGTGATCCCTGAGAAAAGCAGAAAGAGGGGGAGAGGGAAAAATGTACTTGGTAGTGGGATCCGGTTGGAGGTGGTGGAAGTTACAGAGCATTATACTTTGGACCTGGAGGCTGGTGGGGTGGTAGGTAAGGACAAGGGGAACCCTATCCCGAGTGGGGTGGCGGGTGGATGGGGTGAGGGCAGATGTGCGGGAAATGGGAGAGATGCGTTTGAGAGTAGAGTTGATGGTGGAAGAAGGGAAGCCCCTTTGTTTAAAAAAGGAAGACATCTCCTTCGTCCTTGAATGAAAAGTCTCGTCCTGAGAGCAGATGCAGCGGAGACTGAGGAATTGTGAGAAGGGGATAGCATTTTTGCAAGAGACAGGACGGGAAGAGGAGTAGTCCAGGTAGCTGTGAAAGTCTGTAGGCTTATAGTAGATACTCTTTACCTAAATTGATGCAATACGTTGAACAATATGTTCAATTATCAGGATACACGATCAACATAGATAAAACTTTCATATTACTATAGCCCACCAAGAGAAATTGAAAGTAGATATCTCTGGGCATGGCACACAGAGTTTTTCAAACATTTGGACATCATTATGCCAAAAGATTTGGCAAAATTATCAGAATGTAATTATCAGCCTTTATATTAAAAAATTAAGGAAGATATGGCAAGATGGAACCTGATTCCTTTTTTCACACTCATTTCAAGGATTGTGTCTATTAAAATGAATTTACTGCCCAGACTGTTACATCTCTTTCAGACCCTACCAATAGAGATTAATCAAAATCAATTCAACAAATGGAACAAGATGTTATCAAGGTATATTTGGCAGGGTAAAAGGCCTAGAGTTCGTCTCAAAACTTTGCAATTAGCAAGGGAAAAGGGGGGACGGGGCCTACCTTCTCTTACAGATTATTATTTTGCAGCACAGTTAAGAGCTGTGATATGTTGGTGCAACCCATCATATGACACCCAATGGAAAAACATTGAGGAGTGGGTACTTCCCATCCCCATACAAGCAATTTTAGCTGATAACAACCTGCAAAGGTACATAAATACTATTGATAACCCATGGGTGAAATTGACTGTTAAAATATGGAAAACTACTATAAAAGAATATAATCTAGAGGGAGATATTGCAACACTAAATGGTGCGCATATGACTCAGATTTTGCAACAAATAAATTGGATGCTAGATTTAAGGACTGGACAACTAAAGGAATAACAGTTCTTTGCGACATAATGAAAGAAGGAACACTGTTCAGTTTTGAAATGCTTAAAGAGAAACACTTATTAGAGAAACAAGATTTTTATAGGTATTTACAGGTGCGACAATATGTTAATTTGAGATTTGAGAAGGATAAGGGCAGATCGGAGGTGTCAGTGTTGCAGTTGAACAGGGGAGACTATGGAGCCATGAGGGAGGAGCTGGCCAAAGTTAAATGGACGGATATCCTAGCAGAAAAGACAGTGGAACAGCAATAGCAGGTATTCTTGGGAATAATGCACAAGGTGAAAAATCAGTTCATCCCCTGGAGAAGGAAGGATTCAAAGGGGGGAAAGGGATCACAGTGGTTGACAAAGGAAGTCAGAGATTGCATAGCATTAAAAAAAAGGAAGTATGACAGAGCTAAGGTGAGTGAGAGGACAGTTGATTGGGAAATTTTTAAGGAACAACAGAACTTAACTAAAAAGGCAATACGGGGAGAAAAAAATGAGGTACGAATGCAAGCTAGCCAGGAATATGGAGGACAGCAAAAGCTTTTTTAGGTATGTGAAGAGAAAGAAGATGGTTAAGAACAATGTTGGGCCCTTGAAAAATGAATTTGGTGAAATTGTTATGGGAAACAGAGAAATGGCAGAAGAATTTAATAAGTACTGTAGATCTGTCTTCACTAGGGAAGACACAAGCAATCTCCCAGATGTATGGATGGGCCAAGGACATAGGGTAACAGAGGAAATGAAACAGATTGACATTAGGAAGGAAATGGTGATGAGTAGACTGATGGGACTGAAGACTGACAAATCCCCAGGTCCAGATGGTCTGCATCCTAGGGTACTAAAGGAGGTGGCCCTGGAAATTGCAGATGCATTGGTAATCATTTTCCAATGTTCCTTAGATTCAGGATCAGTTCCTGAGGATTGGAGAATGGCTAATGTTATCCCACTTTTTACGAAAGGAGGGAGGGAGAAAACAGAGAACTATCGTCCTGTCAGCCTAATATCAGTAGTGGGGAAGATGCTAGAGTCCATTATTAAAGATGAAATAGTGGCATATCTAGATAGCAGTGATAGGATTGGGCTGAGCCAGCATGGATTTACCAAGGGCAAATCATGCTTGACTAATCTATTGGAGTTTTTCGAGGATGTAACCAGGAAGTTAGACAAGGGAGATCCAGTGTACTTCAATTTTCAGAAGGCATTTGATAAGGTCCCACATAGGAGATTGGTGGGTAAAATCAGAGCTCATGGCATTGGGGGAAGATATTGACATGGATAGAAAACTGGTTGGCAGATAGAAAGCAAAGGGTAACAGTGAATGGGTGTTTCTCGGAATGGCAGGTGGTGACTAGTGGGGTGCCACAGGGCTCGGTATTGGGACCTCAGCTGTTTTCGATTTACATCAACGATTTAGGTGAAGGCATTGAGAATAACATCAGCAAGTTTGCTGATGATACTGAGCTGGGTGGAAGTGTGACATGTGATGAGGATGTTAGGAGAATTCAGGGTGACTTGGATAGGCTGAGTGAGTGGGCAGATACTTGGCAGATGACATTTAATGTGAATAAGTGTGAGGTTATCCACTTTGGGAATAAGAACAGGAAGGCAGATTATTATCTGAACCGTGTAGAGTTAGGTAAGGGAGAAATACAAAGAGATCTAGGAGTCCTTGTTCATCAGTCACTGAAGGTGAATGAGCAAGTGCAGCAGGCAGTGAAGAAGGCTAATGGAATGTTGGCCTTTATTACAACGCTAATTGAGTACAAGAGCAAGGATGTCCTTTTGCATTTGTACAGGGCCCTGGTGAGACCACACTTGGAGTATTGTGTACAGTTTTGGTCTCCAGGGTTAAGGAAGGACATCCTAGCTATAGAGGAAGTGCAGCGTAGATTCACAAGGTTAATTCCTGGGATGTCCGGACTGTCTTACGCAGAGAGGTTAGAGAGTCTGGGCTTGTACACGCTGGAATTAAGGAGATTGAGAGGGGATCTGATTGCAACATATAAGATTATTAAGGGATTGGACAAGATAGAGGCAGAAAATATGTTCCAGATGCTGGGAGAGTCCAGTACCAGAGGGCATGGTTTGAGAATATGGGGTAGGTCATTTAGGACAGAGTTAAGGAAAAACTTTTTCTCCCAGAGAGTTGTGGGGGTCTGGAATGCACTGCCTCGGAAGGCAGTGGAGGCCAATTCTCTGGATGCTTTCAAGAAGGAGCTAGATAGGTATCTTATGGATAGGGGAATCAAGGGATATGGGGACAAGGCAGGAACCAGTTATTGATAGTAGATGATCAGCCATGATCTCAGAATGGTGGTGCAGGCTCAAAGGGCCGAATGGTCTACTTCTGCTCCTATTGTCTGTTGTCTATTAATAAGACACTTAAAATGCAACCAAGGCAAGTACATGCTTGATAGAGCTATTTAGAAAAGCATATAATTCAGATAACAGTAGTGGAATCATTTCAAGCATGTATAAGGGGTTGTCAAATCTTAAAACACATTCAACTTCATACATTAAAACAAAATGAGAGAAGGAAGGAGGGATAATAATTTGGAGGTATCAATGGAAGTGTACCAGTTAACAACAATGGAGGGAGTTTGGATGGAAAAACTTGATAAGATATTTTATTACCCCCTCTCAGAAATTCCATTATGATAGTAACCACCCTGTGTGCTGGAGAATCAAAATGCAAATCATTATAATATTTTTTGGGACTGCCCTGTTATCAAAGACTATTGGAGGGGGATACACAATACCCTACAAGACATCTTTAAATGTGAAATACCCTTAGAGAGTAAGACCATATATTTTGGATATATCCCTCAAGAATGGTTGAAAAGAGATAAATATTTAATGAATATACTGTTGGTGGCTGATAAAAAGACTCTTACTAGGAAATGGTTATCAGAGGAGAGCCCAACTTTAAATACATGGATGGAAATCACGATGGACATTTACAAAATGGAGATAACAGCATCTGTTAATCATAAGCTGTAACAATTTGATTCATACTTGGAAAAATGGTTTAACTACATAATGCCTCATGGGCCTGATTTTATTCTCACAAATCAATGAATATGTTGCAAAAAAAAATCACTCCCTACTTGTACATAGTTTTTTCCTTTTGCTTGTTTTTTTCTTTCCACTCTTTTCTATAAATGTATACATCAGATAAATACTTTGCGGAGATTTGTGATATATATGATTATATGATATATATGTACAATGTCTGAAATCCATCTTTTGGAAATGTTTGTTTGATGATGAACTTCAATAAAAAAATAAACTACAAAAAAAAATTATATCTGCCAGGGCCCCTGCAATTTCAACACTAGTCCCCTTCAAGGTCTGAGGGGATACTCTGTCAGGTCTTGGGGATTTATCTGCTCTGATTTGCCTCAAGACAGCAAATGCCTCCTCCTCTGTAATCTGTATAGGTTCCATGACCTCACTACTTGTTTGCCTTATTTCCACAGACTCCTTGCCAGTTTCCTTAGTAAATACAGATGCAAAAACACCCATTTAAGATCTCCCCCATTTCTTTTGGTTCCATACATAGCCAACCACTCTGATCTTCAAGAGGACCAATTTTATCCCTTACTATCCTTTTGCTCTTTGGCTTCTTTTGTAGAAGTTCTTTGGCTTAACTTTCACCTTGACTACCAAAGCCTCCTCATGTCTTCTTTTAGCCCTCCTGATTTCTTTCTTAAGTATTTTCTTGCTCTTTTTATACTCCTCAAGTACCTTATTTGCTCCTTCTTGCCTATACCTGTCATACATTTCGCTCTTCTTTATCAGATTTCCAATATCCCTCAAAAACCAAGGTTCCTTATTCTTTTTGCCTTTAATCCTAACAGGAACATATAAACACTGCACTCTCAAAATCTCTCCTTTGAAGGCCTCCCACTTACCAATCACATCCTTGCCAGAGGACAACCTGTCCCAATCCACGCTTTTTAGATCCTTCCTCATTTCTTCAAATTTGGCCTTTTTCCAGTTTAGTACCTCAACCCAAGGATCAGATCTATCTTTATCCATGACCAAGTTGAAACTAATGGCATTATGATCACTGGAACCAAAGTGTTCCCCTACACACACTTCTGTCACTTGTCCTAACTCATTTCTTAATAGGAGATCTAATATTGCATCCTCTCTAGTTGGTACCTCTATATATTGATTTAGAGAACTTTACTGAACAACTTTAACCCGTCTAGACCTTTAACAATATGGGAGTCCCAATCAATACGTGGAAAATTAAAATCCCCTACTATCGCAGCTTTATGTTTCCTGCAGTTGTCTGCTATCTCTCTGCAGATTTGCTCCTCCAATTCTCACTGACTATTGGGTGGTCTATAATACAACCCCATTAATGTGGTCATACCTTTCCTGTTTCTCAGCTCCACCCATATGGCCTCAGTAAACAAAACCTCTAATCTGTCCTGCCTGAGCACTACTGTAACATTTTCCCTGACTAGCAATGCCACCCCCCCCCCCCCCCACCTTTCATCCCTCTGCCTCTATCATGTCTGAAACATTGGAACCCTGGAACATTAAGCTGCCAGTCCTGCCCCTCCTGTAGCCAAGTTTCACTAATGGCTATAATCTCATAATTCTACATGCCAATCCACACCCTCAGCTCATCTGCCTTCCCCACAATACTCCTCGCATTGAAAGACCCACCTCAGAAGATTATTACCACCACACACAACCCTTCTATTTCTGACTTTGCATGAACTTTTAACATCATTTATTTTCACCCCTGCTCCACTATCTGATCTTGCACTCTGGTTCCCATCCCCCTGCAAATCTAGTTTAAACCCTCTCCAATAGCACTAGCAAACCTCCCTGTGAGGATATTGGTCCCCTGTAATTCAGGTGTAACCCATCTCCCTTGTACAGGTCCCACCTGCCCCAGAAGAGGTCCCAATGATCCAAAAATCTGAAACCCTGCCCCCTACACCAGTTCCTCAGCCATATGTTCATCCTCCAGAGCATCCTACACTTACCCTCAATGGCACAGGGCACAGGTAGCAATCCTGAGATTACTATCCTTGAGGTCCTGCTTTTTAACTTCCTACCAAGCTGTTTATACTCAGTCTTCAGGACCTCCTCACTCTTTCTTCCTACGTCATTGGTACCAATGTGTACCATGGCATCTGACTGATCACCCTCCCACTTCAGAATGCTGTGCAACGTGATCAGAGACACCCCTGACCCTGGCACCTGAGAGGCAACAAACTATCCGGGAGTCTCTGTCACGACCACAGAACCTCCTGTCTGTACCTCTGTCGAGTCCCCTATCAATACCGCTCTCCTCTTCTTCCACCCTCCCTTCTGCACTGCAGAACCAGACTCAGTGCCAGAGATCCGGCTGCTGCAGCTTGTCCCAGGTAAGCCATCCCCCCAAACAGTTTCCAAATCGGTATACTTGTTGTTGAGGGGAATGGCCACAGGGGCCCCTGCTCTGCCTGCCCTTTCCCCTTCCCTCACTTGATGGTAACTCAATTACCTGTGCCCTGCTCCTTTGGCATAGCTACTTCCTGAAACTACTATCTGTAAACTCCTCATTCTCCCGAATGATCTGGAGTTATCCAGCTCCTGCTCCAGTTCCCTAACACAGTTTGTTAGGAGCTGCAGCTGAATGCACTTCTTGCAGGTGTTGTTGTCAGGGCGACTGGAGGTCTCCTTGACTTCCCACATCCTGCAAGAGGAGCATTCCAACATCCTGCCTGGCATTCTCTCTAAACTTACTAGCTAAAAAAGAAATCGAATGAGAAAAAAACAACTTACCGGAACCTACCCTCGCCTCTGCCTGTTCACACCGAAGCCTGTTGTGCCAAAGCTGTCCCACTCTGACTGAATCCACTCCGATCATGGCCACTTCACTAGACGGAACTTTTTTTATAGTGCGCTAGCTGACCGGCTGTCTTCAGCTCCTCCGCTCCTAATTGGTTGGCTGTTTAAAAAACTGAAAAAGCCCATGAATCCTCTCCTTCTCAAGTTCTAACAATTCTGTATATATTAAGGCAGAGGTTGACAGATTCTTAATTGGTCATGGCATTAAGAGATATTGGGGGGGGGGGGGTGGGGAAGGCACTTGATACCGTTCCCTTGCAAGGCTCATTTCAAAAGTAAGGAGGCATGGGATCCAAGAAAACCTTGCTTTATGGATCCAGTATTGGTTTGCCCACAGAAGGCAAAGGGTGGTTGTAAATGGTTCGTATTCTGCATGGAAATCAGTGACCAGTGGTGTTCTGCAGGGATCTGTTCTGGGATTTCTCCTCTTTGTGATTTCTATAAATGACCTGGATGAAGAAGTAGAAGGGTGGGTTAGTAAGTTTGCTGATGACACAAATGTTGGGCATGTTGTGGATAGTCTGGAGTTACAAGGTTACAGCGGTACATTGATAGGATGCAGAACTGGGCTGAGAAGTGGCACATGGAGTTCAACAAGTGTGAGGTGGTTTATTTTGGAAGGTCAAATTTGAAGGCAGATTATAATATTAATGGCAAGACACTTGGCAGTGTGGAGGATCAGAGAGATCTTGGGGTCCGTATCCATAGGACACTCAAAGCTTTGACAGTGATGTAAAGAAGGCGTACAGTGTGTTGGCATTCATCAACCATGGGAATGAGTTCAAGAGCTGTGAGGTAATGTTACAGCAATATAAGATCTTTGTTAGACCCCACTTGGAATACTGTGTTCAGTTCTGGTCACCTCACCACAGGAAGGATGTGGATACTATAGAAAGAATACAGAGGAGATTTACAAAGATCTTTCCTGGATTGGAGAGTGTGCCTTTTGAGAACAGATTGGGTGAACTTGGCCTTTTCTCCTTGGAGTGATAGTGGATGAGAGGTGACTGGATAGATGTATATAAGATGATGAGAGTCTTTGATCGTTTGGATAGCCAGAGGCTTTTTCTCAGGAGTGAAATGGCTAACAGGAAGGGGCATAGATTTAACGTCTTTGGAAGTAGGTACAGAGGGGATGTCAAGGGGTAAGTATTTCACACAGAGAATGGTGGGTGCTTGAAATGTACTGCTGGCGACGGTGGTAGAGGCAGAAACAATAGGGTCTTTGAAGAGACTCTTAGATAGCTAAATGGAGCTTAGAAAAATAGAGGGCTATGAGGTAGGGAAATTTTAGGCAATTCCTGGAGTATGTTACATGGTTGGCCCAACATTGTGGGCTGAAGGGCCTGTAATATGCTGTAGATTTCTATGGTCTATGTTCTGTGTTCTATTGGGACTGAGAGAAAAGCTGGAGCAGCCAGGACTGAAGGGCAGAGCAGACGTGATGAGCCAAATGTCCTAATTCTACTATATTTTATGGTCTTAAGGGAGTGGGAAGGCAAGAGCTGGGGAGGGTAGAGGGGTATCTGGTGAGGGGAGAGGAGTGGGATGGGGAAAGTGGATAGGAGAGGAGCAGGGAGGGGAATGGGTGGGGAGGGTAGTGGGAAGGACAATACTGAAAGGAATGGGGAGGGGAGTGGGGTGAGCGAGGGTCAGGTGGGGCACAGGAGTGCTGTGGATTTGACTGCTCCTGCATTCATCTGGTATAGATATGTTGTGCTGACGGAAAGCCTCTCACATCCCTCTGCAGTTCTGATGTCTGTTTTTGCCCCACAGGCACAGGGGAACGACGGGTGAAGCGAAGGAGCGATCCTGAGGTAGGTTTTCTATTTGCCTGAGCATGGCGGGAGAGAATGGTGCTGTTCTAACAGGTGCAGACACTCAAACCCCCATCTGATTGGGCAAAGTGAACCACCCCAAACCTCCAGAAAGACAGCTGACACCCACCTCACCAACTCCAGCTGGGAATCTGCATTCTGCACCCCTGAACACTGACACTAACCCTTCCCACCTCCTAAACAGACCCTGCCCTCTCCCACCTGCTGAACTCTTGACACTGCCCCTCACAATCCTGAACACTCACACTTACCCATCTTCCTATTCGGTAGTCCATCGGAATCCGATGACGACGTCCACTCCTTTAACGGTGAGATCTTTGATGACTATACAGTCCTATCCTGGACCCACAAGTTCTATTGCAGGTGGGACACATATATGTGGTAGTGGTGGTAGTGATGGCAACCACGGCTGCATTTCTCCTGGCTCTCTTCTGGTTCTCTCCATCTCCTCAATACGAAACCGTACCTACATAGCTGTTGCCAAGTGTTACAGTCAGCAGCAACATCCTCCAGGTCCTTAGGTCTGATCTTGCACGTCCTTAAAGCATTCTTCATCTGATCCTTATAGCGCTTCTTTGGCCCTCCAGCTGAGCGTTGACCATGATGTAACTGACCGTATAACACTCTGCGGGGTAGCCAATATGGGGGTATCCTTATCAATTGTACCCATCTACTC
Source organism: Hypanus sabinus (assembly GCF_030144855.1). Classification (NCBI taxonomy): domain Eukaryota; kingdom Metazoa; phylum Chordata; class Chondrichthyes; order Myliobatiformes; family Dasyatidae; genus Hypanus; species Hypanus sabinus. Next base: position 670,554 of record NC_082711.1, on the reverse strand, counting down.
CTGAACACTCACACTGACCCCTCACACTCCTGAACACTCACAATGACCCTCACTCTCATAGAACATAGAATAGTACAGCACATTACAGGCCCTTCAGCCCACAATGTTGTGCCAACCCTCAAACCCTGCCTCCCATATAACCCCCCCACCTTAAATTCCTCCATATACCTGTCTAGTAGTCTCTTAAACTTCTCTAGTGTATCTGCCTCCACCACTGACTCAGGCAGTGCATTCCATGCACCAACCACTTTCTGAGTGAAAAACCTTCCTCTAATATCCCCCTTGAACTTCACTCCCCTTACCTTAAAGCCACATCCTCTTGTACCAAGCAGTGGTGCCCTGGGGAAGAGGTGCTGACTGTCCACTCTGTCTATTCCTCTTAATATCTTGTACACCTCTATCATGTCTTCTCTCATACTCCTTCTCTCCAAACAGAGAAGCCCTAGCTCCCTTAATATCTGATCATAATCCATACTCTCTAAACCAGGCAGCATCCTGGTAAATCTCCTCTGTACCCTTTCCAATGCTTCCACATCCTTCCTATAGTGAGGCGACCAGAACTGGACACAGTACTCCAAGTGTGGCCTAACCAGAGTTTATAGAGCTGCATCATTACATCGCGACTCTGAAACTCTATCCCTCGACTTATGAAAGCTAATACCCCATAAGCTTTCTTAAGTACCCTATCTACCTGTGAGGCAACTTTCAGGGATCTGTGGACATGTACCCCCAGATCCCTCTGCTCCTCCACACTACCAAGTATCCTGCCATTTACTTGGTACTCTGCCTTGGAGTTTGTCCTTCCAAAGTGTACCACCTCACACTTCTCCGGGTTAAACTCCATCTGCCACTTCTCAGCCCACTTCTGCATCCTATCAATGTCTCTCTGCAATCTTCGACAATCCTCTACACTATGAACAACACCACCAACCTTCGTGTCCTCTGCAAACTTGTCAACCCACCCTTCTACCCCCACATCCAGGTCGTTAATAAAAATCACACAAAGTAGAGGTCCCAGAACAGATCCTTGTAGGACACCACTAGTCACAACCCTCCAATCTGAATGTACTTCCTCCACCACAACCTTCTGCATTCTGCAGGCAAGCCAATTCTGAATCCACCTGGCCAAACTTCCCTGGATCCCATGCCTTCTGACTTTCTGAATAAGCCTACCGTGTGGAACCTTGTCAAATGCCTTACTAGAATCTATGTAGATCACATCCACTGCACTACCCTTATCTATATGCCTTGTCACCTCCTCAAAGAACTCTATCAGGCTTGTTAGGCACGATCTGCCCTTCACAAAGCCATGCTGACTGTCCCTGATCAGACCATGATTCTCTAAATGCCCATAGATCCTATCTCTAAGAATCTTTTCCAACAGCTTTCCCACCACAGACATAAGGCTCACTGGTCTATAATTACCTGGACTATCCCTATTACCTTTTTTAAACAAGGGGACAACATTCGCCTCCCTCCAATCCTACAGTACCATTCCCGTGGACAACGAGGACATAAAGATCCTAGCCAGTGATTCAGCAATCTCTTCCCTTCCCTCATGGTGCAGCCTGGGGAATATTCCATCAGGCCCCAGGGACTTACCCGTCCTAATGTATTTTAACAACGCCAACACCTCCTCTCCCTTAATATCAACATGCTCCAGAACATCAACCTCACTCATATTGTCCTCACCGTCATCAAGTTCCCTCTCTGTGGTGAATACCAAAGAGAAGTATTCATTGAGGACCTCGCTCACTTCCACAGCCTCCAGGCACATCTTCCCACTTTTATCTCTAATCGGTCCTACCTTCACTCCTGTCATCCTTTTGTTCTTCACATAATTGAAGAATGCCTTTGGGTTTTCCTTTACCCTACTCGTCAAGGCCTACTTATGCCCTTCTTGCTCTTCTCAGCCCTTTCTTAAGCTCCTTTCTTGCTACCCTATATTCCTCAATAGACCCATCCGATCCTTGCTTCCTATACCTCATGTATGCTGCCTTCTTCCACCTGGCTAGATTTTCCACTTCACTTGTCACCCATGGTTCCTTCACCCTACCATTCTTTATATTCCTCACCGGGACAAATTTATCCCTAACACCCTGCAGGAGATCCTTAAACATCGACCAAATGTCCATAGTACATTTCCCGACACAACAAATTCTAGACTTATAGCCTCATAGTTTGCCCTTCCCCAATTAAAAATTTCCCTGTCCTCTCTGATTCTATCCTTTTCCATGATAATGCTAAAGGTCAGGGAGCAGTGATCACTGTCCCCCAGACGCTCACCCACTGACAGATCTGTGACCTGACCTGGTTCGTTACCTAATACTAGATCTAGAATGGCATTCCCCCTAGTTGGCCTGTCAACATACTGTGACAGGAATCCATCCTGGACACTCTTAACAAACTCTGCACCATCTAAACCCTTGGAACTAATCACTATCCTGAACTCTCACTCTGACCCCTCACACTTCTGAACACTCACAGTAACCCTTCACACTCCTGAACACTCACAGTGACCCCTCACACTCCTGAACACTCACACTATTTGAAACCAATGGCATTGTGATCACTGGACCCGAAGTGCTCCCCAACACATATCTCCATCACCTGACCTATCTCATTCCCTAACAGTAGGTCCAACACTGCCCCTTTTCTAGTTGGTACCTCTATGTATTGCTGTAAACAACTATCCTGCACACATTTTACAAACTCCAAATCATCCAGTCCTTTTACAGTATGGGCTTCCCAGTCTATGTGTGGAAAATTAAAAACTCCCACAATCACAACCCTGTGCTTACTACAAGTATCTGCTATCTCATTACAAATTTGCTCCTCCAATTCTCACTCCTCATTAGATCGTCTATAATACACCCCTATAAGTGTTACTACACCTTTCCTATTCCTCAATTCCACCCAAATAGCCTCCCTAGATGAGCCCTCTAATTGACACATACAAACAAGCTGGATGAACTCAGCAGGTTGGGCAGTATCCATTGAAATGAGCAGTCAACATTTCGGGCCAAGGCCCTTCATCAGGACTGAAGAAGGATGGGGCAGGGGCCTCATAAAGAAGGTGGGGGGGAAGGTGGAAAACCAAAATCTATCTAATCTAACCCTCTAATCTATCCTGCCAGAGCACCACTGTAATATTTTCTCTGACAATCAATGCAGCACCTACCCATCTTGTCCCTCCGATTCTATCACACCTGAAGCAACGAAATCCAGGAATATTTAGTTGCTCGCTTTTTAAATTCTCCCGCTGCCTCATGGGCTGACTTTCACGTGCTTGCACAGTTGTGCCCCGTTCAAACTGCCAAATTGTACCCAGGTCTATCACTGTCTACATATGGTAATTGTACCCATGTCGAGCACTATCCACAATTTGTAATTGTACCCAGATCTTACACTGCCAACTCCTTGTAATTGTATCCTGGTCAACCAGTGTTGTCCCATTATAACTGTATCCAGCTCTCCCACTTCCTTTGTTGGCTCGGACCACATGCTCACAACTGTGTGTAAAACCTCCCCCACTCCTGTGATCTGAATTTTCAAATTCCCTACACTGTGAACAGAGGTTTGCTCGCTGTGCAGCAAATGCCTGTATGTCGATTCAGGTTTTGACAGGGATGAGCAGGCCAGGAAGCTGCTGACCAGGCTGTTTGCATTGTCCTCTGCTGATCTGCGGGCTGTTCTGGGACTGAAGCCATGTGTGAAGTTGAAGCAGCTAGCAGTGAGTGGGCAGTGCTCTGTAAGAAGGTTCCTGTGGTGAGCAAATCGACAAACATGCCTTTGTCCAGCTCAGCTCAGAGGCAGTTTTTGTTGCCGAGATGGAGACTCTCAGACACTCACTTTGTGATGGACTCCACTGTAAATCTGCAGCTTTGGCAACAGTCCACTGAAGCCTGTAGGTCTGTATAACATGCAGAATGCAGAGCTGAGCCTTAGGCTGAATGCAAAGGCAGAGAGCAGCCTGGGGGCCTGATGACTATCCACAGCTCACCTTCCCCTCCTCCCCTACCCCCACAATCCCCTTTGCCCACTAGCCAGTAATCTGGTATTGTGGATGATCGAGGAGATGTTTCCGATGGTGGGGAAGTCTAGGACCAGAAGGCACAGGCAATCAAATAGTATTGAGAGAGATTTATTCCTCCTTCCTCTACTTCCCCTCTCTTTCTCCTTCCCCTCCCCCACTTCATCTCCCACTTCCTTCATCTTCCTCTACACCATCCCCCACCTTCCAATCCCCAAAACACTGCCTTTCCCAAACTCACTGTCTTCCACCTCCCCCATCTCACCTCCCCCCCCCCACCACCTCTGTTCTGCATCTCTAAAGTGGTATAGTCAGAGGAGACTGTCATACCTCTCCTCCTGTCTGCACCCCTCCCAACTCCCATCTGCTGCATGCTCCAATTTCCCTCCATACCCTTTGATCATCAGTGACAAGTAGGTCAATTAAGTTCCAATGGACTGACCAAGTGAATCCCAGGACATGGTGGAGAGGGGAATGAAATACCAAGAGCCTTGGTACAGATGTCAGCATCATCTTTAGCCATAAGTAAAGAACCAGCCATGGGTGGCAATACAAATCTACCAAAGGAGGTGTAAGGTGCTCCTTCCCTCAACTGGCCTGGAGGTCACCCACAGGCAAGGTGTAGCACCTACTTAATCCACCCATCAGTGTCACATGAAGCCTTATCAGCAGGTGGTAGATGAGCAGCTGGTGCATATCATAAGCCCTAGTTATGGGACCACTGACACCAGGCAGACAGTCTCTGAAGAGTATTGATAAGGGCTGGGGGTCACCCACCTTCTAAAGACACTGCCCAGAAGAAGTCAATGGCAAGCCACTTCTATAGAAAATTTGACAAGAACAATCATTGAATCTTAGAACAGCACAAAAACAGGCATTTCATCCTATTTAATCCATGATGAAGCTATTTAAACTGCCTACTCCAATCGACCTATACCAGAATCATAACCGTACATACCCCTATGCACCTGTCCAAATTTCACTTAAACATTGAAATCGAGCTCACATGCACCACTTGTGCTGGCAGCTCATTCCACACTCCACAACCCTCTGAGTGAAGACATTTCCCCTCATGTTTTCCTTAAACTTTTCACCTTTCACCCTTAACCCATAATCTCTGTTTACAGTTGCAGCAAACATCAGTGGAAAAAGCCTGCTTGCATTTACCCAGTCCTTACATACCCCTCATAATTCTGTATACCTCTATCAAATCTCCTCTCAATCTTCAATGTTCTGAGGAATGAAGTCCTATACTATTCAATTTTTCCTTATAACTCAGGTCCTCCAGGCCCAGCAACATCTTTGTAAATTTTGTCTGTACTCTTTCAATCTTATTTACATCTTTCCTGTAGGTAGGTGACCAAAACTGCACACAATACGCCAATGTGTATATCTCCTGTACATACAAAATGCTGAAGGAACTCAGCAGGCCAACAGCATCAATGGAAAAGAGTAAGTAGCTGACCAGGACTGATGAAGAGTCTCCACCTGAAACGTCACCTCTTCCATTGATACTGTCTGGCCTTCTAAGTTCCTCCAGGATTTTGTGTGTGTTGCTAGGATTTCCAGCATCTGAAATTTTCTCTTGTTTAAGATCTCCCACATCTCTTTTGGCTCCACACATGGATCTCCATTCTGATCTTCCAGAGGTCCAATTTTGTCCCTTACTGTTCTTTTGCTTTTAGCATGGCTGTAGAATCCCTTAGGATTGTCCTTCATCTTGTCTACTAGGGTAACTTCATGGCGGACTTCAGTAAACACAAAGTACACTGCAGATGCTGTGGTCAAATCAACACAAGCTGGATGAACTAAGCAGGTCGGGCAGCATCTGTTGAAATGAGTAGTCAACGTTTCGGGCTGAGACCCTTCATCAGGACTGAAGAAGGAGGGGGCAGGGGCCCCATAAAGAAGGTGGGGGGAGGGTGGAAAACCAATCAGAGGAAAGATCAAGGGTTGGGGGAGGGGAAGCAGGGAGGGGATAGGCAGGAGAGGTGAAGAAGGTATGTAAGGGGAAAGCACTATGGGTAGTAGAAGAAGGCAGAATCACGAGAGAGGTGATAGGCAACTAGAAGAGAAGACAGAGTGAAAGTGGCCCTATCACCTCTCTCATGATTCTGCCTTCTTCTACTACCATATTTGCCATATTTAATCCATATCCATTTAATCCATATTTGCCAGGTCATTTCGAAAAATAGAAACATAAAAAACCTACATAATGCTGTGCTGAGCATGCACTTACTTTAGAAATTACCTAGGGTCACCCATAGCCCTCTATTTGTCTAAGCTCCATGTACCTATCCTGGAGTGCATGGAGTGGGCTGCTGACAATAGTGGTGGAAGTGGATATGATAGGGTCTTTTAAGAGACTCCTGGATAGGTACATAGAGCTTAGAAAAGTAGAGGGTTATAGGTGACCCTAGGTAATTTCTTTGCAATTTATTTTTTTATTGAAGTTCATCATCAAACAAACATTTCCATAAGATGTATTTCAGACATTGTACATATATATCATATAATCACATATATCACAAATTTCCACAAAGTATTTATCTGAGGTATACATTTATAGAAAAGAGTGGAAAGAAAAATCAAGCAAAAGGAAAGAACTATGTACAAGTAGGGAGTGATCTTTTTTTTTAACAACAGATTCATTGATTTGTGAGAACAAAATCAGGCCTAAGAGGCATTATGTAGTTAAAACATTTTTCCCAGTATGAATCAAATTGTTCCAGCTTATGGTTAACAGATGCTGTTACCTTCTCCATTTTGTAAATGTCCATTGTAATTTCCATCCATGTATTTAAAGTTGGGCTCTCCTCTGATAACCATTTCCTAGTAAGAGTCTTTTTATCAGCCACCAACAGTATATTCATTAAATATTTATCTTTTTTCAACTATTCTTGAGGTATAGATCCAAAATATATGGTCTTACTCTCTAAGGGTATTTCACATTTAAAGATGTCTTGTAGGGCATTGTGTATCCACCTCCAATAGTTTTTGATAACAGGGCAGTCCCAAAAAATATGAAAATGATTTGCATTTTGATTTCCACAATTTGTCCAGCAAACAGGGAGGTTACTATCATAATGGGATTTCTGAGAGGGTGTAATAAAATATCTTATCAAGTTTTTCCATCCAAACTCCCTCCATTTCTGTTAACTGGTACATTTCCATTGATAACTCCATACTGTTGTCCATTCTTCCTCAGATATAATTATCCCTCCTTCCTTCTCTCATTTTGTTTTAATGTATGAAGTCAAATGTGTTTTAAGATTTGACAACCCCTTATACATGTTTGAAATGATTCTACTATCATTATCTGAATTATATGCTTTTCTAAATAGCTCTATCAAGCATGTATTTGCCTTGGTTACATTTTAAAGCATCTTATTAACATATTGTCACATCTGTAAATACCGATAAAAATCTTGTTTTTCTAATAAGTGTTTCTCTTTAAGCATTTCAAAACTGAACAGTGTTCCTTCTTTCAATATGTTGAAAAGAACTGTTATTCCTTTAGCTGTCTAGTCCTTAAGTCTCAACTAAGGACATGTTTGGTACGCATTGTGGGCTGAAGGGCCTGTATTGTGCTGTAGATTTTCTACGTTTCTATGTTTCTAATCTGTAGCACAGTAACAGATTGGCAGGTATGATGTAGAATCATGGCTGAAAGAAGATTATAGCTGGGAGCTTACTGTTCAAAGATATACAATATATCAAAAGGACAGGCAGGAAGGCAGAGGGGGTGGCATCGCTCTGTTGGTAAAAAATGAATTCAGCTCATTAGAAAGAGGAGACATAGGATCAGAAGGTGCTGCATTGTTGTGGGTAGAGCTAAGGAACTGCAAGGTTAAAAAGACCCTGATGGGAGTTACATACAGACCTCCAAACAGTGGTAAAGATGTGGTCTACAAATTACAATGGGAAATAGAAAATGCAAGCCAAAATGGGGAAGGTTAGAATAGTCTTGAGAAATTTCAATATGCAGGTAGATTGGGAAAATCAGGTTGGTGCTAAATTTCAAGAGGGTGTGGTGGAGGGGGGAACAGAGGAGTGAATTTCTAGAATGCCTAAAAGATGGCTTTTGAGAGCAGCTTATGGTTTTGTCCACCAGGGAATCAGCTATTCTGGATTGGGTGTGGTGCCCCAATGAAGCCAAATAGATTAGAAAGCTTAATGTACAGACAGACAGACATACTTTATTGATCTCGAGGGAAACTGGGTTTTGTTACAGCCGCACCACCAAGAATAGTGAAGAAATAAAGCAATATAAAACTATAAATAATTAAATAATAATGTTAATCATGCTAAGTGGAAAAATAAGTCCAGGACCAGCCTATTGGCTCAGGGTGTCTGACACTCTGAGGGAGGATTGATGGCCACAGTGACGCACCATCAATAACTCTCCGAGTCGTGAGGTGAGATATAGGCTTGTATTGGCTGAAAGAAAGAACAAGCAGCAATTGACCACCACACTACATCCTGGAGACTGAGGCCAGGGCTCAGGCTCCAATCGCCTTTATACCGGGGTCTGTGGGAGGAGCCACGGTCAGTGGGAGGAGCCACAGGAGCAGTCAGCGGGGGGGGAGCGTGTCCAGACAGGTATATGTAGTTCACCACACACAGGTAGAAATTACTTCCTATGACGCTCAGTGTTTCATCTCGGTGGAATGAGTCTCTGGCTGAATGTACTCCTGTGCCTAACCAGTATATTATGGAGTGGATGGGAGTCGCTGTCCAAGATGGCATGCAACTTGGACAGCATCCTCTTTACAGACACCACCATCAGAGATCCAGTTCCACCCCCACAACGTCACCCTTCAGAGAAAGTGATCATAATTATGATTGAATTTACCCTAAAATTTGAGAAGGAGAAGCTAGAGTCAGATATATCATTATTTGAGTGGAGTAAAAGGAAATGCAGAGGCATGAGAGGTGGAATGGCATGAGAGGCATGGCCAGAACCAATTGGAAAAGAACAGTTTCAACTCAAGTCAAGTCACTTTTTATTGTCATTTTGACCATAACTGCTAGTACAGTACACAGTAAAAACGAGACAATGTTTTTCAGGACTATGGTACAACATGAAACAGTACAAAAACTACACTGAACTAAGTAAAAACAACACAGAAAAAAAACTACACTAGACTATCCAGGACTGCAGAAAGTGCACTTTCTGCACAGCGGCTGGGATGACTGCAGAGCAACAATGGCTAGAATTTCTGGAAGCAATTCGAAAGGCATAGGATATACACATCCCAAAGAGGAAGAAGTGTTCTGAAGGCAAGATGACAGAACCATGGCTAACCAGAGAAGTCAAAGCCAACATAAAAGCCAAAGAGAGAGCATATAATAGAGTAAAAATTAGTGGGAAGTTTTAGGATTGGGAAGCTTTTAAAAACTAATAGAAAGTTATTAAGAAGGTAAAGATGGAATACAAAATTAAGCTAGCCAATAATATTAAAGAAGACATCAAATTTTCTTCAGTTACACAAAGTGCAAAAGAGTAGTGAGAGTGGATATCAGACCACTGGAAAATGTTGCTAGAGAGGAAGTAATGGGGACAAGGAAATGGCAGACAAACTGAATCAGCCTTCACTGTGGAAGACACCAGCAAGATCACTCCATCTGGCATCAGCATGGTCACAATCAGTTTGATCACATTTCTTCTTCATTCTGATGCTTGGTCTGAACAACAACTGAACCTCTTGACCATGTCCCCATGGTTTTATGCATTGAGTTGCTGTCACATGATTGGCTATTTACATATGCAAGCAGGTGTACCTAATAAAGTGGCAAATGAGTGTATATAAATTGCCTGGAGGAAAGGATGGATGGGTGGGTTAGTAAGTTTGCCAAAGATACAAAAATCAAAGTCCAGTTTATTGTGATGTCTACCTATATAGATGAGTGGAATGAAAACTTTACTTGAGCAGCATCATAGGCACACGAGATCACAGAGATAACAAGAAACACATAAATTATACAACAAAAGCAGAATTAGAACAAAAAGAAGCAAAGTCCATTTCATTGCAAGGTAATCAGAGTCGTAGTATTGCTAAATGGTAGTTGTAGCCCAAGTCCTGAATCCCTGAAAGTGGTGACACAAGTAGACACGTTGGTGAAGAAGGCTTTTGGCATGTTGGCACTCATCACTCAGGGTATTGGATGTAGATGTCCAGATGTTATTTTGCAGTTGTAACGAGACATTGGTGATACTGCATTTGGAGTACCATTGACAGTTTTTGTCACCCCACTATAGGAAAGACATCATTAAGCTGGAAAGCATTCAGAGAAGATTTACAAGGATATTGCCAAGATGTTATGACTTAAGTTACAGTAGAGGTTAGTCAGGCTAGGATTTTACTTCTTAGAGTGTAGGAGATTGAGGGGTGTCCTTACAGAGGTGTATAAAATCATGATAGGGTGAATGCATTCTCTTTTTACTTTAGACTCTCAGTCTAAAGGACTGAGGTCCTTTAATATCTGCTGGACGATGCTGAGGATATTCTACGAGGCTCTGGTGGCCAGTGCTATCATGTTTGTTGTGGTGTGCTGGGGCAGCAGGCTGAGGGTAGCAGACACCAACAGAATCAACAAATTCATTCGTAAGACCAGTGATATTGTTGGGGTGGAACTGGATTCTCTGACTGTGGTGTCTGAAAAGAGAATGCTGTCCAAGTTGCATGCCATTTTGGACAATGACTCCCATCCACTCCATAACGTACTGGTTAGGCACAGGAGTACGTTCAGCCAGAGACTCATTCCACGGAGATGTAACACTGAGCATCATAGGAAGTAATTCCTACCTGTGGCCATCAAACTTTACAACTCCTCCCTCGGAGTGTCAGACACCCTGACTGGTCCTGGACTTATTTCCACTTGTCATGATTAACTTATTATTATTTAATTATTTATGGTTTATATTGCTATATTTCTACACTATTCTTGGTTGGTGTGACTGTAACGAAACCCAATTTCCCTCGGGATCAATAAAGTATGTCTGTCTGTCTGTCGGTTTTCTCATGGAAAGGGAATCAACAACCAGAGGGCATAAATTTATAGTGAGAAGGGAGAAATTTAATAAAACTGATGGAAAGTTTTAGTAAGTTTGCAGGTGACACTAAAGTAGGTGGTACAGTGTAAAATGAAAAAGGTTATCAGAAATTAGAGAGGTATCCTTTTCAGCTGAGTATGTGGGCCGAAGAATGACAAATGAGGTTTTATTCATTGTAAAGTGTTGCAATTTGGAAAGGCTAAACCAGGTAGGTCCTTCACAGTGACTGCTCAGGCCTTGGGAAGTGTTGCAGAACAGAGGAACAGAAGTACAGCTACAGATAGGGTAGTAATACAATGAGCTTCTTAGCTGAAGTCGCCGGTAGGCAATTTGGTGAAGAGGACATTTGGCACACAGGCCTTAATCTATATATGTCAAACTCAAGGCCCGCAGGCCAAATCTGGCCCACGGTGGAATTATCTTTGGCCCACGAGATAATATCTAATTACTATTAAAGCTGGCCCCAGTAATCGAAGCGCCTATGGCGTATGATATGGCTAATGCTGAGTTTATTCAGGTACCAGGTTTTCAGGGTTTTTAGTGTTTATTCGGTTTCGAATAATTTTTGTTCTATTAGAGCTGGCCTGCCGGTATATTGCATGCACCACTAATACTACAAATCCCACAATGCACTGCCAGTGCATTGCTCGCGCTTGCCTTACTCTCTCATCAGCATCCTTATGGCGCTAGTCACGTGTGGTCAACTTTCAGCTCCCTCACCCCAAAAATGGCTGAACGAAAGGTGGACTTTGAAAACGGGGGTTTTCAAGGCAGGTGGGAGGCAGAGTATATGTTCGCAGATATAAAGGGCAAACCTGTTTGTCTTGTGTGCGGAGACAGTGTGGCTGTAATTAAAGAATATAACGTAAGATGACACTGTGAAACGAAACACCACGACAAATACAAGCATCTGGACAAGAAACAGAAGCCAGCGATGTGCAGTCAAGAGAGTGGATTGGTGGGCAGGATCCAGGAGAAGATGCGGGAGGAAAACGGCGCAAGTGAGCTGACAGCTTATCACTGCATCATACACCAGGAATCATTGTGTGGCAAAGCCTTGAAAATGGAACATATAATGAGCACCATAACATGAGCAGTTAACTTCATAAGAGCCAAAGGTTTAAATCACCGTGAGTTCAAGTCGTTTCTGGAGGAGTTGGGTTCAGAATATAATGATTTGCCCTATCACACAGAGGTGCGATGGTTAAGCCAAGGAAAAGTGCTGAAAAGATGTTTCAAGTTGCATGAGGAGATCTGTCAGTTCATGGAAAGCAAAGGGAAAGACACAACAGAGCTCCGGGATAAAAAGTTGCTTTGTGAAATGGCGTTTCTGTGTGACATCACGAGCCATCTCAATGCGCTCAACCTGCAGCTTCAGGGGCGGGGTCGTGTGATCACAGACATGTACGCTGCAGTGAGGGCTTTTAAAACCAAGCTGCGCCTGTGGGAGACGCAGATGCAGCAAGAAAACTTGAGCCATTTTCCGTGTTGCCAAACTATGAAAGAGCAGGTTTCTACCACAGTGTTCCCACGTGCAAAGTTTGCTGAAAAACTTAGCATACTTGGTGCCGACTTCACACGGCGATTTGCCGACTTTGAAGCCCAAAAAAGCAGGTTTGAACTGCTCAGTAATCCACTTGCAGCTGACGTGGAAAGCGCACCAACCAATATACAAATGGAGCTGATTGAACTCCAATGTAGTGACACACTCAAGGCAAAGTATGACTCGGTGGGCGCTTCACAGTTTCTACGTTTCATTCCCGACACAATGCCCCAGCTGCGTACCCAAGCTGCTCAAATGCGCTCTATGTTTGGCAGCACATATCTGTGTGAACAACTGTTCTCTTTGATGAAGATAAAAACATCACACAGGAGTCATCTTTCTGATGAACACCTTCACTCAATTCTGAGGATTTCCTCAGCTCAGAGCCTGACTCCAAACATTGATGAACTTGCGTCCAAGATGAGATGCCAAGTATCTGGCTTAGACTAGTGTGAATCACAGAGTGTTGACCTGTGGAAAAATGTTTTCATTAGAAATTACTCCGGAAAAGCTGCAGATAAAGCCATAAGAAATAAATGCAACTGATTTTTTATTTATTTAATGTTCAATGTTGTTTTTGTAGGCAATAACCTAAGCTTTGTTAGTTCCAGGTTAATATGTGTAATAAGTTCATTTCAATAAGTTTTGCAATAAACGCTGAACCAGTCCAGCCCTCGACTTGTACCGATTTTTTAAATTTTGGCCCACTGTGTATTTGAGTTTGACACCCCTGCCTTAATCAGTCAGGGCCCTGAGTATAAAAGTTGGGAGGCCAGTTGAAGAGGGCAGACTTTGAGTACTTTTGGTCATCCTTCCTAGTAAACTGGAAAGAGTACAGTAAAGATGTACCAAGGCACCAGGTCTTGAGGGGCAGAGTTATAGGGAGAGGTTGGACAGGCAGGTATTTATTTCTTGGTGTGTAGGAGATTGAGATGTGATCTTGCAGAGGTGTATAAAATCATGAGGGGCACGGAAAAGCTGAGCTCTCAGTGTTAGAAATATCAGTCATAGATTTCAGGTGAGAGGGAAAAGATTTAACATGACTTCAAGGGCAACTTTTTTTGTCTCTGTCTCTGGAATCAGGGAAACCAAAGAAGTAGTTGAAGCAGGTACAATAAGGATTTTTAAAACAGAGTTCAACAGGTACACGGATAGGAAAAAAATTAGAAGGTTATGGGGCAAATACTGACAAATGGGACTACCATGGTGGGCACGTTCATTGGCATGGACCAGTTGGGCCAGGGCCTTGTCTCCAAGCTATGTATTTCTGTGACTCAACAGAGGATCACAACGGAGATCCATAAGATCTCTAATGGATTTGTTTCTAACAGTAGGGATGAACTTGGAATGAGGGACAAGTTATTGGAATCACCATTGAGAGCAAAGTTAGACATGTTGCCAGGTCACAGTGGCCTGTACCATGGGTTTCAAAAGAAGTGTCTGCAGAAATAGAGACGTAGGCTCTAGATTTTCAAAATTCACTGTTTTAGGAAGCTGCTAACGAATTGGAAACCACAAATGTCACTCCCTTGTGCAAGGAGGAAGGAAGACAAAAACTGGGTAACTATAAGCCAAATGGCTTAACATCTATTATGGACAAGATGCTGCAGTCTGTAATCAAGAAAGAAATGGCGGGTTGTTTAGAGAGATGTAATCAAACTGAGTCAGCATGGTTTCTTAGAAGGTAAATGTTGTTTGACCAAGTAACTTGAGTTCTGAGGATGTAATAAGCAGAGTTAACAGAGAGGAATCCATGGAGATGGTGCTTCTGATCAGACAAGTTGTTCTCACCTATCCACTCAAGTGCTTGTTTTCCTCAGGCTCTCTGACCTTTGAGCAACATTATGGTCCTTTGTTTCAATGCAAGTTACAATATAATCTCAAACTAGCCTTGTTAATTACAATTTTTCCTGATGGGGAAGGATGAATTTTCTGGGAGATGGGGAAGAGAGGGGAATACAATTGTCAGGATTGCCTGACTAGGAATGAAAGTTTTAATTGAGGCACGAGCGACTGCCAGAGATTCCCGATGCGGGGCTTTGACCTAGAACATCACTTCCTCCAACCCCACAAATGCTCCTATATTGGCTGAGTTTCTGCAGCAGACGGGATGCTGGCAAAGTTTACATTGCTGTAGCAAGGATTCCCAACCTGGCCTCCACAGTCCCCTCAGTCAATAGAAGGGATCCATGGCATAAGAAAGGTTGGAAACCCCTGATACAGGGTCTTCTGGTGCTGGAGAATCCTCCTTTGCCTTTTGTTTATTAATACACCTTCATTAAGCATTTCATAATTGTGGAATTAGAGACAGTGCCAAGAAGATTTACCAAGATGATTTCAGCAAGGCAATTGATAAGGTACCCTATGCAAGGCTTATTGAGAAAGTAAGGAGGTATGGGATACAAGGGGATATTGTTTTGTGGATCCAGAACTGGCTTGCCCACTGAAGGCAAAGAGTAGTTGTAGCTGGGTCATATTCTTCATGGAGGATGGTGACCAGTAGTGTGCCTCAGGGATCTGTTCTGCAACCTCTTCTCTTTCTGATTTTTATAAATGACCTGGATGAGGAAGTGGAGGGATGGGTTAGTAAATTTGCTGATGACACAAAGGTTGGAGGTGTTGTGGATAGTGTGGAGGGCTGTCAGAGGTTACAGCGGGACATTGATTGGATGCAAAACTGGGCTGAGAAGTGGCAGATGGAGTTCAACCCAGATAAGTGTGAAGTTGTTTATTTTGGTAGGTCAAAAATGATGGCAGAATGTAGTATTAATGGTAAGACTCTTGGCAGTGTGAAGGATCTGAGGGATCTTGGGTCAGAGTCCATAGGATACTCAAAGCTGCTGCACAGGTTGACTGTGTAGTTAAGAAGGCATACAGTGCATTGGCCTTCATCAGCCATGGGATTGAGTTTAAGAGCTGAGAGATGATGTTACAGCTATATAGTACCCTGGTCAGACACCGTTTGGAGTACTGTGCTCAGTTCTGGTCACCTCACTAAAGAAACAATGTGGAAACCAAGGAAAGGGTACAGTGGAGATTTACAAGGATGTTGCCTGGTTTGGGGAGCATGCTTTATGAGAACAGGTTGAGTGAACTTGGCCTTTTCTCCTTGGAGCGACGGAGGATGAGAGGTGACCTGATAGAGGTGTAAAAGATGATGAGAGGCATTGATCGTGTGGATAGTCAGAGGCTTTTTCCCAGGGGTGAAATGGCTAGCACAAAACGGCACAGTTTTAAGGAGCTTGGAAGCAGATACAGAGGAGATGTCAAGTGTAGGTTTTTTACACAGAGAGTGGTGAGTGTTGTGGAATGGGCTGCCAGCAACTGTGGTGGAGGCGGATACAATAGGGTCTTTTAAGAGACTCCTGGGTAGGTACATGGAGCAAAGAAAAATAAAGGGCCATGGGTAACTCCAGGTAATTTCTAAAGTAAGTATGTTTTTACATGTTCAGCACAGCATTGTGGGCCAAAGGGCCTTTATTGTGCTGTAGGTTTTCTATGTTTCTAGGATTCTGCCTAGACTAAAGAAAATGCCTTATGAGGATAGAGCTTTTCTCTTTGGAGTGAATGAGGAATGAGAGACAATAGACAATAGGTGCAGAAGTAGACTATTCGGCCCCTCGAGTCTGCACCGCCATTCTGAGATCATGGCTGATCATTCACTATCAATACCCAGTCCCTGCCTTGTCCCCATATCCCTTGATTCCCCTATCCATCAGATATCTATCCAGCTCCTTCTTGAAAGCATCCAGAGAATTGGCCTCCACCGTCTTCCGAGGCAGTGCATTCCACACCTCCACAACTCTCTGGGAGAAGAAGCTCTTCCTCAACTCTGTTTTAAATAACTGACCTCTTATTCTCAATCCATGCCCTCTGGTACTGGACTCTCCCAACATCTGGAACATATTTCCTGCCTCAATCCTATCAAATCCTTTAATTATCTTAAACGTTTCAATCAGATCCCCTCTCAATCTCCTCAATTCCAGCGTGTACAAGCCCAATCTCTCCAATCTCTCTGCGTAAGACAGCCCTGCCATCCCAGGAATCAACCTAGTGAATCTACGCTGCACTTCCTCAATTGCCAGAATGTCCTTCCTTAAACCTGGAGACCAAAACTGTACACAATATTCCAGGTGTGGTCTCACCAGGGCCCTATACAAATGCAAAAGGACATCCTTGCTCTTGTATTCAATTCCCCTTGTAACAAAGGCCAACATTCCATTTGCCCTCTTCACTGCCTGTTGCACTTGCTCATTCACCTTCATTGACTGGTGAACTAGGACTCCTAGGTCTCTTTGCATTTCTCCCTTACCTAACTCGACACCGTTCAGACAATACTCTGCCCTCTTGTTCCTGCTTCCAAAGTGGATAACTTCACATTTATTCACATTGAATGACATCTGCCAAGTATCTGCCCACTCACTCAGCCTATCCAAGTCTCCCTGTATTCTCTTAACGTCCTCTTCGCATGTCACACTGCCACCCAGTTTAGTATCGTCAGCAAACTTGCTGATATAGTTTTCAATGCCCTCATCTAAATCATTGACATAAATCGTAAAGAGCTGTGGTCCCAATACAGAGCCCTGTGGTACCCCACTATTCACCTCCAGCCAGTCCGAGAAACACCCATTCACTGCTACCCTTTGCTTTCTATCTGCCAACCAGTTTTCTATCCATGTTGAAACCCTGCCCCCAATGCCATGAGCTCTGATTTTACTCACCAATCTCCTGTGTGGCACCTTATCGAATGCCTTCTGAAAATCTAGGTACACAACATCCACTGGCTTACCCTCGTCTAACATCCTTGTTACACCCACAAAAAACTCCAACAGATTAGTCAAGCATGATTTGCCCTTGGTAAATCCATGCTGGCTTGGCCTAATCCTATTTCTGCCACCTAGATGTGCCACTATTTAGTCCTTAATAATGGACTCAAGCATCTTCCCCACGACTGACGTTAGGCTAACAGGGCGATAGTTCTCCGTTTTCTCCTTCCCTCCCTTCTTGAAAAGTGGGATAACATTAGCCACTCTCCAATCTTCAGGAACTGATCCTGAATCTAAGGAACATTGGAAAATGATTACCAATGCATCCGCAATTTCCTGAGCCACCTCTTTTAGAAGCCTCGGATGCAGACCATCTGGACCCGGGGATTTATTAGTCTTCAGTCCTACCAGTCTACTCATCACAGTTTCTTTCCTAATGTCAATCTGTCTCAATTCCTCTGATATCTTATGACCCTGGTCCATCCATACATCTGGGAGATTGCTTGTGTCCTCTCTGATGAAGACAGATCTAAAGTACGCATTAAATTCTGTTGCCATTTCCCTGTTTCCCATAACAATTTCTCCCAATTCATTCTTCAAGGGGTCAACATTGTTCTTAACTATCTTCTTTCTCTTCACATAGCTAAAAAAGCTTTTGCTATCCCCTTTTATATTCCTGGCTAGACTGAGCATATACCTGATTTTTTCTCTCTGTATTGCTTTTTTAGTTAAGATCTGCTGTTCCTTAAAACTTTCCCAATCATCTGTATTCCCACTCATCTTAGCCCTGTCATACTTCTTTTTCTTTAATGCTATACAATCTCTGACTTCCAGATGTATGGATGGGCCAGGGTCATAAGATATCAGAGGAATTGAGACAGATTGACATTAGGAAAGAAAATGTGATGAGTAGACTGGTAGGACTGAAGGCTAATAAATCCCCGGGTCCAGATGGTCTGCATCCGAGGCTTCTAAAAGAGGTGGCTCAGGAAATTGCGGATGCATTGGTAATCATTTTCCAATGTTCCTTAGATTCAGGATCAGTTCCTGAAGATTGGAGAGTGGCTAATGTTATCCCACTTTTCAAGAAGGGAGGGAAGGAGAAAACGGAGAACTATCGCCCTGTTAGCCTAACGTCAGTCGTGGGGAAGATGCTTGAGTCCATTATTAAGGACTAAATAGTGGCACATCTAGGTGGCAGAAATAGGATTAGGCCAAGCCAGCATGGATTTACCAAGGGCAAATCATGCTTGACTAATCTGTTGGAGTTTTTTGAGGGTGTAACAAGGATGTTAGATGAGGGTAAGCCAGTGGATGTTGTGTACCTAGATTTTCAGAAGGCATTCGATAAGGTGCCACATAGGAGATTGGTGAGTAAAATCAGAGCTCATGGCATTGGGGGCAGGGTTTCAACATGGATAGAAAACTGGTTGGCAGATAGAAAGCAAAGGGTAGCAGTGAATGGGTGTTTCTCGGACTGGCTGGAGGTGAATAGTGGGGTACCACAGGGCTCTGTATTGGGACCACAGCTCTTTACGATTTATGTCAATGATTTAGATGAGGGCATTGAAAACTATATCAGCAAGTTTGCTGACGATACTAAACTGGGTGGCAGTGTGACATGCGAAGAGGACGTTAGGAGAATACAGGGAGACTTGGATAGGCTGAGTGAGTGGGCAGATACTTGGCAGATGTCATTCAATGTGAATAAATGTGAAGTTATCCACTTTGGAAGCAGGAACAAGAGGGCAGAGTATTGTCTGAACGGTGTCGAGTTAGGTAAGGGAGAAATGCAAAGAGACCTAGGAGTCCTAGTTCACCAGTCAATGAAGGTGAATGAGCAAGTGCAACAGGCAGTGAAGAGGGCAAATGGAATGTTGGCCTTTGTTACAAGGGGAATTGAATACAAGAGCAAGGATGTCCTTTTGCATTTGTATAGGGCCCTGGTGAGACCACACCTGGAATATTGTGTACAGTTTTGGTCTCCAGGTTTAAGGAAGGACATTCTGGCAATTGAGGAAGTGCAGCGTAGATTCACTAGGTTGATTCCTGGGATGGCAGGGCTGTCTTACGCAGAGAGATTGGAGAGATTGGGCTTGTACACGCTGGAATTGAGGAGATTGAGAGGGGATCTGATTGAAATGTTTAAGATAATTAAAGGATTTGATAGGATTGAGGCAGGAAATATGTTCCAGATGTTGGGAGAGTCCAGTACCAGAGGGCATGGATTGAGAATAAGAGGTCAGTTATTTAAAACAGAGTTGAGGAAGAGCTTCTTCTCCCAGAGAGTTGTGGAGGTGTGGAATGCACTGCCTCGGAAGACGGTGGAGGCCAATTCTCTGGATGCTTTCAAGAAGGAGCTGGATAGATATCTGATGGATAGGGGAATCAAGGGATATGGGGACAAGGCAGGGACTGGGTATTGATAGTGAATGATCAGCCATGATCTCAGAATGGCGGTGCAGACTCGAGGGGCCGAATGGTCTACTTCTGCACCTATTGTCTATTGTCTATTGTCTATTGTCTTTGTCAACCACTGTGGCCCCTTCCCCCCTTTGAATCCTTCCTTCTCATTGGAATGAACTGCTTTTGCATCTTTTGTATTATCCCCAAGAATATCTGCCACTGCTGATCCACTGTCTTTCCTGCCAGGGCATCTGCCCATTTAACTTTGGCCAGCTCTTCCCTCATGGCTCCGTAGTCTCCTTTATTTAATTGCAACACTGACACCTCTGATCTGCCCTTATCCCTCTCAAATTGTAGATAAAACTTATCATGTTATGATCACTACTTCCTAATGGCTCCTTTACTTCAAGATCACTTATCAATTCCTGTTCATTACACATCACCAAGTCCAAAATAGCCTCGTTCCTGGTTGGCTCAAGCACAAGCTGTTCCAAAAATACATCCCTTAGACACTCCACAAACTCCCTATCTTGGGGTCCAGCACCTACCTAATTCTCCCAGTTCACCTGCATGTTGAAATCTCCCATAACGACTGCATTACCTTTAGCACATGCCAATGTTAACTCCCTAATCAACTTGTACCCAATATCCACGCTACTGTTTGGGGGCCTGTACACAACACCCATTAGGGTCTTTCTACCCTTACTGTTCCTCAGCTCAATCCACACAGACTCTACTTCCCCTGTTCCCAAGTCACCTCTTGCTAAGGACTGAATCTCATTCCTCACCAACAGGGCCACCCCACCCCCTCTTCCCATATTTCTGTCTCTACGATAGCACGTATACCCTGGTACACTCAATTGCCAGGCCTGATCCCCTTGCAGCCATGTCTCCATTATCCCAACAATATCGGAGTTCCCCGTTTTCATCTGAGCTTCAAGCTCAACTGTCTTATTTCTGACACTACGCACATTCAAGTATAGAATTCTTAGCCCATTCCTCCTCTCTTTGCTTAAAACACTGTCTACTGTACCTAACCCAGCTCCTTGAACTTCCATCGGGCTAATTGCACCCTGAATTTTGATGACCTTCTCAAGATCACCCAAACCTTCTACACATTTAACCCCATGCTCCTTCTGACCAACCCTCTGGATCTGGATCCCTGCCCCCCGCACATCTAGTTTAAACCCCCCCGAGCAGCACTGGCAAACACTCCTGCAAGAATGTTAGTACCCCTCCGGTTCAGATGTAGACCGTCCCTTCGAAACAGATCCCAATGTCCCTGGAACAAAGACCAATTATCCAAAAACCTGAACCCTTCCTTCCTGCACCATGCTCTCAGCCTCGTATTAATGTGCATAATCATTCTATTCTTCGCCTCACTCGCACGTGGCACAGGTAGCAATCCCGAGATTGTCACCCTGGAGGTCCTGCCTTTCAGCTTCACTCCTAACTCACTGAACTCTGTAAACAGGACCCCCTCACTCATCTTATCTACATCGTTGGTCCCTACATGGACCACTACATCTGGGTTCATGCCCTCGTTCTCAAGAATAGCCTGCACCCGATCTGAGATGTCCCGGACCCTGGCACCAGGGAGGCAACATACCATCCGAGACTCCCAATCTGCCCCACAAAATCTCCTATCTGCCCCCCTGACTATAGAATCCCCTTAAACTATCGCTCTCTTCTCTTCCCTCCTCCCCTTTCTAGTTGAGGGTTCAACAATAGAGGTGACAATAGAGGTGTACAAGGTGATAAGAGGCAAAGATCGAGTGGATAGCCAGAGACTCACTCTCAGGGTGGAAATAACTAATACAAGGGGACATAATTTTAAAGTGATTGGAGATAGTATAAGGGGATGTGAGATGTAAGTTTTTTTTTACATGGAACACACTTCCAGGAGTGGTGGTAGAAGCAAGATACATTAAGAATCTTTAAGAGACTCTTTGTTAGGCAATTGGATGATAGAAAGATAGAGGGCTATGTGGAAGGGAAGAGTTAGATTGATCTTAGAGTAGGTTAAATGGTTAATACAACATTTTTGGAAAAATGGTCTCCTGCACAGTTCTTTGTTCTATCACACAGAGAACAGAGGAGTATGGTAGAACAAAGAGACCTGGGAATGCAGATCCAAAATTCATTGAAAGTGATGTCACAGGTAGAAGGGTCATAAAGAACACTATTGCTACATTGGCCTTCATATATCAAAGTACTGAGTAAGGAGATTGGATGTTATGATGAAGTTGTGTAAGACAATGGTGAAACTGAATTTGGTGTATTGCTTGTTCTAGTCACCTATCAAGAGGGAAGACATCAATAAGATTGAGAGAGTGGAGACAAAATTTTCAAGGATGTTGCTGAGGCATGAGGGCCTGAGTTATATGGACAGGTTGAATAAGTTAGGTCTTATGCCTTGGAGTGCAGGAGAATGAGGAGAGACTTGATAGAAATGTACAAATTGATGAGCAGTATAGATAGAGTAGATTATAGGGAATAAGAAAAGCTTTTCTCCTCAGGTTGGTTGAGACTGGATGTAGATATCATAGGTTTAGGGTGAAAGGTGAAATATTTAAGGGGGCTCATCTTTACTCAGATGGGTGTGGAATGGATTCAATTGTAACATGTGTTGAGACTGTGGGGAATCATCTTGTGTGGATAGAGTGGATGTGGAGAGGATGTCTGTCATGGGGAAGTCTAGGACCAGAGGGCTCAGCCTTAGAACAGAGATGAGGAGACATTTCTTCAACCTGAGGTTGATGAATCTGTGGAATTCATTGCCACAAATAGCTGGCGAGGCTGTCATTGAGTACATTTAAAGTGGAAGTTGATAGGTTCTTGATTAGTCCGAGTGTCAAAGGTTATGGGGAGAAATCAGGAGAAAAGACTCAAATCAAAATTGTTTAATTATCATTCAACCCATATATGGATATAGCGAAATGATATAGTATTCTCCTGGAGCCAAGGTGCAAAACGTAAAACAAAAATAAAGAGCATTCAAAATAACGTGAGAGAATAAAAAGAGCATAGTCGTGCAGGAAAGCACATTTTTAGTCCAAGACCTTGAGTGCCATGTCCCACAAACTGATGGTTCCTGGCAGTCCAACCTGTAATTTCATCTATCCAACACGGAACGATAGCATCAATGGAAGAGGCTTCCCCCTCAAACCAAGCATGGACGCCATGCTACACCGCCTCCGGAATGCCAACCTAGAGTGCCTCTGGCGTCTTCTCCTCCCCTGGAATGCGGCAGCAGGTAGGCTCGAGGCTTGAGGCCTAGTCCTTGCTACAACAGAGGTGATACTGCTGCCTCGCCTCCTGACTCCCCACCAAACAAGGGAAACAGGCCTGTCCAATGGGGTCTTGCAATCACAAGAGAAATGTTCAAGACAGGTAATCAGGTTTTCTCTGCATGCTGCCTTTGTGCACCAACTCTGGTGCCTTTGAGTAGCAGACAGCAGCACAGTCTGCACCCAGGTCAGCTCCTCCAACCCAATCCGGCCCCTCCCACACTCTGGCAGCTTGACTCTCCTCCTGCAGCCCAATGGCTGTATTCTCCCATCATGGTCCGACAGCCCGACTTTCCATTGCTGCCCAGCAGCCTGACTCTCTTCCTGTAGTCCAATGACCAGCTTCCCTGTCTTAAAACTGCCAGCTGGCTGCCATGACACGCTGGCAGGCTACTCCAAGTAATGAGCAGCTCCCTCATGCAGTAGACCTGTTGTTATTGGAGTCCAGTATAGATGATTAAAAAGTCAAATCAAGTCATTTTTTATTGTTATTTCAACCATAACTGCTGGTACAGTACACAGTAAAAATGAGACAACGTTTTTCAGGACCATGGTGTTACATGAAACAGTGCAAAAACTAGACTGAACTACGTAAAAAATAACACAGTATATTTAACAAAGAAAAAGTACCTTTGGTTTGCCCATGAGAGTCTGTTGCATCTGCACATGCCGCCATCTTACCATTTGATAAGCCGAGTACCCTAATTTTTTCCGATGTCTTTTAGTTTTATGGTTTAACCCCTGACAAACAAAGGCATGCTTGCCTTCTTTACCATTTTAGCCCTTGTGCTCAGAATCGGTGTCAAGTTCATAATCACTGACATTTGTCATGAAATGCGTTGTTTTGCAGCAGCAGTACAATGCAATGCATGTACTTTATATTACAGTAAGAAATATATAGTATTTTAAAATTAAATAAGTAGTGAAAAAAGAGAGCAAGAATAGATAGGTGATGTTAATGAGTTCACTACCATTCAGAAATCTGATGGCAGAGGGAAATGAGCTTTTTCTAAAACATTGCATGTATGTCTTCAGGCCCATGTCCTTAATGATGAATGCTGCTTTTCTGAGGCATTGTCTCTTCAAGATGTCAATTTGCTCCCTGTGATCCCTCTGTACATAAATATAGGCCCGGTGTAGGCAGAAGGGTTTTGTGTAATTAGCTTAATTAGTTTAGCACAGGATGGTGGGCTGAAGGGCCGTCTTCACGCTGTACTGCTCTATTTTCTATGTGCATCGACAATGTTGTCCCCCAGAAGTTGGTCAAGGTCTTCCTGAACCAGAACCCTTGGATCAATAGTTCTGAGCAAGCAGCACTTACCACGTGACATAAAGCTTACGTTGCCAGTAATAAGCAGGAGCTCAAGAAAAGCAGCTATGATCTGCACAAAGCTATCAAAGCTGAGAGACAACAATATAGGGACAAGATTGAGTCATGATTCACAATGAAGAGCACATGTGACTTCTGGCAAGGTCTGCATACCATCGCAGACGTCAAAGCCAAGCATTGTGGTGCCACCAACATCGTGGCCTCTCTCCCAGATGAACTCAATTGCTTTTACGCTTGGTTTGATGTCACTAACTCTGAGCCTCCGAGGAAAGCCACCGCTACAACCTGCAACCTGGTCATCTCTGAGGCTGAGGTACACAGATGTTTCCAACAAGTGGACAGTCACAAGGCTGTCGGCATCCCAGGGCGAGTACTCAGGATGTGGGCAGCACAACTGGCAGGTGTGTTTACAGACATTTTTAATCTCTCCTCTCCTAATGTAGAGTGCCCTCCTGCTTCAAATTATCCACCATTGTTCCTGTACCAAAAAGGACCAAGGTAACATGCTTGAACGACTGGCACCCTGTTGCACTCACCTCAATAATAAGCAAATATTTTGAGAGGCTGGTCAAGGATTACATCTGCAGTTTGCTACCACCCAACCTGGACCCCCTACAATCCGACTACCAACACAACTGATCAGCAGACGACGTAATAGCCACTGCTCTATGTACCATCCTTACACATCTAGAGAAGAAGGATGCTTATGTGAGGATGCTGTTCCTGGACTACAGTTCAGCAATCAACACCATAGTTCCATCCAGACTCGACAAGAAGATCAGAGACTTCAGCCTTGACCCTGCCTTGTGCAGTTGGATCCTGGACTTCCTGTCGGATTGCCAGCAGGTTTTAAGAGTGGGCTCCCTCTCATCAACCCTCTGATTCTCAATACAGGAGCCCCTCAGAGCTGCCTACTGAGTCCTCTCCTTTACTCCCTGTATACCCATGACTGTATTGCCATCCACAGCTCTGACCTGCTAATTAAATTTGCCAACAATACTACATTGAATGGTCTAAAATCTCAAACAATAACGAAGCGGCATACAGGGTCATTTCTCTGACACAGTGGTATCATGAAAACAACCTCTCCCTCAATGTCGCAAAAACAAAGGAGCTGGTTGTAGATTACACGAGGAATGGAGATGGGCTAACCCCTATTGACATCAATGGACCTGGGGTTGAGAGGATGAACAGCTTCACGTTCCTTGGCATCCAAATCACTGAGGACCTCACATGGTCTGTGCACACTAGCTGTGTGGTGAAAAAGGCACAATAGCGCCTCTTTCACTTCAGACAGTTGAGGAAATTTGGTATGGGCCCCCAAATCCTAAGAACTTCGTACAGGGGCACAATTGAGAGCATCCTGACTGGCTGAATCATTGCCTTCCTTAATCGCAGGGCTCAGTAGAGAGTGGTTTGGACAGCCCTACACATCTGTAGTTGTGAACTTCCCATGATTCAGGACACTTGCAAGGACAGGTGTGTAAAAAGGGCCTGTAGGATCATTGGGGACCCAAGCCATCCCAACCACAATCTATTCCAACTGCTACCATCCAGGAAGTGGTACTGCAGCATAAAAGTCAGGACCAACAGGATCCCGAACAGCTTCTTTCACCAGGCCATCAGACTGATGAACTCATGCCTATTTGAGTGTATTCTATATTGCATTGACTGTTCTATTTATTATAAATTACTATGATTGTACCTTGCACATTTAGATGGAGATGTAATGTAAACAGATAGACAGACAGACAAACAGACATACTTTATTGATCCTGGGGGTAATTGGGCTTAATTACAGTTGCACCAACCAAGAATAGAGTAGAAATATAGCAAAATAAAACCAGAAATAATTAAATGATAATAAGTAAATTATGCCAAGTGGAAATAAGTCCAGGACCAGTCTAATGGCTCAGAGTGTCTGACACTCCAAGGGAGGAGTTGTAAAGTTTGATAGGAATGACTTCCTATGTCGCTTAGTGTTGCACCTTGGTGGAATGAGTCTCTGGCTGAATGTATTCCTCTGCCTAACCAGTATATTATGGAGTAGATGGGAGGCATTGTCCAAGATGGCATGCAACTTGGACAGCATCCTCTTTTCAGACACCACCATCAGAGAGTCCAGTTCCACCCCCACAACATCACTGGCCTTACGAATGAGTTTGTTGATTCTGTTGGTGTCTGCTACCTTCAGACAACTGCCCAAGCACACAACAGCAAATATGATAGCACTGGCCACCACAGACTCGTAGAACATCCTCAGCATCATTTTTTTTACTCTTTTTAAGATTTTTACTCTTCATGTATGTGAAGGATGTAAGAAATAAAGTCAGTTCAATACATGGTACTGGCAAAGCTGCACCTGGAGTATTGTGTGCATTTCTGGTCTCCTGACTTGAGTAAAGTTATAATGGATTTGGAGGTGGTGCAGAGAAAGTTCAGCAGGTTGATTTCAGGGATAAGGGTGTAGTCTGTAAATAGAGATTGAGCTGGTTTGGACTAATTGGAATTCAGAAGAGTGAATCAGCCAGTATATCACCCCTCCCCCACTACCTTCTGTCTTCTATGGACAAGCCAATTTGGAATCCAGTCTACCATCTAACCCTCTCCTATTCACATAGTGTCCAATGTCTCTGAAACATTATGATTGTAAGATTTAGCACTCTCTTCTGAAAAAAGTCCAACATTCCCAATCTTCCAGGTGTCAGGCACCATTCCAGAAACATTTTGATTGCGATCCATCTCAGGATCTCTTCATACTGACTCCCTGATTTCTGTATGCAGCCCATTCTCCCGAGTATTATTAGCCTCATATCTGCTATGTCCACAAGACACCATAAGACATAGAAGCAGAATTAGGCCATTCAGCCCATTGAGTTGCTCCACCATTCCATCATGGCTGATCCCATTCAACCCCATACATCTGCCTTCATTCATATTTAAAGCAGCAGTTGATAGATTCTTGATTAGTAAGGATGTCAGTGGTTATGGGGACAAGCAGGAAAATGGAGTTGAGAGGGATAATACATAGACAATAGACAATAGGTGCAGGAGTAGGCCATTCAGCCCTTTGAGCCAGCACCGCCATTCAATGTGATCATGGCTGATCATCCACAATCAGTACTGTTACGTATTCAGGCAACAATAAATAGATGAGTTCGGCAAGGGTTTCTTATAACAAACAACACGTTTATTAAACACAGAAAACAAACCCCCCAAAGGTAAACAAACACTACCGTAACCGGAAACAGCTGCTGAGCGGCAGCCCAAACAGTTCTTAAAGTGATATTCCAAAAACAGTTCTTAAAAGTGGCATTGCCAAAAACAGTTCTTTAAAGTGGTATTGCCAAAAGTTCGATATGCTCACAGTCCATTTAAAAGGAGAGACTTTACAGGACGATTTAGGTTCTCTTTCACATCGCTTGCTTCGATCCCCGACGTCGAACTTCCCACGAAGAATTTACGAAACAGAACGGCTTAAAGGCACTGACCTTTCCTTCTCCACTACCTTCAATCCTTTCTAGTTAAACCTAGGGATTAACACGAAGATAGTCAACGAAATCCTTCCAAATAAGGATCAAACAAAGGTCACCCCCGTTTCACCGTAGAAAGCGATTCTCCTTGATCTTTAACTTCCGAACTTCCAATCTTCACTCTCCACTAATTTCGAACTAACAGAATCATAAAGAACCTGCTGGCAATGACCTTTTAAACTTTAGGCATTAAATAAAAACTTCATCCTTCAACTAAACTGCGTCATCACTTAAAACACGCAGTGGCATGAAGTCAACCTGGCAAATCCAGCCACGAACTGCCCCTCCTCACAGGGTGGGGTCTACCTTTTATAACCTGTAAAAAAAAACCGTCATATGATCTCTACTGGCGGGAAAATGACGTCACCACCATCACAAGACCATCACCTCAAGTCCAGTACAGCTTCAACCCCAGTCACGTGACAAGGGCTCCACTGTCATGTGTCACGAGTACGTAACAGTACCCTGTTCCTGCCTTCTCCCCATATCCCTTGACTCCACTATCTTTAAAAGCTCTATGTAACTCTTTCAACTTTTAAAATGAGCAATGATGGAATGGTGGAACAGACATGATGGGCCAAGTGACCTAAGTCTCCTCCTAGGTCAATTGGTCTTATTAGTCACAGTATCTTGTGTTATACTTGAACCTGAATTACTTTAGCTAGATACATTTTCAGCCTGAGTAAACTGGCCCCCTTCTGATGCAGAATATATTTCCCAGGATCTTCTCTTCTGGATAAGGCAAGGCAGTGAATGCTAATAAAACAGATAGACTGACAAAGTAGTGAGTAGGAAGTGCTGGGTTAATATTTCAGAGGAAATTAGGAAAGAAAAGAGTCATGAAGAAATGCTTCCAGGTTAAAAGTTTAAAAAAAAAGATAAGAGGATCCGGGGATAGAGCGAGGGTGGGCTGGAACCATCAAGGTGACCTCTGTGTGGAGGGGCTGATGTAGACGGGGAATCATTCAGTTGATGAGGGATGATGTTGGTGAAATAGTTCGAAGAGAGAGTGAAATGTTAGTGAGGATAAACAGTGAATGATAAGTTACTTAGGGGTTTTGAAAGTGGCAGAGAATCTCGTGGCATGAAACAGGCTATTTGGCCCAAGATACCTATTCTAACCCGTGGGCAGCCCTTCATGTTAATCCCAGCACTTGTCCACAACCCTCAATACCCGAGAGATTCGGGTGCTGGTCTAAACACTTCTTTCAGGCCACAGAACGGAAGGCTATTGGTTCAGTGGATTGAGCTGGGGAGTGGGAACAGACTTGCTCTTTTGCTAGTGAAGGTGGACTGAATGAATGCTGAACGATCTGCTCTGTTCCACTGCTGATTTTATCCTCGCAAGATCGCAATGGTGGCCCCAGCTGTGGCGTCTCTGTGACCTGAGGTCAGTGGGTGGTGGGGGGGAGACATCTGGATGTGGGGTGGGGGAGACATCAACACAGGGCGCAGATGTATAATCTACAACTGGAACGCAGCGCTGTACTTTGTTCGGGTTACACCCCATCCCTCTTACAGCAGAATGTAAACTCCAACCAGAGTACATCTGCCCGAAATTTAACATTTAACGCGCAACTTTAACTGTAGAACTCAAGTAAGTGGAGATAGCAATCCGCCAATCAGCGAGCTGCCGCCCTCTGATGTCACCGGCTGTTTTGGAGCCGTTTGTGTCTATTTATTTATTGGGAGGTGGTGTGACGGCTGCTCAGGTAGGTGAGGGACAAGGGAACAGGGAACACTTCCTATACGGCACGTCTCTCCTCTAGCCTGTCGCACCCGGATAGCGTTGGGTTCGCGCGGCAGCTTTGGAGAGGGTCACGGTGACAGGTTGACAGGAACAAGGTCCCGAGAAGGGAGGGGAGAGTCAGCGGGGGGGAGGAGGGAGCTGACAATGAATGTAACGGTAAGAGACGGAGGGAGAAAGAGGGACTGATGGACGGAGCAGCAGGGACAGGGTTAAGGTACGGGGAGTGGAAGTGGCGGCTACTGTGCGAGGGACCGCCCAGTGTCACACCCTCCATTGAAACAGGATAGGCAGGCTCGACTCGGCGTACCCCCGCCCACAGCTCAAGGATCGGGCAGCCGTTCGTTGCACTGCCTCCGCTCCCCGAGTCACCAGACCAAGACTTCAGACACAGGAACGTCTCGGCTCTCGGCCCTCCGTTGCTGCCTTACCGTTCTTTGGCACGGCAAGATCCCGTAGACGGAGGAGACAAACAGCAGAGTGCGGTCCTGGTCAGGGGCAGGACTTGAACGTTGCAATGGCTCTTGGGGAGGTGCAGCTGTTAGAGGGGCAGAGTGACCTCGGGAATGTTATTCTCCATCCCGTCTGTTCCCATAGTTAAAGGTAGCCTTCGGTTACAGGGTGATATCAATATGCTCGTGAATCGTGGCTAAAGGATGGTTGTGGTAGGGGGCTGAATGTATAAGGTTACACCTTGTATTGGAAGGATAGGAAGATCAGCAGAGGGGGTGGTGTGACTCTGCTGGTAAAGAATGGCATCAAATCAGTAAAAAGATGTGACATAGGATCAGAAGATTGAATCCTTGTGGGTTGACTTGAGAAACTGCAAGGGTGAAAGGACTCTGGCAGTTATATACAGAAGCTGGGATGCGGACCATAGATTATAACAGGAAATAGAAAAGGTGTGTCAAAAGGGCAATGTTATGATAGTCATGGGAGATTTCAACATCCAGGTTTGATTGGGAATATGAGGTTGGAAATGGATCTCAAAAGAGTGAACATGAGGAAATGTGCAGATGCTGGAAATTCAAACAACACACACAAAATGCTGGTGGAACACAACAGGCCAGACAGCATCTATAGGGAGAAGCGCTGTCGACGTTTCGGGCCGAGACCCTTCGTCAGAACTAACCGAAAGGAAAAATAGTAAGAGATTTGAAAGTAGTGGGGGGAGGGGGAAATGCAAAATGATAGGAGAAGACCGGAGGGGGTGAGATGAAGCTAAGAGCTGGAAAGGTGATTGGCAAAAGTGATACAGAGCTGGAGAAGGGAAAGGATCATGGGACGGGAGGCCTCTGGAGAAAGAAAGGTGGGGGGGGACATCAGAGGGAGATGGAGAACAGGCAAACAACTAAATATGTCAGGGATGGGGTAAGAAGGGGTGGAGGTGCATTAATGAAAGTTGGAGAAGTCAATGTTCATGCCATCATCTCGACTTCACCACACCCTGTTTCAATTCCAACCTCACTCCTTCCGAATGCTCTGCTCTTCGCACCAATCCCAACCTCACTATAAAACCTGCTGATAAGGGGGGAGCTGTTTTTGTCTGGCGTACTGACCTCTACCTGGCTGAAGCACAGCGACAACTCTCTGATACCTCCTCTTATTTACCCCTTGATCATGACCCCACTAAGGAGCACCAGGTCATTGTCTCCTATACCATCACCAAGCTTATCAGCTCTGTGGATCTCCCATCCACTGCCACCAACCTTATAGTTCCCACACCCTGCACTTCCCGTTTCTACCTCCTACCCAAGATCCACAAACCTGCCTGTCCAGGTAGACCTATTGTCTTAGCTTGCTCCTGCCCCACTGAACTCATTTTTGCATACCTTGACACTGTCTTATCCCCCCTTGTTCAATCTCTTCCCACCTATGTTCGTGACACTTCTCATGCTTTGAATTTTTTCAATAATTTTAAGTTCCCTGGCCCCCACAGTCTTATTTTCACCATGGATGTCCAGTCCCTATATACCTCCATCCCCCACCGAGATGGTCTTGAAGCTCTTTTTGGATTGCAGACCTAACCAATTCCCCTCTATCACCACTCTCCTTCATCTAGCAGAATTAGTTCTTACTCTCAATAAGTTCTCCTTTGGCTCCTCCCACTTCCTCCAAACCAAGGGTGTAGCCGTGGGCACCTGTGTGGGTCCCTGTTATGCCTGCCTTTTTGTTGGCTTTGTGGAACAGTCCACGTTCCAAGTCTATATGGGTATCCATCCCCCTATTTTCCTTCGCTACACCGACGACTGCATTGGCACTGCCTCCTGCATGCAAGCTGAGCTCGTCGACTTCATTAACTTTGCCTCCAACTTTCACCCTGCCCTCAAATTTACCTGGTCCATTTCCGAAACCTCCCTCCCCTTTCTTGATCTTTCTGTCTCCATCTCTGGAGATGGCCTATCTACTGATATCTACTATAAGTCTACAGACTCTCACAGCTACCTGGACTATTCCTCTTCCCACCCTGTCTCTTGCAAAAACGCTATCCCCTTCTCACAATTCCTCTGTCTCTGCCGCTTCTGCTCTCAGGATGAGGCTTTTCATTCAAGGACGAAGGAGATGTCTTCCTTTTTTAAACAAAGGGGCTTCCCTTCGTCCACCATCAACTCTGTTCTCAAATGCATCTCTCCCATTTCCCGCACATCTGTCCTCACCCTATCCACCCGCCACCCCACTCAGGATAGGGTTCCCCTTGTCCTTACCTACCACCCCACCAGCCTCCAGATCCAACGTATAATGCTCCGTAACTTCCACGACCTCCAACGGGATCCCACTACCAAGCATATTTTTCCCTCCCCCCCCCCAACTCTGCTTTTCGCAGGAATCGCTCCCTACACGATTCCCTTGCCCACTTGTCCCCCCCCATCCCTTCCCACCGATCTCCCTCCTGGCACTTATCCTTGTAAACGGAACAAGTGCTACACCTGCCCTTACACTTCCTCCCTCACCACCATTCAGGGCCCCAGATAGTCCTTCCAAGTGAGGCGACACTTCACCTGTGAGTCGGCTGGTGTGGTATACTGCGTCCGGTGCTCCCGGTGTGGCCTTCTATATATTCGTGAGACCTGACACAGACTGGGAGAGCGTTTCGCTGAACACCTACACTCAGTCCGTCAGAAAAAGCAGGATCTCCCAGTGGCCACACATTTTAATTCCACATCCCATTCCCATTTTGATATGTCTGTCCATGGCCTCCTCTACTGTCAATATGAATCCAAACTCAGGTTGGAGGAACAACACCTTATATACCGGCTGGGTAGCCTCCAACCTGATGGCATGAACATTGACTTCTCTAACTTCCATTAATGCCCCTCCTCCCCTTCTTACCCCATCCCTGACATATTTAGTTGTTTGCCTGTTCTCCATCTCCCTCTGGTGTTTCCCCCTCCCCCCCCCTTTCTTTCTCCCAAGGCCTCCCATCCCATGATCCTTTCCCTTCTCCAGCTCTGTATCACTTTCGCCAATCACCTTTCCAGCCCTTAGCTTCATCCCACCCCCTCCGGTCTTCTCCTATTATTTAGCATTTCCCCCTCCCCCCACTACTTTCAAATCTCTTACTATCTTTCCTTTCGGTTAGTCCTGACGAAGGGTCTCGGCCTGAAAAGTCGACAGCGCTTCTCCCTATAGATGCTGCCTGGCCTGCTGTGTTCCACCAGCATTTTGTGTGAGTTGTTGCTTAAAAGAGTGAGTTTGTTGAATCCCTACAAGATAGCTTTTAGAACAGTTTGTTGTTAAGCTTGCTAGGAGTTCAGCTATACTTGATTGGGGGTTATATAATGAACCAGAGGTGATTACGGAGCTTATGGTATAAGAACCCTGAGGAGGCAGTGATTACAATATGACCTATTTCAATTTGAAATTTAGAAAACAAAGCAGAGAAAACCTATAGCATACTACAGGCCCTTCAGCCCACGATGCTGTGCCAAACATCTACTTACTTAGAAATTACCTAGGATTACCCATGGCCCTCTATTTTTCTGAGCTCCATATACTGGTCCAGGAGTCCCTAAAAAGACCCTATCATATCCGCCTCCACCATCATTGCCGGCAGTCCATTCCACACACTCACCACTCTCTGCATTTAAAAAAAAATCACTGACATCTCCTTGGTACCTACTTACAAGCACCTTAAAACTGTGCCCTCTCATTCTGGCCATTTCAGCCCTGGGGAAAAAACCTCTGACTATCCACAGGATCAATTCCTCTCATCATCTTGTACACCTCTATCAGGTCACCTCTCCTGCTCTGACACTCCAAGGAGAAAAGGCCAAGTTCACTCAACCTATTCTCATAAGGCATGCTCCCCAATCCAGGCAACATCCCTGTAAATCTCCTCTGCACACTTTCTATAGTTTCCACATGCTTCCTATAGTGAGGTGACCAGAACTGAGCACAGTACTCCAAGTGGGGTCTGCCCAGGGTCCTGTATAGCTGTAACATTACCTCTTGGCTCTTAACCTCAATCCCACGGTTGATGAAGTCCAATGCACTATATGCCTTCTTAACCACACAGTCAATCTATGCAGTAGCTTTGACCACAAGATCCCTCTGATCCTCCACACTGCAAAGAGTCTTACCATCAATACTAGAATCTGCTATCATATTTGACCTGCCAAAATGAACCACCTCACACTTAATCTAGGTTGAACTCCATCTGCCACTTCTCAGCCCAGTTTTGCATCCTATTGATGTCCTGCTGTAACCTCTGTCAGCCCTCCACACTATTGTTTACAATAGCCCTTCATAGTTGTTTACAATATATATTAATGACTTAGACAAGGGAATTAAATGCAGCACCTCCAAGTTTGCAGATGACACGAAGCTGGGCAGCGGTGTTAGCTGTGAGGAGGATGCTAAGAGGATGCAGAGTGACTTGGATAGGTTAGGTGAGTGGGCAAATTCATGACAGATGCAACTTAATGTGGATAAATGTGAGGTTATCCACTTTGGTTGCAAGAACAGGAAAACACATTATTATCTGAATGGTGGCCAATTAGGAAAAGGGGAGGTGCAACGAGACCTGGGTGTCATTGTGAAAAAGGCAAATGGTATGTTGGCATTCATAGCAAAAGGATTTGAGTACAGGAGCATGGAGGTTCTACTGCAATTGTACAAGGCCTTGGTGAGACCGCACCTAGAATATTGTGTGCAGTTTTGGTCCCCTAATCTGAGGAAACACATTCTTGCCATAGAGGGAGTACAAAGAAGGTTCACCAGATTGATTCCTGGGATGGCAGGACTTTCATATGAAGAAAGACTGGATCGTCTAGGCTTATACTCACTGGAATTTAGAAGATTGAAGGGGGATCTTATTGAAACATATAAAATTCTAAAGGGATTGGACAGGCTAGATGCAGGAAGATTGTTTCCGATGTTGGGGAAGTCCAGAATGAGGGGTCACAGTTTAAGGATAATGGGGAAGCCTTTTAGGACGGAGATGAGGAAAAACTTCTTCACACAGAGAGTGGTGGATCTGTGGAATTCTCTGCCACAGGAAACAGTTGAGGCCGGTTCATTGGCTATATTTAAGAGGGAGTTAGATATGGCCCTTGTGGCTAAAGGGATCAGGGGGTTTGGGGAGAAAGCAGGTACAGGGTTCTGAGTTGGATGATCAGCCATGGTCATACTGAATGGTGGTGCAGGCTCAAAGGGCCAAATGACCTACTCCTGCACCTATTTTCTATGTTTCTATGTTTACTATCCTCAAAACCCCTAACCGTTTTCATTAGCAAATTTACTTATCCATTCCTCCACTTTTTCATCCAGGTCATTTCTAAAAATCACAAAGAGTTGGGGATCCCAGAACAGATCCCTGAGGCACTCCACTGGTGACTGACCTCCGTGCAGAATATGACCTGTTTACAACCACTCTTTGCCTTCTGCGGGCAAGCTAGTTCTGGATCCACAAAGCAATTTCCCCTTGGATTCCATACCTCCTTACTTTCTCAATAAAACTTGCAAAGGGTACCTTATCAAATGCCTTGCTAAAATCCATATACGCTACATCTACTGCTCTACTATTATCAGGATGTTTAGTCACATCCTCAATAAATTCTATCATGCTCATAAGGCACGACCCACCCTTTGACAAAGTCATGCTGACTATTCCTAATCATATTATGCCTCTCCAAATGTTGATAAATCCTGCTTCTCAGGATCTTCTTCATCAGCTTACCCACCACTGAAGTAAAACTCGCTGGTCTATAATTTCCTGGACTATCTCTACTTCCTTTCTTGAATAAGGAAACAACATCTGCAACCTTCCAATCCTCTGGTAATTCTCCTTTCCCGACTGATGATGCAAAGATCATCGCCAGAGGCTCAGCAATATCTTCCATCGCCTCCTACAGTAGCCTGTGGTACATTTCATCCAGTCCTGGTGACTTATCCAACTTAATGCTTTCCAAAAGCTCCAGCATGTCCTCTTCTTAATGTCTATATCCTCAAGCTTTTCAGTCCTCTGTAAGTCATTCCTACAATCACCAAGATCCTTTTCTGTAATGAATACTGTAGCAAAGTATTCATTCAGTATCTCTGCTATCTCCTCCAGTTCCAGTCACTTTTCCACTGTCACACTTGATTGGTCCTATTCTAGAAACGTAGAAACCCTACAGCACAATACAGGCCCTTCAGCCCACAAAGCTGCACCAAACATTCTCTCACGTGTCATCCTCTTGTTCTTCACATACTTGTAGAATGCCTTAGGGTTTTCTTTAATCCTTCTCACCAAGGCCTTCTCATGGCCCCTTCTGGCTCTCCTAATTTCATTCTTAAGCTCCTTCCTGCTAGCCTTATAATATTCTAGATTCCTCTGATTACCTAATTTTTTGAACCTTTCGTAAGCACTTCTTTTCTTGATTAGAGTTATAACAGCCTTTGTATCTTCTTTACCATAGCATTGGAGAGAGATAGGAACAGACAATTTAGAAAAGTGTTTAATTGGAGTAAGGGGAATTATGAAGCTATCAGGCAGGCACTTGGAAGCATAAATTTGAAACTGATGTTCTCAGGAAAATGTTCAGGGGACATTTGCGTGAGGTTCTGCGTAAATACGTTCCAATGAGACAGGGAGAGGATGGTAGGGTACAGAAACCATAGTGTACAAAGGCTGTTGTAAATCCAGTCAAGAAGAAAAGAAGAGCTTACAAAAGGTTCAAAAAACTAGGTAATGATAGAGAGCAATAAAGTTATAAGGCTAGCAGGAAGGAGCTCAAGAAAGAAATTAGGAGAGCCAGAATGGGCCATGAGAAAGCCTTGGCGGACAGAATTAAGGAAAACTTCAAGGCATTCTACAAGTATGTGAAGAGCAAGAGGATAAGACACGAGTGAATGGGACCAATCAAGTGTGGCAGTGGAAAAGTGTGTATGGAACTGGAAGAGATGGCAGAGGTACTTAATGAATACTTTGCTACAGTATTCACTATGGAAAAGGATATTGGCGATTGTAGGGATGACTTGCAGTGGACTAAAAAACTTGAGCATGTAGGTATTAAGGAAGAGGATGTGCTGGAGCTTTTGGAAAGCATCAAGTTGGATAAGTCAACAGGACTGGACGGGATGTCACCCAAGGCTACTGTGGGAAGCAAGGGAGGAGATTGCTGAGCCTCTGGCAATGATCTTTGCATCATTAATGAGGAAGGGAGAGGTTCCGGAGGATTGGAGGTTTGTGGATGTTGTTCCCTTATTCAAGAAAGGGAGTAGGGATAGCCCAGGAAATTATAGACCAGTGAGTCTTACTTCAGTGGTTGGTAAGTTGATGGAAAAGATCCTGAGAGGCAGGATTTATGAACCTTTTCTAGAGGTAACATATGCGTAGGAATAGCATGGCTTTGTCAAGGGTAGGTCATGCCTTACGAGCCTGATTGAATTTTTTGAGAATGTGACTAAACATGTTAATGATGGTAGAGTCGTAGATGTAGTGTATATGGATTTCAGCAAGACATTTGATACGGTACCCATGCAAGGCTTATTGAGAAAGTAAGGAGGCATGGGATCCAAGGAGACATTGCTTTATGAATCCAGAACTGGCTTGCCCACAGAAGGCAAAGAGTGGTTGTAGATGGGTTATATTCTGCATGGAGGCCGGTGACCAGTGGTGTGCCTCAGGGATCTGTTTTGGGACCCCTACTCGTTGTGATTTTTATAAATGACCTGGATGAGGAAGTGGAGGGATGGGTTAGTAAATTTGCTGATGACACGCAGGTTGGGGGTGTTGTGGATTGTATGGAGGCCTGTCAGAGGTTACAGCAGGACATCAATAGGATGCAAAACTGGGCTGAGAAGTGGCAACTGGAGTTCAACCCAGATAAGTGTGAGTGGTTCATTTTGGTAGGTCAAGCATGATGGCAGAGTATAGCATTAGTGGTAAGACTCTTGGCAGTGTGGAGGATCAGAGGGATCTTGGCGTCCGAGTCAATAGGACATTCAAAGCAGTTGCGAGGTTGACTCTGTGGTTAAGAAGGCATATGGTGTATTGGCCTTCATCAATTATGGAATTGAATTTAGGATCTGAGAGGTAATGTTACAGCTATATAGGACCCCGGTCAGACCCCACTTGGAGTACTGTGCTCATTTCTGGTCACCTCACTATAGGAAGAATGTGGAAACCATAGAAAGGGTGCAGAGGAGATTTACAAGGATGTTGCCTCGATTGGGGAGCATGCCTTATGAAAACAGGTTGAGGAAACTCGGCCTTTTTTCCTTGGAGTGATGGAAGATGAGAGGTGACCTGATAGAGGTGTGTAAGATGATGAGAGTATTGGTCATGTGGATAGTCAGAGGCTTTTTCCCGGAGCTGAAATGGCTGCCACAAGAGGGCACAGGTTTAAGATGCTAGGGAGTAGGTACAGAGGAGATGTCAGCGGTTAGTTTTTTTCTCAGAGATTGGTGAGTGCATGGAATGGGCTGATGGCAACGGTGGTGGAGGTGGATATGATTTGGTCCTTTAAGAGACTTTTGGAAGGGTACATGGAGCTTGGGAAAATAGAGAGCTATGTGTAACCCTAGTAATATCTAAGGTAGGGACATGTTTGGCACAACTTTGTGGGCCAAAGAACCCGTATTGTGCTGTAGGTTTTCTCTGTTTCTATGTTTCTAAGTACCCTGAGATCTCATCCTTAATAATTGACTCCAACATCTTCCCAACCACTGAGGTCAGATTAACTGGTCTATAGTTTTCTGTCATCTGCCTCTCCCCTTCTGGAAGAGTGGAGTGACATTCAAAATTTTCCAGTCTTCCAGAACCATTCCAGAATCTAATGGTTCTTGAAAAATCATTACTAATGCCTCCATGATCTCTTCAGCCACCTCCTTCAGAACTCTGTGGTGTACACCATCTGGTCCAGGTGACTTATCTACCTATAGACCTTTCACTTTCCCAGGAACCTTCTTTGTAGTTATGGTACCTTCACACCCTTCATGATGCCTGACACCTGGAACTTCCACCATGCTGTTAGTGTCTTCCACTGTGAAGTCTGATGCAAAGTGCTCATTCAGTTTGCTCGCCATTTCATTGAACCCCATTCCTACCTCTCCAGCGTCATTTTCCCGCGGTCCAATATCTACAGTCACCTTTCTTTTCCACTTTATGAGGCTGAAGAAGTTTTTGAGGAAGTTAGGTAAGTTAATGTAGGTAATGCAGTGGATGTTGTCTGATGGCCTTTGACAAAGTCCTGCATGAGAATTTAGTCAAGAAGATTCAGTTGCTTGGAATTCAAGATGAGGTTGTAAATTGGATTGGATTTGTCTTTGTGGGAGAAATTAAATAGATAAATACAGTGCCTATAAAAAGTATTCACCCCCCTTGGAAGTTTTCATGTTTTATTGTTTTACAACATTGAATCATAGTGGATTTAATTCAGCTTTTTTGACACTGATCAACAGCAAAGACTCTTTCATGTCAAAGTGAAAACAAATTTCTGCAAATTGGTTCAAATTTATTATACTAATTAAACACAAAATAATTGATTGCATAATTAATCACCCCCTTGAAGTCAGTATTTAGTAGATACACCTTTGGCAGCAATTACAGCCTTGAGTTTATGTGGATAGGCCTCTATATCAGCTTTGCACATCTGGAAACTGCAATTTTTTCAAGTCCAGCCATCAATTCTCAATTGAATTAAGGTCTAAACTCTGACTTGGCCACTCCAGGACATTAATTTTGTTGTTTTTATGCCATTCCTATGAAGCTTTGGCTTTATACTTGGAGTCATTGTCTTGCTGGCAAAGAAATCTCCCAAGTCGCAGTTCTCTTGCAGACTGCTTCAGGTTTTCCTCCAGGATTCCCCTGTATCTTGTTGCATTCATTTTACCCTCTACCTTCAAAGCCTTCCAGAGCTTGCTGCAGTGAAGCATCCCACAGAATGATGTGGACACCACCATGCTTCATGGTAGGGGTGGTGTGCTTTTGATGATGTGAGGTGCTTGGCTTAAGCCAAACATAGCATTCAGTCTGATGGCCAAAAAGGTTCAATTTTAGTTTCATCAGACCATAGAACCTTCTTCCAGCTGACTTCAGAGTCTCCCACATGCCTTCTGGCAAACCCTAGCTGAGATTTCATGTGAGATTTTTCAACAGTGGCTTTCTCTTTGGCATTCTCCCATGAAGCTGTGATTGGTGAAGCACCTGGACAACTGTTGTATACGCAGCCTCTCCCATCTCAGTCACTGAACCTTGTAATTCCTTCAGAGTTGTTGTAGGTCTCTTGGTGGTCTTCCTCACTCATCCCCTTTGTGCACGGTCACTCACTTTTTGAGGACGGCCTGCTCTAGGCAGATTTACAGCTGTGCCGTATTCTTTACATTTCTTGATGATTAACTTAACTCTAAGGGATATTCAGTGACTTGGAAATGTTCTTGTATCCATCTCCTGACTTGTGTTTTTCAAAAACCTTTTAGCAGATTTGCTTGGAGTGTTCTTTTGCCTTCATGTTGTAGTTTTTGCCAGGATACTGACTCACCAGCAGTTGGACCTTCCAGATACAGGTATATTTTTACTACACAGTTGAAACATTTTGAGTCTCCATTTGGAGATGGAAATATAGAAACATAGAAAGAACAATACAGGCCCTTTGACCCACAAAGCTGTGCTGAACAAAGATGTGGAGGTGATCTCCATTTAATTAATTATGTGACTTCTAAAACCAATTGGCTGCACCAGTGATGATTTGGCGTGTCATATTAAAGGGAGTGAATACTTAAGTAATCAATTATTTTATGTTTAATATTTGTAATGATTTTAGACCACTTTGTAGAGATTTGGCTTCACTTTGACACGGAGTTTTTCTGTTGATCAGTGTCAAAAAAGCCAAATTAAATCCACTGTGATTCAATGTTAAAAACAATAAAACATGAAAATTTCCAAGGGGGGGTGAATACTTTTTATAGGCACTATAGATAGGTACTTTTTGATCCCAAAGGAAATGACAGTGTCTCAGTAGCATTATAAGTGCACAAATATACAAATATTAGAAGAGAAGTAAGAAAGAATATACAAAATAAGTTAACTTAAAATGAGATGTACAGAATCTCATTACAGATGTACATTAAAGATCACAAGATTTACAAGTTCACACTGATAGGATGGTACTGCAATAATTACTGTAATATTATACAGTAATGGGTGCACATTCACACCATCCAGATAAGAATTGCAGAGTGTTTGTGATAGCTGGAAGTGGTGAACAGACTTAAAAGAGGTTAATAACAGTTTAACAGGAGGGGATCATCACTTCCCTGGCTATAAATTGACCCATTATAGGACCTAATGGCCTCATACTGTGCTCTTTGGAGCAGTGCAGTTGTCTTAGTCTATTTGTGAAAATGCTCCTCTGTTCGGCCAAAGTGGCATGCAGTTGGTAAGAAACATTGTCCAGAATTGCTAGGATTTTCTGGAGGGTCCTTAATTCTACCATAAACTCCAGTAGGTCCAGTTTGACGCCTATAACAGAGCCAGCCTTTCTAATCAGTTTTTGAGTTTGTTGGCATCACCCGTGTTGATACCATTGCCCCAGCACACGACTGCGTAGAAGATCATCTAGGCAACAACAGACTCATAAAACATGTGAAGGAGAGAACTGCATACTCCAAAGGGCCTCAGACTCCTCAGGAAGTAGAAGCAGCTCTGGCCCTTCTTGTACACAACCTCTGTGTTGGTGCACTCCCAAGTACTTATAGGTCCTCACCACATCTGCGTCCTCACCATCAATAGTAATGGAGAACAGTGCAGGCTTGGTTTTCCTAAAGTGCTCCCATATTCCTTCTGGCAAACTCTTTGTCCTACTGATGTTGAGTTGTTGATGATTCAGCTTGAGCCATTTGGCAAAGTTCTCCACCTGGGCCCTGTATTCATCCTCCTGTCCTCCCTTTATACACCCAACTATTGTTGAGTTATCAGAGAATTTCTGTAAATGGCGTGACTCAGTGTTATATCTAAAGTCCGAAGTATACAGGGTAAATAGGAAGGGAACCAACAGTACCCTGTGGGGTCCCAGTGCTGCTTATAGCCATGTCTGACACATAGCTCTGAAGCTGTACATACTCTGGTCTGCCAGTCAGACAACCCATTATTCAGGATACAATGGAAATGCCAACCTACTTTGAATGGAGCTTTTTCCCCCAGCAAGGAGGGCTGTATGGTATTGAAGGCAATAGAAAAATCAAAAAAAAGATGATCCTCACTGTGCTGTCCTGGTTATCCAAATGGGACTAGGCTCTGATCAGCAGGTAGATGACTGCGTCGTTGACTCCAATGTGCTCCTTGTAGACAAACTGCAGATTGAGGGCTAATCTGACTAGGGACCAGATTTGAGCCAAGCCCAGCCTCTCAAGGGTCATTATGATGTGTGAGGCCAGGGTCACTGGATGGTAGTCATTCAAGACTATCGGTCGACCCTTCTTGGGTACTGGGACCAAAAATTATGTTTTCCATACAGTCAGGACCCTTTCTAGGCTGAGACTCAGATTGAAAATATGCTGGAGAACATAAGAACTAGGAGCAGGAGGCAGCCATCTGGCCCATCGAGCCTGCTGCACCATTCAATAAGATCATAGCTGATCTGGCCATGGACTCATCTCCACCTACCTGCCCTTTCCTCATAACCCTTAATTTTCCTACTATTCAAAAATCTATACAGCCTTGTCTTAAATATATTTATTGATGTAGCCTCCACTGCTTCATTGGGCAGAGAATTCCACAGGTTCACCACTCTCTGGGAAAAGCAGTTCCTCCAGATCTCCATCCTAAATCTACTCCCCAGAATCTTGAGGCTATGTCCCCTAGTTCTAGTCTCACCTACCAGTGGAAACTTTTCTGTCTCTATCCCTTTCATAATTTTATATGTTTCTATAAGACCTTCTCTCATCCTTCTGGATTCCAGCAAATACAGTCCCAGGAGACTTGATCTTTCCTCACAGTCTAACCCTCTCATTTCTGGAATGAACCTGGTGATCCTTCACTACACCACCTCCAAAGCCAGTATGTCTGTTCTCAAGTAAGGAGACCAGAATTGTACACAATATTCTAGATGTGGTTCTCATCAATACAGTTGCAACATAACTTCCCTGCTCTTAAATCCAGTTCCTCTAGCAATGAAGGTCAACCTTCCATTTGTGTTCTTGATGGCCTGCTGCACCTGCAAACCAACCTTTTGCAATTCATGCACAAGCATTCCCAAATCCTTCTGTACGCTATAATCTTTTACCATTTATATAATAAATCTGATCTTCCATTTTTCCTTCCAAAGTGATGACCTTGCATCTACCAACATTGTACTCCATCTGCAAACCCTTGCCCACTAGCCTATCTATCTCTCTCTGCAGACTCTCCATGTCCTCTGAGAACTCCACACAGTTGCTCAGCACACTCATTCAGGACCTTGGGGTTCATACCATCTGGTCCCGGTGCTGGTTGTCTCTCTGATTGGAGGCCTGTAACTAGTGGAATGCTGCAGGGATCAGTGCTGGGTCCATTGTTGTTTATCATCTATATCAATGATCTGGATGATAATGTGGTTAACTAGATCAGCAATTTGTAGATGACACCAGGATTAGGAGTGTAATAGACAGTGAAGAAAACTATAATAGAGAAAGCTAATAGGTGGTGTGTGAGGGAGGATAGGCAGGTGATAGAGAAGGGGAGCGCTCAGACTGAAGATGTAGGGGAGAAGGAAGAAAAAGATAATAAAGTTGTTTGCACCATTAGGGATAAACAGAGAGGAAGAGGCGGAGAGTTTCTTAAATGCATCTATTTTAATGCTAGGGACATTATAAGAAAGGTGGATGAGCTAAGAACATGGATTGATACCTGGAAATATGATGTTGTAGCTATTAGTGAAACATGGTTGCAGGAGGGGTGTGATTGGCAACTAAATATTCCTGGATTACGTTGCTTCAGGTGTGATAGAATTGGAGGGGCAAGAGGGGGAGGTGTTACATTGCTTGTCTGAGAAAATATTACAGTGGTGCTCTGGCAGGATAGATTAGAGGGCTCATCTAGGGGGGCTATTTGGGTGGAATTGAGGAATGGGAAAGGTGTAGTAACACTTATAGGGGTGTATTATAGACCACCTAATGGGGAGTCAGAATTGGAGGAGCAAGTTTGTAAGGAGATAGCAGATATTTGTAGTAAGCACAGGGTTGTAATTGTGGGAGATTTTAGTTTTCCACACATAGATTGGGAAGCCCATACTGTAAAAGGGTTGGATGGTTGGAGTTTGTAAAATGTGCGCAGGATAGTTTTTTGCAGCGATACGTAGAGGTA
This sequence comes from Hypanus sabinus, assembly GCF_030144855.1. Lineage (NCBI taxonomy): Eukaryota > Metazoa > Chordata > Chondrichthyes > Myliobatiformes > Dasyatidae > Hypanus > Hypanus sabinus. The sequence continues at coordinate 626,085 of NC_082711.1, read as the reverse complement.
CCAACTAGAGAAGGGGCAGTGTTGGATCTCCTGTTAGGGAATGATATAAGTCAGGTGATGAAGGTGTGTGTTGGGGAGCACTTCAGGTCCAGTGATCACAATGCCATTAGTTTCAATATAATTATGGAGAAGGATACGACTGGACCCAGGGTTGAGATTTTTGATTGGAGAAAGGCTAACTTTAGGAATGGATTGGGACAATTTGTTTTATGGGAAGGATGTAATAGAGAAATGGAGGTCATTTAAAGGTGAAATTTTGAGGGTACAGAATATTTATATTCCTGTTAGGTTGAAAGGAAAGGTTAAAAGTTTGAGAGAGCCATGGTTTTCAAAGGATATTGGAAACTTGGTTCAGAAAAAGAGAGATACCTACAATAAATATAGGCAGCATGGAGTAAATGAAGTGCTCGAGGAATATAAAGAATATAAAAAGAATCTTAAGAAAGTAATTCAAAAAGCTAAAAGAAGATATGAGTTTGCTTTGGCAAGTGAGGTGAAAATAAATCCAAAGGGGTTCTACAGTTATATTAATAGCAAAAGGATAGTCAGGGATAAAATTATTCCCTTAGAGAATCAGAGTGGACTGTATAAAGGACAGTATAAAAATAAAAGAGAAGTATAACATAGCAAAGATGAGCGGGAAACCGGAGGACTGGGAAGCTTTTAAAGAGCAACAGAAGATAACAAAAAAGGCAATACGCCAAGAGAAAATGAGGTACGAAGGTAAACGAGCCAGGAATATAAAGGAGGATAATAAAAACTTCTTTAGATATGTGAATAGCAAAAAAATAGTTAAGACCAAAATTGGGCCATTGAAGACAGAAACAGGGGAATTTATTAGGGGGAACAAGGAAATGGCAGATGAGTTGAACAACTACTTTGGATCTGTCTTCACTAGGGAAGACACAAACAATCTCCCAGATGTAATAGTGGTCAAAGGAACTAGGGTAAAGGATGAACTGAAGAAAATTTATATTAGGCATGAAACAGTGTTGGATCGACTGTTGAGTCTGAGGGCTGATAAGTCCTTGGGACCTGATGGTCTGCATCCCAAGGTACTTAAAGAGGTAGCTCTAGAAATCGTGGAGGCATTGGTAATCATTTTCCAATGTTCTATAGATTCAGGAACAGTTCCTGCTGATTGGAGGGTGGCTAATGTTGTCCCACTTTTCAAGAAAGGGGAGAGAGAGAAAACAGGGAATTATAGACCAGTTAGCCTGACGTCAGTGGTGGGAAAGATGCTGGAGTCAATTATAAAAGAGGAAATTACGACACATTTGGATAGCAGTAGAAGGATCAGTCCGAGTCAGCATGGATTTCTGAAGGGAAAATCATGCTTGACTAATCTTCTGGAGTTTTTTGAGGATGCAACTATGAAAATGCACAAGGGAGAGCCAGTGGATGTAGTGTACCTGGACTTCCAGAAAGCTTTTGATAAAGTCCCACATTGGAGATTAGTGGGCAAAATTAGGGCACGTGGTATTGGGGGCAGAGTACTGACATGGATTGAAAATTGGCTGGCTGACAGGAAACAAAGAGTAGCGATTAACGGGTCCCTTTCGGAATGACAGGCTGTGACCAGTGGGGTACCGCAAGGTTCGGTGCTGGGACCGCAGCTGTTTACATATACATTAATGATTTTGATGAAGTGATTAAAAGTAACATTAGCAAATTTGCTGATGACACAAAGCTGGGTGGCAGTGTGAAATGTCAGGAAGATGTTATGAGAATGCAGGGTGACTTGGACAGGTTGAGTGAGTGGGCAAATGTATGGCAGATGCAGTTTAATGTGGATATATGTGAGGTTATCCACTTTGGTGGCAAGAACAGGAAGGCAGATTACTATCTAAATGGAGTCAAGTTAGGAAAAGGGGAAGTACAACGAGATCTAGGTGTTCTTGTACATCAGTCAACGAAAGCAAGCATGCAGGTACAGCAGGCAGTGAAGAAAGCTAATGGCATGTTGGCTTTTATAACAAAAGGAATTTAGTATAGGAGTAAAGAGGTCCTTCTGCAGCTGTACAGGACCCTGGTGAGACCCCACCTGGAGTATTGTGTGCAGTTTTGGTCTCCAAATTTGAGGAAGGACATTCTTGCTATTGAGGGAGTGCAGCGTAGGTTCACAAGGTTAATTCCCGGAATGGCAGGACTGTCAAATGTTGAAAGATTGGAGCGACTGGTCTTGTATACACTGGAATTTAGAAGGATGAGAGGAGATCTGATTGAGACATATAAGGTTATTAAGGGATTGGACACGCTGGAGGCAAGAAGCATGTTCCCGCTGATGGGTGAGTCCAGGACTAGAGGCCGCAGTTTAAGAATAAGGGGTAGGCCATTTAGAACAGAGATGCGGAAAAACTTTTTCACCCAGAGAGTGGTGGTTATGTGGAATGCTCTGCCCCAGAAGGCAGTGGAAGCCAAGTCTCTGGATGCATTCAAGAGAGAGTTAGATAGAGCTCTTATAGATAGTGGGGTCAAGGGATGTGGGGAGAGGGCAGGAACGGGATTCTGATTGTGTATGACCAGCCATGAGCACAGTGAATGGCGGTGCTGGCTAGAAGGGCCGAATGTCCTACTCATGCTCCTGCTGTCTATTGTCTATTTATGGAAACTATGACGATTAAAGAGGAGGAAGTACTGGTGCTTTTAAGGAATATAAAAGTGGATAAATCTCTGAGTCCTGACAGGATATTCCCTAGGACCTTGAGGGAAGTTAGTGTAGAAATAGCAGGGGCTCTGACAGAAATATTTCAAATGTCATTAGAAAAGGGAATGGTGCTGGAGGATTGGCGTATTGCTCATGTGGTTCCATTGTTTAAAAAGGGTTCTAAGAGTAAACCTAGCAATTATAGGCTGGTCAGTGGTGGGTAAATTAATGGAAAGTATTCTTAGAGATGGTATATATAATTACCTGGATTGACAGGGTCTGATTAGGAACAGTCAACATGGATTTGTGCAAGGAAGGTCATGTTTAACAAACCTTATTAAATTTTTTGAAGAGGTTACCAGGAAAATTGACAAGGGTAAAGCAGTGGATGTTGTCTATATGGACTTCAGTAAGGCCTTTGACAAGTTTCCACATGGAAAGTTAGTCAGGAAGGTTCAATGATTAGGTATTAATATTGAAGTAGTAAAATGGATTCAACGGTGGCTGGATGGGAGATGCCAGAGAGTAGTGGTGGATAACTGTTTGTCAGGTTGGAGGCCGGTGACTAGTGGTGTGCCTCAGGGATCTGTACTGGGTCCAATGTTGTTTGTCATATTACATTAATGATCTGGATGATGGGGTGGTAAATTGGATTAATAAGTATGCAGATAATACTAAGATAGGTGGCGTTGTGGATAATGAAGTAAGTTTTCAAAGCTTGCAGAGAGATTTGGGCCAGTTAGAAGAATGGGCTGAATGATGGCAGATGGAATTTAATGCTGATAAGTGTGAGGTGCTACATTTTGGTAGGAATAATTCAAATAGGACATACATGGTGAATGGTAGGGCATTGAAGAATGCAGTAGAACAGATTGATCTAGGAATAACGGTGCATAGTTCCCTGAAGGTGGAATCTCATGTGGATAGGGTGGTGAAGAAAGCTTTTGGTTTGCTGGCCTTTATAAATAAGAGCATTAGGAGTTAAGATGTAATGTTAAATTGTACAAGGCATTGGTGAGGCTAAATTTGGAGTATTGTGTACAGTTCTGGTCACCGAATTATAGGAAAGATGTCAACAAAATAGAGAGAGTGCAGAGGAGATTTACTAGAATGTTACCTGGGCTTCAGCACCTAAGTTACAGAGAAAGGTTAAACAAGTTAGGTCTTTATTCTTTGGAGCGTAGAAGGTTGAGGGGGGACTTGATAGAGGTATTTAAAATTATGAGGGGGATAGATAGAGTTGATGTGGATAGGCTTTTTCCATTGAGAGTAGGGGAGATTCAAACGAGAACATGAGTTGAGAGTTAGGGGGCAAAAGTTTAGGGGTTACACAAGGGGGAATTTCTTTACTCAGAGAGTGGTAGCTGTGTGGAACGAGCTTCCAGTAGAAGTGGTAGAGGCAGGTTCAATTTTGTCATTAAAACAAAATTGGATAGGTATATGGACAGGAAAGGAATGGAGGGATATGGTCTGAGTGCAGGTAGGTGGAACTAGGTGCGAGTAAGCGTTCAGCACGGATTAGAAGGGCCGAGATGGCCTGTTTCTGAGCTGTAATTGTTATATGGTTATAAGATTTGCAGTGGGATCAGGAACAGCTAGAAAACTGGGCTGAAAAATGGCAGATGGAATTTAATACAGACAAGTGCAAATTGTTATAGTTTGCCAGTGACAAACCAGGATAACTCTTACACAGTGAAGAGTAGAGCACTGAGGAATGCTGTAGAAGAAAGGGATCTGGGAATGCAGACCAATAATTCCTTGAAAGTGGCATCACAGGTAGATGGGATTGTAACAAGAGCTTTTGGCTTATTAGCCTTCATAAATCAAAGTACTGAGTACAGGAGATAGGATGTTATGTTGAAGATGTATAAAATGTTGTTTCTTTTCATCCCTTGTGGTGGATCAGGCAGTAACATTACCATTTCTTTAGCATTTTGTCTATTTTTACAAGGCAAAGTTGCTAGCTCAACACTCAATCCAGCATGAATGGGAAACATGCAAGGAGCAAGCCAGATTCTGACCACACACCCCGAGGTCCAGTGCTGATGCCACTGCACACCGACTGACATGAATAGGACATTGGAGAGACCTAATTTGGAATATTGTGTGCAGTTGTTGTTAACTACCTGTTAGAAAGATGTAAAAGAGGCTGTAAAAATGCAGAGGAAATTTGCAAGGATAGAACACAGAACAATATAGCACAGTACAGGCCATTCAGCCCACAATGTTGTGCCAACCCTTAAACCCTGCCTCCCATATAACCCTCCACCTTAAATTCCTCCATATACCTGTCTAGTAGTCTTTTCAACTTCACTAGTGTATCTGCCTCCACCATTGACACAGGCAGTGCATTCCACACACCAACCACTCTGAGTACAAAGCCTTCTTCTATTATCCCCCTTGAACTTTCCTCCCCTTACCTTAAAGCAATGTTCTCTTGTATTGAGCAATGGTGTTCTGGTGAAGAGGTACTGGCTGTCCACTCTATCTATTCCTCTTAGTATCTTGTATACCTCTATCACGTCTCCTCTCATCCTCCTTCTCTCCAGAGAGTAAACACCTAGCTCCTGTAATCTCTGACCATAATGCATACTCTGTAAACCAGGCAGCATCCTGATAAATCTCCTCTGTACCCTTTCCAATGCTTCCACATCCTTCCTATAGTGAGACAACCAGAACTGGACACAGTACTCCAAGTGTGGCCTAACCAGAGTTTTATAGAGCTGCATCATTACATCGCGTCTCTTAAACTCTGTTCCTCGACTTATGAAAGCTAACACTCCATAAGCTTTCTTAACTACCCTATCTCCCTGTGAGGTGACTTTCAGGAATCTGTGGACATGTACCCCCAGATCCCTCTGCTCCTCCACACTACCAAGTATTCTGCCATTTACTTTATACTCTGCCTTAGAATTTGTCCTTCCAAAGTGTACCATATCACACTTCTGCAGGTTGAATTCCATCTGCCACTTCTCAGCCCACTTCTGCATCCTATCAATGTCTCTCTGCAATCTTCAACAATCCTCTGCACTATCCACAACACCACCAACCTTTGTGTCGTGGGCAAACTTGCCAACCAACCCTTCTACCCCCACATCCAGGTCGTTAATAAAAATCACGAAAAGTAGAGGTCCCAGAACCGATCCTTGTGGGACACCACTAGTCACAACCCTCCAATCTGAATGTACTCCCTCCACCACGACCTTCTGCCTTCTGCAGACAAGCCAATTCTGAATCCACCTGGCCAAACTTCCCTGGATCCCATGCCTTCTGACTTTCTGAATAAGCCTACTGTGTGAAACCTTGTCAAATGCCTTACTAAAATCCACATAGATCACATCCACTGCACTATCCTCATCTATATGCCTGGTCACCTCCTCAAAGAACACTATCAGGCTTGTTAGACACGATCTGCCCTTCACAAAGCCATGCTGACTGTCCCTGATCATACCATGATTCTCTAAATGCCCATAGATTCTTTCTGTAAGATTGTTTTCCAACAGCTTTCCCACCACAGACGTAAGGCTCACTGGTCTATAATTACCTGGACTATCCCTACAACCTTTTTTGAACAAGGGGACAACATTCACTTCCCTCCAATCCTCTGGTACCATTCCCATGGACAACAATGGCATAAAGATCCTAGCCAGAGGCTCAGCAATCTCTTCCCTCACCTCGTGGGGCAGTCTGGGGAATATTCCATCAAGCCCCGGGGACTTGTCCGTCCTAATGTATTTTAACAACTCCAATACCTCTTCTCCCTTAATATCAACATGCTCCATTGTGGTTAACTACATATCCCTGTCTAGACAGGCCCCCCGCCCCCCCCCCCCCGCTGACTGCTCCTGTGGCTCCTCCCACTGACCGTGGCTCCTCCCACAGACCCCGGTATAAAGGCGAATGGAGCCTGAGCCCCGGCCTCAGTCTCCAGGATGTAGTATGGTGGTCAATTGCTGCTTGTTCTTTCTTCCAGCCAATAAAAGCCTATATCTCACCTCACGTCTCGGAGAGTTATTGATGGTGCATCATCCAGAACATCAACCTCACTCATATTGTCCTCACTGTCATCAAGTTCCTTCTCATTGGTGAATACCGAAGAGAAGTACTCATGACCTCACTCACTTCCACAGCCTCCAGGCACATCTTCCCACCTTTAACTCTTATTGGTCCCATCCTCACTCCTGTCAATCTTTTGTCCTTCACATAATTGCCAAGAATGGAGGAGCTGAGTTATAAATGAAAAACTCTGGTTTCCTCAGCTGTGCAAGTCTAGGGAAGGCGATCTCTGGTCCCACCCAACGTGAGATTGAGGTGCGAGTCCCCCTCAAACCTCCTGTTTGTGTTGATGCTGTGCAATTTGCTACCCTGTTACAAATTAATGTCATGATATGATTAAAGGAATTATACTTATGAATCTTAACTATTGGGCTAGTGATGAATAACATTAAGAGAAGGTCCCATTCTAATTAAACAGTTAAATCTGCACAATTTGGAGTTCAAGTGGAGGGGAAGGATTGGGTAAGGCTAACGAGTAGAGGTCAGGTGCAATCTGAATATAGACCCCTGTGGAAAACCACTACTCACTAACAGCTAGACAGAAAAGGCTCTCTTTATCCCTATTATTTGCCTCCTGCTTATCAGCCAATGTAAGTATATTTCCTGTAACACCATGGGCTCGTAGCTTGTTAAGCAGCCTCATGTAATACCTTGTCAAAGACCTTCTGAAAGATCAAGTACAGAACATCCACCAATTTTCCTTTGTCTTTACTGCTTTTTATTTCCTCAGGAAAGACAAAGGAGAGTCTGTACTGCAACTGCCCTTTGTGATTTGTATCAATGACTTGGATGAGGAAGTAGAAGGTTGGACTATCAAGTTTGTAGATGAAATGAAGGTTAATAGTGTTGTGGATAGTGTGGAGGGTTCATGTAGGTTGTAACGGGACATTAACGGGATGTAGAACTGGGCTGTGAGTGGCAGATGGTATTCAACCCAGAAAAATGTGAAGTGATTTGCTTTGGAGTGATGAATCTGAAGGCTAATGGCAGGATTCTTGGCAGTGTGGTGGAACAGAGGGATCTTAGGGTCCATGTCCAGAGGGCCCTCAAATTGCCAGGCAAATTGAAAGGGGGTTTAAGACAGAATATGGTGTGGTTGGAATTGAGTCAAGAGTATCGAGATACAGTTCTGTAAAACCTGGTTAGACCACACTTGGAATATTGTGTTCAGTTCTTGTCGTCTCATTGTAGGAAGTTTGTGGAAGCTTTCAGGAGGGTGCAAATATTTACCAGGACGTTGCCTGGAACCAGAAATGGTGACTAAAATGGTCTGCAATACTCCAGATATAGCTTAGCTGGTACTCTTGAACTCTGGAAGGTTCACCAGGATGCTGCCTAGGTTAGAGGGTATGAGCTGTTAAGGCAAGGTTAGAGTCACAGAATCCTAGAATTCTACAGAAACAGTCCCTTTGGCCCATCTGGTCTGTGCCAAACCATTAATCTTCCTGGTCCCGTCACCCTGCACACAGACCATAGTCCTCCATACCCCTCTATCCAAATTTCTCTGAAATGTTGAAAAAACAAAGTTGGACAAACTTGGGCTTTTCTCAGGGGCTGAAGACAGACCTACTGGAGATTTATAAAATTATGTGAGGCATAGATGGAGTAGAATGTTTTCTCTGTCTATCCAGTGTTTCTATATCCAGTGGAGTCTTCAGTACTGACATCAGCCTGTGGCAATTCCAGTGCCACTTCTGCCCTCTTTATCCAGCAAAGTGCACAGTATTCTCTGGGCCCAGTGCTGATTGTATCCATTCATATTCCCAGTGCTGTCTCTGCACTCATGATCCAGTGGGGTCCACAGAGCTGACTTAACCAAGTGGAGTCCCCAGTGCTGACTCTGATCACTGTACTTGCTAACATGCTTGCCTGTCTATTGTAGAAGAAGAACAAGCGGTCGGAACTCAAGAAACGGGCAGGTGAGGTGAAGGTTTACATTGAAAGTGATACATCAGCAGTGGAACAACTCTCCACCCAGTCTAGGAGAAGCAGGAAAAGGAAGAGTGGGAAGATCTCCAGCTTCGTAGCGTCCTCAGCTAAATTGGTGGAAGATCAGGTAGGTTCATAGAAACATAGAAAATAAGTGCAGGAGTAGGCCATTCGGCCCTTCGAGCCTGCACCGCCATTCAGTATGATCGTGGCTGATCATCCAACTCAGAACCCTGTACCTGCTTTCTCTCCAAACCCCCTGATCCCTTTAGCCACAAGGGCCATATCTAACTTCCTCTTAAATATAGCCAATGAACCGGCCTCAACTGTTTCCTGTGGCAGAAAATTCCACAGATTCACCACTCTGTGTGAAGAAGTTTTTCCTCATCTCCGTCCTAAAAGGCTTCCCCATTATCCTTAAACTGTGACCCCTCGTTCTGGACTTCCCCAACATTGGAAACAATCTTCCTGCATCTAGCCTGTCTAATCCCTTTAGAATTTTATACGTTTCAATAAGATCCCCCCTCAATCTTCTAAATTCCAGTGAGTATAAGCCTAGTTGATCCAGTCTTTCTTCATATGAAAGTCCTGCCATCCCAAGAATCAATCTGGTGAACCTTCTCTGTACTCCCTCTATGGCAAGAATGTCTTTCCTCAGATTAGGAGACCAAAACTGCACAAAATTTTCTCAGTGCGGTCTCACCAAGGCCTTGCACAACTGCAGTAGAACCTCCCTGCTCCTGTACTCAAATCCTTTTGCTATGAATGCCAACATACCATTTGCCTTTTTACACCGCCTGCTGTACCTGCATGCCCACCTTCAATGACTGGTGTACAATGATACCCAGGTCTCGTTGCATCTCCCCTTTTCCTAATTGGGCACTGTTCAGATAATAATCTGTTTTCCTGTTCTTGCAACCAAAGTGGATAACCTCACATTTATCCACATTAAATTGCATCTGCCATGAATTTGCCCACTCACCTAACCTATCCAAGTCACCCTGCATCCTTTTAGCATCCTCCTCACAGCTAACACTGCCGCCTAGCTTCGTGTCATCCGCAAACTTGGAGATGCTGCATTTAATTCCCTCGTTTAAATCATTAATATATATTGTAAACAACTGGGGTCCCAGCACTGAGCCTTGCGGTACCCAACTAGTCACTGTCTGCCATTCTGAAAAGGTCCCGTTTACTCCCACGCTTTGCTTCCTGTCTGCCAACCAATTCTCTATCCAGATCAATACCATACCCCCAATACCGTGTGCTTTAAGTTCAGTGACCATTAGTTTCGTTCTGTGATTGTGTAAGCAGTGAGCACTCAATGAAGGGATTCCCCACCCTGTCCATAGGAATAGGCTCTTCAGCCCAGCAGCTCTGTGATCACTAAGCTAATCGCATTTACTTATATTTGGCCCATATCCTTCTAAACCTTTCCTACCACCTACCTCTCCAAGTATCTTTTAATCATGGTGATTTTACCTGCCTCAACTGCTGGCACACTACTAGAGTCAGAGAGAACAGCACAGATACAGGTCCTTTGGCCAATTTACTCCATGCCAAAACCATTCAAACTGCCCATTCCCATTGACCTGCATTGAGATCAGAGCCCTCTATAACCCTACCATCCTTGTACTTATCCAAACTTCCCTGAAATGTTGAAATCAAGCTTGCATGCACCACACTTTGAGAAGGAAAAAGATGAAATATGAAGGCAGACTAGCCATTAATATAGAGCAAGATATCAAAATTTTTTCAATTGTATAAAGAGTAAAAGGGAGGTGAGAGTTGATATTTGACTACTGGGAAATGATGCTGGTGCATTAGTAATGGGGGACAAAGAAATGGCAGATGAACGTAATGGATACTTTGTCTTCACTGTAGAAGACACTAGCAGTGTACCAAAGGTCTGTGAGTGTCAGGTAGCAGGAGTGAGAGCCATTGTTAGTACAAAGGAAAAAGTGTGAGATAAACTGAAAGGTTTTAAGGTGGATAAATCACCTGGACCAGATGGACTGCTTCCCAGAGTCCTGAGAGAGGTTTCTGAAGAGATAATGGATGTATTGGTCATGATCTTTCAAGAATCATTTGATTCTGGCATGGTCCTGGAGGACTGGAAGATTGCAACTGTCATTCTTGTCAGAGGACAGGAAAATGTTTAATTGGGGAAGGGAAAATTATGAGGCTATAAGGCTAGAACTTGCAGGTGTGAATTGGGATGATGTTCTTGCAGGGAAATGTACTATGGATATATGGTCGATGTTTAGGGATCTCTTGCAACATGTTAGGGATAAATTTGTCCCAGTGAGGAAGACAAAGAATGGTAGGGTAAAGGAACCATGGGTGACAAGTGAAGTGAAGAATCTTGTCAGATGGAAGAAGGCAGCATACATGAGGTTTAGGAAGCAAGGATCAGATGAGTCTATTGAGGAATATAGGGTAGCAAGAAAGGAGCTGAAGAAGGAGCTGAGGAGAGCAAGAAGGGGGCATGAGAAGGCCTTGGCGAGTAGGGTAAAGGAAAACCCCAAGGCATTCTTAAATTATGTGAAGAGCAAAAGGTTGACAGCAGTGAAGATAGGACCGATTAGAGATAAACTTGGGAAGATGTGCCTGGAGGCTGTGGAAGTGAGTGAGGTCCTCAATGAATACTTCCCTTCGGTATTCACCAATGAGAGGGAACTTGATGACAGTGAGGACAATATGAGTGAGGTTGATGTTCTGGAGCATGTTGATATTAAGGGAGAGCAGGTGTTGGAGTTGTTAAAATACATTAGGATGGATAAGTCCCCGGGGCCTGACGGAATATTTCCCAGGCTGCTCCACGAGGCGAGGGAAGAGATTGCTGAGCCTCTGGCTAGAATCTTTATGTCCTTGTTGTCCACGGGAATGGTACCAGAGGATTGGAGGGAAACGAATGTTGTCCCATTGTTCAAAAAAGGGATAGTTCGGGTAATTATAGACCAGTGAGTCTTACGTCTGTGGTGGGAAAGCTGTTGGAAAAGATTATTAGAGATAGGATCTATGGGCATTCAGAGAATCATGGTCTGATCAGGGACAGTCAGCATGGCTTTGTGAAGGGCAGATCTTGTCTAACAAGCCTGATAGAGTTCTTTGAGGAGGTGACCAGGCATATAGATGAGGGTAGTGCAGTGGATGTGATCTACATGAATTTTAGCAAGGCATAGGCTTATTCAGAAAGTCAGACGGCATGGGATCCAGGGAGGTTTGGCCAGGTGGATTCAGAATTGGCTTGCCTGCAGAAAGCAGAGGGTCATGGTGGAGGGAGTACATTCAGATTGGAGGGTTGTCGTGTCCCACAACGATCTGTTCTGGGACCTCTACTTTTCGTGATTTTTATTAACGACCTGGAAGTCGGGGTAGAAGGATTGGTTGGCAAGTTTGCAGACGACACAAAAGTTGGTTGTGTTGTGGATAGTGTAGAAGATTGTCAAAGATTGCAGAGAGACATTGATGTGATGCAGAAGTGGGTTGAGAAGTGGCAGATGGAGTTCAACCCAGAGAAGTGTGAGGTGGTACACTTTGGAAGGACAAACTCCAAGGCCGAGTACAAAGTAAATGGCAGGATACTTGGTAGTGCGAAGGAGCAGAGGGATCTGGGGGTACATGTCCACAGATCGCTGAAAGTTGCCTCACAGGTAGATAGGGTAGTTAAGAAAGCTTATGGAGTGTTAGCTTTCATAAGTCGAGGAACAGAGTTTAAGAGAAGCGATGTAATGATGCAGCTCTATAAAACTCTGGTTAGGCCACACTTGGAGTACTGTGTCCAGTTCTGGTTGTCTCACTATAGGAAGGATGTGGAAGCATTGGAAAGGGTACAGAGGAGATTTACCAGGATGCTGCCTGGTTTAGAGAGTGTGCATTATGATCAGATATTAAGGGAGCTAAGGCTTTACTGTTTGGAGAGAAGGAGGATGAGAGGAGACATGATAGAGGTGTACAAGATAATAAGAGGAATAGACAGAGTGGACAGCCAGTACCTCTTCCCCAGGGCACCATTGCTCAATACAAGAGGACATGACTTTAAGGTCAGGGGTGGAAAGTTCAAGGGGATAATAGAGGAAGGTTTTTTACTCAGAGAGTGGTTGCTGCGTGGAATGCACTGCCTGAGTCAGTGGTGGAGGCAGATACACTAGTGAAATTTAAGAGACTACTAGACAGGTATATGGAGGATTTTAAGGTGGAGGGTTGTATGGGAGGCAGGGTTTAAGTGTCGGTACAGCATTGTGAGGCAAAGGGCCTGTACTGTGCTGTATTGTTCTATGTTCTATTCCACTCTTCTAAATGAAGGCAAAACAAAGGAAATTATAGTCCAGTTAGTCTATCTGTAGTAGTTGCGTATGTGTTGGAGTCCATTACAACGTTTGTATTAAGGGTGAGGTTTTGATGTACCTGGAGACTAATGATAAAATAAGTCAAAGTCAGCATAATTTCTGTGAAGGGAAATCTTGCCTGACAAATCTGTTCGAGTTCTTTCAGGAAGTAACAAGTAGGGTGGAGAAAGGAAAGGCAGTGGATGTCATTTACTTGGATTTTCAGGTGTTTGATAAGGTGCTTAACAAGTTAAAATCCTATGTCGTTACAGGAAAGATACTGGCATTGGTAATGAAATGGCTAACAGCCAGGAGGCAGCAAGTGGATGTAAGAATCCTTTTCTGGCTGGCTGCCAGAGACTAGTGGTGTTCCTCAGGAGTCAGTGTGGGGATCACTACCTTTCACATTGTTTGTCAATGATTTGGATAATGGAACTGATGGTTTTGTAGCAAAGTCTGCAGATGATATGAAGATAGGTGGAGGGGTAGGTAGTGCTGAGGAAGCAATGCCATTGTAGCAAGACTTAGACAAATTGGAAGAATGAGCAAAGAAGAGGCAGATGGAATACAGTGTTGGGAAATGTATGATAATACATTTTAGTAAAAGTGACAATTGTGCAGAAAATGATCTAAGTGGGGAGCAGGTTCAAGCATCAGAGCTGCAGAGGGACTTTGGAGCAGTATGGACAAAGGAGAGGCAGTGGCTGTCATTTACTTTGATTTTTCAGAAGCATTTGATTAGGTGCCACACATGATGCTGCTTAACAAGGTAAAATCCTATTGTCTTCCAGGAAAGATACTGGCATGATCAGAGGAATGGCTGACAGGTGGGAGGCAGTGACTGGGAATGAAAGGGGCCCTTTGTGGTTGACCGCCAGTGACTAGTGGGGTTCCTCAGGGGTCAGTATTGGGATCACTGCTTTTCACATTGTTTGTCAATGATTTGGATAATGGGATGGATGGCTTTGTGGTAAAGTTTGCATATGATATGAAGATAGGTGGAAGGGTAGGTACTGCTGAGGAAACAATGCGATTGTAGCAGGTCTTAGATAAAATGAAAGAATAGGTAAAAAGTGGCAGATTTTGGGAAATGTATGATAATGCATTTTGGTAAAAGGAACAATAGTGTGGACTATTATCTAAATGGGGAGAATATTCGAACATCAGAGGTGTGGAGGGTCTAAGGAGCCCTCATGCACGACTCCCAGAACATTAACTCACAGGTTGAGTCTCTGGTAAAGAAAGCAAATGCAATGTTGCCATATATTTCAAAGAGAATAGAATATAAGACCATACACGTAAGAGTGTAATGAGTGCGGAGGACATTGAAACCCTGCAGGGGGACATAGATAGGCTGAGTGATTGGGCAGACATTTGGCAGATGAAATATAATACTGACAAGTGTGAGGTCTTGCACTTTGGCAGGAAAAATAATAGAGCAAGTTATTATCTAAATGGAGAGAAACTGGAAAGTGCTTCTGTGCAAAGGGATCTGGGAGTCCTAGTGCAGGAAACACAAAAAGTTAGTATACAAGTGCAGCAGGTGGTCAAGAAGGCCAATGGAATGCTGGCTTTTATTGCTAGGGGGATGGAGTATAAGAACAGGGAAGTCTTACTGTAGTTGTACCGGGTATTGGTGAGACCACACCTGGAGTACTGCGTGCAGTTCTGGTGTCCATATTTAAGAAAGGACATACTGGCTCTCGAGGCAGTGCAGAGAAGGTTCACTAGGTTAATTCCGGGGATGGGTGGGTTGATGTATGATGAGAGGTTGAGTAGATTGGGACTCTACTCATTGGAGTTCTGAAGAATGAGAGGTGATCTTATTGAAATATATAAGATTGTGAAGGGGCTTGATCGGGTGGATGCAGGGAGAATGTTCCCAATGATGGGTGGAACTAGGACTAGGGGGCATAATCTTAAAATAAGGGGATGCCATTCCAGGATTGAGATGAGGAGAAATTTCTTCACTCAGAGGGTAGTGGGGCTGTGGAATTTACTGCCCCAGAGAGCTGTGGAAGCTACCTCACTCAATAAATTCAAAACGGAGATAGATATTTTCCTGGATAAAAATGGCATTAGGGGATATGGTGAGTGAGCAGGTAAGTGGACATGAGGCTAGGTTTAGATCAGCCATGTGATCTCCTGGGCCAGTTTTTGATGGCCTGGATGGGTCGGAGAGGAATTTCCCAGATTTTTTCTCCTCAATTGGCAAATCGTTTTTTTTTTCCCCGGGTGATCACATGGGTTTGGGCGGGATGAATAATAAAATAAAATGGGTGGCATGGTGCCCTGTTGGTTGGCACTGTTGCCTTGTGGGATTCGGTGATAACCAGAGTTAAGATTGGATCAGCCATGATCTTGTTGAATGGCGGAGCAGGCTTGAGGGTCCGATTGGCCTACTCCTGCTCCTATCTCTTATGTTCTTATGTTCTTATACCATAAAACCATAAGACATACGAGCAGAATCAGGCTATTTGGCCCATCAAGTCTGCTCTGCCATTCAATCATGGCTGATCCTTTTTCTTTTCCTCCTCAACCCCAGGTCCCAGCCTTCTCCCCTTAACCTTTGATGCCATGTCCTATCAAGAACCTATCAATCTCTGCCTTAAATACAACCAACGACCTGCCTGCAGAGCTGCATGTGGCAACAAATTCCACAACTTCACCACCCTTTGGCTAAAGAAATTTCTCTGCATCTTTGTTTTGAAAGAGTGCGACTCTACCCTGAGGGTGTGCCCTCTTGCCCTTTGAAAAACATGCTTTCCACATCCAGTCTGTCTAGGCCAGGGGTCAGCAACCTTTATCACTGAAAGAGCCACTTGGACCTGTTTCCCACAGAAAAGAAAACACTGGGAGCCACAAAACCCGTTTGACATTTAAAATGAAATAACACTGCATACAACGTTTTGTTTTGCCTTTATGCTATGTATAAACAAACTATAATGTGTTGCATTTATGAAATTGATGAACTCCTGCAGAGAAAACGAAATTACATTTCTGCAACAAAAACATTTTCAACTCCGAAAAAAAGACGTTGGGTTGAAGGTTACTTTTAAGTAAAATACTCAACGTCTATTTATGAAAAACGCCAAACTTAAATTTGCTGCCAGCAGCAAACCAAAAATAATGTCAGCCAGCTGTCAACCTGAAAAATAAAAGGACTATTTCACTGAACAATGAAAACATATGAATATACGTAAAATAATAGGCAATTAAAATATTTATCATACTTGTTCAGGTTGACTCACACCTGACAATGCAGTCGTATTCAGTAGGGATGGATCGATGCTTAGGGGAGTGACCGGGAAGGATAATGTGTTTTTTTCCTCTCTGAACTCACAGAAGCGTTTCCCAAACGATGTTTGCATTGTGATGATTGCAGAATGTAAATACTCCGAATTTATCATGTCGTGACCTTGTTTGAACTCTCTCAAATTGGGGATGTGAGACAATGTGCCTTTCTGTAAATCTCTGGCAAGCAACGTCAACTTGCGCTCGAATGCCAAAACATCCTCCAACATGTGCAGGGCTGTACGTCCTTACCCCGTTGAAGAGCTGTGTTCAGCGTGTTCAGGTGCGCTGTCATGTCTACCATGAAGTGTAGCTTTTCCAGCCACTCTGGCTGTTCCAGCTCAGGAAAGGTGAGCCCTTTGCTGCCCAGGAAAGTTTTCACTTCTTCCAGACATGTGACAAAGCGTTTCAGCACCTCCCCTCTGGACAGCCAGCGATAAAAACACATTGTAGCGGTGTGCTACACGCAGTCAGTAAACTGCAGTCAAAGATAGCTTTAATCGAACTAAACAGCCTTGCTTTTAAGCCTCCCTCAACCCGCCCCCCATGGGCGCGGATGCTGCAAAAGACACGTACTCACAAACCCCCGTAGACTATCTCCCTTAGCCTGAACGTTGGCTAATTGTGAGCCGGTTCGGATGTGTCAGGAAATGGGTCGCCACAACGTCTTATTTAGATTGTACAAGATCACCATAATCTTCAAATTTAGATTTACATTTCAAAAACTAACAAACTAACATAAAATACATTTTAATTAAATACTGACCATGTAGCGGTGTGCTACACGCAGCGCTAAAATTACGACACGGAGTCGGTAACTGCAGTCGAAGGAAAAAACTTTATTCGAAATCTTCAGCCTCACTTTTAAGCCTCCCTCAACCTGCCCCCCATGGCGCAGAGGCTCCAAAGCTCTGTGCTCGCAAACCCCCGTAGGCTGTCCAATTGTGAGTCGGTTCGGATGTGGCAGGAAAAGGGTCGCCACAACCAATTATTTCCCAAAGCAACAGGGAGCCGCAGCACAGACGTAAAAGAGCCACATGTGGCTCTGGAGCCGCGGGTTGCCGACTCCCGGTCTAGGCCTTTCAACATTTGAAAGGTTTTATCCTTCTGAATTTCAGCAAGTACAGACCCATAGCCATCGAATGTTCCTCATATGCTAACCCTTTCATTCCAGGGATCATCCTTGTGAACCTCCTCTGGACCCTCTCCATTGCCAGCACATTTCTTCTAAGATGAGGGGTGCAAAACTGTTCATAATACATAAGGCACTCACCAGTACCTTATAAAGCCTGAGCATCCCGTCCTTGCTCGTGTATTCTAGACCTCTTGAAAAGAATGCTAACATGACATGGTGCATGGAAGGTCATGTTTGACAAATCTTAATGAACTTTTTTGAAGAGGTTACTAGGAAAGTTGACGAGGGTAAAGCAGTGGATGTTGTCTACATGGACTTCAGTAAGGCCTTTGACAAGGTTCCACATGGCAGGTTAGTTAGGAAGGTTCAATCGTTAGGTATTAATATTGAAGTAGTAAAATGGATTCAACAGTGGCTGGATGGGAGATGCCAGAGAGTAGTGGTGGATAACTGTTTGTCAGGTTGGAGGCCAGTGACTAGTGGTGTGCCTTAAGGATCTGTACTGGGTCCAATGTTGTTTGTCATATACATTAATGATCTGGATGATGGGGTGGTAAATTGGATTATAGACAATAGGTGCAGAAGTAGACCATTCGGCCCCTCGAGTCTGCACCACCATTCTGAGATCATGACTGATCATTCACTATCAATACCCAGTCCCTGCCTTGTCCCCATATCCCTTGATTCCCCTATCCATCAGATATCTATCCAGCTCCTTCTTGAAAGCATCCAGAGAATTGGCCTCCACCGTCTTCCGAGGCAGTGCATTGCACACCTCCATAACTCTCTGGGAGAAGAAGTTCTTCCTCAACTCTGTTTTAAATAACTGACCTCTTATTCTCAATCCATGCCCTCTGGTACTGGACTCTCCCAACATCTGGAACATATTTCCTGCCTCAATCCTATCAAATCCTTTAAATATCTTAAACGTTTCAATCAGATCCCCTCTCAATCTCCTCAATTCCAGTGTGTACAAGCCCAATCTCTCCAATCTCTCTGCGTAAGACAGCCCTGCCATCCCAGGAATCAACCTAGTGAATCTACGCTGCACTTCCTCAATTGCCAGAATGTCCTTCCTTAAACCTGGAGACCAAAACTGTACACAATATTCCAGGTGTGGTCTCAACAGGGCCCTGTACAAATGCAAAAGGACATCCTTGCTCTTGTACTCAATTCCCCTTGTAATAAAGGCCAACATTCCATTTGCCCTCTTCACTGCCTGTTGCACTTGCTCATTCACCTTCATTGACTGATGAACTAGGACTCCTAGGTCTCTTTGCATTTCTCCCTTACCTAACTCTACACCGTTCAGACAATACTCTGCCCTCTTGTTCCTGCTTCCAAAGTGGATAACTTCACATTTATTCACATTGAATGACATCTGCCAAGTATCTGCCCACTCACCCAGCCTATCCAAGTCTCCCTGTATTCTCCTAACGTCCTCTTCGCATGTCACACTGCCACCCAGTTTAGTATCGTCAGCAAACTTGCTGATATAGTTTTCAATGCTCTCATCTAAATCGTTGACATAAATCGTAAAGAGCTGTGGTCCCAATACAGAGCCCTGTGGTACCCCACTAGTCACCTCCAGCCAGTCCGAGAAACACCCATTCACAGCTACCCTTTGCTTTCTATCTGCCAACCAGTTTTCTATCCATGTTGAAACCCTGCCCCCAATGCCATGAGCTCTGATTTTACTCACCAATCTCCTATGTGGCACCTTATCGAATGCCATCTGAAAATCTAGATACACAACATCCACTGGCTTACCCTCGTCTAACATCCTTGTTACACCCTCAAAAAACTCCAACAGGTTAGTCAAGCATGATTTGCCCTTGGTAAATCCATGCTGGCTCGGCCTAATCCTATTACGGCCATCAAGATGTGCCACTATTTCGTCCTTAATAATGGATTCAAGCATCTTCCCCATGACTGACGTTAGGCTAACAGGGCGATAGTTCTCCGTTTTCTCCTTCCCTCCCTTCTTGAAAAGTGGGATAACATTAGCCACTCTCCAATCTTCAGGAACTGATCCTGAATCTAAGGAACATTGGAAAATGATTACCAATGCATCCACAATTTCCTGAGCCACCTCTTTTAGAACCCTCGGATGCGGACCATCTGGACCCGGGGATCTATTAGCCTTCAGTCCTACCAGTCTACTCATCACAGTTTCTTTCCTAATGTCAATCTGTCTCAATTCCTCTGATATCTTATGACCCTGGCCCATCCATACATCTGGTAGATTGCTTGTGTCCTCCCTGGTGAAGACAGATCTAAAGTATGCATTAAATTCTGTTGCCATTTCCCTGTATCCCATAACAATTTCTCCCAATTCATTCTTCAAGGATTAGTGTCTGGATTAGTAAGTATGCAGATGATACTTATATACGTATGATACGGAGTAAGTTACTGGTTTTCGGGAAAAATTTCAGGTTTTTTTTCCAAACTACTTGGGATAAAAGAGACACGATTGCGTAGGTGCATGACCTCAGAGCGTGGAAGATTTAAAAAGAACACTGCAGTATCCAGCGGGCAGCGTCTGTGCGGGCAGCAGAGTGAGAGAGTACAGAGTGATAGGGCTTTGGCTCAATGGGCTTAGGCGGAAACGGGAAGAGGCTTTCTGCGGCTGTTGACTCTTATAGTAACGTTGTAGGTTACAGGTATATTTATTTAGAGCTAACAGTAGCATTAAAGGTATGCATTTAGGATTAGTGTTGTGCCTCGAGTGCCAGGTGTGGGGACCTTGGGAGACTTCCAACCTCCCCCAGGATTACATCTGCTCCAGATGCAATGAGATGAAGCTCCTTAGGAATCGTGTGAGGGATCTGGAGCAACAACTTGATGACCTTCAGCTAATTGGAGAAAGTGAGGAGGTGATCGATAGTACCTATAAAGAGATAGTGGACAGCACCTCCGTGACAGTCCCCCTCCGGAATCGATATATAGTTTTAGATACTTTTGGAGAGGTTGACCAGACAGAGGAAGACCACAACAAACAGGACTCTGGCACTCTGCCCAGTGCCGTGATCAAGAGAGCAAGGAGAAATGCCGTCGTTATAGGGGATTCCATCGTGAGGGGAACAGACAAGAGATTCTGCAAGCCGGACAAGGATACCCAAATGGTGTGTTGCCTCCCTGGTACCAGGGTGTGGGCTATCTCGGATCAGGTTCAGAGTATTCTGAGAAGACAGGGCGAGCAACCGGAAGTCTTGGTACATGTTGGTACCAATGACATAGACAGAAAGAGAGAGGAGGTCCTGAAGTAAGATTACTGGGAGCTAGGAAGAAAATTGAAATGCCAGACTTCCAGAGTAATAATCTTGGGGTTGCTGCCTGAGCCGCGTGCCAATGATGGTAAGAATAGCAGAAGTAAGCAGATGAATGTGTGGCTAAGTAACTGGTGCAGGGGGCAGGGTTTCAAATTCTTAGATCACTGGGATCTATTTTGGGGGAGGCATGACTTATACAGAAACAATGGGTTACACCTGAACTCAAAGAGTACTAATATCCTGGCAGGATTGTTTAATGTAGCGGTTAGGGAGGGTTTAAACTAAGTTGGCAAGGGGAATGAAAATGGGTGTTAGGGTCGAGGAGAGGAAAATAGTAATAAGTCAAAGATACTGTGCAGCAAAGATGGCAAGAAGGACAGGCAGGTGAATGTCCAAGGATACACAGTGTATAGGAAAGATAGGAAGGTAGGTAAAGGGGGTGGCATGGCCCTGATGGTAAGCAATGATATTAAATCACTAGAAAGAAGGGACATAGGATCAGAAGAAGTAGAATCCCTATGGGTCGAGTTAAGAAATGGCAAGGGTAAAAAGACACTAATAGCAGTTATATACAGGCCTCCAAACAGCAACCGGGATGTGGACTGCAAGTTACAGCTGGAAATAGAAAAAGCGTGTCAGAAGGAAAAGGTCAAGATAATTATGGGAGATTTTAATATGAAAGTGGATTGGGAAAATCAGGAAGATACTGGATCTCAGGAGAAGGAGTTTGTATGGGATTGCTTTCTGGAGCAGCTTGACCATAAGCCCACCAGGGGATCAGCTGTTTTGGATTGGGTGCTGTGTAATGAGCCTGAGATGATTTTGTCCTCTTTTGGAAGAGGACAGCGAGGCTTGAGAGGAAGTGCGGTGGCGGCCATTTTCAAATTGTCCAATTGCTTCTTAGATCGGAGTTCTGAGAGGCGGGACTGTGCAGGCGCGTGAAGGAGGCCCGGGAAGGAGGGAAGATATATAAAGAACGCCGCCTTAAGAAGCGGGCAGCTTCGTTTGCGGGCAGCGGAGTGAGCCGGGCGCAGAGTGTAGGGCTTGGGCTCAGAGGGCTTAGGCGGAAGAGGGCACAGTAGTGATTGATGAACAAGGACTCCTAGATCTCTTTGTATTTCTCCCTTACCTAACTCTACACTGTTCAGATAATAATCTGCCTTCCTGTTCTTACTCCCAAAGTGGATAACCTCACACTTATTCACATTAAACATCATCTGCCAAGAATCTGCCCACTCACTCAGCCTATCCAAGTCACCCTGAATTCTCCTAACATCCTCATCATGTCACACTACCAGCCAGCTTAGTATCATCAGCAAACTTGCTGATGTTATTCTCAATGCCTTCATCTAAATCATTGATGTAAATCGTAAACAGCTGTGGTCCCAATACCGAGCCCTGTGGCACCCCACTAGTCACCACCTGCCATTCCAAGAAACACCCATTCACCATTACCCTTTGCTTTCTATCTGCCAACCGGTTTTCTATCCATGTCAATATCTTCCCCCCAATGCCATGAGCTCTGATTTTACCCACCAATCTCCTTTGTGGGACCTTATCAAATGTCTTCTGAAATTCAAGGTGCACTACATCCACTGGATTTCCCTTGTCTAACTTCCTGGTTACATCCTCGAAAAACTCCAATAGATTAGTCAAGCATGATTTGCCCTTGGTAAATCCATGCTGGCTCGGCTCAATCCTATCACTGCTTTCTAGATATGCCACTATTTCATCTTTAATAATTGACTCTAGCATCTTCCCCACTACTGATATTAGGCTGACAGGATGATAGTTCTCTGTTTTCTCCCTCCCTCCTTTCTTAAAAAGTGGGATAACATTAGCCATTCTCCAATCCTCAGGAACTGATCCTGAATCTAAGGAACATTGGAAAATGATTACCAATGCATCCGCAATTTCCAGGGCCACCTACTTTCGTACCCTAGGATGCAGACCATCTGGACCTGGGGATTTGTCAGCCTTCAGTCCCATCAGTCTACTCATCACCGTTTCCTTCCTAATGTCAATCTGTTTCAATTCCTCTGTTACCCTATGTCCTTGGCCCATCCATGCATCTGGGAGATTCCTTGTGTCTTCCCTAGTGAAGACAGATCTAAAGTACTTATTAAATTCTTCTGCCATTTCTCTGTTTCCCATAACAATTTCACCCAATTCATTCTTCAAGGGCCCAACATTGTTCTGAACTATCTTCTTTCTCTTCACATACCTAAAAAAGCTTTTGCTATCCTCCTTTATATTCCTGGCTAGCTTGCGTTCGTACCTCATTTTATCTCCCTGTATTGCCTTTTTAGTTAAGTTCTGTTGTTCCTTAAAAATTTCCCAATCATCTGTCCTCCCACTCACCTTAGCTCTGTCATACTTCCTTTTTTTTTAATGCTATGCAATCTCTAACTTCTTTTGTCAACCACTGTTGTCCCTTTCCCCCCTTTGAATCCTTCCTTCTCCGGGGGATGAACTGATTTTGCATGTTGTGCATTATTCCCAAGAATGTCTGCCATTGCTGTTCCACTGTCTTTTCTGCTAGGATATCCGTCCAGTTAACTTTGGCCAGCTCCTCCCTCATGGCTCCATAGTCTCCCCTGTTCAACTGCAACACTGACACCTCCGAGCTGCCCTTAACTTTCTCAAATTGCAGATAAAAACATCATAGTATGATCACTACCTCCTAATGGCTCCTTTACTTCAAGATCGCTTATGAAATCCTGTTCATTACATAACACTAAATCCAGAATAGTCTTGTCCCTGGTCGGCTCTCGTACAAGCTGTTCCAAGAATACATCCTGTAGGCACTCAACAAACTCCCTATCCTGGGGTCCAGAACCAACCTGATTCTCCCAGTTCACCTGCATGTTGAAATCCCCCGTAACTACTGCGACATTTCCTTTGCCACATGCCAATGTTAACTCCCTATTCAACTTGCACCCAATATCCATGCTACTGTTTGGTGGCCTGGAGACAACACCCATTAGGGTCTTTTTGCCCTTACTGTTCCTCAGTTCTATCCACACAGACTTTACTTCTCCTGATCCTATATCCCCCTTGCAAAGGACTGAATCTCATTCCTCACCAACAGGGCCACCCCACCCCCTCTGCCCACATTTCTGTCCCTACGATAGCACGTATACCCTTGTACATTCATTTCCCAGGTCTGATCTCCCTGCAGCCATGTCTCCGTTATCCCAACAACATCATAGTTACCCATTTGCACCTGAGCTTCAAGCTCATCCGCCTTATCTCTGACACTTCGTGCATTCAGATATAGAATTTTTAGCCCATTTCTCCTCTCTCTATTTAAATCGCTGCCTATTGTGCTTAACCCAGCTCCCCGAACTCCCATCGGGCTATACACACCTTGAATTTTGTTGTCCTTCCTAAATTTACTTATTCTTTCTGCACATTCTACTCCATGTTCCGTCAGACCATCCCTCTGTACATGTGTCTTCCTTATCACTTGTTCCGCCTCACCTTTCTCTACTACACACTTAATATTCTGGAACCGCATAGTCCTTTATTCTTCATCTCGCTATCCTCTCTCGCATTCTGGATCCCTGACCCCTGCAAATTTAGTTTAAACACCCCCGAAAAGCACTAGCAAACTTTCCTGCAAGAATGTTAGTACCGCTCCAGTTCAGGTGTAAACCGTCCCGTCAGAACAGATCACACCTTCCCTGGAACAAAGCCCAATTATCTAAAAACCTGAAGCCCTCCGTCCTGCACCATCCTCTCAACCACGTATTAATCTGTATAATCCTTCTGTTCCTTGCCTCACTCGCACGTGGCACAGGTAGCAATCCTGAGATTGTTACCCTGGAGGTCCTGCCCTTCAGCTTTGCACCCAACTCCCTGAACTCACTACGCAGGACCCCCTCACTCATCCTACCAATGTCGTTGGTCCCTACATGGACCACAACATCTGGGGTCTTGCCCTCCCTCTCGAGAATAACCTGCACCCGATCTGAGATGTCCCAGACCCCGGCACCAGGGAGGCAACATATCATCCGAGACTCCCGATCTTCCCCAAAAAATCTCCTATCTGCCCCCCTGACTATAGAATCCCCTATCACTACCGCTCTCTTCTCTTCCCTCCTCCCCTTCCTAGTCGAGACCTTGGGGTTCCTAGTCGGGACCTTGGGGTTCAAATCCATACATCCCTCAAAGCTGTTGCGTAGGTTGATAGGGTAGTTAAGAAGGCCTATGGGATGCTCGGCTTCATTATCAGAGGAATTGAGTTCAAGAGTAGAGAGGTCATGTTCGAACTCTACAAATCTCTGGTGAGACCGCACTTAGAGTATTGTGTTCAATTCTGGTCACCACATTATAGGAAGGATGTGGAAGCTAGAAGAGGGTGCAGGGGAGATTTATCAGGATGTTGCCTGGTTTGGAGAACAAGTCATATGAAGCAAGGTTAGCAGAGCTGGGACTTTTCTCTTTGGAGCGTAGAAGAATGAGAGGGGGCTTGATAGAGGTCTACAAGATTATGAGAGGCATAGATAGGGTGGATAGTCAGTATCTGTTTCCCAGGGCATCAATAGCAAACACCAGAGGGCATATTAAAGGAGGGAAGTTTAGGGGAGACATCAGGGGTAAGTTTTTTTACACAGAGGGTTGTGAGCGCCTGGAATGACTTGCCAGGGATGGTGATGGAGGCTAAAACATTAGGGGTATTTAAGCCTCTTGGACAGGCACATGGATGAAAGAAAAATAGGTTATGGGGTAGTGTGGGTTTAGTACTTTTTTTAAGGATTATATGGGTCAGCACAACATGGAGGGCTGAAGGGCCTGTACTGTGCTTTAATGTAATGTTCTATGGTAATCACACAGATCGTAAAAGTGGAATTAATGCAAAGTCGCTTAGATTACAAGCCTACTGTACAGTGCTATATATATTTCAGTTGCGTCTTATTTTTAAACTTTATTTTATTGAGATACAATGTGGAATGGGCCTTTCTATCCCTTCGAGCCATGCCGCCCAGCAACTTTCAATTTAACCCTAGCCTAATCAGTGGACAATTTACAATCACCAGTTGACCTACCAACCAGCACTTCTTTGGACTGAGCGAGGAAGCCAGAATACCCGGAGATGAACACACAAATGGGGAGAATGTACAAACTCCTTACAGGCATCGACAAGTTGTGTCAGTATATTGAATTATGCAAGATTCAAATGGTTCAATTCAATATCAAAGAATAGTAATTTCTAAGGTAGGGACATGTTCAGCACAATTTTATGAGCCAAAGGACCTGTATTGTGCCGTAGGTTTTCTGTTTCTTATCTGTTCAGGCCTTTTAACATTTGGAATGTTTCTATGAGATCTCCCCTTATTCTCCTGAACTCCAGGGAATACAGCCCCAAGAGCTGCCAGCCGTTACTCATCTGGTAACCCTTTCATTCTTGGAATCATTCTTGTGAATCTTCTCTGAACCCTCTCCAATGTCAGTATATCCATCCTAAAATAAGGAGCCCAAAACTGCACACAATACTCCAAGTCTCACGAGTGCCTTATGGAGCCTCAACATCACATCCCTGTTCTTATATTCTATACCTCTAGAAATGAATGCCAACATTGCATTTACCTTCTTCACCGTCGACTCAACCTGGAGGTTAACCTTTAGGGTATCCTGCACAAGGACTTCCAAGTCCCTTTGCATCTCTGCATTTTGAATTCTCTCCCCATCTAAATAATAGTCTGCCTGTTTATTTCTTCCATCAAAGTGCATGACCATACACTTCCCAACATTGTGCTTCATTTGCCACTTCTTTGCCCATTCCCCTAAATTATTTAAGTCCCTCTGCAGGCTTTCTGTTTCCTCAACATTACCAGCTCCTCCACCTATCTTTGTATCATTGGCAAATTTAGCCACAAATCCATTAATACCATAGTCTAAATCATTGACGTACATCGTAAAAAGCAGCAGTCCCAACATCGACTCCTGTGGAACTCCACTGGTAACTGGCAGCCAGCCAGAATAGAATCCCTTTATTCCCACTCTCTGTTTTCAGAATCAGAATTAGAATCCTTTATTATCGCCAAGTATGAGGACACATACAGGGAATTTGATGCCGGTTTCCCTGAGCTCTCTCTGTACAGAATTAAAAGCAAACAAAAACAATAGTGCAAATAATCATAAACTATATACAATGAGGTCCATCTCATTGAATGTACAGGTGGACTTGATTTATGATAGACTAACATTCAAGTGTTCATAAGACTGATGACATACGGAAAGAAACTGTTCTTGTACCTATTTGTCCTGGCATACAGAGATCTAAAGCGCCTACCAGAAGGAAGGAGTTGGAACAGGTGATGTCCAGGGTGTGATGGGTCTAAAATAACGCTGCTTGCTCGCTTCCTGACTCTAGATGCATATAAGTCCTGGATAGAGGGCAGCTTCACACCAGTAATCCTTTCCGCAGCCCTGACGGTTCTTTGGAGGCTATTCTTGTCTTGTTTGGTAGCTGATCCAAACCAGACAGTGATGGACGAACCGAGAACAGACTGGGTTATTCCTGGGTAGAATTGAATCAGCAGCTCCTGAGGCAGGTTGTTCTTCCTGAGTTGACGTAGGAAATACAACCTTGCTGAGCCTTTTTGATAAGAGTGTCCACGTTGGGTGTCCACTTCAGGTCCTGGGAGTTTGTGTCACCCAGAAATCTGAAGGTCTCCACAGCAGACACAATACTGTTGAGTATAGTGAGTGGGGGGAGTATTGGGGGGCTCCTCCTGAAGTCCACTGTCATCTCCACAGTCTTGAGCGTACTTAGCTCCAGATTGTTCTGACCACACCAGAGGGCCAGCCGTTCCACCTTCCGTCTGTATGCAAACTCATCACCATCTCGGATAAGGCCAATGACTGTTGTGTCGTCTGCAAACTTCAGGAGTTTAACAGATGGATCCTGTGAGGTACAGTCATTAGTGTAAAGAGAGAAGAGCAGTGGGGAGAGCACACATCCCTGGGGGGGCACCAGTACTGATTGTCCGGGTGCTAGAGATGATACTCCCCAGCCTCACTTGCTGCACCCTGTCAGTCAGGAAGCTTGTGATCCACTGACAGATGGCAGGGGAGACAGTAAGCTGGGGGAGTTTGGACTGGAGGATTTCTGGGGTGATGGTGTTAAACGCCAAGCTGAAGTCAACAAACAGGACCCTCACAGAAGTTCCTGGGTTGTCGAGGTGATGTAGAATGTAATGCAGTCCCATTTTAACTGTATCATCTTTCAATTAGCCAATGCTCCACCCGTGCTAGTAACTTCCCTGTAATTCCTTGGGCTCTTATCTTGCTAAGCAGCCTCATGTATGGCACCTTGTCAAAGGCCTTCTGAAAATCCAAGGACACCATGTCTACTGCATCTCCTTTGTCTACCCTGCTTGTAATTTCCTCAAATAATTGCAGTAGGTTTGTCAGGCAGGATTTTCCTTTCAGGAAACCATGCTGGTTTTGGCCTATCTTGTCATGTGCCTCCAGGTACTCCGTAATCTCATCCCTAACAATCGATTCCAACAATTTCCCAACCACTGATGTCAGGCTAACAAGTCTATAGTTTCCTTCTACTGCCTCCCGCCCTTCTTAAATAGCAGAGTAACATTTGCAATTTTCCAGTCATCTGGTACAATGCCAGAATCTATCGATTCTTGAAAGATTATTGTTAATGCCTCTGCAATCTCTCCAGCTACTTCCTTCAGAACCAGAGGGTACATTCCATCAGGTCCAGGAGATTATTCCTCAGAGCTCCCTCTCAGTCGTAATTTCCACTACACAAACTTCACTTCCCTGACACTCTTGAATGTCCGGTATACTGCAGACGTCTTGCACTACGAAGACTGATGCAAAATATGCATTCAGTTCCTCTGCCATCTGTGCATCTCTCATTACAATATCTCCAGTGTAATTTTCTATTGGTCACATAACCTTGACTCTCTTTTACGCTTTATATACTTAAAAAATTGAGGGACAATCCATTAGAATAGAGGTAAGGAGGAATTTTTTTAGCCAGAAAGTCATAAATATGTGGAACGCTCTGCCACAGACTGCAGTGGATGCTAAGTCTTTGTGTGTATTTAAGGCAGAAGTTGATCATTTCCTGATCAGTCATGGCATCACAGAATCTGGTGAGAAGACAGGTGTATGGCCTTCTACTTTCCAAGTACTCATTTGCCAGAAAACAGCCTGTCCCAAACCACACTAGCCAGACCATCAAAACTGGCCTTTCTCCATATTTTCCAGACCTATCTTTTTCCATATTTACTTTGAAACTTCTTATAATTGCATGAATATAAAACCATATGACATAGGAGCAGATTTAGGCCATTTTGGCCCATTGAGTCAGCTTCACAATTCAGTCATGGGAAATCCTTTTACTCCCCTCCTCAGCTCCCTGGCCTTCTCCCCATAACCTTTGATGCTGTGTCCAATCAAGCTCTGCCTTCAATACACCCAACAACCTGGCCTCCACAGTTGCCTGTGGTAATAAATTCCACAAATTCACCACCCTCTAGCTAAATAATTTTCTCTGTATCTCTGTTTTAAATGGACTCCCCTCTCTCCTGAGGCTGTGCCCTCTGGGCATAGACTCCCCCACCATGGGAAACATCTACTCTAATGAGGCCTTTCAACATTCGATAGGTTTCAATGAGATCCCCCCTCAATCTTCTAAATTCCAGTGAGTACAGACCCAGAGCTATCAAATACTCCTCGTATGATAAACCTTTCATTCTCAAAATCATCCTTGTGAACCTCCTCTGAACCCTCCCCAATGCCAACACATCATAAAGTCTCAGCATCATACCCCTGCTATTGTGTTCTTGAAATGAATGCTAACATTGCATTTGCCTTCCTCATCACCGAGTCTACCTGCAAGCTAACCTTCAAGGTGTTCTGCACAAGGACTCCAAAGTTCCTTTGCACTTGCAAGCTTTCTCGATTTGTGAGCCAACCGCTCCATCTTCTGTCTCTTCAGTTCATTTCCCACACCCCAGCGATTCTGCTAAGGTTATTGGGGAGAGTTTAAAGTAGAACTGCTGGGGGTTGGGAACCGAACTGAAGAAATGGAGCAAGGGGCGGTAGGCTCACAAATTGAGAAAGATTATAGACAATGTGAGAGGGAGGATAGGCAGGTGATAAGGATGAGATATGCTCAGACCGATGGTTTGAGATGTGTCTATTTTAATGCAAGGAGAATCATGAACAAAGCAGATGAGTTTAGAGCATGGATCAGTACTTGAAGCTATGATGTTACATAGAAACATGAAAACCTACAGCACAATACAGGCACTTTGGCCCACAAAGTTGTGCCGAAAATGTCCCAACCTGAGAAATTACTCAACTTATCCATAGCCCTCTATTTTTCTAAGCTCCATGTACCTATCCAAAAGTCTCTTAAAAAACCCTATCGTATCTGCCTCCACCACC
Organism: Hypanus sabinus; assembly: GCF_030144855.1. Lineage (NCBI taxonomy): Eukaryota > Metazoa > Chordata > Chondrichthyes > Myliobatiformes > Dasyatidae > Hypanus > Hypanus sabinus. Next base: position 595,998 of record NC_082711.1, on the reverse strand, counting down.
ATTGCTGGCAGCCCATTCCATACACTCACCACTCTGAGTAAAAAAAACTTACCACGGACATCTCCACTGTACCTACTCCCCAGCACCTTAAACCTGTAACATATACAACACACCGGAGGAACTCAGCAGGTTGGGCAGCATCTGTGGAAATGAGCAGTCAACGTTTCGAGCCAAGACCCTTCATCAAGACTGGAGGGGGCAGGGGCCCTATAAAGAAGGTTGGGGGAGGGTGGGCCAGGTGAAAAAACAATCAGAGGAAAGATTAAGGGGTGGGGGAGGGGATAGGCAGGAAGGGTGAAGATGGAATGTAAGGGGAAAACACTGTGTAGTAGAAGAAGGCAGAACCATAAGACAGGTGATAGGCAGCTGGAAGAGGAGGCAGAGTGAAACTGGGATGGGGGAAGGGAGAGGGAGGGAATTACCAGAAGTTGGAGAATTCGATGTTCATGCCAAGGGACTGGAGACTACCCAGGTGGTATATGAGGTGTTGCTCCTGCAACTCGAGTTTAGCCTCATCATGGCAGTAGAGGAGGTCATGTATGGACATACCCGAATGGGAACGTGAAGCAGAGTTGAAGTGGGTGACAACTGGGAGATCCTGTTTGTTGTGGCAGACGGAGCAGAGGTGCTTGACAAAGCGGTCCCCCAATCTGCGTCAGGTCTCGCCGATGTAGAGGAGACTGCACTGGGAGCACCGGATGCAATAGATGACCGCAATAGACTCACAAGTGAAGTGTTGCCTCAGCTGGAAGGACTGTTTGGGGCCCTGAATGGTGGTTAGAGAGGAGGTGTAGGGACAGGTGACTGCTCATTTCCACGGATGCTGCCCGGCCTGCTGAGTTCCTCTAGCGTGTTGTATGTGTTCTTTTGACCACAGCATCTGCAGTGTACTTTGTGTTTACCTTAAACCTGTGCTCTCTTGTGGCAGCCATTTCAGCCTTGGGAAAAAGCCTTTGACTATCCACACAATCAATGCTTCTCATCATCTTATACACCTCTATCAGGTCACCTCTCATCTTCTGTCACTCCAAGGAGAAAAGGCCAGGTTCACTCAACCTGTTTTCATAAGGCATGCTCCGGAATCCAGGCAATATCCTTGTAAATCTCCTCTGCACTCTTTCTATGGTTTCCACATCCTTCCTGTAGTGAGGCGACCAGAACTGAGCACATTTCTCCAAGTGGGTTTTGACCAGGGTCCTATATAGCTTCAACATTACCTCTCAGTTCCTAAATTCAATTCCACAATTGATGAAGCCCAATATACTATACGCCTTCTCAACCACAGAGTCAAACTGTGCAGCTACTTTGAGTGTCCTATGGACTCAGACCCCAAGATCCCTCTGATCCTCCACACTGCCAAGAGTTTTACCATTAATACTATATTCTGCCTTCATATTTGACCTACCAAAATGAACCACTTCACACTTATCTGGGTTGAACTCTATCTGCCACTTCTCAGCCCAGACTTGCATCCTATCAATGTACTGCTGTAATCTTGGACAGCCCTTCACGCTATCCACAGCACCCCTAACCTTTGTGTCATCAGCAAACTTACTAACCCATCCCTCCATTTCCTCATCCAGGTCGTTTATAAAAATAACGAAGAATAAGGGCACCAGAACAGGTAATTGAAGCATACCACTGGTCACCGACCTCCATGAAGAATATGACCCATCTACAACTACTCTTTGCCTTCTGTGGGCAAGCCAGTTCTGGATCCACAAAGCAATGTCCCCTTGGATCCCATGTCTCCTTACTTTCTGAATAAGCCTTGCATGGGGTACCTTATCAAATGCCTTGCTGAAATCCATATACATTACATTTACTGTTCTTCCTTCATCAATGTGTTTAGTCACATCCTGCTGACTATTCCTAATCATATTATACCTCTCTAAATGTTCATAAATCCTGCCTCTCAGGATCTTCTCCATCAACTTACCTACCACTGAAGTAAGAGTCACTGGTCTATAATTTCCTGGGCTATCTCTACTCCCTTTCTTGACTAAGGGAACAACATCTGCAACCCTCCAATCCTCCAGAACCTCTCCCTTCCCAATTGGTGATGCAAAAATCATTGCCAGAGGCTCATCAATCTCCTTCATCACTTCCCACAGTAGCCTGGGGTACATTTCATCCAGGCCCGGCGACTTATTCAACTTGATGCTTTCCAAAAGCTCTGGCACATCCTCTTTCTTTATGTCTACATGTTCAAGCTTTTCAGTCCACTGCAAGTCATCACTACAATCACCAAGATCCTTTTCCATAGTGAATACTAAAGTAAAGTATTCATTAAGTACCTCTGCTATTTCCTCCGGTTCCATACACACTTTTCCTCCGACACACTTCATAGGTCCTATGCTTTCATGTCTTATCCTTTTGCTCTTCACATACTTGTAGAATGCCTTAATCCTGCCCACTAAGGCTGTTTCATGGCCTCTTCTGGCTCTCCTAATTTTCTTCTTAAGCTCCTTCCTGTTAGCCTTATAATCTTCTAGATATCAAACATTATCTAGCTCGCTGAACCTTTCGTAAGCTTTTCTTTTCTTGTTGCGGCCATTACAGAGACTTGGATGGCTCAGGGGCCAGAATGGCTACTTAGAATGCTAGGGCTTAGATGTTTCAGAAAGGGCAGGGAGGGAGGCAAAAGAGGTGGGTATTGTGCTTCTGATCAGAAATAGTGTCATGGCTGCAGAAAAGGAGGATGTCATGGCGGAATTGTCTACTGAGTCTCTGTGGGTTGAAGTTAGGAACAGGAAAGGGTCAATAACTTTACTGGGTATTTTTTATTCGACCACCCAATATTAACAGGGACATTGAAGTGCAGATAAGGAGACAGATTCTGGAAAGATGCAATAATAACAGGGTTGTCATGGTGGGAGATTTTAATTTCTAAATATTCTTGGCATCTCCCTAGAACAAGGGGTTTTCAATGGGATGGAATTTGTTAGGTGTGTTCAGGAAGGTTTCCTGTCACAATATGTAGATAAGCCTACAAGAGGAGAGGCTGTACTTGATCTGGAATTAGGAAATGAACCTGGTCAGGTGTCAGATCTCTCAGTGGAAGAGCATTTTGGAGATAGTGATCACAATTCTATCTATTGGAGAGGGATAGGAACAGACAATTTAGGAAAATGTTTAATTGGAGTAAGGGGAAATATGAAGCTATCAGGCAGGAACTTGGAAGCATAAATTGGGAACAGATGTTCTCAAGGAAATGTACTGCAGAAATGTGGCAAATGTTTAGGAGATATTTGCGTGGAGTTCTGCATAGGTACGTTCCAATGAAACAATGAAGGATGGTAGGGTAAGGAACCATGGTGTACAAGGCTGTTGAAAATCTAGCCAAGAAGAAAAGAAAAGCTTACAAAAGGTTCATAAAACTAGTTAATGATAGAGATCTAGAAAATTATAAGGCCAGCAGGAAGGAGCTTAAGAATGAAATTAGGAGAGCCAGCAGGGCCATGAGGGGGCCTTGGCAAGCAGGATTAAGGAAAACCCCAAGGCATTCTACAAGTATGTGAAGAGCAAGAGGATAAGACGTGACAGAATAGGACTGATTAAGTGTGGCAGTGGAAAAGTGTGTATGGAACTGAAGAAGGTAGCGTAGGTACTTAATCAGAATCTGGTTTATCATCACCAGCATGAAATCTGTTAGTAGCAGCCATTCAATGCAATACATAATCTAGCAGAGAGAGAAAAAAAATTAAACATAATAATAATAAATAAATCAATTACATATGTTGAATAGATTACAAAGAAACATATTTTGAATAGATTTTTAATAAAACATGCAAAAAAATAGAAATACTGATTTATTAAAAAAAGTGAGGTAGTCCAAAGCTTTAACGTCCATTTAGGAATCAGATGGCATAGGGGAAGAAGCTGTTCTTGAATCACTGAGTGTGTATCTGACTCATATTATTTCATACTGGCAAATTATATTGTTTCCTCACGGCCAGGTAGCACATGCTTTGCGGCCCGGTGGTTGGGGACCACTGGCCTAGGCAGTCTAAAGCCGTGTGGAGAGCCATTGAGATTGTGTCTGCCATCGACCTATTGTGGCGATAGGCAAATTGCAATGGGTCCAGGTCCTTGCTAAGGCAGGAGTTCAGTCTAGTCATAACCAACCTCTCAAAGCAAGAATACTTTGCTTCAGTATTCACTATGGGAAAGGACCTTAGCGATTTTAGGGATGACATACAGAAGACTGAAAAGGTGGTATCTTATTCAGTGGTGGGCAGGTTGCTGGAGAAGATCCTGAGAGGCAGGATTTAAGAGCATTTGTAGAGACAAAATCTTATTGGGGAAAGTCAGCATGACTTTGTCAAGGGCAGGTTATGCCTTACAAGCCTGATTGAATTCCTTGAGGATGGAACAAAGCACATTGATCAAGATGGAGCAGTGGATGTGGTATATATGGATTTCTGTAAGGCATTTGATAAGGTTCCCATGAAAGGCTCATTCAGAAAGTATTGATACATGGGATCCAAGAATACCTTACTTTGTGAATCAAGAATTGGCTTGCCCACAGAGGGGAAAGGGTGTTTGTAGATGGCTCATGTTCTGCATGGAGGATGATGTTTGACAGGGATCTGTTCTGGGACCCCTCCTATTTGAGATTTTTATAAATGACCTGAATAAGAAAGTAGAAGGGTGGGTTAGTGGATTTGTTAATGACACAAAGATTGGGGGTGTTGTGGATAGTCTGGAGGGTTGGCAGAGGCTACCGTGGGACATTGATAGGATGCAAAACTGGGCTGAGAAGTGGCAGATGGAGCTTAACCCTGATAAGTGTGAAGTGGTTCATTTTGGTAGGTCAAATTTGAAGTCAATATAATATTAATGGTAAGACTCTTGACAGTGTGGAGGATCAAAGAGGTCATGGGGTCCATGCTCATAGGACACTCAAAGCTGCTGTGCAGGTTGACAGTGTTGTTAAGAAGGCGAATGGTGTGCTCACATTCATCAACCGCGGGATTGAGTTCAAGAGCCGTGAGGTAATGTTATAGCAAGACAAGACCTCAGTACTCCACCTGGAGTACTGTGCTCAGTTTTGGTCACCTCACTACAGGAAGGATGTGGATACTATAGAGAGAGTGCAGAGGAGACTTACAAGGATGTTGTCTGGATTGGAGAGCATGCCTTATGAGAATAGGTTGAGTGAACTTGGCCTTTTCTCCTTGGTGTGACCTATTGGGGTCTGACCAGGGTATTATACAGCTGTACATTACCTCTCGGGTCTTGAACTCAATCCCACGGTTGATGAAAGCCAATGCACAGTATGCCTTCTTAACCACACAGTCAACCTGCACATTGACCCCAAGATCCCTCATGACCTGTATTTGACAAAGCCACGCTGACTATTCCTAATCATATTATGTCTCTCCAAATGTTCATAAATCCTACCTCTTAGGATCTTTTCCATCAACTTACCAACCACAAAGTAAGACTCACTGGTCTAACATTTCCTGGGCTATCTCTACTCACTTTCTTGAATAAGGGAACAACATCTGCAACCCTCCAATATGCTGGAACCGCTCCCATCCCATTGATGATGCAGATCATTGGCAGAGGCTCAGTAATCTCCTCCCTCACCTACCACAGTAGCCTGGGGTACATCTCATCTGGTCCCAGAGACTTATCCAATTTGATGCTTTCTGAAAGCTCCAGCACATCCTCTTTCTTAATGTCTATATGCTCAAGGTTCTGTGCTGGGACCGCAGCTGTTTACAATATACATTAATGATTTAGATGAAGGGATTAAAAGTAACATTAGCAAATTTGCCGATGACACAAAGCTGGGTGGCGGTGTGAAATGTCAGGAGGATGTTATGAGAATGCAGGGTGACTTGGACAGGCTAAGTGAGTGGGCAAATGTATGATAGATGCAGTTTACTGTGGATAAATGTGAGGTTATCCATTTTGGTGGCAAGAACAGGAAGGCAGATTACTATCTAAATGGAGTCAAGTTAGGAAAAGGGGAAGTACAATGAGATCTAGGTGTCATTGTTCATCAGTCACTGAAAGTAAGCATGCAGGTACAGCAGGCAGTGAAGAAAGCTAATGGGATGCTGGCCTTCATAACAAGGAGAGTTGAGTATAGGAGCAAAGAGGTCCTTCTACAGCTGTACAGGGCCCCAGTGAGACCACACCTGGAGTATTGTGTTCAGTTTTGGTCTCCAAATTTGAGGAAGGACATTCTTGCTATTGAGGGAGTGCAGCGTAGGCTCACGAGGTTAATTCCTGTGATGGCGGGACTGTCATATGTTGAAAGATTGGAGCGACTGGGCTTGTATACACTGGAACTTAGAAGAATGAGAGGGGATCTGATTGAAACATAAGATTATTAAGGGATTGGACATGCTAGAGGCAGGAAACATGTTCCCAATGTTGAGGGAGTCCAGAACCAGAGGCCACAGTTTAAGAATAAGGGGTAGGCCATTTAGAACAGAGTTGAGGAAAAACTTTTTCACCCAGAGAGTTGTGGATCTATGGAATGCTCTGCCTCAGAAGGCCAATTCTCTGGATGCTTTCAAGAGAGAGTTAGATAGAGCTCTTATAGACAGCGGGGTCAAGGGATATGGGGAGTGGGCAGGAACGAGGTACTGATTGTGTATGATCTGCCATGATCACAGTGAATGGTGGTGCTGGCTAGTAGGGCCTCCTGCACCTACATAGAAACATAGAAAATATAGGTCTATTGTCCATATTGTCAAGCTTTTCAATCCACTGTAAGTCATATCTACAATCACCAAGGTCTTTTTCCATAGTCAATACTGAAGCAAAGTATTCATTAATTATCTCAGCTATCTTCTCCGGTTCCAAATGCACTTTTCCACTGTCAAACTTGATTAGTCCTTTCAGGCATGTTCACCAATCCAGGCAACATCCTTGTAAATCTCCTCTGCACCCTTTCTATGGTTTCCACAACCTTCCTGTAGTGAGGTGAGCAAAACTGAGCACAGTACTCCAAGTGGGATCTGACCACAGTCTTCTATAGCTCATGTTCCCCTTAAACTTTTCACCTTTCTCTCTTAACCCATGACTTCTGGTTGTAGTCCCACCTGACCTCAGAGGGAAAAGCCTGCCTGCATTTACCCAATCTATACCCCTCATAATTTTGTATACCTCTATCAAATCTCCTCTTAATCTACGTTCTAAAGAACACAGTCTTAACCTATTCAATCTTCCCTTTTAACTCAGGTCCTCCAGACCCGGCAACATTCTTGTAAATTTTCTCTGTACTCTTTCAAACTTACTTACATCTTTCATGTGGGTAGGTGACCAAAACTACACACAATACTCCAAATTAGGCCTCATCAACATTTTACAGTACACAACTTCAACAGAACATCCCATCTCTTATACTCAGTACATTGATTTCTGAAGGTCTATATGCCAAAAGATGACTTTACGACCCTATCTTTCTGTGACATCACCTTCAACGAATTATGGACCTGTATTCCCAGATCCCTTTGTTCTACCACATTCCTCAGTGCCCTACTATTCACTGTGTAAGACCTACCCTGGTTGGTTCTACTGAAATGCAAAACCTTGCACTTGTTTGTATTAAATTCCATCTGCCATCTTTTCAACCTGTTTTTTCAGCTGATCTGCAAGTCATGAAAGCCTTCTGCACTGTCCATTATACTCCCAATCTTGGTGTCATCCACAAATTTGCTGATCCAGTTAACGACATTATCATCCAGATCACAGATATAAATGACAAACGAGAAAGGATCAGCACCGATGTCTGTGGCACACCTCTAGTCACAGGCCTCCAGTCAGGGAGCCAACCTTCTACTACCAATCTATGGCTTCTCCCACAAAGCCAATGTCTAATCCAACTTACTACCTCATCTTGAATGCCAAGTGACTGAAGCTTCTTGATCAGACAACTATGAGGTATCAAATACCTTGCTAAATTCCAGGTAGACAACATCCACTGACTTACCTTCATCCACATTCCTCGTAACTTGCTCAAAACTACCCTCTGGCTAAGAAAAAGTTCTCACTACTTCTTTTCTAAAAGGTCACCTCTCAATGTTGAGGCTGTGCCCTCTAGTCTGGATACCCTCGCCATAGGAAACATCCACCCTATCTTGTCCTTCCAACATTCGGCTGGTTTTAACGAGAATCACTCGGCCCCACTCCACATTCTTCTAAATTCCAGTGAATACAGGCCTAAAGCTGCCAAGTGCTCCTGATATGTTAACCCCTTCATTCCTAGAATAATTCTTGTGAAAGTCCTCTAGACTCTATCCAATGACAATACATCCTTTTTGTGATATAGTGCAAAAAACTGTTGACAGTACTCCAACTGTGGCCTAACTAGTGCCTTATAAAGGCTCAGCATTATTTCCTTGCTTTTATATTCTATTCCCCTTGAAATAAATGCCAACATTGCATTCACCTTCTTTACCACAGAACCTCTCAATTACCCTTCTGGAGTCTTGCATGAGGACTCCTAAGCCCCTCTGCACCTCTGATGTTTGAACCTCCTCCACATTTAGATAATAGTCCACACTATTGTTCCTTTTACCAAAACTTATTATCATAGAAGTGTATAAGATGATGAGAGGCATTGATGGTGTGGATAGTCAGAGACTTTTTCCCAGGGCTGAAAGGGCTGCCACAAGAGGGCCCAGGTTTAAGGTGCTTGTGAGTAGGTACAGAGGAGACGTCGGATAAGTTTCTTAACGCAGTGAGTGGTGAGTGCGTGGAATTTGCTGCCGACTACAGTGGGGGAGGCGGGTCTTTTAAGAGACTTTTAGATCTGTACATGGAGCTTAGAAAAAAAGAGGGCTATGCGTAACCCTAGTAATGTCTAAGGGACATGTTTGGCACAACTTTGTGGGCCGAAGGGCCTGTATTATGCTGTAGGTTTTCTTTTGTATATATTTCCCCACACTGTATTCCATCTGCCACATTTTTGCCCTTTCTTCCAATTTCCCTAGGTCCTACTGCAATCACATTGCTTACATGGCACTACCTACCCCTCCACTTATCTTTGTATCATCTGTAAACTTTGCCACAAAGCCATCAGTTACATTATCCAAAACAATGTCAAAAGTAGTGGTCCCATTACTGACCCCTGAGGAATACCACTAGTCACTGGCAGCCAACCAGAAAAGGACCCTTTTATTCCCACTCACTGCATCCTGCCTGTCAGTTACTCCATTATCCATGTCAGTATCTTTCGTGCAGTGCCACAGGATTTTATCTTGTTAAGCAGCCTCATGTGTGGCATATTATCAAATGCCTTTTGAAAATCCAAGTAAATGACATCCACTGTCTCTCCTTTGTCCTTGAAGAAGTCTAACAAATTTGTCAGGCAAGATTCCCTTAACAGAAACCATGCTGACCTTGACTTATTTTATCAGTAGTCTCCAAGTGCTTCGAAACCTCATCCTTAATAATAGACTCCAACACTTTCCCAACCACTGAGGTTAGGCTAACTGGCATTTTATTTCCTTTCTTTTGCCTTCCTCCCTTCTTAAAGAGTGGACTGACATTTTCAATTTTTCAGTCCTCTGGGATAATGCCACGATTTTTGAAAGAACATGACCATTGCATCTTCAATCTATTCTGCAACCTCTCTCAGGACTCTGGGTTGTAGTAAATCTGGTCCAGGTGACTTATCCACCTCAAGACCTTTAAGCTTGCCTTGTCACATTTTCCTTTGTAATAGCAATGGCTCTCACTCTGACTGCCTGACACTCACAGACCTCTGGCACATTTCTAGTGTCTTCCACAGTGAAGACAGATGCAAAGTGCACATTAAGTTCATTTGCCATTTCTTTGTCCCCCATTACTACCTCACAAGCATCATTTTCCAGTGGTCCAATATCAACTCTCATCTCCCTTTTACACTTAATATAACTGAAAAATCTTTTGGTATTCTGCATTATATTACTGGTTCATCTGCCCTCATGTGTCACCTTTTCCCTTCATATAGCTTTTTTAGTCACCTTTTGTTGGACTTTAAAAACTTCCCAATCATCTAACTTCTCACTCACTTTTGCTTCTTTATATGCCCTATCCTTGGCTTTTTTGCTGTCCTTAAATTTCTTTGTCAGCCATGGTTGCCTACTCCTGCCATTTGACAACTTCTTTCTCTGTGTCATATCTATTCTGCACCTTGTGAACTATTCCCAGAAACTTCAGCCATCGCTGCTCTGCCACCATCTCTGCCGGTATCCTCCTTCCCCCCAATCCACCTGGGTGAGCTCCTCTCTCACGTCCCTATAATTCCCTATATTCCATTGTGATACTGATGCATGTGAGTTATGCTTCTCTATCTCCAACTGGAGTGTGAATTTAATCATCTTATGATCACTGTCTCCAAAGGGTTCCTTTATGTTAAGCTCCTTAATAAGATCTGGGTTAGCACACCACACCTACCCTAAGATAGCCTTTTCCCGAGTAGGCTCAAGTACCAGCTGCTCGAAAAGCCATCTCGTAGGCATTCAACAAGTTCCTTCTCTTGCAATCCGACACCATTCTGATTTAGAACATAGAACGTAGAATAATACAGCACAGTACAGGCCCTTCGGCCCACAATATTTTGCTGACCCTTAAACCCCGCATCCCATATAACCCCCGACCTTAAATACCTGCACTTACCTGTCTAGTAGTCTCTTAAATTTCACTAGTGTTTCTGCCTCCACCACTGACTCAGGTGGTGCATTCCATGTACCAACAACTCTCTAAGTGAAAAACCTTCCTCTAATATTCCCCTTGAATTTCTCTCCCCTTACCTTAAAGCCAGGTCCCCTTGTTTTGAGAAGTGGTGCCCTGGGGAAGAGACGCTGGCTGTCCACTCTGTCTGTTCCTCTTAATATCTTGTATACCTCTATCATGTCTCTTCTCATCCTCATTCTCTCCAAAGAGTAAAGCCTTAGCTCCCTTAATCTCTGATCATAATCCATACTCTCTAAACCAGGCAGCATCATAGTAAATCTCCTCTGTACCCTTTCCAATGCTTCCACACATTTCCTATAGTGAGGTGACCAGAACTGGACACAGTACTCCAAGTGTGGCCTAACTAGAGTTTTATAGATCTGCATCATTTCCTCGCAACTCTTAAACTCTCTCCCTTGACTTATGAAAGCTAACACACTATAAGCTTTCTTAACTACCCTATCTACCTGTGAGGCAACTTTCAGGGATCCGTGGACACGTACCCCCAGATCTCTCTGCTCCTCCACACTACCAAGTATCCTGCCATTTACTTTGTACTCTGCCTTGGAGTTTGTCCTTCCAAAGTGTACCATCTCACACTTCTCTGGGTTGAACTCCATCTGCCACTTCTCAGCCAACTTCTGCATCCTATCAATGACTCTCTGCAATCTTCAACAATCCTCTACACTATCCACAAAACCACCAACCTTTGTGTCGTCTGCAAACTTGCCAACCCACCCTTCTACCCCCCCGTCCATGTAGTTAATAAAAATCATGAAAAGTAGAGGTCCCAGAACTGATCCTTGTGGAACACCGGTAGTCACAACCCTCCAATCTGAATGTACTCCCTCCACCACGATCCTCTGCTTTCTGCAGGCAAGCCAATTCTGAATCCACCTGGCCAAACTTCCCTGGATCCCATGCCTTCTGACTTTCTGAATAAGCCTACTGTGTGGAACCTTGTCAAATGCCTTACTAAAATCCATGTAGATCACATCCACTGCACTACCCTTATCTATATGCCTGGTCACCTCCTCAAAGAACTCTATCAGGCTTATTACACACAATCTGCCCTTCACAAAGCCATGCTGACAGTCCCTGATCGGACCTTGATTCTCAAAATGACCATAGATCCTATCTCTAAGAATCTTTTCCAAACAGCTTTCCCACAACAGATGTAAGGCTCACTGATCTATAATTACCCAGACTATCCCTACTACCTTTTTTGAATAAGGGGACAACTTTCGCCTCCCTCCAATCCTCCAGTACCATTCCCATGGACAATGAGGACATAAAGATCCCAGCCAGAGGCTCAGCAATCTCTTCCCTCACCTCATGGAGCAGCCTGGGGAATATTCCGTCAGGGCCCGGGGACTTATCTGTCCTAATGTATTTTAACAACTCCAACACCTTCTCTCCCTTAATATCAACATGCTCCAGAACATCAAACTCACTCATATTGTCCTCACAGTCATCAAGTTCCCCCTCATTGGTGAATACCGAAGAGAAGTATTCATTGAGGACCTCGCTCACTTCCACAGCCTCCAGGCACATTTTCCCACCTTTATCTCTAATCGGTCCTACTTTCACTCCTGTCATCCTTTTGTTCTTCACATAATTGAAGAATGCCTTGGGGTTTTCCTTTACCTTACTCGCCAAGGCCTTCTCGTGCCCCATTCGTGCTCTTCTCAGCCCCTTCTTAAGCTCCTTTCTTGGTACCCTATATTCCTCAATAGACCCATCTGATCCTTGCTTCCTAAACCTTATGTATGCTGCCTTCTTCCACCTGACTAGATTTTCCACCTCACTTGTCACCCATGGTTCCTTCACACTACCATTCTTTATCTTCCTCACCGGGACAAATTTATCCCTAACATGCTGCAAGAGATCCCTAAACATTGACCACATGTCCATAGTACATTTCCCTGCAAAAACATCATCCCAATTCACACCCACAAGTTCTAGCCTTATAGCCTCATAATTTGCCCTTTCCCAATTAAAAATTTTCCTGTCCTCTGTGATTCTGTCCTTTTCCATGATAATGCTAAAGGCCAGTGAGCGGTGGTCACTGTCCCCCAATGCTCACTCACTGAGAGATCTGTGACCTAACCCGATTTGTTACCTAACACTAGATCTAGTATGGCATTCCACCTAGTTGGCCCGTCTACATACTGTGACAGAAATCCATCCTGGACACATAGAACATAGAAGAGTAGAGCACATTACAGGCCCTTCGGCCCACAATGTTGTGCTGACCCTCAAACCCTGCCTCCCATATAACCCTTCACCTTAAATTCCTCCATATACCTGTCTAGTAGTCTCTTAAACTTCACTAGTGTATCTGCCTCCACCACTGACCCAGGCAGTGCATTCCACGCACCAATCACTCTCTGAGTAAAAAACCTTCCTCTAATATCCCCCTTGAACTTCCCTCCCCTTACCTTAAAGCCATGACCTCTTGTACTGAGCAGTGATGCCCTCGGGAAGAGGCACTGGCTATCCACTCTTTCTATTCCTCTTAATATCTTGTACATACTTAACAAACTCCGCCCCATCTAAACCATTGGAACTAATCAGGTGCCAATCAATATTAGGGAAGTTAAAGTCATCCATGATAACAACCCTGTTATTTTTGCACCTTCCCAATCCCTTTGCACATTGAAGTCCCCCTTTACTGTTGTGTCATTACCCTTATTACATGCCTTTTCCTGCTCTCTTACAATCGCAACCCCACATCTTGGCTACTACTATATGATTCCCATAAAGGTGTTTTTATGCTTGCTGTTTCTGAACTCCACCCACAAAGATTCAACATTCTGTGACCCTATGTTACCTTTTTCCATCTTTTACCAACAGAGCCACACTACTGCTTATGCCTTCCTGCTTGCCCTTTTCATGCAAAGCACATTTTGATGTTAAACTCCCAACTGTGGACTTCTTTCAGCCACAGCTCAATGATACCCACAATGTCACACTGACCAATCTGTAAAAGCGCCATGAGTTCATCCACCTTACTCTGAATGCTATGCACATTTAAATACAGCACATTCAGTCCCTCATTCTTCGCCCTTTTGAATTTTACCTCTGTGGTACAACTTAACACTTTGCTCTGTCTGAATTTGTACCCAATCACTGGCTTGTCCCTCCTTACATTCCTGTTACATCCATTATCTACATGTAAACCTGCTGGCTCATCCTCAGCTCTATCATAGTGGTTCCCATCCCTCTGCCATATTAAGGCTGATTTATACTTGTGCGATGGGCTACACCATAACACTGATTTTCACTTCTACGTAGCTCTATGCCATAGCGAGCATGCGATGGTGTGCTCCAAAATGCTAGTTGGCGGTGGGGTTTCTATGCCACTGTGTTGAGTTTCTTCGTGAGAGACATGGACGAGGAAATGCATTTCAAACATTTTTGCATGTCGACGGGTAGATTTGATGATTTGGTTCATCTATTTTGCCTCGGTGTACAGACATGGCAGAGAAGAAGCAACCGGAAATGCATAGGAGGAAATGACCCTGTGACCTCTGTCTCAGAGACTGATATTAGGCTGTCTTTAAAGAGAGTGAACCCTTGCAAGATGGAAGGTCCCAGTGAGGTACTTGGTAGGGCTCTGAAAACCTGTGCCAACCAACTGGCAGGAGTATTCAAGGACATTTTCAAGGTCTCACTGCTACGGGCGGATGTTCCTACTTGCTTCAAAAAGGCAACAATTATAACAGTACCAGTGAAGAGTAATATGAGCTGCATTAATGACAATTGCCCGGTAGCACTCACATCTACAGTGATGAAATGCTTTGAGAGGTTTGTCATGATTAGACTGAAGTCCTGCCTTAATAAGGACCTGAACCCATTACAATTTGCCTATTGCCACAATAGGTCAATGGCAGATGCAATCTCAATGGCTCTTCACATGGCTTTAGACCACCTGGACAACACAAACCCCGACATCAGGATGCTGTTCATTGACTATACCTCAGCATTTAATACCATCATTCCCACAATCCTGATTGAGAAATTGCCAAACCTGGGCCTCTATACCTTCCTCTGCAATTGGATTCTCGACTTCCTAACCAGAAGACCACAATCTGTGCAGATTGGTGATAACATATCCTCCTCACTGACGATCAACACTGGTGCACCTCAGGGGTGTGTGCTAAGCCCAGTGGTCTACTCTCTGTATACCTATGACTGTGTGACTAGGCATAGCTCAAATACCATGTATAAATTTGCTGATGATACAACCATTATTGGTAGAATCTTAGATGGTGATGAGAGGGCATACAGATGTGAGATATACCAACTTGTGGAGTAGTGTCGCAGCAACAACCTTGCACTCAATGTCAGTAAGACTAAAGAGATGATTATGGACTTCCAGAAGGGTAAGATGAAGGAACACATGCCAATCCTCAAAGAAGGAATAGAAATAGAGAGAGTGAGCAGTTTCAAGTTCCTGGGTGTCAAGACCTCTGAGTTGCTAACCTGGTCCCAACATATCAATGCAGTTAATAAAGAACACTATACTTCCTTAGGAGTTTCAAGTGATTTGGTATGCCAACAAATACACTCAGAAACTTCTATAGATGTTCCATGGAGAGCATTCTGACAGACTGCATCACTGTCTGGTGTGGAGGGGGGGGGGGTGCGGGGGAAGTGCGGGGAGCTACTGCACAGAACCGAAAGAAGCTGCAGAGGTTTGTAAGTTTAGTCGTCTTGATCTTGGGCACTATCCTACAAAATACCCAGGACATCTTCAAGTAGCGATGTCTGAGAAAAGCAGCATCCATTATTAAGGATCTCAGGGCATGCCCTTTTCTCACTGTTACCATCAGGGAGGAGGTACAGAAGCCTGAAGGCACACACTCAGTGATTCACGAACAGTTTCTTCCCCCCTGCCATCTGATTTCTAAATGGACATTGAACCCTTGAACAGTACCTCACTTTTTTATAGATATTATTTCTGTTTTTTGCACTATTTTAATCTATTCAATATACATATACTGTAATTGTTTTATTTATTATTATTTTACTTTTTTCTTTTATATTATATATTGCATTAACCTGCTGCTGCTAAGTTAACAAATCTCATGCCATATGCTGGTGATAATAAACCTGATTCTGATTCTGATTCTGATTCTGGTCTCCACCCTCCATTCTGAGAAATAACCTTCAACCACTACCTTCTGCTTCCTACCTCTGAGTCAAGTTTAAATACACCTAACTAACTCTCTTTGGATTTCCTGGGACCTAAACTTTCAGACCAAATAGACAACATCCTCAGCATTCAAGATGAAGTAATAAATTTGATTAGATAATAGCTTTGTGGGAAAAGCCAAAGAGTGGGAGTATATGCCAATCACAAACAAGAGAAAATCTGCAGTTGCCAGATATCCAAGCAACACACACAAAATGCTGGAGGAACTCAGCAGTCCAGACAGCAACTATGGAAAAGAATACAGGACCTGCCGAAGGGTTTCAGCCTGAAATGTCGACTGTACTCTGTTCCATAGATGCTGCCTGGCCTACTGAGTTCCTCCAGCATTTTGTGTGTGTTGTGTGGAAGTACATGGCTGCTTTTCTGACTGGAGGCCTGTGACTAGTGGTGTGCCGCAGGGATCGGTGCTGGCTCTGTTGTTGTTTATCATCTATATCAGCAATCTGGATGATAATGTGGTTAATTGATTCAGCAAATTTGTGAATGACACCAAGATAGGGGGTGTAATGGACAGTGAGGAAGACTATCATGGTTTGCAGATCAGCTGGAAAAACAGGCTGAAAAATTTGCAGCGGGATTGGACACACTGTAAAAATGGGCTGAGGATTTCAGTAAAACAAAGGGTTTGGGGAATACAGGTCCATTATTCATTGAAAGTGCATGAACAGTTAGATAGTGTTGCAAAGAAACTTTTGGTACACTGCCCTTTGTAAATTAAAGTATTGAATATAGAAGAGTGTTATGTTGAATCAGGATCAGATTTATTATCGCCGGCATATGACATGAAATCTGTTATCTTAGCAGCAGCAGTTCAATGCAATATATAACCTAGCAGAGAAAAATAATAATAAATAAAATAAAATAAATAATAAATAAACAAGAAAATCAATTAATGTATATTGAATAGATTTTTTTTAAACATGCAAAAACAGAAATACTATATATTAAAAAGAAAATAAAGTAGTGTCCGAAGATTCAGTGTCCATTTAGGAATCGGATGGTGGAGGGGAACAAGCTGTTCCTGAAGTGCTGAGTGTGTACCTTCAGACTTCTGTACCTCCTGCCTAATGGTAACAGTGAGAAAAGGGCATGCCCTGGGTGCTGGAGGTCCTCAATAATGGACGCTGCCTTTCTGTGACACCGCTCCCTAAAGATGTCCTGGGTGCTTTGTAGGCTAGTACCCAAGATGGAGCTGATTAAATTTACAACCTTCTGCAGCTTCTTTCGGTCCTGTGCAGCAGCCCCTCCATACCAGACAGAGATGCAGACTGTCAGAATGCTCTCCACGGTACAACTATAGAAGTTTTTGAATGTATTTGTTGACATGCCAAATCTCTTCAAACTCCTAATAAAGTATAGCCGCTGTCTTGCCTTCTTTATAACTACCTCATTATGTTGGGATCAGTTTAGATCCTCAGAGATCTTGACACCCAGGAACTGGAGCTGCTCACTCTCTCCACCTCTGAATCCTCTGTTAGGATAGGTATGCGTTCCTTCATCTTAACCTTCCTGAAGTCCACAATCAGCTTTTTTGTCTTACTGACCTTGAGTGCCAAGTTGTTATTGTGGCACCAGCCCACTAGTTGGGGTGTATCTCACTCCTGTATGCATGAAGTTATATAAGATGTTAGGCCTAATTTAGAGTATTGTGTACAATTTTGGTCAACTAGCTACAGGAAAGATCCAACTAGGTTGAAAGAATACAGAGAAAATTTACAAGGATGTTGCCAGGTCTGGAGGACCTGAGTTATAAAGAAAGATTGAATGGGTTAGGACTTTATTCCTGGAACTTAGAAGATTGAAGAGACATATGGTAGGCTCACAAAATTTTGATGAGTGTAAATGGGTTAAAAGCAGGCAGGCTTTTTCCATTGAGTTTGGGTGGGACTACAACTAGAGGTAATGGGTTAAGAGTGAAAGGTAAAAAGTTAAAGGGGAAAAAGAGGGGGAACTTCTTCACTCAGATTGTGGTGAGAGTGTGGATTGAGTTTCCAGCACAAGTGGTGCATGTTAGCTCCATTTCAATATTTAAGAGATTGTTAGTTAGGTAAATGGATGGTAGGGATATTGAGGGTTATGGCCCTTGCTCCCTTTCTAAAGAATGGAAAAAGGGATTGAATTGGGGTTATTGAGGTTGCTGATCAAGCGATTGTGTTGGGGGATTTGGGTTATTGATCAAGGGATCATACTGGGGGAATTCTAGTTGTTGACCAAGAGATGGGTTGGTGGACTGGGGTATCAATCAAAGGATTGGGTTGAGAATTAGGGTTATTGATCAAGGGTTTGGGCTTGGTGTATTGGGTTATTGATTAAGGGATTGGGTTGGGGTATTGGGGTAATGATCAGGGAATGTGCTGAGGGATTAGGGTTGTTGATCAAGAGATTGTGGTTATTAATTAAGGGATTCAGTTGGAGGTATTGGGATTATTGATCAAGGGACAGAGTTGAGGGATTATGTCAGATATTGAGGGTTATTCATCAAGGGATTGGGTTGGGGGATTGGGGATGTAACTGACCATTACACTACTGGTGTTTAGGGAAGCAGTAGAGGTCCTCCATATCTGGTAATGTACAGGACTTTCTTTATCATGTCAGTAGCTTCTTCTCGACCCCCCTGAACCTGGAAGACCAGGAGACAACTCTTAATCTGGCCTCTACCCTTTAATCAATTTGATATGGGTGACCCTACTAAGAACCAAAGCATGAAGCCCTGACTCCAGCCAACATAATTCTCAAGGAAATGGAGGCATGCAAGCCTTCAAACCCAACAAATAGTTTGTAGTTCTCTTGGATGATTGAGTTGGAGGGATTTGCATTATTGATTAAGGAATTAGTTTGGGTTATTGATCAAGGGATTGTGTTGGAGGAATTGGAGTTAGTGATCAAGGGATGAGATTGGGTAGTTTGGGATTATTGATCTAGGTATTAAATGGGATAATTGGAATTATTGGTTAACATATTGGGTTGGAATGATTGAGGTTGTTGATCAAGAGACTGTGTTGGGGGAGATTGGGGTTATTGATCAAGGGATTGTGTTGGAGGAATTGATCAGGGTGGTGTTTTTATTTGCAGGTTGTTATCAACAGATGGGGGGGAGATTATTGATCAATTGTCGATCATTCGATCACATTGATCTAATGTGTGACCTATGATCTAATATCCTTAGGTCAGCAACAAGATGGAGTGGGAACTGGAGACAAAGCGGGAACGGCTGCCTGGTGACACATTGCCTTGGAACCGGCCACGTGTGGCAGAGGCGGGCAGGGTGATGGAGCCACCAGAGCGTGCAGTGCTCAGGATAGCAGGTAGGGCTATGCCAGGTGTAGCGGTGTGTGCATGGCTGCTGGCTGTATCTGTGTGGGTGGAATTGATTGATGTACTGGGAAGGGTGTGGATATGTATATGGTGGGTGATGCTGTATAAATGATGACCATGTGTTATTTGGATAGGTGCTGTGTTAGTCAATCTTAGGTGCTGCATAATGTATCTGAGGTGGACTGTGTGCTGGAGACAGGAGGTGCTGGCCTTGGATGCTCCCCATGGTTTTCACCTATCTCCTGACCTCTTGACTGGGAGAATTCCTGATCTATTCCCACAAAATATAATGTAAGGAGGGAAGCTTGATGGAATCCAGGGACCATCAATGGGTTCTGGGTCACAGGAGTTCTGGAATTTACAGAGAACACAGGCCAGATGGTATCTCCAATACTGCACCTTTCCATTGAGTGTGATGTGACCTGGATGAAAATGTAGATGGCTGGGTTGGTAAGTTTGCAGAGGATACAAAGATACATAGTGCTGTGGATATTATAGAAGATTGGCAAAGGATACAAAGAGATATAGATCATTTGCAGATATGGGTGTAGAAATGGCAGATGGAGATGAACACTGCTAAATCTGAAGTTTTGTATCTTGGAAGGCTAAGAATAAAGAGACAGTATAGTCTCTACGGCATTTATGTACAGAGTGATCTAGGGGTCCAAGTCCATCACTCCCTGAAAGTGCTATACGGGTTTGCAGGGTGGTAAAGAAGACACGTGGCATACTTGCATTTATTAGTTCAGTCAGGAAGTTATGATGCAATTTTGTAAAACTCTAGTTAGTCTACATCTTGGAGGGGGAAGGAGAGCAGCCTGATGTCTTGGTACATATTGGTACCAATGACATAGGAAGGAGAAGCAAAGAGGTCTTGAAAAGAGAATTTCGAGAGCAAGACAGAAAACTGAGAAGCAGGACCTCAGGGCAGTAATTTCTGAATGTGCCACACACCAGTAAGAGTAGAAACAGGATGATCTGGCAGATAAATGCATGGCTGAGAAGCTGGTGCAGGGGGCAGGGCTTCAGATTCTTAGATCATTGGGATCTCTTCTGGTGAAGGTATGACCTGTACAAAAGTGATGGTTGCACCTGAACCCTGGGGAGACAAATATTCTTCTGGGCAGGTTTGTTAGAGCTGTTAGGAAGGGTTTAAACTAATATTGTAGGGGCATAAAAACCAGAGTGAAGGGACTCGTTATAGGACAGATTGTTAAAAAACAAAGTCAGCATGCAGTCAGACTGTCAGGAAGGGCAGGCAAATGATAGGACAAATTTGCAGCCAGTATCAATACATAAGGGATGTAGAATCAAAAAGGGTAGCAAATACAGTACTCAAAGTGTTATATCTCAATGTACAGAGTACAGGTAGTCCCTGAGTTACGAACATCCAACTTACGGACAACTTGTACCTGCAAACCGAGGAAGGAAAACGCCATCCGCCATTTTAAGTTAGATCGCGACGCCATCCGCCATTTTAAGTCAGATCATGACACTGTCCGCCATCTTAAGTCATTGGCATTGACACTGTGTTGAGTGTGTAACTTTGTATTTGACTTAAATTTTTCTTAGCAAGATTCACCCTGGCCCCGCCCCCCTCTTTTCAGGTCGGCTGGTGGCACAGTGAGATCAGCACCGTGCTCAAGAACAGAGGTTCCCAAGTTCGATCCAGTGACAGACCGCTCCCGAGCACGCTCTCCATTTGTGCTGGGTTGATGTCGAGCTCGCAACTCGACCTCGTAAAAAAAATACTGCCACTTCCAGTTTAAATTCTCACACAGTATATTGTGGAGGATCAAATACCCAAACCCAGCACAGCCCCCACTTGTCTCAGTGCGGTGGACTTTAGGACCCGGGGAAATTCAGTGCTGTGGTCCTTAGGACCCGGTGGAGCTCAGGAGCCGGCAGAGCTCGGGACCGGCAGCCCACAGTGTTTCTGTTCCATTGTCAGGAAATGATCACGATTGAAAATAAAGTGGAAATAATAAAGTGTTTGGAAAGAGATGAAACATCATCAGTCATTGGAAAAAATGTTAGGCTACAGTCAGTCCACAATTGGAACAATTTTAAAGGATAAAGTGAAAATAATGGAGCATGTGAAAGGCCCTGCCCCGATGAAAGCTACAATTATTACTAAGCAACACAGTGGTTTAATTAATGGAATACATGCATTTCTTAAGTGTTTTACATACATAGAAAGGTAAAATATATACTATATACTAAGACAAACGTTTGACTAACTGACGCTAAATAATACCGGATGTACTTGTTCCGAATTACGTACAAATCCGATTTAAAGATAACACGGGGACTGCCTGTATAAGAAATAAGAAGGATGATTTGGTTACACTGTTACAGATTGTCAGGTAGGATGTTGTGGCCATCACTGAATCATGGCTAAAGCATGATTGTAGTTGGGAGCTGAATGTCCAAGGTTACAAATTGCATTGGAAGGATAGGAAGGATGGCAGATGGGGTGGCGTAGCTCTGCTGGTAAAGAATGGCATAAAATTAGTAGAAAGATGTGACATAGGATTGAAAGATGTTGAATACTTGTAGGTTGAGTTAAGAAACTGCAATGGTGGTTATATGCAGACCTCCCAACAGTAGCTGGAATGTGGACTACAGATTAGAAAAGGAAATACAAAAGGCATATCAAAAGGACAATGTTATGATCATCATAGGAGAGTTCAACATGCAGGTTCAAATGGGAAAATCAGGTTGGTAATGGATCTCAAGAGAGTGAGTTTGCTGAATGCCTACGAGATGGCTTTTTTAGAGCAATTTTTTGTTGAGTCTACTAGGAGATCAGCTATACTGAATTGGCTGTTATGTAACAAACCGAAGGTGATTAGGGAGTTTAAGATAAAAGAACCCTTATGAGACAGTGATCACAATATGATTGAGTTCAACTTGAAATTTGATAGGGAGAAAGTAAATTCTGATGTAACAGTATTTCAGTGGAGTAAGGAAAATTACAGTGGTGTAAGAGAGGATTTGGCTAAAAAAATTGGAAGGGGATGCCTATAGGATGACAGCAGAGCAGCAATGGCATGAGCCACTGAGAAAAATGAGAAAGGTGCATGATAGATATATTCTAAAGCTGAAGAAATACTCAAATGGCAAAATAGTACAACTGTGGCTGACAAGAGAAGTCAAAGCTAATCTAAAAGCAAAAGGGAGGGCATACAACAAAGCAAAAACTAGTGGGAAGATAGAAGATTGGGAAGTTTTAAAAGCCTACAGAGAATAACTAAAAGAATTAATAGAAGGGTAAAATAGAAAGATAAAAATATTTCATCTTTTATGAAATATGAAAGCGAGCTAGCAAATAATATCAAAGTGGATAGTAAAAGATTTTTCAAATACATTAAAAAAAGAGAGAAAAGAGTGGATGTAGGACCACTATAAAATGAGGTCGGAGAAATAATAAAGGGGAGCCATGGAGATGGCAGATGAACTAAAGGAATATTTTCCATCAGTCTTCATGTGGAAGACATTAGCAGTGTGCCAGATGTTGAAGGATATGAGGGAAGAGAAGTGAGTGCAGTTACTATTACAAGGAGAAGGTGTTCAAAAAGCTGAAAGACCTAAGGGTACATAAATCAACCAGACCAGAGAACTGCACCCTAGGGTTCTGAAAGAGGCAGTGGTAGAGATTGTGCAGGCATTAGTAATGTTTTTTCAAAAATCGTTGGAATCGAGCATTGCGCCAGAGGACAGGAAATTTGCAAATATCACTCTTTAAGAAAGGAGGAAGGCATCAGAAAGGAAATTATAGACATCAGTGGTTAGGAAGATGTTGGAGTCAATTGTTAAGGAGTATTTGGTGACATAGGTCAAGATAGGACAAAGTCAGCATTGTTTCCTTCAGGGAAAATCTTGCCTAGTGAATCTGTTGGAATTCTTTGAGGAGATTACAAGTAGGGTAGATAAAGGGAATGTGGTGGATGTCATATATTTGGATTTTCAGAAGTTCTTTAATAAGGTGCCACACATGAGGCTGCTTGCCAAGTTAAGAGCTGTGGTATTACAGGAAAGTTGCTGGCATAGTTAGAGTACTGGCTGATTGATAGCAGGCAGCAAGTGGGAATAAAAGGGTCCTTTTCTGGTTGGCTGCCAGTGACTGGTGGTGTTGGGACTGCTTCTTTTTATGCTGCATATCAATGACTGAGAAGATGGAATAAATGGCTTTGTTGCTAAGTTTGCAGATGATATGAAGATTAGTGGAAAGGCACGTAGTGCTGAGGAAACAGGTAGGCTGCAGAAACACTTAGACAGATTAGGAGAATGGGCAAGAAAGTGTCAAATCAAATACAATGTTGGAAAACAGATGGTCATGCACTTTGGTAGTAGAAATAAATGTGCAAACTACTTTCTAAATGGGGAGAATTTCCAAAAATTGGAAATGTAAAAAGACTTGGGAGTCCTTGTGCAGAACACCCTAAAGGTTAACTTGCATGTTGAGTTAGTGGTTAGGAAGGCAAATACAATGTTAGCATTCATTTCAAGAGGTCTAGAATAGTAGAACAGGGATGTGATGCTGAGGCTGTATATGTCACTGATGAGGTCTCACCTTGAGTATTGTGAACAGTTTTGGGCTCCTCATCTAAGAAAAGATGTGCTAGCATTTGAGAGAGTTCAGAAGAGGTTCACAAGGACGATTCCGGGAATGAAAGGATTATCATAAAAGGAACATCTGATGGTTCACTAGGATGCTGTTTGGATTAGAGAGTGTGTTCTATAAGGAAACAACACAAGAACAGAATATGTTACAGTACAATACAGGCCCTTCAGCCCAACATGTGCAGACCTATACAAATCATTTATCCTTCACTCCTACCTAGCCCATAACTCCCCATTTTTCTAACATTCATCCTTCTCTCAGAGTCTTATAAAAGTTCATTATGTACCAGCCTTTCCCACCGCCCCCTCCACACCAGTTTCATCTAGGCACCCATTATTCTCTGTGTGTAAAAAAAAATCTAACTCTGACATCTCCCCTAAACTTTCCTCTTTTCACCTTGGTGTAGGCCATGCTGCACTGGGAAAATGTCTCTAGTTGCCCACTTTATATATATATAACAGCATTATGAAGGACCCCATGCACCCCTCATACATGAGAAGATCATCGGGGTCTCTCTTCCCGCCATCACGGACATTTACACTACACGCTGCATCCGTAAAGCAAACAGCATTATGAAGGACCCCATGCACCCTCATACAATTTCTTCTCCCTCCTGCCGCCTGGGAAAAGGCACCGAAGCATTTGGGCTCTCATGACCAGACTATGTGACAGTCTCTTCCTCAAAGCTATCAGACTCCTCAATACCCAGAGCCTGGACTGACACCTTGCCCTATTGTCCTGTTTATTATTTATTGTAACGCCTGCACTGTTTTTGTGCACTTTATGCAGTCCTGTGTAGGTCTGTAGTCTAGTGTAGCTTTCTCTGTGTTTTTTTTATGTAGTTCAGTCTAGTTTTTATACTGTGTCATGTAACACCATGGTCCTGAAAAACGTCTCATTTTTACAATGTACTGTACCAGCAGTTATGGTTGAAAAGACAATAAAAGTGACTTGACTTGACTTCTTCTCATCTTGTACACCTGTATCAAGTCACCTTTCATGCTCCTTCTCTGCAATGAAAAAAGCTCTTGCTCACTCAACCTGTCCTCACAGCATATATTTTCTAATTCATGTAGCATTCTGGTAAATCTGCACCCTCTCTAATGTTTCCACATTCTTCCCATAATGAAGTGAACAGAACTGAACACGATACTCTTCAGGACTGTAAAGGAAGGGGAGAAGTCAATAGTAGAAGGTAGGGAGGGAGATGTAGAAGGGGAAAGGTGATATGCGAAACTGGGAGACAATAGACAATAGGTGCAGGAGTAGGCCATTCGGCCCTTTGAGCCAGCACCGCCATTCAACGGTATCATGGCTGACCATACACAATCAGTACCCCATTCCTGTCTTCTCCCCATATCCCTTGACTCCGCTATCTTTAAGAGCTCTATCTAACTCTTTCTTGAAAGCATCCAGAGAATTGGCCTTCTGAGGCAGAGCATTCCATAGATCCACAACTCTCTGGGTGAAAAAGTTTTTCCTCAACTCTGTTCTAAATGGCCTACCCCTTATTCTTAAACTGTGGCCTCTGGTTCTGGACTCCCTCAACATTGGGAACATGTTTCCTGCCTCTAGCATGTCCAATCCCTTAATAATCTTATGTTTCAATCAGATCCCCTCTCATTCTTCTAAGTTCCAGTGTATACAAGCCCAGTCACTCCAATCTTTCAACATATGACAGTCCCGCCATCACAGGAATTAACCTCGTGAACCTACGCTGCACTCCCTCAATAGCAAGAATGTCCTTCCTCAAATTTGGAGACCAAAACTGAACACAATACTCCAGGTGTGGTCTCACTGGGGCCCTGTACAGCTGTAGAAGGACCTCTTTGCTCCTATACTCAACTCTCCTTGTTATGAAGGCCAGCATCCCATTAGCTTTCTTCACTGCCTGCTGTACCTGCATGCTTACTTTCAGTGACTGATGAACAATGACACCTAGATCTCATTGTACTTCCCCTTTTCCTAACTTGACTCCATTTAGATATTAATCTGCCTTCCTGTTCTTGCCACCGAAGTGGATAACCTCACATTTATCCACATTAAACTGCATCTGCGCACTCACCCAATCTGTCCAAATCACTCTGCATTCTCCTAACATCCTCCTCATATTTCACACTACTACCCAGCTTTGTGTCATCTGCAAATTTGCTAATGTTACTTTTAATCCCTTCATCTAAATCATTAATGCGTATTGTAAGTAGCTGCGATCCCAGCACTGAGCCTTGCGGTACCCCACTAGTCACTGCCTGCCAGTCTGAAAAGGAACTGTTAATCCCTACTCTTTGTTTCCTGTCTGCCAACCAATTTTCTATCCATGTGAGTACCCTACCCCCAATACCATGTGCTTTAATTTTGCCTGCTAATCTCCTATGTGGGACCTTATCAAAGGCTTTCTGAAAGTCCAGGTACACTACATCCACTGGCTCTCCCTTGTCCATTTTCATAGTTACATCCTCAAAAAATTTTAGAAGATTAGTCAAGCATGATTTCCCCTTCATAAATCCACGCTGACTCGGACCGATCCTGTTACTGCTATCCAAATGTGCCGTTATTTCATCTTTTATGAAAAAGGGGGAGAGAGAGAGAGAGAGAGAGAGGGGCGGGGGGGGGGGCAAAGGAAAGAGCTGGGATGTTGATTGGTGAAAAAGATAAAGGGCTGGAGAAGTGGGGTTTCTGATATGAGAGGATAGAAGAGCATGGAAGAAAGGGAAGGGGGAAGAGTACCAAAGGGAGGTGATGGGCAACAAAGGAGAAGTTGAGAGTGGGAAACGGGAATGGTGAGGGGGGGGTTGGGGGGCAGAACTGGAAGTTTGAGAAATCACAGTTGATGCCATCAAGTTGGAGGCTACCCAGACATAATGTAAGGTACTGTTCCTCCAACCTGAGGCCATGCTGGCAGGAGAGGAGTCCATGGACTGACACGTCAGAATGGGACTGGGGAGTAGAAATGAAATGGGTGGCCACCGGGTGATCCCACTTTTTGTGTCATATGGAGTGAAGGTGACCAGCAAAGCACTTTCCCAATTTCTTTTCTCCAATTCTAACCTCACTCCCTTTGAACATGCTATTCTCCACACTCTCTGCACTAATCCCAACCTCACCATTAATCCCACGGATAAGGAGGGTGCGGTCGTAGTCTAGCGCACTGAACACAATGGGTCTCACTGATTTACAGGAGGCTACACTGGGAGGACTGGATACTGTAGATCACTCAAAAAGACTCACAGGTGAAATGTCATCTCACCTGGAAGAACTGTTAGGGCCTCTGAATGATAGTGAGGGAGGAGGTATTGGAGCAGGTGTGGCACTTGCTCTGCTTGCAACGATAAGTACCAGCAGGGAGATCAGTGGGAAAAGGAAATGGTCCCTGTGGAAAGCAGAAAATGAGGGGGAAGGACGTGTGGACATCAGTGAGTTAGACTGGCGGGAAGAATATTAAAAACAAGACAGCTTTATTGAGCAGATGATATAGAGGGAGGCAGAGTAGAAGGGCTTTGACTTAATGGGGCTTTGGCGATTACAGGTCGAGGCAAGGTAAGTTACTTGTGAAGAATAGGAATAGGAAGTATGTCTGTGAGGTCAGTGTTCTGTACTGGTGTTGGATGTGGGATGTCCAGGAGACTCCCAGTCTCCCAGGCAGCCACATCTGTGCCAGGTGCATCGAGCTGCAGCTCTTTAGGGACCGAATTAGGGAACTGGAGATGCTGCTTGAAGATATTTGTCTGGTCAAGGAGAGTGAGGAGGTGATAGAGAGGAGCTATAGGCAAGTAGGCACACTGGGGCCTCAGGAGACTGATAAGTGGGTAATAGTCAGGAGAGGGAAGGGCAAGAGTCAGATGCTAAAGAATACCCCTGTGGCTGTCCCCATTAACAATAAGTCTCCTGTTTGAGTACTGCTGGGGAGGACAACCTACCTGGGAAAGCAACAGCAGCTGCGCCTCTGGCACAGAGTCTGGCTCTATGGCTCAGAAGGGTAGGGAAAGGAAGAGGATGGCAGTAGTGAAAGGGGTTTTTATAGTTAGGGGGTCAGACAGGAGATTCTGTGGACGCAGTAAAGAAATGTGGATGGTAGTTTGCCTTCCAGGAGCCAGGATACTGGACGTTTCTGATCGCATCCATGATATCTGGAAGTGGGAAGGTGAACAGCCAGACATCGGGGTACGTATCGGTACCAACAACGTAGGTAAGAAAAGGGAAGAGGTCCTGAAAACAGACTACAGGGAGTTAGGAAAGAAGCTGAGAAGCAGGACCTCAAAGCTAGTAATCTTGGGATTGCTGCCTGTGCCATGCGACAGTGGGTATAGGAATATAATGAGGTGGAGGATAAATGCGTGGCTGAGGGATTGGAGCAGGGGGAAGGGATTCAGATTTCATCAGGATCTCTTTTTGGGCAGGCGGGACTTGTACAAAAAGGACAGGTTGCACTTGAATCCAAGAGGGACCAATATCCTGGTAGGGAGGTTTGCTAATGTTATTGGGGAGAGTTTAAGCTAGAATTGCTTGGGGGTGGGAACTGAACTGAAGAGACGGCAGAAGAGGCAGTTGGCTCACAAATAGAGAAAGCTTGTAGATAGTGTAAGAGGCAGGATAGGCAGGTGATCAAGAAGGGATGTGCTCAGACTGATGGTTTGAGATGTGTCTATTTTAATGCAAGAAGTATCATAAACAAAGTGGATGAGCTTAAAGCGTGGATCAGTACTTGGAGCTATGATGTTGAGGACATTACAGAACTTGGATGGCTACTTAAAGTGTCAGGCTTTACATGTTTCAGAAAGGACAGGGAGGGAGGCAAAAGAGGTGAGGGTGTGGCACTGCTGTTCAGAGATAGAGTCTCTGCTGCAAAAAAGGAGGAAGTCATGGAACAATTGTCTACTGAGTCTCTGAGGGTGGAAGTTAGAAACAGGAAGAGGTCAATAACTCCACTGGGTGTTTTTAATTTCCCCAATGCTAGAGCAAGGGGTTTAGATGGGGTGGAGTTTGTTAGACAGACAGACATACTTTATTGATCCCGAGGGAAATTGGGTTTCGTTACAGTCGCACCAACCAAGAATGGTGTAGAGATATAGGAATATAAAACCATAAATAATTAAATAATAATAATAATAATAATAATAATAATAATAATAATAATAATAATAATAATAATAATAATAATAATAATAATAATAATAATAATAATAATAAAATTATGACAAGTGCAAATAAGTCCAGGACCAGCCTATTGGCTCAGGGTGTCTGACACTCTGAGGGAGGAGTTGTAAAGTTTGATGGCCACAGGCAGAAATGACTTCCTATGACGCTCAGTGTTACATCTCGGTGGAATGAGTCTCTGGCTGAATGTACTCCTGTGCCTAACCAGTACATTATGGAGTGGATGGGAGTCATTGTCCACGATGGCATGCAACTTGGACAGCATCCTCTTTTCCGACACCACCGTCAGAGAGTCCAGTTCTACCCTACAACATCACTGGCCTTACAAATGAGTTTGTTGATTCTGCTGGTGTCTGCTACCCTCAGCCTGCTGCCCCAGCACACAACAGCAAACATGATAGGTGTGTTCAGGAAGGTTTCCTGACACAATATGTAGATAAGCCTTCAAGGGAAGAGGCTGTTCTTGATCTGGTATTGGGAAATGAACTGGGAAATTGGGAATTGGGAATCAGGTGTCAGATTTCTCAGTGGGAGAGCATTTTGCAGATAGTGATCACAATTCTAGCTCCTTTACCATAGCATTGGAAAGTGATAGGAACAGACAAGTTAGGAAGGTGTTTAATTGGAGTAAGGGGAAATATGAAGCTATTAGGCAGGAACTTGGAAGCATCAGGGAAATGTATGGCAGAAATGTGACAAATGTTTAGGAGATATTTGCGTGGAGTTTTGCGTAGATACATTCCATTAGGAAAGGAATATAGGGTATAGGAATCATGGTATACAAAGGCATTTGGAAATGTAGTCAAGAAGAAAAGAAAAGCTTACAAAAGGTTCAAAAAACTAGGTAATTATAGAGATCTAGAAAATTATAAGGTGAGCAGGAAGGAGTTTAAGAATGAAATTAAGAGAGCCAGAAGGGGCCATGAGAAGGACACGTCTAATATGCCATAGAAGGATGTTATGGACGAAATGGGAGGTGAGGACTTAGATAAAATCTCTGTCATTGAAGAGAAAGTGATGAACAAACTACAGGGCCTGATGGTAGATAAGTCCCCTAGTCCTGATGGGATGCATCCCAGGGTGCTGAAGGACTTGGCAGAGGTTATACTAGACACGTTGGTAATCATTTATCAAAACTCTCTAGACTCTGCGCAGGTCCTAGCGGATTGGAGACAGCAAATGTCACAACACTTTTTTAAAAAGGATGTAGGCAAAAGACGGGCAACTCTCGGCCAATTAGCTTAACGTCTGTAGTTGGGAAAATGCTTGAAGCTGTCATTAATGAAGAAATAGTGAAACATTTAGAAAGAAGTGGTTCTATTAGACAGACACAGCATGGATTCAGAAAAGGCAGGTCCTATTTGACAAACTTACTGGAGTTCTTTAAGGACATAATGAGTGCAGTGTATAGAGGTGAACAGGTGGACATTGTATTCTTGGATTTCCAGAAGGCGTTTGTTAAGGTGCCGCACAAGAAACTTATAAATAAGATATGGATACATGGAGTCGGAGTAAGTATATTGGCAGGGATAGTGGATTGGTTAACCAATAGAAGGCAGGGAGTTGGTATAAATGAGTGTTTCTCCGGTTAGCAGTCAGTGGTGAGTGAGTTGCCACAGGGGTCGGTGCTGGGCCCGCAGCTGTTTACCATTTAACTTGATGATTTGTAAGAGGGAACTGAGTGTAGCGTAGCAAAATTTGCTGATGACACTAAACTGAGTGGAAAAGCAAATTGTACAGAGGATGTGGAGAGTCTGCAGAGGGATATAGATCGGCTAAGTGAGTGGGCCAAGGTCTGGCAGATGGAATACAACGTTGGTAAATGAGAGATTATGCACTTTGGAAGGAATAATAGAAGAGCAGATTATTACTTAAATGGTGAAAGATTGCAGCATGTTGTCATGCAGAGAGAATTGGGAATGCTTGTGCGTAAATTACAAAAAGTTGGCTTGGAGGTACAACAGGTCATTGAGAAGACAAACAGAATATTGGCCTTCATTGCTAGAGGGATTGAATTCAAAAGCAGGAAGGTCATGCTGCAACTATACAGGGTATTGGTGAGGCTGCACCTGGAGTACTGTGTGCAGTTCTGCTCTCCATAATTAAGGAAGGATATACTGGCTTACTGGCTTTGGAGGCAGTGCAGAGGAGGTTCACCAGGTTGATTCCAGATAGTAAGGGGTTAACCTATGAGGAGAGATTGAGTTGCCTGGGACTATACTCTCTGGAGTTCAGAAGAATGAGAGGGGATCTTATAGAAACATACAAATTTTTGAAAGGAACAAATAAGATAGAAGGAAACTTTTCTATTGGTAGGTGAGACCTGAACTAGGGGACCTCAAGATTCAGGGGAGAAAATTTATAACCATATAACAACTACAGCACGGAAACAGGCTATCTCAGCTCTTCTAGTCTGTGCCGAACGCTTACTCACACCTAGTCCTAATAGCCCGCACTCAGCCCATAACCCTCCATTCCTTTCCTGTCCATATACCTATCTAATTTTACTTTAAATGGCAATACCAAACCTGCCTCTACCACTTCTACTGGAAGCTCATTCCACACAGCTACCACTCTCTGAGTAAAGAAATTCCCCCTCGTGTTACCCTTAAACTTTTGCCCCCTAACTCTCAACTCATGTCCTCTTGTTTGAATCTTCCCTACTCTCAATGGAAAAAGCCTATCCATGTCAACTCTATCTATCCCCCCCCATAATTTTAAATACCTCTTATCAAGTCCCCCCTCAACCTTCTACGCTCCAAAGAATAAAGAACTAACTTGTTCAACCTTTCTCTGTAAATCAGGTGCTGAAACCCACGAAATGTTCAAGTAAATCTCCTCTGTACTCTCTCTAATTTGTTGACATCTTTCCTATAATTTGGTGACCAGAACTGTACACAATACTCCAAATTCGGCCTTACCAATGCCTTGTACAATTTTAACATTACATCCCAACTCCTATACTCAATGCTCTGATTTATAAAGGCCAGCATACCAAAACCTTTCTTCACCACCCTATCTACATGAGATTCCACCTTCAGGGAACTATGCACCATTATTCCTAGATCACTCTGTTGTACTGCATTCTTCAATGCCCTACCATTTACCATGTATGTCGTATTTGGATTATTCCTACCAAAATGTAGCACCTCACACTTATCAGCATTAAACTCCATCTGCCATTGTTCATCCCGCTCTTCCAACTGGCCTAAATCTCTCTGCAAGCTTTGAAAACCTGCTTCGTTATCCACAACACCACCTACCTTAGTATCATCTGCATACTTACTAATCCAATTTACCACCCCATCATCCAGATCATTAATGTATATGACAAACAACATTGGATCCAGTACAGATCCCTGAGGCACACCACCAGTCACCGGCCTCCAACCTGACAAACAGTTATCCACCACTACTCTCTGGAATCTCCCATCCAGCCACTGTTGAATCCATTTTACTACTTCAATATTAATACCTAACGATTGAACCTTCCTAACTAACCTTCCATACGGAACCATGTCAATGTCATAAATGGACAGGAGGCTGGACCCAAGAGCAGGACGCAGGCACTGAAGTACTAGGGGCAGAACGGGAACAACTAAATGAGAAACAAGACATGGAGACCGTGGTGTGCGTGAGGGACGTGACGTTCAAGGTGATGCTGGGGTTCCAAGAGAGTCTTAGAGTTCAGGCAGACAGGAGGATCCCAGAGTTCAGGCAGGATCTAGGAGTTCACTGGGTGGGCCACTTAACTCCTGGGCAGGGCACGGACCTCCCAGGCAGGAACACGGGGGCCTGGGCAGATCACGGGACACCTGGGCAGGTTGCAGGGCACAACGCGTCAAAGGAGAGGGATAGGAAGGGGAAGAGTCCTCTGGGTGGGCCGCATAACTCCTGGGCAGGATCTGGACCTCCCAGGCAGGAACACGGGGGCCTGGGCAGGTTGTGGGGCACCTGGGCAGGTTGCGGGGCACAACCCGTCAGCAGCGAGGGATGGAAAGGGGCAGAGTCCCCTGCCGGGCAACGGCAGTCCAGCCAGGCTTGCCTGATGGAGGCAAGGGATAGGAAGGGAACTAGGTGACTACCAGACTTACTCGAAGAACTCGTCTTTAACAAGGGAAACTCCAAGCCAGGGCAACCGGGCAAACAGAGCGAACAGGGTGAACAGGACAACCCAGTCCAGGCAGGGTGAGCAGGACAACCCCCCAACTCCACTCAGTCCTAGAGCCCCATATTTACACCGCCAGCCGATGGGCATCAGGTGCACCTCCTCGAATCCAGACAAGTCATGATGATCCACAGGTGTGACTACTTGGGCTTAAGGGTGAAAGGAGGGATGGCTACAAGTGCTGGAGTCCGGAGTCCGTGGACAGGATGAAGAATCGGAATGTTGGCTCCGGACTGGACCATAACAAAGGCCTTACTAACGTTCATATAGACAACATTCACTTCTTTACCATCGTCAACTTTCCTCATAACCTCTTCAAAAAAATTCAATAAGATTCATCAAACATGGCCTTTCATGCTGACTGTTCCTAATCAGACCGTTTATCCAGATAATTATATATACCATCTCTAAGAATACTTTCCATTAATTTACCCACCACTGACGTCAATCTAACAGGCCTATAATTGCTAGGTTTACTCTTAAAACCCTTTTTAAACAATGGAATCACATGAGCAATACGCCAATCCTCCGGCACCATCCCTGTTTCTAATGACATTTGAAATATTTCTGTCAGAGCCCCTGCTATTTCTACACTAATTTCCCTCAAGGTCCTAGGGAATATCCTGTCAGGACCCAGAGATTTATCCACTTTTATATTCCTCCTCTAATCATCATAGTTTCCATAACTTCCCTACTTGTTTCCCTTACCTTACACAATTCAATATCCTTCTCCTTAGTGAATACCGAAGAAAAGAAATTGTTCAAAAACTCCCCCATCTCTTTCAGCTCCACACATAGCTGTCCACTCTGATTCCCTAATGGACCAATTTTATCCCTCACTATATTAATATAACTGTAGAAACCCTTTGGATTTATTTCACCTTACTTGCCAAAGCAACCTCGTATCTTCTTTTAGCTTTTCTAATTTCTTTCTTAAGATTCTTTTTACATTCTTTATATTCCTCGAGCACCTCATTTACTCCATGCTGCCTATATTTATTGTAGGTATCTCTCTTTTTCCTAACCAAGTTTCCAATATCCCTTGAAAACCATGGCTCTCTCAAACTTTTAACCTTTCATTTCAACCTAACAGGAACATAAATATTCTGTACCTCAAAATTTCACCTTTAAATGACCTCCATTTCTCCATTACATCCTTCCCATAAAACAAATTGTCCCAATCCATTCCTAAAGTTAGCCTTTCTCCAATCAAAAATCTCAACCCTGGGTCTAGTCCTATCCTTCTCCATAATTATTTTGAAATTAATGGCATTGTGATCACTGGACCCGAAGTGCTCCCCAACACCTACCTCTGTCACCTGACCTATTTCATTCCTTAACAGAAGATCCAACACTGCTCCTTCTCTAGTTGGTACCTCTATGTATTGCTGCAAAAAACTATGCTGCACTCATTTTACATACTCCAAACCATCCATCCCTTTTACAGTATGGGCTTCCCAGTCTACGTGTGGAAAATTAAAATCTCCCACAATCACAATCCTGTGCTTACTACAAATATCTGCTATCTCCTTGCAAATTTGCTCCTCCAATTCTCGCTCCCTATTAGATGGTCTATAATACACCCCTATCAGTGTTACTACACCTTTCCCATTCCTCAATTCCACCCAAATAGTCTCCCTAGACAAGCCCTCTAATCTATCCTGCCAGAGCACCACTGTAATATGTTCTCTGACAAGCAACACAACACCTCCCCCTCTTGTCCCTCCGATTCTATCACATCTGAAGCAACGAAATTCAGGAATATTTAGTTGCCAATCACACCTCTCCTGCAACCATGTTTCACTAATAGCTACAGGGAAGGTCTCACCTTCCCTGGAAAACTGCCCAATTATCTATAAATCTGAAGCCCTCCCTCCTGCACCATGTCTTCAGCCACGTGTTGATCTGCACTATCTTACTGTTTCTAAACTCGCCTGCATGTGGCACTGGTAGCAATCCTGAGATTGCTATCCTGGAGGTCCTGTCCTTTAACTTGGCACCTAGCTCCCTAAACTCACCTTTCAGGACCTCCTCACTCTTCCTACCCACGTCATTGGTCCCTACATGGACCACGACATCCGGTTGCTCACCCTCCTTCTTGAGAATACTGAGAACTCGATCCGAGATATTGCGGACCCTGGCACCAGGGAGGCAAAAGACCATCCGGAGTTCTCAATCTCTTCCACAGAACCTCCTATCTGTGCCACTAACAATCGAATCCCCTACCACTACTGCTCTCC
Organism: Hypanus sabinus; assembly: GCF_030144855.1. Lineage (NCBI taxonomy): Eukaryota > Metazoa > Chordata > Chondrichthyes > Myliobatiformes > Dasyatidae > Hypanus > Hypanus sabinus. Next base: position 560,590 of record NC_082711.1, on the reverse strand, counting down.
TCTTTTCCCTCCTTCCCTTCTGAGCTGAGGGTCCAGTCTCAGTGCCAGAGACGCAACCACTGCAACTTGTCCCTGGCAGGTTATCCCCACCAACAGCATCCAAAACGGTATACTTATTGTTGATGGGAACGGCCACAGGGGTGCTCTGCTCTTCCCGTCTACTCCCCTTCCCTCTCCTGACAGTCACCCAACTACCTGTCTCCTGACTCCTAGGGGTGACTATCTTCCTGAAACTCCTGTTTATTTCTGCCTCTGCCTCCCGAATGATCCGAAGGTCATTCAGCTCAAGCTCCAGTTCCCTAACACGGTTTGTCAGGAGGCGCAGCTGGATGCACCTTTTACAGGTGTAGTCATCAGGGACAGCTGTGCTCGCCCTTTTGGGACGGAGATGAGGAGAAACTGTTTTTCCTAGAGAGTGGTGAATCTGTGGAATTTTCTGCCCAGGGAAGCATTTGAGGCTTCTTTACTACATATATTTAAGATACAGTTAGATAGGTTTTTACAAAGTAAGGGAATTAAGGGTTATAGGGAAAAGGCAGGTAGATGGAGCTGAGTTTATGGACAGATCAGCCATGATCTTATTGAATGGTGGGGCAGGCTCAATGAGCCAGATGGCCTACTCTTGCTCCTATTTCTTATGTTCTTATGTTAAGGCCTTGGCAAGCAGGATTAAGGAAAACCCCAAGCATTCTACAAATATGTGAAGAGCAAGAGGGTAAGACATAAGAGAATAGGACCAATCAAATGTGACAGTGGAAAAGTGTGTATGGAACCCAAGGAGGTAGCGGAGGTACTGAATGAATACTTTGCTTAAGTATTCACTCTGGTAAAGGATCTTGGCAATTCTGGGGATGACTTACAGCAGACTGAAAAGCCTGAGCAGATAGACATTAAGAAAGAGGATGTGCTGGAGCTTTTGGAAAGTATCAAGTTGGATAAGTCACCAAGACCAGATGAGATATACCCCAGGTTACTGTGGGAAGTGAGGGAGGAGATTGCTGAGCCTCTGGCAATGATCCTTGCATGAGCAGTGGGGACAGGAGAGGTTCCGAAGGATTGGAGGGTTGCAGATGTGTTCCCTTATGCAAGAAAGGGAGTAGAGATAGCCCAGGAAATTATAGACCAGTGAGTCTTACTTCAGTGGTTAGTAAGTTGATGGAGAAAATCCTGAGAGGTAGGATTGATGGCACAAAGGTTGGAGGTGTGGATAGTGTGGGGGACTGTCAGAGCGTAGAGTGGGACATTGATAGGATGCAAAAACTGGGATGAGTAGTAGTAGATGGAGTTCAATCCAGATAAGTATGAGGCAGTTCATTTTGACAGGTCAAGTATGATGGCAGAATATGGTATTACTGGAAAGACTCTTGGCAGTGTGGAGGATCGGAGGGATCTTGGAGTCTGAGTCCATAGGACATTCAAAGCTGCTGTGCAGGTTGACTCTGTGGTTAAGGAAGCATACAGTGCATTGGCCTTCATTAATTGTGGGATTGAGTTTAAGAGCCGTGAGGTAGTGTTGCAGCTATATAGGATCCTGATCAGACCCCACTTGGGGTAGTACTTGCTCAGTTCTGGTCACCTCACTACAGGAACAATGTGGAAACCATAGAAAGGGTATTAAGGAGATTTATAAGGATGTTGCCTGGAGTGGGGAGCATGCCTTATGAGAATAGGTTGAGTGAACTTGGCATTTTCTCCTTGGAGCAATGGAGGATGAGAAGTGATCTGACAGAGGTGTATAAGATGATGAGAGGCATTGTCTGCAGGGCTGAAATGGCTAACATGAGAGGGCACAATTTTAAGGTGCTTGGAAGTTGGTACAGAGATGTCAGAGGTAAGTTTTTCACACAGAGAGTGGTGAGTGCCTGGAATGGATTCCCGGCAATGGTGGTGGAAGCAGATACAGTAGATTATTTTAAGGGACTCCTCAGTAGTTACACGGAGCTTAGAAAAATAGGGGGCTATGGGTAATCCAAGGTAATTTCTAATGTAAGTACATGTTCAGCACAGCAATGTTGGCCGAAGGGCCTGTATTGTGCTGTAGGTTTTCTATGTTCTATGATGTATGCTCCCATTCCAACATATCAGCCCATGGCCTCCTCTGCTGCCATGGTGAGGCTGCACTCAGGTTGGAGGAGCAACATCTCAGATTCAGTTTATTGTCATTTAGAAATTACAAATGCAATGCAGTAAAAAAAATGAATTAACGTTCCCCCAGAATGATATCACAAAAGCATATGACAAAACAGACTACACCAGAAAATCCGAGCGTATTAAGATGGCCCCGCCAACGGCCATCAGCAACGCGACCCCGAGGACTGGGGGCCTATTCTTCCCAGCAGAGTCCCGGACCTCACAGCAGCAGCAGCAACGAAGAAGGTCTTCCTGGAATTTCCCGATGTTTCTCCGTGCTTCCACGTCCGTTTTCAATCGATTATGATTGTGCACGGCACCCCACTTCACAAATAACAGATAATCAGTTCCGGAGTGGCTGCGGCAAGCTGCATCGTGCCGCCATCTTGGACATTCCATCTGGGAAGCCTCCAACCTGATTGTATGAACACCAATTTCTCCAACTTCCTTCTTCATCTTTACCTATTCCTGTTTCCCTCTCTCAGCCAATCTCCTTCCTGCCCTTTACCTCCCTTTGGTACTTCCCCTCCTTCCATGGTCTTCTGTCCTCTCCTATCATATTTCTCCTTCTCTAGTACTATCTCTTTCACCAACCAGCTTCCCAGCTCTTTACTTCACTCCAAGTCCCTTTGCATCTCTCAAGAGAGAGTATTTGTAGAATGTGTAAGGGATGGCTTTTTAAAACAGCTTGTTGTTGAGCCCACTAAAGGATCAGCTATGCTGGATTGGGTGTTGTGCAATGATCCAGAAGTTATAAGAGAGCTTAATGTTAAGGAACCCTTAGGAGCAGTGATCACAATATGATCGAGTTCACTTTGAAATTTGAGAAGGAGAAACTAAATCCCAATGTGTTGGTATTTCAGTGGAATAAAGGAAATTACAATGGCATGAGAGGGGAACTGGCCAAAAGTTACCTGAAAAGGGACACTAGCAGGAAGGACAGCAAAGTAGCAATGTCTGGAGTTTCTGCAAAAAAATGAGGGAAATGTAAGACACATATATTCCAAATAAGAAGAATTTTTCGAATGGAAGGACACTACTGTGGCTGACAAATGAAATTAGAGCGAAAGTAAAAGTAAAAGAGGGGGCATACAAAGAAGTCAAAGCTAATTGGAAGATAGAGGATTGGGAGCTTTTAAGAACTTACAGAAGGTCCTTAGGAAGGAAAAGATGAATTATGAAAGGAAGCTGATGACTAATGTCAAAGAAGATGTTAAAAGCATTTTTAAGTGTATAAATAGGACAAATAGAAAATGACACTGGAGATATTGCAATAAGAGATACAGAGATGGCAGAGGAACTGAATGCATATTTTGCATCAGTCTTCACAGTGGAAGAAATCTGCAGTATACCAGACATTCAAAAGTGTCAGAGAAGTGAAGTTTATGCAGTGAAAATTACGACTGAGAAGGTGCTCAGGAAGCTTCATGGTCTGAGAGTGAATAAATCTCCTGGAACTGATGGAATGCACCCATGGGTTCAGAAGGAAGTAGCTGGAGAGATTGTGGAGGCATTAACAATGATCTTTCAAGAATCGATAATTCCAATTCTGTGGAAGTAAATGATAAAACTTCATTTGCTTTGCTTGCCACTGACTCAACCTGAAAGTTAACCTTTTGGAAATCCTACATGTAGACTGATAAGTGCATTTGTACATCCATTATATGAAGTATCTACAGGTTTAGAAAATAGTCTACACCTTTATTCCTTCTAGCAAAGTGCATGTCAGAACAATTCCCAAAACTGTATTCCATCTGGCACCTCTTTGCCCATTCTAAGAATCTGTCTATCATTTTGCAGATTCTCTCTTTTCTCAACATTAACTGCACCTCCACACAACTTTTTGTGTAAAAGACTTTCCCATCACATCTCCTTTGAAATTACCCCTCTCACCCTAAACACCTGCCCTCTGGTACTTAACACTTCAATCCTGTTAATGAGATTCTACTCCATTATTGTCTCTCATTATCTTCTGAACCTCTCAGATTTCCCACAGCCTTTGCTGCTCCAGAGAAAACAAAAACCAAGCTTGTCCTATGTCTTAAGTTCTACCCTGCAGATTCATTATATATCCTTTGTGTTCCACTGTGGTATTGGCTTTTATTAGTATTGCAACAGCCCCCCTTTCAGCTTCCTGTCTATCTTTTCCAAAGCATCAAGAATAGACATCAGATTGAGCCAATTCCAGGAACATTCCAGCACCTATCATTATCAGGGCCTTATGTGTTTCATGTTAACCTGAATTAATATGTAGATAGTTGCCAAGATATTATGTCATCTGTCTGCTGATCACTATGGCCAAATTGGATGTTCTCACTCGTGAGAACACAGCATCAACAGTAGGAATGATCTAGGCAACACAGCATGACGTCACATATCTCTTCAACTATAGCAAGGCTGGATCTGGATCTGGATTCTGAGATCTGGATGTTCTCTCTGCATTTCTGTTCTTGATAATTGATTATAAGACTATAAGATATAGGAGCAGAAGTAGGCCATTCAGCCCATTGAGTCTGCTTTGCCATTCAATCGTGGGCTGATCCAATTCCTCCAGTCAACCCCACTCCCTTGCTTTCACCCCATACCCTTTGATGCCCTGGCTAACCAAGAACCGATCTATCTCTGTCTTAAATACACCCAATGACTTGGCCTCCACAGCCGCTTGTGGCAACAAATTCCACAGATTTACCACCCTTTGACTAAAGTAGTTTCTCCACATCTCAGTTCTAAAAGGACATCCTTCAATCCTGAAGTCGTGCCCTCTTGTCCTAGAATCCCCTACCATGGATAATAACTTTGCCGTATCTAATCTGTTCAGGTCTTTTAATATTCGGAATGTTTTTATAAGATTCCCCCCCCACCCCACCCCATTCTCCTGAACTCCAGGGAATACAGCCCAAGAGCTTCCAGATGTTCCTCATACAGTAACCCTTTCATTCCTGGAATCATTCTCAGAATCTTCTCTGAACCCTCTCCAATGTTAGTATTTCCTTTCTAAAATAAGGAGCCCAAAGGAAGCAAAGTGCAGAATCAAATATCGCTGTGATGTATCAATTGTTTGGTGACAATAAAGTAAAGTAAATAAGTAGCTTTTACAAAACTGCACACAATACTCTAAGTATGGTCTCATGAGTGCCTTATAGAGCCTCAACATCACATCCCTGCCCTTATAATTTATACCTTTAGAAATAAATGCCAACATTGCATTTGCCTTCTTCACAACCGACTCAACCTGGAGGTTAACCTTTAGGGTATCCTGCACAAATACTCCCAAATCCCTCTGCATCTCTGCATTTTGAATACTCTCCCCATCTAAGTAATAGTCTGCCCATTTATTTCTTCCACCAAAGTGCATGACCATACACTTTCTAACATTGTAATTCATTTGCCACTTCCTTGCCCATTCCCCTAAACTATCTAAGTCTCTCTGCAGGCTGTCTGTTTCCTCAACACTACCTGCTCCTCCACCTATCTTTTGCCACAAATCCATTAATACCATAGTCTAAATCATTGACACACATCGTAAAAAGCACACTGACCGCTGTGGAACTCCACTGGTAACCGGCAGCCAGCCAGAATAGGATCCCTTTATTCCCACTCTTTGTTTTCTGCTGAACAGCCAATGCTCCACCCATGCTAGTTCCTTCCCTGTCCTGAAGAAGGGTCTCGGCCTGAAATGCTGACTGCTTATTCTTTTCTATGCTAAGTTCCTCTTGCATTTTGTGTGTGTTGCTTTGGGTTTCCAGCATCTGCAGATTTTCTCGTGTTTATGAATACAATACTCCAAGTGTGGACTAACAAGGATTGTGGAACATTACCTCACAATTCTTGAACCCAGTACCCTTACTAATAAAGGCCAACACAGCATGCACCTTTTTAAGCACCCTATCAACACGTGTGGCATCTTTGAGGGATCTATGGACATAGACACCAAGCTGTCTGTTCCATCACACTGCTAAGAATCTGGTCATTAATATTGTATTCTGCCTTCATACTTGAATTTCCAAAGTGCATCTTCTCACATTTTTCCAGACTGAACTCCAACTGCCACTTCTCAGCTCAGCTCTGCATCTTACCAATGTCTCTTTGTAGCATAGTGCAATCTACACTGTCCATCTCACCTCCAACCTTTGTGTCATCTGCCAATTTAACTAATCCACCCCTTCTCCAAATCATTTTTAAAAATCACAGCTGTCAGGAGCCCTACAACAGATTACTGTGGAGCACTAATGGTCACTGACCTCCAGACAGAATACTGTCCACACAGAACCACCTTCTGCCTTCTGTTGGCAAGCGAGTTCTGAACCCACACAGCCAAGTTTCTCTGGATCCCATGTGGGTGTGTGGAATGTGCTGCCAGGGCTGTTGGTGTCTGTAGATACACAGATGTGTTTCAGAGGCTCAAAAACATGAAAAAATCTGCAGATCCTGGAATCCAAGGCAATGGAGAAGGAATAAACAGGATGAAACCCTTCATCAGGATCTGAAACGATGACTGTTTATTCATTTCTTAAATGCTGCCTGACTTGCTGAGTTTCTCCAGCATTTTGTGTGTGTTGTTTAAGTGTCTGTTAGACAGACACATTAATGTGCAGAGAAAGGCGGGATGTGCACATTGAAAGGGTGTGTTTAAACTGGCATAATAAACTGGCAAAATGTTATGGACTGGAAGTCCTGCTCCTGCGTTGTGCTCTGCGTTTTTATCACTGAATTATGTTGCGAAGTTAGTGACAGCAGTACAGTGCAATACAGTTAAAATAGTATAAATTACAATGAGAAATAAAATCAAAATGAAAATATAGTGCAAAAAGAGAGCAGAAGGTAGTGTTAACATGAGGAAATCTGCAGATGTTGGAAACTCAAGCAACACACAAAATGTTGGTGGAACACAGCAGGCAAGGCAGCATCTATAGGAAGAAGTACAGTCGACGTTTCGGGCGGAGACCCTTTGTCAGGACTAACTGAAAGAAGAGATAGTAAGAGATTCGTGAGGGGGAGGAAAAGATCTGAAATGATAGGAGAAGACCGTAGGGGGAGGGATGAAGCTAAGAGCTGGGAAGTTGATTGGCACAAGGGAAACAGAGCTGGAGAAGGGAGAGGATCATGGGACGGGATGCTAGGGAGAAAGAAAGGAGGAGTGATTGTGAGAGGGACAGAGAGAGGAAAAAGGGAAAATAAATAAATAAGGGATGGGGTAAGAAGGGGAGGAAGGGCATTAACGGAAGTTAGAGAAATCAATGTTCATGCTATCAGGTTGGAGGCTACCCTGAAGGAATATAAGGCGTTGTTCCTCCAACCTGAGTGTGGCTTCATCTTGACGGTAGAGGCGGCCATGGATTGACATATCAGAATGGGAATGGGACGTGGAATTAAAATTTGTGGCCATTGGGAGATCCTGCTTTCTCTGGCAGACAGAGCATAGGTGTTCAGCGAAACGGTCTCCTGGTCTGCGTCGGGTCTCACGAATATATAGAAGGCTGCACATGGAATACTGGACACAGTATATCACACCAGCCGACTCACAGGTGAAGTGTCGCCTCACCTGGAAGAGCTGTCTGGGGCCCTGAATGGTGGTGAGGGAGGTGAGAGCAGGTGTAGCACTAGTTCCGTTTACAAGGATAAGTGCCGGGAGGGAGATCGGTGGGAAGGGATGGGGGAGACGAATTAACAAGGGAGTCGTGTAGGGAGCGATCCCTGTGTAAAGCAGAAGTGGGTGGGAGGGAAAAATGTGCTTGGTGGTGGGATCCTGTTGGAGGTGGCGGAAGTTATGGAGAATTATATGTTGGACCCAGAAGCTGGTGGGGTGGTAGGTGAGGACAAGAGGAACCCTATCCCTAGTGGGGTGGCAGGAGGATGGGGTGAGAGCAGATGTGCAGGAAATGGGAGAGATGCATTTGAGAGCAGAGTTGACGGTGGAAGAAGGGAAGCCCCTTACTTTCTTTAAAAAGGGAAGATATCTTTTCCGTCCTGGAAAGAAAAGCCTCATTTGGCTCCTCCCACTTCCTCCAAACTAAAGGTGTAGCCAAGGGCATCTGTATGGGTCCCGCTAAACCTCCCTTTTTGTTGGCTTTGTGGAACAACAGTCCATGTTCCAAGCATATAGAGGTATCCATTCCTCACTTTCCTTCGCTACATCAACGACTGCATTGGCGCTGCTCCCTGCACGCATGCTGAGCTTGTTGACTACATTAATTTTGCCTCCAACTTTCACCCTGCCCTCAAATTTACCTGGTCAATTTCCGACACCTCCCTCCCCTTTCTTGATCTTTCTGTCTCTATCTCTACGGATGTCCACTATAAACCTACGGACTCTGATAGCTACCTGGACTATTCCTCTTCCCACCCTGACTCTTGCAAAACACCATTCCCTACCCCTCCCCTCTCTCCCCATTCCTCACTCCCCACCACCCTCCCCTTCCCCATCCATGACCCTCCCCCTGTCCTACCACTCCACCCCTCCATTCCCACCTCCACCCCACTCCCCCTCCATTCCCTCCTCTCCTCTTCCCAATCCCCTCTCTGCCCCTTTATCCCTCCCTCCTTCCCCAACACTTCCTTCCTCCCCCTCCCACACTCACCCCCTCTCTTTTCCATCCTCCTCTCTCCCCTCCCTCCCCCACCCACTCTTCCTTCTTGCCCCTCCCATTCCTACCCCCTTTCAATCCTCCCCTACCCTTCTCTCCTCTCTGCCTCACTCTCCCCTTCCCCTCTCCTCGCTCCCCCACTCCCTACCACCTTCCTCACCCCTGACCTCTCCCATCTCTCCTCCCAACCATCCCTCCCTCACCCCTCTCTCCATTCCCACCTCTCTCCTCCACCTCCCCCTCTCAGCTCCCTCCCTTCTCCCCTTCCCACTCCCCTCTCTACCCCTCCCACCTCCACTGCCTTCCTCATTTCCCTCTCTTCCCTCCTTCCCATCCCCCTCCCACACCCACCACTTCTTTTCTCCTCCTCTCCCCTCCCCTCGTACCCCCACCCACTCTTCCTTCTTGCCCCTCCCATTCCCTTCTCTTCTCTCAAAACTCCCCTCCCCACCACCTCCATTGCCCTCTCCCTCCCCCACTTCCACCCTCCACATCTACTTTGCGTCCACTCCCCGACCTTCCTCCCTACCCTCCTCTTCCACTCTTCTCTCCCTCTCCTGTCCCTCACCCCCTCCACTCTCACCACCCCTCCCTCCCCCTCTGCTCCCCTTCTTGCTCTCTCCTCTCCTTACCCTCTCCACTCACACCCCTCACCCTCTCAACCCTCCCACCCCCTCGACTTTACCCCCTCTCCATTCCCCCCTTCCTCCCCTGACCTTCGCGTCTCTCCTGTCCCTGACTTCCCCTCTCCCTTCCCCTTCACCCCACACCTCCATCGCCCTTGCACTCCCCTCTCTCATTCTCTTCCCCTCCCCTCCCCTCCCCCCTCCTCCCCCTCCCCTCCCCCCCTTCCCCTCCTCCCCCTTCCCCTCCTCCCCCTTCCCCCCCTCCCCCTCCTCCCCCTTCCCCCTCCTCCCCTTCCCCCTCCTCCCCCTTCCCCCTCCTCCCCTTCCCCCTCCTCCCCCTTCCCCCTCCTCCCCTTCCCCCTCCTCCCCCTTCCCCCCTCCCCCTTCCCCCCCTCCCCCCCTCCCCTTCCCCCCTCCCCCTTCCCCCCCTCCCCTTCCCCCCCTCCCCCCCTCCCCTCCCCTTCCCCCCCTCCCCCCTCCCCTTCCCCCCCTCCCCCCCTCCCCCTTCCCCCCTCCCCCTTCCCCCCTCCCCCTCCTCCCCCTTCCCCCTCCCCCTCCTCCCCCTTCCCCCCTCCCCCTCCTCCCCCTTCCCCCCCTCCCCCTCCTCCCCCTCCCCCTTCCCCCCCTCCCCCTTCCCCCCTCCCCCTCCCCCTCCCCCCTCCCCCTCCTCCCCTCCCCCTCCTCCCCTCCCCCCCTCCCCCTTCCCCCTCCCCCTCCTCCCCTCCCCCCCTCCCCCTTCCCCCCACCCCCTCCTCCCCCTTCCCCCCTCCCCCTCCTCCCCCTTCCCCCTCCTCCCCCTTCCCCCTCCTCCCCCTTCCCCCTCCTCCCCCTTCCCCCTTCCCCCTCCTCCCCCTCCCCCTCCTCCCCCTCCTCCCCCTTCCCCCCTCCCCCTCCTCCCCCTTCCCCCCTCCCCCCTCCTCCCCCTTCCCCCCTCCCCCTCCTCCCCCTTCCCCCCTCCCCCTCCTCCCCCTTCCCCCCTCCCCCTCCTCCCCCTTCCCCCCTCCCCCTCCTCCCCCTTCCCCCCTCCCCCTTCCCCCCTCCCCCTCCTCCCCCCTTCCCCCCTCCCCCTCCTTCCCCCCTCCTCCCCCTCCCCCTTCCCCCCTCCTCCCCCTTCCCCCCTCCCCCTCCTCCCCCTTCCCCCTCCCCCTCCTCCCCCTTCCCCCTCCCCCTCCTCCCCCTTCCCCCTCCCCCTCCTCCCCTTCCCCCCTCCCCCTTCCCCCCTCCCCCTTCCCCCCCTCCCCCTCCTCCCCCTTCCCCTTCCCCTCCCCTCCCCTCCCCTCCCCTCCCCCTCCCCTCCCCTCCCCTCCCCTCCCCCTCCCCTCCCCTCCCCCTCCCCTCCCCCTCCCCTCCCCTCCCCCTCCCCTCCCCCTCCCCTCCCCTCCCCCTCCCCTCCCCCTCCCCTCCCCCTCCCCTCCCCTCCCCTTCCCCCCCTCCCCCCTCCCCTTCCCCCCCTCCCCCCCTCCCCTTCCCCCCTCCCCCCCTCCCCTTCCCCCCCCTCCCCCCTCCCCCTTCCCCCCTCCCCCTCCTCCCCCTTCCCCCCTCCCCCTCCTCCCCCTTCCCCCCTCCCCCTCCTCCCCCTTCCCCCCTCCCCCTCCTCCTTCCCCCCCTCCCCCTTCCCCCCTCCCCCTCCCCCTCCCCCCCTCCCCCTCCCCCTCCCCCCCTCCCCCTCCTCCCCCTTCCCCCCTCCCCCTCCTCCCCCTTCCCCCTCCTCCCCCTTCCCCCTCCTCCCCCTTCCCCCTTCCCCCTCCTCCCCCTCCTCCCCCTTCCCCCCTCCCCCTCCTCCCCCTTCCCCCCTCCCCCTCCTCCCCCTTCCCCCCTCCCCCTTCCCCCCTCCCCCCCCTCCCCCTTCCCCCCTCCCCCTCCTCCCCCTTCCCCCCTCCTCCCCTCCCCCTTCCCCCCTCCTCCCCCTTCCCCCCTCCCCTCCTCCCCCTTCCCCCTCCCCCTCCTCCCCCTTCCCCCTCCCCCTCCTCCCCTTCCCCCCTCCCCCTTCCCCCCTCCCCCTTCCCCCTCCCCCTTCCCCCCTCCCCCTTCCCCCCCTCCCCCTCCTCCCCCTTCCCCTTCCCCTCCCCTCCCCTCCCCTCCCCTCCCCTCCCCTCCCCTCCCCTCCCCTCCCCTCCCCCTCCCCTCCCCTCCCCTCCCCCTCCCCTCCCCTCCCCCTCTCCCCCTCCCCCTCCTCCCCCTCCCCTCGCACCCGTCGGACTATATCAAGCAGCGGTGTTGTACCGCACGGTGCCGGGCAGGCGGTCGCTTTAAGCGGCTGTGCCCTGTCGTGTCCGGAGCGGACACATGATGGCCTGTCGGCCGCCCTGGGAGCTACCCGCCGATGCCCAGGAACAGGATTATATTCAAGCGTTCGAGGACGTCCGGGAGAAATACAAAGGTGACTGGGGAGGGGTACTGTGAGAATGGCGGGTGCGGCGGGAGAGAGTGTGTGACGGGGAGTGCAAGAGTTAGAAACTTTCTCTCTCTCACTCTCTCTCAAACTCTCTGTGTGAGTGTGGCAGAGAAAGATTGACCGATAGAAAGTGAGAAGGGGAAAGGGCAGAATGAAGGGGCAGTGCGTATGAGAAACAGCAGCATGGAGAGTGTTGTGGGCTGAGCACTAGGGGAAGCGGCTGTATGGGAGAGGGGCTGGAGGGGGAAAGAGAAACAGCAGAGGGGTGACAGGACAGGAGTACGGGGAGAGGGGGATGAGGGTGATGGGAGATGGTTAGATGGGGCTGATGAAGGTGAAAGGGTGACAGGAAAGGAGGGGGAGAGGGGTGAGCGGAAAAGGTAACGGAGATGGGTGGGAAAGGGAGATGAGCAGAAGGAGGAATGGGTGTTGTGAGGTGGAAGAGGGAGTGAGTGACGAGAAAGGGGAGGAGGGTGGGAGGTGGTGATGAGTGGGAGAGGGTGATGGGAGAAGGATGGAAGGGGAGGCTGAAAGTGATGAGAGAGGGTTGGAGGGGGAAGTGAAGGAGTAAAAGTGATGGGAGGGTGTGGGAGGAGGAGATAGAAACATAGAAAATCTACAGCACAATACAGGCCCTTTGGCCCACAATGCTATGCCAAACATGTCTTTACTTTAGAAATTACCTAGGGGTTACCCATAGCCACCAAGAGTCTCTTAAAAGACCCTATTGTTTCCACCTCCATCACTGCCGCCAGCAGCCCATTCCACGCACTTACCACTCTGCATTTAAAATCAATTTATTCATGACATCTCCTCTGTACCTACTTCCGAGCACCTTAAAACTGTGCCCTCTCATGTTAGCCATTTCAGCCCTGGAGAAAAGCCTCTCATCATCTTATACACCTCTATCATGTCACCTCTCATCCTCCGTCGCTCCAAGGAGAAAAGGCTGAGTTCACTCAATCTATTTTCATAAGGCATGCTCCTCAATCCAGGCAACATCCTTGTAAATCTCCTCTGCACCCTGTCTATAGTTTCCTCATCCTTCGTATAGTGAGGTGACCAGAACTGAGCACAGTACTCCAAGTGGGGTCTCACCAGGGTCCTATATTGCTGTAACATTACCTGTCAGCTCCTAAACTCAATCCCACAGTTGAAGGCCAATGCACCGTATGCTTTCTTGACCACAGAGTCAACCTGTGCAGCAGTTTTGAGTGTCCTATGGACACGGACCCCAAGATAAAGGGGTGGGAGGGGGTGAGGACGGTGGCGGGTGATGAGTGAGGGTGGGATGGGGAGATGAGTGGGTGAAGGTGATGGGAGGGTGGAGGGGGAGAAGGTGACAGGGAAGGGTGGGAGAGAGAGGGTAATAGGAGAAGGATGGGAGGGGTAGACGAGCGGCTGAAGGTGACAGGAGAGGGGTGGGAGGGGGACATGAGTGGGAGAGTGTCGTAAGAGGGGGAAATGAGGGGAAGAAGATGATGGGAGGGGAGATGGGCAGCAGATGATGGGAGGGGGAGATGAGGTGAAGGTAACGTGAGAAGGGTGGGGTGGGAGGTGAGGATGTGGGATTACAGGTGGCAGGGGGTGGATAGGTGTGTGAGGTACAGGTAGGGGGAATGGGTATGGGAGTTATTGGCAGAAATGGGCTGGAGCCAATTTCATGATGATGGAGGAGTATCTGACAGCCAAGAATTTGAGGGATGAGGCTAGGGAATGATTCTTGCATGGGGACAGTACAGACTCAATGGGCCGAATGGCTGCCTCCTGCCCTATGGCTGCCTAGTGGAAGTGTACGTGGGAGTACTCTGTGTACAGGTGTGTGTGTATTTGTATGCGCTTGCGTGTGTGTGTATGTATGAGCTTGCTCGGTTAAGTGTATGGTTGTATAGTGGAGTATGTGTGTATATCTGTGTTGGAGAGATATTGAACGCTGAAAGAGGAGGAAAGATTGGGTTCAGGGAGAAGGGTGGGTGGGTGGTTGACAACCTTTGTGGAGGAGCAGGTAAATTGTTTTTAATTTTCACATTAACTGAGATACAGAGAGAAGCTTGTCCATATGGATCAGATCATTGCACAATGCATTGAGATTGAACTGGGTAAAAGAGTATTGGTGCTGGAAGAGCAAGAATATGTGTCAGTGAGTGAGGACATTACCCTGTCCCTCCACAGACCATATCAACTTAACGGGTAGGGTAGGAAATTGTATGAAAGGGCACTTCAAAATTTCTTGCTGTTCTCCCTCACCCTCCTCACGTGTGCCATGCCTTCCAGCGTCCCTCTTACGTCCCACCAGCCACTTGCCCCCCACCCCACTTCCTTGACTGTCCTGTCTCCTTCACCATATTTGGTGCTCTGCATACTGTCAGGTTCAGAGCTTAAAAAGGAACAGCCCATTTGCTGTTCACTGACAGCCACAGCAAAATGATCTGGCTCATTGCTGCTCCTCTGGCTCCCTACTCTCTCTTCACGCACACACCGCCTCTTTCCTCACCCCCCCCCCCCACCCCCCGGCACCCATGCCTCTCCATCCGGGCCAAAGGATGATCTTTGATATTGCCACCCTGGTAAAAAGGCATTTGCTATCCACTCTGAGTGCTTCTCTACTGCTGTCACGTTGCCTCTCATTTTCTGTTCCTCCAAAGGGAACATAGAAAATTTCAGCACAAAAGCAGGCCATTGAACCCAGTGTTGTGCTGAATTAGCAGCTAATTGCCAAGTGAACTATTCCCTTCTGCCTGCACAGTGACTATTTCCCTCCATTGTCTGCTTCTCATTCTGCATTTTGGTCCTGAGAAGTGGGAGTGGGGGGTTGGGTTGGTGGGGAAAATGCTTTGGAAAACCACCGTTGTATATGTCTCGATGTCTAGTTTTTCCAGATGCTGTTATAACCTTGGACGTGTGTGTGTGTGTGTGTGTGTGTGTGTGTGTGTGTGTATGTGAGAGAGAATGAGAACATGAGCTGATGTCATAGAGAAAGCTCCCTCACCACCTGTTCTGACTCAGAGAAAGTGACCCCCCCCCCAAAGGTGTTAGAAACATAGACAACCTAGAGCACAATAGAGACCCTTCGGCCTACAATGCTGTGCCAAACATGTACTTACTTCAGAAATTACCTAGGGTTACCCATAGCCCTCTATTTTTCTTGCTTAGCTCCAAGGTCAGCTGTTCCTCCTCGCATTTCTCTACATGATGGTATGAGAGCGGAATTGCTTAAGATGGATTGGGAAAATAGATTAAAGGGTAGATCAGTACTTGATCAGTGGTGTATATTTAAGGAGTTATTTTACAACTATCAAGAAAAATATATTCCACTGAAGAAAAAAGGGTGTAAAAGAAAAAATAGTTATCCGTGGCTAAGTAGGGGGAGAGAAGCTAACTACAATTCAAATCACCAAGGAAATGGTACTTGATAAATTAATGGGACTGAAGGTGGATAAATCCCCTGGACCGGATGGCTTGCATCCTAGGGTCTTAAGGGAAGTGGCGGTCGGGATTGTGGATGCATTAGTGATAATTTTTCAAAACTCGCTGGACTTGGCAATGGTCCCGGCAGATTGGAAAAATGCTAATGTAACTCCTTTCTTTAAAAAGGGCAATAGACAGAAGGCTGGGAATTATAGGCCAGTTAGCCTAACATCTGTGGTTGGCAAAATGTTGGAATCGATAATTAAGGAAACAGTAACAGGGCATTTGGATAAACATAGCTTAATAGGACAAAGTCAACATGGCTTTACAAAAGGGAAGTCATGTTTGACAAATTTGTTGGAGTTCTTTGAGGACATAACATATAGGGTAGATAAAGGGGAACCAGTGGATGTGGTGTATTTGGACTTCCAAAAGGCATTTGACAAGGTGCCACACCAAAGATTATTACTTAAAGTAAAAAATCATGGGATTGGGGATAATATTCTGGCATGGGTGGAGGATTGGCTTTCTAACAGAAAACAGAGAGTTGGGATAAATGGTTTATTCTCAGACTGGCAGTTGGTGACTAGTGGTGTTCCGCAGGGGTTGGTGTTGGGACCCCAACTCTTTACAATCTATATTAATGATTTGGAGAAAGGGACTAAGTGCAACGTATCGAAGTTTGCTGATGACACAAAGATGAGAGGGAGTGTAATGAGTGCGGAGGACATTGAAACCTGCAGGGGGACATAGATAGGCTGAGTGATTGGGCAGACATTTGGCAGATGAAATATAATACTGACAAGTGTGAGGTCTTGCACTTTGGCAGGAAAAATAATAGAGCAAGTTATTATCTAAATGGAGAGAAACTGGAAAGTGCTTCTGTGCAAAGGGATCTGGGGGTCCTGGTGCAGGAAACACAAAAAGTTAGTATGCAAGTGCAGCGGGTGGTCAAGAAGGCCAATGGAATGCTGGCTTTTATTGCTAGGGGGATGGAGTATAAGAACAGGGAGGTCTTACTGCAGTTGTACCGGGTATTGGTGAGACCACACCTGGAGTACTGCGTGCAGTTCTGGTGTCCATATTTAAGAAAGGACATACTGGCTCTCGAGGCAGTGCAGAGAAGGTTCACTAGGTTAATTCCGGGGATGGGTGGGTTGATGTTGATGACAGGTTGAGTAGATTGGGACTCTACTCATTGGAGTTCTGAAGAATGAGAGGCAATCTTATTGAAATATTTAAGATTGTGAAGGGGCTTGATCGGGTGGATGCGGGGAGAATGTTCCCAATGATGGGTGAAACTAGGACTAGGGGGCATAATCTTAAAATAAGGGGATGCCATTCCAGGACTGAGATGAGGAGAAATTTCTTCACTCAGAGGGTAGTGGGGCTGTGGAATTTACTGCCCCAGAGAGCTGTGGAAGCTACTACACTCAATAAATTCAAAACGGAGATAGACATTTTCCTGGATAAAAATGGCATTAGGGGATACAGTGAGCGAGCAGGTAAGTAGACATGAGGCTAGGTTTAGATCAGCCATGTGATCTCCTGGGCCAGTTTTTGATAGCCTGGATGGGTTGGAGAGAATTTTCCAGATTTTTTCTCCTCAATTGGCAAATTGGATTTTTTTTCCCCCTGGTGTTCACATGGGTTTGGGCGGGATGAATAATAAAATAAAATGGGCGGCATGGTGCCCTGTTGGTTGGCACTGTTGCCTTGTGGGATTCGGTGATAACTAAAGTTAAGATTGGATCAGCCATGATCTTGTTGAATGGCGGAGCAGGCTTGAGGGGCCGATTGGCCTACTCCTGCTCCTATCTCTTATGTTCTTATGTTATGAAGCTACAGACAGAATCAGAATCAGTTTTACTATGAAACGCAAGACATAAGAATACTATAAATTTCAGACGTCAATAGTACAAATGAATGAATAGTGAAATCGTGTTTCGTGTTCATGGTCTGTTCAGAAATCTGATGGTGGTAGGGAAGAACCTTCCTGAATCATTGAGTATAGGTCTTCAGGCTCCTGTATCTCCTCCCTAAAGGTAGTACTGAGTGGAGGGCATGTCCCAGATGATACGGGTCCATTAGTGATAGATGCTGCCTTCCTGAGGCACTACCTCTTGTAGATGTCCTTGATGGTGGGGAGGTTCGTGCCCACGATGGAGCTGGCTGAGTCTACAACCATCTGTAGCTTTTTCCTGTCCTGTGTACTGGAGCCTCCATACCTAGTGGTGAATTTGTAAATCTTTGGTGACACAACAAACCTCCTCAAAATCCTAACAAAGAGCCACAAGCATACTTTATTCATGATTTCATCCATGCTTTGAGCCAAAGATATATATTCCAAGATACTGATGTCCAGGATCTTAAAGCTACTCACCCTTTCCACTGCTGATTCCTTGATGAGGATTCCTCCCTCCTGAAGTCCACAATCAATTCTACTGACATTGACTGCAAGGTTGTTGTGACATTCTCATCAGCCAATCTGTCTTGCTGCTATTTATCTCCTTGACACCATGAGATTTTACCAACAACAATGTTGTCATTGATAAATTTATAGATGCTGTTTGAACTGTGCCTAGCCACATAGTCATAGCTGTAGAGAGAGTAGAGCAGTGGGCTAGGCATGCATTCTCGAGGTGTTCTAGTATTGATTGTATTGAAGAGGAGATGTTATTACAATCCACACTGACTGGTCTCAGAATGAGGAAGTTGAAAATTCAGTTGCAGAGGAATGTACAGAGGGACAGAAATTAGTAACAGACATGAGGAAGTTTAGGACCAACAATTCACTGAACACAGGTTCTCCACTGGTGATTACCCAGTTGATGAGTTGGTAGAATGGACTGAGCAGTGACATGTGGAATGTAATCCTACAAAATGTACAACTCCAATTTGGGAATGCAAGTAATGATAGGACATGCGCAGTGATTGATGGAACCCCTGGAAACTGAGAAATACAAGGAGCTTGATGTAGAAGTTCATGTGTCCCTGAAGGCTACAGTAGAAGTCAATAGGGTCTCGCTAAAATGCAAGTAGATTGATGAAGTCGGCTGAATGTCCCTGACGGCTACTGTAGAGGCCAACAGAGTCAGCCACACAACTTGGAAATGGGCCCTTCAGACCTATCTATCCATGCCAGCTAAGGTGCCCACCTAAACTAGTTCCATTTTAAACCATAAGACATAGGAGCAAAATTAGCCCATCTAACCCATCAAGTCTGCTCTGCCATTCAACCATGGCTAATCCTTTTTTTTTTCTCTTCCTCAACCTTATTTCCCTGCCTTCTCCCTGTAACATTTGATGTCATATCCAATCTAGAACCTATCAATCTCTGCCTTAAAAACACCCACTGACCTGGCCTCCACACCTGAACATGTCAACAAATGCCACAAATTCACTAACCTCTGGTTAAAGAAATTTCTCAGCATCTCTGTTTTGAATGGATGCCCTTCTATCCTGAGGCTATGCCCTCTTGTCCTAGATTCACCCATCATGGGAAACATCCTTTCCACATCTACTCAGTCTAGGACTTTAAACCTTCGACAGGTTTCAATGAGATCCCCCCCCCCCGCAATCTTCTAAATTCCAGCGAGTACAGACCCAGAACCATTAAACTTTCCTCGTATGATAACCCTTTCATTCCTGGAATCATCCTTGTGAACCTGCTCTGGACTCTCTCCAATGCCAGCACGTCTCTTCTGATATGAGGAGCCCAGAAATGTAAACAATACTCAAGGTGAGGCCTCACCAGTGCCTCATAAAGCCTCAGCATCACCTCACTGCTCTTGTATTCTAGACCTCTTGAAACGAATGCTAACATTGCATTTGCTTTCTTCACCACTGACTCAACTGTAAGTTAACCTTTTGGATGTTCTGCACGATGACTCCCAAGTCCCTTTGCATCTCAGATTTTTGGATCTCCTCTCTGTTCAGAAAATAGTCTGCACATATATTTCTACTACCAAAGTGCAAGACTATGCATTTTCCAACATTATATTTCATTTGCCACTCTCTTGCCCATGCTCCTAATCTAAGTCATTTTACATCCTACCCGTTTCCTTAACACTACTGCCCCTCCAGCAATCTTCATATCATCTACAAACTTGGCACAGAGCTATCACCAAACTCATTTATATACAGCATAAAAAGAAGTGGTCCCAACACTGACCCCCGCAGAACACCACTAGTCACTGGCAGCCAACCAGAAAAGGATCCTTTTATTTCCACTCACTGCCTCCTATCAATCACCCAATGCTCTAACCATGCCAGCAATTTTCCTGTAGTACCACGGCCTCTTAACTTGGCAATGTGTGTGGCAACTTATCAAAGGTCTTCTGAAAATCCAAATATCCAAATACTGAGCCTTTTCTCCTTGGAGAGATAGTGGATGAAAGGTGACTTGATAGAGATGTATAAAATGATGAGAGGCATTGATCGTGTGGATAGTCAGAGGATTTTCCAGGGCTGAAATGGCTAACATGAGAGGGCACAGTTTTAAGGTGTAAAGTAGGTAAAGAGCTCAGAAAAATAGAGGGCTATGAGTAAGCATAGGTAGTTTCTAAAGTAAGTACATATTCGGCATAGCATTGTGAGCTGAAGGGCCTGTATTGTGCTGTAGGTTTTCTATGTTTCTACAACATCCACTACAATCCCTTTATCTATCCTATTTGTAATCTCCTCAAAGAATTCCAACAGATTCAACGGGGAAGATTTTCCCTGAAGGAAACCATGCTGACTTTGTCCTATCTTGTCCTACGTCACCAAATACTCCTTAACAATTGACTCCAGCATCTTCCCAACCACTGAGACCAGGCTAACTGGTCTATAATTTTGTTTCTTCTGCCTTTCTCCTTTGTTAAAGAGTGGAGTGACATTTACACTTTTCCTGTCCTCTGACACCATGCCAGAGTCCAATGAAACATAAGACACAGAAACATAGAAAACCGACAGCTGTGCCAAATGCTGTGCCAAACATTTACTTACTTTAGAAATTACCCAGGGTTACCCATAAGCCCTCTAATTTTCTAAACTCCATGTACCGATCCAGGAGCCTCTTAAAAGACCCTATTGTATCCATCCACCACAGCCGCCGGCAGCCCATTCCACGCACTCACCACTCTCTGTGTAATAAACTTACCCTGACATCCCCTCTGTACCTACTTCAAAGCACCTTAAAACTGTGCTTTCTCATGTTAGCCATTTCAGCCCTGGGAAAAAGCTTCTGACTATCCACACGATCAATGCCTCTCATCATCTATACACTGCTATCAGGTCACCCCTCATCCTCCGTTGCTCCAAGGAGAAAAGGCCAAGTTCACTTAATCTATTTTCATAAGGCATGCTCCCCAATCCAGGCAACTTCCGTGTAAATCTCCTCTGCTCTCTTTCTGTAGTTTACACATCCTTCCTGTAGTGAGGCGATTAGAACTGAGCACAGCACTCTAAGTGGGGTCAATCAGGGTCATATAAAGCCATAACATTACTCTCGGCTCTTGAACTCAATCCTATGGTTAAGGAAGGCCAATGCACTGTATGCCTTCTTAACCATACAGTCAACCTGCGCAACAGCTTTGAGTGTCCTGTGGACACTGACTCCAAGATCCCTCTGATCCTCCACACTGCCAAGAGTCTTACCATTAATACTATATTCTGCCAACATATTTGACCTATCAAAATGAACCACTTCACATTTATCTGGGTTGAACTCCATCTGCCACTTCTCAGCCCACTTTTGCATCCTATTAACTCCTCCCTCAGAGTGTCAGACACCCTGAGCCAATAGGCTGGTCCTGGACTTATTTCCACTTGGCATGATTAACTTACTATTATTTAATTATTTATGGTTTTCGATTGCTATATTTCTTCATTATTCTTGGTTGGTGCGGCTGTAACGAAACCTAGTTTCCCTCGGGATCAATAAAGTACATTTTGAATCGGGAGCAAGTTACAGCTTGTGATTCAGCTGGGAGCTCAGAGAATTCGACCGTGTAGGTAGGATTTAAGCCTACCTGGTCAATACCTGTGGAGGAGGGGGAACTGCGCAGGCGCGAGTGACGTCAGCGTCGAGCGCGCACTTTAAAAGACAGGACTTCTTTTCAGAGCGGGCAGCGGAGTCCGTGGAAGCAGAGTCCTGGGCTTTGGCTAAGTGGGCTTCGGCGTAAGGGGACTTCGGTAAGCTTGTGTGATTGCTCGCTGAGGGGAAGAAGGTAAGGTCGATAGGTGCTTTTTAAACTTATTCTATTAATCCAGTTCAGGTATGGGGGAGACAGTCAGAGCAGTGGTGTGCTCCGTATGCAGTATGTGGGAGGTCAGCGTCAACACAGTTGTCCCTGATGACCACACCTGCAAAAGGTGCGTCCAGCTGCAGCTCCTATCAGACCGAGTTAGGGAGTTGGAGCAGGAGCTGGATGAACTACGGATCATTCGGGAGGTGGAGGCAGAGATAGATAGGAGTTATCAGGAGGTAGTCACACCAAAAAAACCAAGAAGTAGGCAGATGGTTGACGGTCCAGAGAGGCAGGGGGAGCAGGCAGAGAGAGCAGAGCACCCCTGCGGCCATTCCCATTAACAATAAGTATACCGTACTGGATACTGTTGATGGGGATGACCTACCAGGAATGAGTTGTAGTGGTCCTGCCTCTGACACAGAGGTTGAACCCTCAACTAGAAAGGGGAGGAGGGAAGAGAAGAGAGCGATAGTTTTAGGGGACTCTATAGTTAGGGGGGCAGATAGGAGATTTTGTGGGGCAGATCGGGAGTCTCGGATGGTATGTTGCCTCCCTGGTGCCAGGGTCCGGGACATCTCAGATCGGGTGCAGGCTATTCTTGAGAGTGAGGGCATGAACCCAGATGTAGTGGTCCATGTAGGGACCAATGATGTAGGTAAGGTGAGTGAGGGGGTCCTGCTTAGAGAGTTCAGGGAGTTAGGAGTGAAGCTGAAAGGCAGGACCTCCAGGGTGACAATCTCGGGATTGCTACCTGTGCCACGTGCGAGTGAGGCGAAGAATAGAATGATTATGCACATTAATACGAGGCTGAGAGCATGGTGCAGGAAGGAAGGGTTCAGGTTTTTGGATAATTGGTCTTTGTTCCAGGGACATTGGGATCTGTTTCGAAGGGATGGTCTACATCTGAACCGGAGGGGTACTAATATTCTTGCAGGAGTATTTGCCAGTGCTGCTCGGGGGGGTTTAAACTAGATGTGCAGGGGGCAGGGATCCAGATCCAGAGGGTTGGTCAGAAGGTGCATGGGGTTAAATGTGTACAAGGTTTGGGTGATCTTGAGAAGGTGATCAAAATTCAGGGTGCAATTAGCCCGATGGAAGTTCAAGGAGCTGGGTTAGGTACAGTAGACAGTGTTTTAAGCAAAGAGAGGAGGAATGGGCTAAGAATTCTATACTTGAATGCGCGTAGTGTCAGAAATAAGACAGATGAGCTTGAAGCTCAGATGAAAATGGGGAACTATGATATTGTTGGGATAACGGAGACATGGCTGCAAGAGGATCAGGCCTGGGAATTGAGTGTACCAGGGTATACGTGCTATCGTAGAGACAGAAATATGGGAAGAGGGGGTGGGGTGGCCCTGTTGGTGAGGAATGAGATTCAGTCCTTAGCAAGAGGTGACTTGGGAACAGGGGAAGTAGAGTCTGTGTGGATTGAGCTGAGGAACAGTAAGGGTAAAAAGACCCTAATGGGTGTTGTGTACAGGCCCCCAAACAGTAGCGTGGATATTGGGTACAAGTTGATTAGGGAGTTAACATTGGCATGTGCTAAAGGTAATGCAGTCGTTATGGGAGATTTCAACATGCAGGTGAACTGGGAGAATCAGGTAGGTGCTGGACCCCAGGATAGGGAGTTTGTGGAGTGTCTAAGGGATGTATTTTTGGAACAGCTTGTGCTTGAGCCAACCAGGAACGAGGCTATTTTGGACTTGGTGATGTGTAATGAACAGGAATTGATAAGTGATCTTGAAGTAAAGGAGCCATTAGGAAGTAGTGATCATAACATGATAAGTTTTTATCTACAATTTGAGAGGGATAGGGGCAGATCAGAGGTGTCAGTGTTGCAATTAAATAAAGGAGACTACGGAGCCATGAGGGATGAGCTGGCCAAAGTTAAATGGGCGGATGCCCTGGCAGGAAAGACAGTGGATCAGCAGTGGCAGATATTCTTGGGCATAATACAAAAGATGCAAATGCAGTTCATTCCAATGAGAAGGAAGGATTCAAAGAGGGGGAAGGGGCCACAGTGGTTGACAAAGGAAGTCAGAGATTATATAGCATTAAAGAAAAAGAAGTATGACAGGGCTAAGATGAGTGGGAATACAGATGATTGGGAAAGTTTTAAGGAACAGCAGATCTTAACTAAAAAAGCAATACGGAGAGAAAAAATCAGGTATGAGCTCAGTCTAGCCAGGAATATAAAAGGGGATAGCAAAAGCTTTTTTAGCTATGTGAAGAGAAAGAAGATAGTTAAGAACAATGTTGGCCCCTTGAAGAATGAATTGGGAGAAATTGTTATGGGAAACAGGGAAATGGCAACAGAATTTAATGCATACTTTAGATCTGTCTTCACCAGGGAGGACACAAGCAATCTCCCAGATGTATGGATGGGCCAGGGTCATAAGATATCAGAGGAATTGAGACAGATTGACATTAGGAAAGAAACTGTGATGAGTAGACTGGTAGGACTGAAGGCTAATAAATCCCCGGGTCCAGATGGTCCGCATCCGAGGGTTCTAAAAGAGTTGGCTCAGGAAATTGCGGATGCATTGGTAATCATTTTCCAATGTTCCTTAGATTCAGGATCAGTTCCTGAAGATTGGAGAGTGGCTAATGTTGTCCCACTTTTCAAGAAGGGAGGGAAGGAGAAAACGGAGAACTATCGCCCTGTTAGCCTAACGTCAGTCGTGGGGAAGATGCTTGAGTCCATTATTAAGGACGAAATAGTGGCACATCTAGATGGCAGAAATAGGATTAGGCCGAGCCAGCATGGATTTACCAAGGGCAAATCATGCTTGACTAATCTGTTGGAGTTTTTTGAGGGTGTAACAAGGATGTTAGATGAGGGTAAGCCAGTAGATGTTGTGTACCTAGATTTTCAGAAGGCATTCGATAAGGTGCCACATAGGAGATTGGTGAGTAAAATCAGAGCTCATGGCATTGGGGGCAGGGTTTCAACATGGATAGAAAACTGGTTGGCAGATAGAAAGCAAAGGGTAGCAGTGAATGGGTGTTTCTCAGACTGGCTGGAGGTGACTGGTGGGGTACCACAGGGCTCTGTATTGGGACCACAGCTCTTTACAATTTATGTCAATGATTTAGATGAGGGCATTGAAAACTATATCAGCAAGTTTGCTGACGATACTAAACTGGGTGGCAGTGTGACATGTGAAGAGGACGTTAGGAGAATACAGGGAGACTTGGATAGGCTGAGTGAGTGGGCAGATACTTGGCAGATGTCATTCAATGTGAATAAATGTGAAGTTATCCACTTTGGAAGCAGGAACAAGAGGGCAGAGTATTGTCTGAACGGTGTCGAGTTAGGTAAGGGAGAAATGCAAAGAGACCTAGGAGCCGTAGTTCACCAGTCAATGAAGGTGAATGAGCAAGTGCAACAGGCAGTGAAGAGGGCAAATGGAATGTTGGCCTTTGTTACAAGGGGAATTGAATACAAGAGCAAGGATGTTCTTTTGTATTTGTACAGGGCCCTGGTGAGACCACACCTGGAATATTGTGTACAGTTTTGGTCTCCAGGTTTAAGGAAGGACATTCTGGCAATTGAGGAAGTGCAGCGTAGATTCACTAGGTTGATTCCTGGGATGGCAGGGCTGTCTTACGCAGAGAGATTGGAGAGATTGGGCTTGTACACGCTGGAATTGAGGAGATTGAGAGGGGATCTGATTGAAAGGTTTAAGATAATTAAAGGATTTGATAGGATTGAGGCAGGAAATATGTTCCAGATGTTGGGAGAGTCCAGTACCAGAGGGCATGGATTGAGAATAAGAGGTCAGTTATTTAAAACAGAGTTGAGGAAGAGCTTCTTCTCCCAGAGAGTTGTGGAGGTGTGGAATGCACTGCCTCGGAAGACGGTGGAGGCCAATTCTCTGGATGCTTTCAAGAAGGAGCTGGATAGATATCTGATGGATAGGGGAATCAAGGGATATGGGGACAAGGCAGGGACTGGGTATTGATAGTGAATGATCAGCCATGATCTCAGAATGGCGGTGCAGACTTGAGGGGCCGAATGGTCTACTTCTGCACCTATTGTCTATTGTCTACATCTGTCTATTAATGTCCCACTGTGACCTCCCGACAGCCCTCCACTCTATCCACAGACCACATACCTTTGTGTCATCAGCAAATTTACTAACCCAACCCTCCACTTCCTCATCCAGGTCATTTATAAAGATCACAAAGAGAAAGGGTCCCAGAACAGATCCTGAGTCACACCACTGGTCACCAACCTGCATGCAGAATATGACCCAGCTACAACCACTCTTTGCCTTCTGTGTGCAAGCCAATTCTGGATCTACAAAGCAAGGTCCCCTTGGATCTCATGCCTCCTTACTTTCTCAATAAGCCTTGCATGGGGTACCTTATCAAATGCCTACATCTACTGCTCTACTTTCATGAATGTGTTTAGTCACATCCTCAAAAAAATCAGGCGAGTAAGGCATAACCTACCTTTGACAAAGCCATGCTGACTATTCCCAATCATATTATGTCTTTCCAAATGTTCATAAATCCTGCCTTTCTGATCTTCTCCATCAACTTACCAACTACTGAAGTAAGTCTCACTGGTCTGTAATTTCCTGGGCTATCTCTACTTCCTTTTTTGAATAAGGGAACAACATTTGCAACCCTCTAATCCACAGGAACCTCTCCTATCCTCATTGATGATGAAAGATCATTGCCAGAGGCTTTTCAATCTCCTCCCTCACCTCCCATAGTAGCCTGAATTATTTCCCATCCAGTCCCGGATCCTTGTCCAACTTGATGCTTTCCAAAAGCTCCAGCACATCCTTTTCTTAATGTCTATATGCTCAAGCTTTTCAGTCCACTGTATGTCATCCCTACAATCGCCAAGGTGCTTTTCCGTGGTGTATACTGAAGCAAAGTATTCAGTAAGTACCTCCGCTATCTCCTCTGGTTCTATACACACTTTTCCGCAATCACACTTGATTTGTCCTATTTTCTCATATCTTATCCTCTTGCTCTTCATATTCTTGTAGAATGCCTTGGGGTTTTCCATAATCCTGCTTGCCAAGGCCTTCTCATGGCCCCTTCAGGCTCTCCTAATTTCTTACTTAAGTTCCTTCTTGCTAGCCCTATAATCTTCTAGATCTCTATCACTACCTTTTTTTTGAACCTTTTGTAAGCTCTTCTTTTCTTCTTGACTTGATTTTCAACAGTTTTTAGACCATGGATCCTGTATCCTACTGTCTTTTCCCTGTCTCATTGGAATGTACCAATGCAGAACTCTATGGAAATACCTGCTGAACATTTGCCACATTTCTGCCGTACATTTCCCTGAGAACATCTGTTCCCAATTTATGCTTCCAAGTTCTTGCCTGATAGCCTCATATTTCCCCTTACTTGAATTATACGCTTCCCTAACTTGCCTGTTCTTAACCCTCTCCAATGCTATGGTAAAGGAGAAAGAGGTAGGAGATAAATCTCCCATGGCTACCATAATATTGCCCTTTTGACATGCCTTTTCTATTTCCTGTTGTAATCTGTGGTCCACCTCCCAGCTAC
Organism: Hypanus sabinus; assembly: GCF_030144855.1. Taxonomy (NCBI): domain Eukaryota; kingdom Metazoa; phylum Chordata; class Chondrichthyes; order Myliobatiformes; family Dasyatidae; genus Hypanus; species Hypanus sabinus. The sequence continues at coordinate 533,682 of NC_082711.1, read as the reverse complement.
TGTCGGGAGACCTGTATGTAACTGCCATCAGGGTCCTTTTACCCTTGCAGTTTCTTAACTCAACTCACAAAGATTCAACATCTTCCTCTCATGACCAGACTATGTAACAGTTTCTTCCCCCAAGCTGTCAGTCTCCTCAATACCCAGAGCCTAGACTGACACCTGCCCTATTGTCCTGTTTATTATTTATTGTAATGCCTGTACTGTTTTGTGCACTTTATGCAGTCCTGGGTAGGTCTGTAGTCTAGTGTAGTTGTTTCTCTCTGTGTTGTTTTTTACATAGTTCAGTCTAGTTTTTGTACTGTGTCATGTAACATCATGGTCCTGAAAAACATTGTCTCATTTTTACTATGTACTGTACCAGCAGTTATGGTTGAAATGACAATAAAAGTAACTTGACTTGATCTTCTGAATCTATGTCACATTTTTCTACTGATTTGATCCATTCTTTACTAGTAGAGCCACACCACCCCCTCTGCCTACCTTCCTGTCTCTCTGATACAACATGTAACCTTGGACATTCAGCTACCAACTATAACCATCCTTCAGCCACAATTCAGTGATGGCCACAACATTGTACCTGGCAATCTTTAGTCGTGCAGCAAGATCATCCACCTTATTTCGTACACTCTGCGCATTGAGGTACAACATCTTGAGTACCGTATTTGCTACCCTTTTTAATACTGCATTTCTAATGTACTGATACTCACCCTGTTGGCTGTGACTGTGTCCCATCACCTACCTACCCTTCCTGACAGTCTGACTGCATACTATCTTTACTTTTTTACCATCTGTCCTATCCTGATTCCCATCACTCCAGTTCCCACACCCTCCTCCCCACATTTTACCTGTTTTGGCCCATATCCTCTAAACCAGGGGCCCCTTGCTTAATGGTATTGGTGCATGACATAGAAAAGGTTGGGATCCTCTGCTTTAAACCTTTCCTATCCAAGTATCTGTCCAAGTGCCTTTTAAATTTCCTATCCATGTACCTGTCCAAGTGCCTTTTAAATGCTGTTGCTGGATCTGTCTCAACTGCTTCCTCTCACAGATTGTTCCGTATATGGAATAATGTCCTAGCCTGGCCAACCTCTCTCTATAGCTCAGGCCCTCCAGTCCTGGCAGCATCCTCGTAAATCTTTTCTGCTTTCTTTCCATTTTAACCATGTATTTCTTATAGCAGGGTGACCAAAACCGAACACAAATATGCCAAGTGCCGTGTCCCCAACATCTTGTACAACTGCCACATAACATCCCAATATCTACAGTGTATTCAGTGCAATAACTGATGAAGACCAGTATGCCAAATGCTTTCTTCACCACTGTAGTTCAGAGGCATACGACATCCTTGCCTTATTTAGTCAGGGCATAGAACATTAACAGGAATGTTATGCTCCAACTTTATAAGGTATCGTTTGGCCACTGCTGGAGTACTGTGTACAGTTCTGGTGGCCACATGATAAGATATGACATTACTGGAGAGGGTGCAGAGGGGGTGCTGCCTGGAATGTTGTATTTAGTTCTGGGGAGTGACTGGCTTATGGAGAAGGCCAAGAGGGACCTAACTAAAATAAAATGATTGAAAACAGAAGATAGAGCAGATAGAAGCTGAGACATGTAAAGCTAGAGTGCAGAACAGAGAACAATAGAACTCAGAAACAGGCCTTTCAGCCCACAATGTTGTGCTGAACCATTGTTAATCTGTTATGCTGCAAGTTCAATTGGCTGATTTATTGGATGCCAGCTGGGGTGGATGGAGGGGCTACATCCTTGGTCAAAGTGAGACCCAGGCCTGAAGCCATGGTGTCACCTGTATGCAGCCACCCAGAGTGAGGGGGAGAAGCCGTTGTGCTTCACTGGGGTGCGCCTTGGGATGGTGTCCAGAACAGGGTCAGAGCTGCCCTCCCGGGGTTTGCTCGGCAGAAGTCAAGCACTGATGAGGCCAGCTGCAGATTTTTTGGTGGCACTGCAGGGTCACTTGCTTTTCAGCCTCCAGAGTGAGGCGTCCAAACTATTGGGCTCTATTTGCGGCGGCCTAGCACAGTTGTGGTGACTGAAGATTTAAAATGGACTGAGGTGTTTGGACTATATACATATATTTTTGTTTTGTTTATGTGAGGACTGAGCTTCAAATCCATGGATACACTTAGTGAGAATCGGGCACTGGGACAAGGACTGGGCCTCAAAGCCATGATGTCACCGAGTGGGAGTTGGGGGCCAGTTGACAGATGATACTAGTGGACTGAGAGGCATATTCTGCATTGTATTTTTACTGATATTCTATATGGGTTTTTTGACTTGTATGCATCAAGCTGTGGCGTTGTGGAGTGGAAGGAGGTGAGCCTTGGGACTCTCGTTACATGATTGTGATCTTGTGTGTGTCTGTGGGTAATGTACATTGCACCTTTACCCTGTAGTAACTGCAAACACGAGGAAATCTGCAGATGCTGGAAATTCAAGCAACACACACAAAATGCTGGTGGAACGCAGCAGGCCAGGCAGCATCTATAGGGAGAAGCACTGTTGACGTTGTGGGCCAAGACCCTTCGTCAGGACCCATGGTGAATGTGTTCCACCAGCATTTTGTGTGTGTTTCCTGTAGTAACTGTCTCTTTTGGCTGTATTCATGAGTATTCAGATGTGGTTAAATGACAATTAAACTTGAATTCATGTAAGACACCGAATTACATAAATTCCTTCCAAATCTTAAAATCCAAATCCAAATCCAAATCTTTCCATTCTCTGCACAGTCTGAGAGTCTAAGACTTTCTACTACATCCTTCGTGAATCCTGCTGTAAATAACTCATCTACTTCCGCACATGAAAGTTCAAAAATTCAAAGTAAGTTTATTTTTGAAGTCCTTATACGTCACCATACACAGCTCTGAGATCCACTTTCTTGCAGGCAATCATTGTAAACACAAGAAACACAATGGAAGCAGTGAAAGGCTGCACCTAACAGGACAGGCAAATAATCAATGAGGAAAAAAATAACTGTGCAAATACAAAGAAAAGAAAAAAGAATTTATAATAATTTTATAAATAATCAATAAATATCAAGAACACCAGATGATAAGGTCCTTGAGAGTCCATTGGTTTTGGGAGCAGTCAGTGATGGGGCAGTGATGTTGAGTGAAGTTTTCCCCTGTGGTTCAAAAGTCTGATGGCTGAGGGTAATAACTGTTCCTGAACTAGGTGGTGTGAGTCCTGGGGCTTCTGTTCTGCCTTCCTGATGGCAGTAGTGAGAAGAGCAAATTTATGGATGACGCCAAATTTGCTTGTGTAGTGGACAGTGAGGAAGCCTATCAGAGCTTACAGCAGGATCTGGACCTGCTGGAAAAATGGTTTGAGAAATAGCAGATGGAATTTAATTCAGACAAGTGTGAGGTGCAGTACTTGGGGGGACCAACCAAGGTAGGTCTTGCACAGTGAACAGTAGGGCACTGAGGGGAGCAGTAGAACAAGGGTTCTAGGAACACAGATCCATAATTTATAGAAAGCAGCAAAATTTATTTTTTCAAATTTATTGAAAATAGATAAGGGGGAAAAGAAAGATTTTGGCATATTGGCCTTAGTAGATCAAAGTATTGAGTACAGGAGATAGGATGTTATGTTGAGTTATGTTATGTTATGACTAGTGGAGTGCTGCAGGGATCTGTCCTGGGACCCCTGCTATTTGTGAATTTTATAAATAACCTGGATGTAGAGGCAGAAGGATGGGTAAGTTTGCAGATGACATGAAGATTGGAGGAGTTGTGGATGGAGCTGTAGGTGGTCGAAGGTTACAAGAGGATGTAGACAGGCTGCAGAGTTGGGCTGAAAAATGGCAGATGGAGTTCAATCCGGACAAGTGTGAGGTGATGCATTTTGGAAGGACTAACCAGAAGACTGAGTACAGGATTACTGGTCAGTTACTTAAGAGTGTGGATGAACAAAGGGACGTTGGGGTTCAAATCCATACATCCCTCAAGGTCACTGTACAGGTTGATAGGGTAGTTAAGAAGGCCTATAGGATGCTTGGCTTCATTAATAGGGGGATTGAGTTCACGAGTGGAGTGGTCATGTAGCAACTCTCCAAATCTCCGGTGAGACCACACTTAAGAGTATTGTGTTCAGTTCTGGTCACCTCATTATAGGAAGGATGTGGAAGCTATGGAGAGGGTACACAGGAGATTTACCAGGCTGTTGCCTGGATTGGAGAACAAGTTATATGAAGCAGGGTTAGCAGAGCTGGGACTTTTCTCTTTGGAGCGTAGAAGAATGAGAGGGGACTTGATAGAGGTCTACAATATTATGAGAGGCATAGATAGGGTGGATAGTCAGTATCTGTTTCCCAGGGCACCAATAGCAAACACCAGAGGGCATATGTACAAAATTAAGGGAGGGTAGTTTAGGGGAGACATCAGCTTTTTTACACAGAGGGTTGTGAGTGCCTGGAATGACTTGCCAGGGATGGTGGTGGAGGCTAAAACATTAGAAGTATTTAAGAGCCTCTTGGACAGGCACATGGATGAAAGAAAAATGGAAGGTTATGGGGTAGTGTGGGTTTAGTACTTTTTTTAAAGGATTATATGGGTCGACACAACATGGAGGGCTGAAGGGCCTGTACTGTGCTGTAGTGTTCTATGGTTCTATGAAGTTGTATGAGATATTGGTCAGCCCTGATTTAAAGCATTGTGTGCAGTTTTGGTCACTGTCTTACAAGAAAGATGTAAAGGGTTGAAAGAGTACAGAGAAAATTTTGATGGATGTTGCCGGGACTAGAAGATCTGAGTAAAAAGCAAACATTGAATAGGTTAGGACTATATTCATTGGAATGTATAAGAATGAGACATTTGATAGAGGTTTACAAAATTATGAGAGGTATATATAGGGTAAATGCAAGCAGACTTTTTCCACTGAGTTTGGGTGAGACGATAACTAGAGATCATGGATTAAGGATGAAAGCTGAAAATTTTGAGGAGAAATTTCTTCACTCAGAGGGTCATAGAAACATAGAAAACCTACAGTACAATATCAGGCTCTTTGGTCCACAAAGCTGTGCCAAACATGTCCTTACCTTAGAAATTACCTAAGGTTAACCATTAATCCAATATTTTTCTGAGCTCCATGTACCTATTCAGGAGTCTCTTTAAAAAGTCCTATCGTATCTGCCTCCACCACCATTGCTGGCAGCCCATTCCACACACTCACCACTCTCTGAGTGACCCCTTATCCCTGACATCTCCTCTGTACCTACTTTCAAGCACCTTTAAACTGTGCCCTCTTGGGATAGTCATTCCAGCCCTGGGAAAAAGCCTCTGACTATGCACACGATCAATGTCTCCCATCATCTTATACACCTCTATCAGGTCATCTTTCAACCTCCTTCACTCCAAGGAGAAAAGGCCGAGTTCACTCAAACTACTCTCATAAGGTATGCTCCCCAATCTAGGAAATATCCTTGTAAGTCTCCTATGCACCCTTTCTATGGTTTCCACATCCTTCCTGTAGTGAGACAACCAGACACACTTCCTGTAGTGAGGGGACATTGTGGATCCAGAACTGGCTGGCCCACAGAAGGCAAAGAGTGGCAGATGGAGTTCAACCTAGGTAAGTGTGAAGTGGTTCATTTTGGTAGGTCAAATATGATGGCAGAATATAGTATTAATGTTAAGACTCTTGGCAGTGTGGGGGATCAGAGGGATATTGGAGTCCGAGTCCTAAGGATGCTCAAAGCAGCTGCGCAGGTTGATTCTGTGGTTAAGAAGGCGTATGGTGTATTGGGCTTCATTAATCATGGAGTTGAATTTAGGAGCCGAGAGGTAATGTTGCAGCTATTTAGGACCCTGGTCAGACCCCACTTGGAGTACTGTGCTTAGTTCTGGTCGCCTCACGACAGGAGGGATGTGGAACCATAGAAAGGGTGCAGAGGAGATTTATAAGGATGTTGTCTGGATTGGGGAGCATGCCTTATGAGAATAGGTTGAGTGAACTTGTCCTTTTCTCCTTGGAGCAACAGAGGATGAGAGGTGACCTGGTAGAGGTGTATAAGAGGTTGAGAGGTGTTGATCATGTGGATAGTCAGATGTTTTTTCCCAGGGCTGAAATGGTTCCCACAAGAGAACACTGGTTTAGAACCATAGAAAGTTATAGCACAGTACAGGCGCTTCAGCCCTCCATGTTGTGCCGACCCATATAATCCTCAAGAAAAAAAGTACTAAACCCACACTACCCCATAACCCTCCATTTTTCTTTCATCCATGTGCCTGTCCAAGAGGCTCTTAAATACCCCTAATATTTTAGCCATTGCCACCATCCCTGGCAAGTCATTCCAGGCACTCACAAACTGATGTCTCCCCTAAACTTCCCTCCCTTAATTTTGTACATATGCCCTCTGGTGTTTGCTATTGGTGCCCTGAGATACAGGTACTGACTACCCACCCTATGCCTCTCATAATCTTGTAGACCTCTATCAAGTCCCCTCCCATTCTTGTATGCTCCGAAGAGCTGGGGAGTAGGTACAGAGGAGATATCAGGGGTAAGTTTTTCACTCGGAGAGTAGTGAGTGTGTTGAACGGGCTGCCAGCGAAGGTGGTGGAGGCGGATACGATAAGGTATTTTAGGAGTCTTTTGGATAGGTACTTAGCAAAATAGAAGGCTATAGGTAAGCCTAGTAATTTCTAAGGTAGGGACATGTTCAGCACAACCTTGTGGGCAGAAGGGCCTGTATTGTGCTGTAGATTTTCTACGTTTCTATCTGTAAACCAACCTGGAGTCCACGGATCCCTTTGGTTACTACACTCCACTGCACATTTAGCGCAGTTCTAAGGAAGTAGAGTTGCTATCATGCTTTCTTTGTAATGGCACTTACATGCTGTGCCCAGGAGAGATCCTCCAAAATGATCTCACCAATATAGCGGCCAATCCTCTTCACCACTGATCCTCTGAGGAGGACTGGCAGATGGTACTCCAGTTTTCTCCTCCTGAAATTTATAACCATCTCCTTGGTCTTGTTGACGTTAAGTAAGAAGTTGTTGTTGCCTCACCACTAATCCAAATTTTCAGTTTCTCTCTTGTATGCTGATTTGTTATCTCCTTTGATTCGGCCAATGATAGTGTTGTTGTCGGCAGACTTGAAGGTGGAATTGGAGCTGTGCGTAGTCACAGAGTCAAAAGTGTGAGGAGAGCAGAGCAGGGGGCTAAGCACACACCCTTATGGTGCACCTGTGCTGACGGAGATTGGGGAGGAGATGTTGCTAAAACAAAATGACTGGTGTCTGCAAGTGATGAAATTGAAGATCCAATTGCACAGGGAAGTATTGAGCCAAGGTCTTAAATGCTATTGATTAGTTTTGAGGGGATGATAATATTGAGAGGGGTTGAGAGGTATAATAAATCAGCCACGATGGAATGGTGCATCAGACTGAAAAGGCTTAGTGGCCTAATTCTGCACCTATGTCTTGTGGTTTTATTGAATGCAGAGCTGTAGTCAATGAACAGCATCCTGGTGTATGCATCTTTGGTGACCAAATGTTCCTGGATTGAGTGAAGAGCTAATGAAGCCCCATTTGCCGTGAACCTGTTATGCTGGTAGGCAAATTGGAGTGGATCCAAGTCACTTCTCAGGCAGGAGCTGGTATGTTTCATCACCATCCTCTCAAAACACTTCATCACTGTGATATAAGTGTTACGGGGCAATAGTCATTGAGGCAGGTTACCATTTTCTTCTTAGGAACTGATATAATTGATGCCTACTTGAAGCAGGTGGGTACCTCAGACTGCGGAAATGAGAGGTTAAGGTACCCAGAGAACACTCCAGCCAGTTAATCAGCACAGGACCCTGGTCATTCCCCACTTGGAGTACTGTGTTTAGTTCTGGTCACCTCACCACAGGAAGGATGTGGAAACCATAGAAGGGGTGCAGAGGAAATTTACAAGGATGTTGCCTGGATTGGGGAACACGCCTTACAAGAATAAGCTGTGAACTTGGCCTTTTCTTCTTGGAGCGACGGAGGATGAGAGGTGACTGATCGAGGTGTATAAGATGATGAGAGGCATTGATCATGTGGATAGTCAGAGGCTTTTTCACAGGGCTGGAATGGCTACCATGAGAGGGCACTGTTTTAAGGTGATTGGAAGTAGGTACAGGTCAGGGGTAAGTTTTTTATATAGAGAGTGGTGAGTGTGTAGAATGGGCTGCTGGCGATGCTGGTGGAGGCAGATACGATAGGGTCTTTTAAGAGACTTTTGGAAAGGTACATGGAGCTTTGAAAAATAGAGGACTATGGATAACCCTAGGTAATTTCTAAGTTACATGTTTGGCACAGCACTGTGGGCCAAAGGGCTGTAATTTTTCTATGTTTCTATGTATTTTAGATCTTTAGTACTCGATGTGATATCCTGTCTGGAGTTTGAATGCTTTTCATGGGTTTATCCTCCTGAAGGATCACATCGGCCTCAAGAGACTGAAATCACACAGTCGTTAGCAACTGGGAAGTTTGTTAAGGTGCCTCCATGTTTTATTGGTCAAAATGAGCATAAAAGGCATTGAGCTCATGTGAGAACGAAGCCTTGTTGTTATGCTTGGTTTAACTTTGTAGGAGGTGATAGCATTCAAGCCCTACCACAGCTGTGGAACATCCTTCAGTGATTCAAGTGTTCAAATGTAGTCCAGAATTGAACTCTCTGCATTGTCCCTAAGTGAACCTATACTTCTTCTTCCTCTTGTAGGACTCTTGTTTCTTGTTCCTGATATATATACAGTTGGAGATTAGTGAGTTGTAGGCATGCAATGTTGGGATTCTCTTCAAGAGAACTAGAGTATAAATGCAAAGGTGTAATGCTAAGGCTTTATTGTGATTGCTAGCATTGGAAAGGGTCCAGGGTAGTTTATAAAAATGATTCCAACAAGGAAAATGTTAACCTATGAAGAGAATTTAATGGCTCTGGTCCAGTACTTTGCTGGAGTTTAGAAGAATGAATGGGGAATTTCATTGAAACCTATTAAATATTGAAAGGCCTGAACAGAGTGGATGTGGCGAGGATGTTCCTTATAGTGGGGGAGTCTAGGACCAGAGTGCACAGTCTCAGAATAAAAGGATGTCTCTTTAGAACAGAGATGAGGAGAAATGTCTTTGGAATTCATTGCCACAGATGGTTGCGGTGACCAAGTCATTCAGTATATTTAAAGTACAGGTTGATAGCTTCTTGATTGGTTAGGGCACCAAAGGTTACGGTGAGAAGGTAGGAGAATGGGGTTGAGAGGGATAATATATCAGCCATGATAGAATGGTGGAGTAGACACAATGGGTTGGTTGGCCAAATTCTGGTATTATGTTGGTGCTGAAAGTGTGGTGACACTTGTGGGTTGTCCAAGTAATACTCGTTGAATTAATTTAACACAAATGAATTTAAAAACAGCAAGAAGGGAGGCCTGAGAAGGCCTTGGCGAGTAAGGTAAAGGAAAACCCCAAGGCATTTTTCAGTTATGTGAAGAACAAAAGGATGATAGGAGTGAAGGTAGAACCGATTAGAGATAAAGGTGGGTATATGTGCCTGGAGGCTGTGGAAGTGAGCGAGCTCCTCAATGAATACTTCTCTTCGGTATTCACCACTGAGAGGGAACTTGATGACAGTGAGGACAATATGAGTGAGTTTGATGTTCTAGAGCATGTTGATATTAAGGGAGAGGAGGTGTTGGAGTTGTTAAAATACATTAAGACAGCTAAGTCCCCAGGGCCTGATGGAATATTCCCCAGGCTGCTCCACGAGGTGAGGGAAGAGGTTGCTGAGCCTCTGGCTTGGATCTTCATGTTCTCGTTGTCCACAGGAATGGTACCAGAGGATTGGAGGGAGGCGAATGTTGTCCCCTTGTTCAAAAAAGGTGGTAGGAATAGTCCAGGTAATTATAGGCCAGTGAGCCTTACGTCTGTGGTGGGAAAGCTGTTGGAAAAGATTCTTAGAGATAGGATCTATGGGCATTTAGAGAATCATGGTCTGATCAGGGACAGTCAGCATGGCTTTGTGAAGGGAAGATTGTGTCTAACAAGCCTGATAGAGTTCTTTGAGGAGGTGACCAGGCATATAGATGAGGGTAGTGCAGTGGATGTGATCTACATGGATTTTAGTAAGGCATTTGACAAGGTTCCACATGGTAGGCTTATTCAGAAAGTCAGAAGGCATGGAATCCAGGGAAGTTTGGCCAGGTGGATTCAGAACTGGCTTGCCTACAGAAGGCAGAGGGTCGTGGTGGAGGGAGTACATTCAGATTGGAGGGTTGTGACTAGTGGTGTCCCACAAGGATCTGTTCTGGGACCTCTATTTTTCATGATTTTTTATTAATGACCTGGATGAGGGGGTAGAAGGGTGGGTTGGCAAGTTCGCAGACAACACAAAGGTTAGTGTAGAGGATTGTTGAAGATTGTAGAGAGACACTGATAGGATGCAGAAGTGGGCTGAGAAGAGACAGATGGAGTTCAAATCGGAGAGTTGTGAGGTGGTACACTTTGGAAGGACAAACTTCAAGGCAGAGTACAAAGTAAATGGCAGGATACTTGGTAGTTTGGAGCAGCAGAGGGATCTGGGGGTACCTGTCCACAGATCCCTGAAAGTTACCTCACAGGTAGATAGAGTAGTTAAGAAGGCTTATGGGGTGTTAGCTTTCATAAGTTGAGGGAAAGAGTTTAAGAATCGCAAGGTAATGATGCAGCTCTATAAAACTCCGGTTAGGCCACACTTGGAGTACTGTGTCCAGTTCTGGTCGCCTCACTATAGGAAGGATGTAGAAGCATTGGAAAGGGTACAGAGGAGATTTACCAGGATGCTGCCTGGTTTAGAGAGTATGCTTTATGATCAGAGATTAAGGGAGTTAGGGCTTTACTCTTTGGAGAGAATGAGGATGAAAGGAGACATGATAGAGGTATACAAGATATTAAGAGGAATAGATACAGTGGACAGCTAGCACCTCTTCCCCAGGGCACCACTGCTCAGTACAAGAGGATATGGCTTTAAGGTAAGGGATGGGAAGTTCAAGGGGGATATTAGAGGAAGATTTTTCACTCAGAGTGGTTGGTGCATGGAGTGCACTGCTTGAGACAGTGGTGCAGATACACTCTTGAAATTTAAGAGACCTCTAGACAGATATATGGAGGAACTTAAGGTGGGGGGTTATATGGGAGGCAGTGTTTAAGTGTCGGCGCAACATTGTGGGCCGAAGAGCCTGTAGTGTGCTGTACTATTCTATGTTCTATGTCCAAATGAAGCATTTCACTGCATGTTTCAATGTATATTGACAAGTAAAACTAACCTTTCTTTTCAAAGAGGGGTAATGAGAAATAACAGGCAGACGGTCACATGGAGTTGTGTAAGTCACAGAGGGTACACTTAGAATACTGTGTAACAGTTTTGATCAGCCTTTTGCAGAAAGGATGTGGTTAAACTGGAAAGAGTGCAGAAAATATTTACGAGGATCTTGCCAGGACCAGTAGGCCTGAGTTATAGGGAGAGTTTTGCCAGGCTAAGCCTGTATTTCTGGGAATGTAGGAGACTGAGGAATGAGCTTACAGAAATGTGGAACATTATGAGAGGTGTAGATAAGCTGGACGGTAACAATCTTTCCCCCAGGGTAGTGTAGACTAAAAATAAATAGCATAGATTTCAGGTGAATGGGGAAAGAAAGGTGCCTAAGCAAAACTTTTTCCTTGAATGTGGAGAGTATATGGTTTGAGCTGCCAGAGGAAGTGGTTTTGGAAGGTGCAATGATAAATTTAAGATGCATGTAGATAGGTACATGGCGGGGTGGGGCTTGGAGGGATGTGGGACCAAGTTCAGGAAATCTGGACTCGCTGGCAGGGTTGAAGAGCCTGTATCCTGCTGAATTGCTTAGTACTCTGTTAAGATAATTTAAGGGTGTATAGATGTTATAGGGAAAAGAATAACCAGAGACCCTTGTTGTTTGTGATGTATACAAGTGACTTTGTGGATATGGGTGGCGAGATCAGGAGGACTGTCAGGTGACATGAAGATTGGTGGAAGGTTGTCTTTCCCCATTTTGGTGAAATGGGCTGAGAAATGGCCAGTAGAATTTAACTAGAGCAACACACACATGTTGGAGGAACTCAACAGGTTAGGCAGCATCCATGGAAATGAATAAGCAGTTGATGCTTTAGATTGAGACCCTTTATCAGGACTGGAAAGGAAGTGGCAAGATGCCATAATAAGATGGAGGGAGGAGAAAGAGGACAAGCTGGAAGGTGATAAGTGAAGCCAGGTGGGTGGGAAGGGTTGAAGTGTTGGAGGGCCAGAGATCACAGAGGGGAAGCAGTGAGATAGAATATCTTTAGGGCAGACATATTGTAAAGGGACTTCAGCAAATCCTAAACCCACCAGGTTCTGCAGATACTGGCAATCCAGATCACAGTAGTGGTTAGGTTTCCTCTGGGTATTCTGTTTTCGTCCCATGTTTCAAAGACGTACTAGTGAGTAAATTGTGGGCATGTTATGTTGGCACCAGAGGAATACTGAAATATGCAAGCTGCCCCCAAAACATCTTCAAACTGTGTTGGTCATTGACACAAACAATGCATTTCACTGTATGTTTGGATGTACGTGTGAAAAATAAGACTAATCTTTAACTTTTAACATAATTGTGCACAATCTGAGCCCACGGCTTGTAGCTCGTTCTAGTAAACAATGGGGAATTCCCTGTAAACATTGGGACAGTCCCCCTAAACAAGGGGGAAACAGCAGGGAAGTCACTATAAACACTGGGAAAGTCCCTGGAAACGCTAGGAAAAACAACTTTAAACACTGGGGAAGCATCGGGGAATTCCCAGTAAACACTGGGTAACCACTGGAGAATTCCCAGTAAACACTGGGGAAGTCCCTGTAACACTGGGGAAACATTGGGGAAGTAGCTGTAAACACTGGGGAAACATTGAGCAAGTCCCTGTAAGCATTGGGAAAACACTGGTGAGGTCCCTGTAGACACTGGGGAAACACTGGAGAAGTCCCTGTAGACACTGGGCAAACACTGGGGAAGTCCCCCACTGGGCAAACATTGTGGAACTTCCTGCAGACACTGGGGATTTCCCTGGAAGTCCCCATAAACACTGGGGATACATTGGGGAATTTATAGAACATAGAATAGTACAGCACAGTACAGGTCCTTTGGCCCACAATGTTATACTGACCCTTAAACCCTGCCTCCCATATAACCCCCCACCTTAAATTCCTCCATATACCTGTCTAGTAGTCTCTTAAACTTCACTAGTGTATCTGCCTCCACCACTGACTCAGGCAGTGCATTCCACGCACCAACCACTCTCAGACTAAAAAACCTTCCTCTAATATCCCCCTTGAACTTACCACCTTAAAGCCATGTCCTCTTGTATTGAGCAGTGGTGCCTTGGGGAAGAGGCACTGGCTGTCCACTCTGTCTATTCCTCTTAATATTTTGTATACCTCTATCATGTCTCCTCTTCATCCTTTTCTCTCCAAAGAGTAAAGCCATAGCTCCCTTAATCTCAGATCATAGTACATATTCTCTAAATCAGGCAGCACCCTGGTAAATCTCCTTTATACCCTTTCCAATACTTCCACATCCTTCCAATAGTGAGGCTACCAGAATGGGACACAGTACTCCAAGTGTGGCCTAACCAGAGTTTTATAGAGCTGCATCATTACCTTGTGGTTTCCCTCAACTTGAATCTAACACCCCATAAGCTTTCTTAACTACCCTATCTACCTGTGAGGTAACTTTCAGGGTTCTGTGGACATGTACCCCCAGATCCCTCTGCTCCTCCACACTACCAAGTATCCTGCCATTTACTTTGTTCTCTGCCTTGGAGTTTGTCCTTCCAAAATGTACTAACTCACACCTCTCCAGTTTGAAATCCACCTGCCTCTTCTCAGCCCACTTCTGCATCCTATCAGTGTCTCTCTACAATCTTCAACAATCCTCTACACTATCCACAACATCACCAACCTTTGTGTCGTCTGCGAACTTGCCAACCCACCCTTCTACCCCCACATCCAGGTCGTTAATAAAAATCATGGAAAGTAGAGGTCCCAGAACTGATCCTTGTGGCACACCACTAGTCACAACCCTCCAATCTGAATGTACACCCTCCACCATGACCTTCTGCTTTCTGCAGGCAAGCCAGTTCTGAATCTACCTGGCCAAACTTCCCTGGATTCCATGCCTTCTGACTTCCTGAATAAGCCTACCGTGTGGTACCTTGTCAAATGGCTTACTAAAATCCATGTAGGTCACATCCACTGCACTACCCTCATCTATATGCCTGGTCACCTCCTCAAAGAACTTTATCAGGCTTGTTAGACATGATCTGCCCTCCACAAAGCCATGCTGACTGTTCCTGATCAGACCATGATTCTCTAAATGCCCATAGATCCTATTTCTAAGAATCTTTTCCAACAGCTTTCCCACCAGAGACACTGGTCTATAATTACCCGGACTATCCCTACTACCTTTTTTGAACAAGGGGACATCATTCGCCTCCCTCCAAACCTCTGGTTCCATTCCCGTGGGCAACGAGGACATACAGGTCCTAGCTAGAGGCTCAGCAATTTCTTCCCTCGCCTCGTGGAGCAGCCTGGGGCCTATTCTGTCAGTCCCTGGGGACTTAACCGACTTAATGTATTTTAACAACTCCAACACCTCCTCTCCCTTAAAATCAGCATGCTCCAGAACATCAAACTCACTCATGTTGTCCTCACCTTCATCAAGTTCCCTCTCACTGGTGAATACTGAAGAGAAGTATTCATTGAGGACCTCACTCACTTCCACAGCCTCCAGGCAGATATACCCACCTTTATCTCTAATCAGTCCTACCTTCACTCCTATCATTCTTTTGTTCTCTACATAATTGAAGAATGCCTTGGGGTTTTTCTTTACCCTACTTGCCAAGGCCTTCTCATGCCCCCTTCTTGCTCTCCTCAGCCCCCTCTTAAGCTTCTTTCTTGCTACCCTAAATTCCTCAATAGACCCATCTGATCCTTGCTTCCTAAACCTCATGTATGCTGACAGAGTGGTCAAATGCTCAAAGTAGGTGTGCAGGTTGTCTCTGTGGTTAAGAAGGCATATGGTGTATTGGGCTTCATCAATCATGGAATTGAATTTAGGAGCCGAGAGATAATGTTGCAGCTATATAGGACCCTGGTCAGACCCCACTTGGAGTACTGTGCTCAGTTCTAGTCATCTCACTACAGGAAGGATGTGGAAACCATAAAAAGGGTGCAGAGGAGATGTACAAGGATGTTGCCTGCATTGGGGAGCATGCCTTATGAGGATAGATTGAGTGAACTCGGCCTTTTCTTCTTCAAGTGACGGAGGATGAGAGGTGACCTGGTAGAGGTGTATAAGATGATGAGAGGCATTGATCGTGTGGATATTCAGAGGCTTTTTCCCAGGGCTGAAATGGTTGCCATAAGAGGACACAGGTTTAAGGTGCTGGGGATATAGGTACAGAGGAGATGTCAGGGGTAAGTTTTTTACTCGGAGAGTGTTGAGTGCATGGAATGGGCTCCCGGTAATAGTGGTGGAGGCGGATATGATATGGTCTTTTAAGAGACTTTTGGATAGGTACATGGAGCTTAGAAAAATAGAGGGCTATGGGTAAGCCTAGTAATTTCTAAGGTAGGGACATGTTCAGCACAACTTTGTGGGCCGAAGGGCATGTATTGTCTTTTAGGTTTTCTATGTTTCTATTGCTGGCCTTCGTTAGTCAGGGCATTTAGTATAGGAATTGGGAAATTGTGTTGTAGTTGTATAAAATATTGGTGAGGCTACACTTGGAGTATTGTATACAGTTTTGGTAGCTCTGTTATAGGAAGGACATTATTAAAGCAGAAAGAGTGCAGAAAAGATTTACCAGGATGTTGCCTGGACTCGGGCATATTAGCAACATTTAAAAGCATTCTAGGTAAGTATATTGATTGGAGAGGTTTAGAGGGCTGTTGGCCAATTGCAGGCAGATAGAAGGAACTCACTGGGCAACACAACAAGAATAGATTAAGGGGCTTGTTACTGAATGTTGTTCTGATTAAAGTTCAAATTTGGTCTGTTGTACTGGTAGTTAATCCATGTTTGTTCGCACGGCTAACCACCGCTGGGCAATGTTTGAGTTATCATGTTACAATAAAAGCTCTTGTATTGGTCCATGGACACGTTGGGCTGAATGCAGGAAATTGAGACCAGTTGAGTGGATACTGTGGTTTGCATGGACTGATGGGCCAAAAGGCCTATATTGTACTATTTTTCTGTATGACACTACCTGTTTGACTGGAGCTAAGCAGTGAGGCTCAGGTGTCTGTCTTAGCTCCGTTGCTGACTGGATATTTATATCCAGACTGATTCACAGATGTGGTTAACCTATCTCGGACCCACAGCATTCATCCCGGAGTCAGTTCTGAGGGTAGGGGAGGGTGGTATCTCAGCAGGGTCATCGGCTCTGCACTCCACTCTCCATCCCTTCCCTTCGGCTGCACTACCCACACAGTTCCCACTCATCTCCCTCCACCCTCTCTTTCTCCATTCCAACTCAGGAGACAGTGAGGGAAGGAAGAAATCTCAACAGGGTCATCTGTTTCTGACACACTGCACCCAGTCTCTGTCCACACATTAAATCAACTGCATCCTGTTCTTCCATCCCACCTGTCTGTCTCAGAGGCTTTCTCTGTTTCTGTCCCTCTCTTTGTCTATACTGTTCTCTCTTCCTGTCTGTCTTATCTTTCTGTCTCCCCCTCACTCTCTATATTGCTCCGTCTCCCTCTTGCTCTGTCTTCCTTACGCCCCCTTCCCTCTCGTGTCCCCCCTGAGCTCCCCCCCTTGCCCCCCCTTGCATCCTCTCTGTCTCTCTTGCTCTGTGTGAGTGTCTGTCTGTCTGTCTGTCTCTCTCTCTCTCTCTCTTTCTTTCCCTCTCTCTCTCCTTTCTTTCCCTCTCTCTCCTCTTTCTTTCCCTCTCTCTCTCTCTCTCTCTCTCTCTCTCTCTCTCTCTCATCGTCAGTCTATCCCACTCCCTCCCTCTACCCCCTATTCATCATGCCAGGGAGATTAGACCGGGGAGGGGTCAGTTAGTGCAGTGATTGGCTGAGGGCTGTGCTGATGCTGCAGGGTTGCAGTGTAAGTCGGGTTGTGCAGCAAAGCAGCGCTGGGACACAGTGTTTCCTCCCTGGCCCATGGACAGCTCCCGTGCTATCCAGCAGGAAATCAGCTCTCTCAAAGGTGTGTGTGTGTATGTCTGGGCCTTGGGCAAGGGTGCTGGTGTGTGTTGTGAAGGGATTGGAGAAGGTTCAGTGTGTGCAGGGGAGAGGATGTGGAGGGGGCAGTGCGATCTGAAGAGGCATGGGGGGGTCGTGATGTGTGGGCAGGGTGTCAGTAGGAGGAAGGGGAGGGGCAGTGTGGTAGGAGATGGTAGGGACAAGTAGGGGAAAGCAGGAGAGGAAGTGTGGTAGGGGTTGGGCAGGGCAGATTACGGATGGGTAGGGGACACAAAGTGGGGAGTGGACAGGTAAGGGAAGGGGGGAGAGGAAGTGTGGTAGGGGAGAGTAGGGACAGGTAGGGGACATAAAGGTGGTGCGGAGTGTACAGGTAGGGGAAGGGGTAGAGGGCAAGTAAGGGAGAGTAGGGACGGATAGGGACTCAAAGACGAAGTGGGGAGGGGTAGTGCGGTAGGGGATAGGTAGGGGACGATGGGGAGGGGTAGTGCAGTAGGGGACGCTGGGGAGGGGGAAAGGGGAGGGGAAGTGCAGTAGGGATGGTGGGGAGGGGTAGTGCGGTAGGGGATGGGTAGGGGACGATGGGGAGGGAAAGTACAGTAGGGACGGTGGGGAGGGGTAATGCAGTAGGGGACGGTGGGGAGGAGTAGTGTAGTAGGGATGGTGGAAGGGTAGTGCAGTAGGGGATGATGAGGAAGGGGAAAGGGGAGGGTAAGGGTAGGGGACAAAGGGAAAGGGGAGGGGAAGTGCAATAGGGATCGTGGGGAGGGGTATTGCGGTAGGGGATGGGTAGGGGACCATGGGGAGGGGAAGTGCAGTAGGAATGGTGGGGAGGGATAGTGCGATAGGGGATAGGTAGGGGATGATGGGGAGGGGTAGTGCAGTAGGGGACGATGGGGAGGGGAAAGGGGAGGGGAAGTGCAGTAGGAATGGTGGGGAGGGATAGGGGACGATGGGGAGGGGTAGTGCAATAGGGGATAGGTAGGGGACGATGGGGAGGGGTAGTGCAGTAGGGGACGATGGGGAGGGGAAAGGGGAGGGGAAGTGCAGTAGGAATGGTGGGGAGGGATAGGGGACGATGGGGAGGGGTAGTGCAGTAGGGGACGATGGGGAGGGGAAAGGGGAGGGGAAGTGCAGTAGGAATGGTGGGGAGGGATAGTGCGATGGGGGACGATGGGGAGGGGTAGTGCAATTGGGGATGGGTCTTGCATGGTAAGGATAGGGAGGGGAAGGGGAGAGGACACTGGTAGGCACAGAGGTGGAGAGATCTGTCGGGAAAGGGAAGGAGAAAAATGAAGTTGGTGTGATGTAGGGGACGGGTTCTGCTGTAGTGCTGACACTGCACTGTTTTTGGACACAGCACCACCGACTGTACAAACCCCTCATTACTGCAAATAAGCTGCATTGCTGCAGCAGAAATGCACAGGGGGCTGCTGCGGCTGAGAGCTGGTGCTGCAGAGCAATCTGTCCTGAGAGGAGGGGAGAGTGGTGACAGGGCAGGGTGGGGGGAAAGGGCAGGTGTGGGGGTGGAGGAGAAAGGGCAGGCAGGGTGGGGGGAAAGGGCAGGTGTGGGGGTGGGGGGAAAGGGCAGGCAGGGTGGGGGGAAAGGGCAGGTGTGGGGGTGGGGGGAAAGGGCAGGTGGGGTGGGGGAGAAAGGGCGGGTGTGGGGGTGGAGGAGAAAGGGCAGGCAGGGTGGGGGGAAAGGGCAGGTGTGGGGGTGGGGGGAAAGGGCAGGTGGGGTGGGGGAGAAAGGGCGGGTGTGTAGGTGGGAGAAGAAGCTAACTGAACACGGATTCAGAGGTTGTGGCAGTAGGGTCCATCAATCCTGCGAGTGTGAGGGGACAGAGAGACGATCGATCCCAAGTGTGTTCGCTACCCCTGCCATTTGAGAACAACTTCTTCTGTGGGTCATATCTATTCTGCATTTTGTGAATTATTCCCACAAACTTCAGCCATCTCTGCTCTGCTGTTATCCTCCTCCAGTCCAGCTGGGCAAGCTCCTCTCTCATGCCTCTGTAATTCCCTTTATTCCATTGTGATACCTATACATGTGACATGTGCTTCTCCCTCTCAAATTGCAGCATGAACTCAATCGTATTATGAATCTAGCCTCCTTAGGGTTCCTTTACATTAAGCACCCTAATAAGATCTGGGTTATCATAAACCACCCAATCTCAAGATAGCCTTTTCTCTAAGTAGACTCAAGCACAAGTTGCTCTAAAAAGCTGTCTTGTAGGCATTCAACAAGTTCCCTCTCTTGCGTTCTGACACCAACCAACCTGATATTCCCAATCCCCTTGCATATTGAATTCTCTATTACAATTGTGTCTTTACCCTTAATATATGCCTTTTCCAGCTCCCAGGGATTCTTTTGATCAAGTGTTGTTAGCAGTGGGAAGGGGCAGTATATCCCAGGTGTGTGAGGAGCAGAGGGACTATCGATCCTGGTGGTGAGGGGAGAGTGAGACATTCGATCCCGGGTGTGTGAGGGGTCAGACAGAGGTGACCGATCCTGGGTGTGTGAGACAGGGAGATGACCAATCCCGGGTGTGTGAGACAGGGAGATGACTGATCCCGGGTGTGTGAGAGACAGGGAGATGACCGATCCCGGGTGTGTGAGGGAACAGACAGTGGTGATCGATCCTGGGTGTGTGAGAGACAGGGAGATGACCGATTCTGGGTGTGTGAGGGGACAGAGAGAAGTGATCGATCCCGGGTGTGTGAGGGGAAAGACAGTGGTGATCGATCCTGGGTGTGTGAGAGACAGGGAGATGACCGATTCTGGGTGTGTGAGGGGACAGAGAGAGGTGATCGATCCCGGGTGTGTGAGAGACAGGGAGATGATCGATCCCGGGTGTGTGAGGGACAGGGAAATGACCGAACCCAGGTGTGTGAGAGACAGGAAGATGATCAATTCCGAGTGTTGAGGGACAGGGATATGATCCAAATTGGGAGTGTGAGGGATAGGGAGATGACCGTTCCCAAGCATGTGAGGGAATGGAAAGATAATCCATATCAGGTGTGTGAGGGGATCCCGGATGTATGCAGGTACAGGGTGATGTTGATAGCGGGTGTATGAGGGGACAGAGAGACAATCAGTCCCAGGTGTGTGAGAGTCCTGGAGATGGGGACATGTTGGGAGAGGGAGAGAATGGTGGGTTCTTGGACACAAGGAGATGATGTAAGGGTTTTTTGGGAGTCAGAAGAAGGGAGCTTGTGTGGAGAATATTAGTGGGGTTGGAGGAGAATATTCACTGTCAACAATTTGACATTTTTCAATGGACTGATATTCTCAGTGGGTCCATGTGAAGTGAAATGCCAGAGACCATCTTGTTCCCCCACAAACCCCCAACTCTGCCCCCCAGTTTGTCCCATCACCCCAACTTGCCCTCCACCTTGCCCTCTCCCCACTACCAGCTCCCCCTCCCCTCCCCCCTGCTCCTTGCCCCATCCCCCTCCCCCTACCCCCTCCTATTTTGATGCAGTCCTCTGATCTTAGACTCCCCCACCATAGGATACATCCTCTCCATGCACTTTGTTGAGACCTTTAATAGTTGATAGGTTTCAATGAGATTTCCCCATCACTCTTCTGAATTTCAGTGAGAACAGTGCCGGAGCCATCAAATACCCTTCACAGGATATCCCTCTCATTCCTGGAATCATTCTTGTGAAGTTCTCAGGGAATGGTGAGGTTCAGTGGGGAGCTGTATGTGAGAGTCCTTCGGGAGTAAATCCCGGCCGTTGCAGTGTAGAATGCGATATCATCAGTCTGGCAGAGAGGGCTGTCCGTGAGTCACGAGGCTGCAATGGCCTGTCTACTTTAGGTTGGAATTTAACTAAAGTTTCAGCTTAAAGTGGCACTGAGAGTGGTTTCCTCAACTGAGCCTTGTCCTGGTGGGCCCCACGGGCACTGTTGGGAACCCCTGAAACTCCTCACACTGTCTGTTCCTGTCGCTGAATATCCTGATGTCCTGACCCATGTCACTTACCACTCCCCTCCCCAGTCTTCGCCCTTTGCATCCAGCCCCCCCCACCCCCGGCTGTGCAACAGGGTGTGGTAATGTTGGGTCCCAGTGTGGCTGTCAGGCTGCCAGTACAGGTGCGGCTGAGCCACTCTTTTATGGCTGTTCAAATTCCAGACCGTGTAGGAAGTGCAGAATCACCTCGCACTGTGCAACCAAACACAGCCCCACAGTAACGCAGACTGTGCCCTGCGTCACCACTGGTTCTGGCAGCCTGGAAAACTTTCTGTTATGTACCACCGACACCAAGGTAAATGGGCAGGAGGATTGCAGATGGCTGTGGAGAGGTTGACTCATCATGGGTGGGGGAGGTGTGAAGGGGACTGGGCTCACAGGGGCCAGATTCAGATACTCACTGGGTGAACAGGACTGACAGGGCACAGGCTGGGCTCACCGTAGGTGGGGTGAATGGAGTTCACAGTTGGTAGGGTGTGTAGAGGGGACACTGGGCTCACACTGGGTGGGGGTGTATAGAGCGGACACTGGGCTCACACCGGGTGGGGGTGTGTGGAGGGAACACTGGGCTCAGTGGGCGGGGGTGTATAGAGGGAACTGAGTGAATGGAGTCGACACAGGGTTCATGGCCCTGTCCTTCCTGCGTGGAGCTGGCCCAGAGGAGAAACTGCCCCATACAGAACTGTAGCCTTCAGGGAGGGGACACATCTGTTGGATCTCTGATGAGGGGTCACGTGTTAGATATCTTCGGGGATGGGTTACGTGTGTTGGATCCATGTGATGTGGGGCTCACATGTTGGATCTCTGAACGGTCATCTGTGTTGGATATATTCAGTGAGGGGACACATGTTTGGATCTATGTCATGTGGGGATCATAGAAAAATGCAGCACAGGAACAGGCCCTTCGGTCCATCTAGTCTGTCTGAACCATTTAACTGCCTCGTCCCATTGACCTGCACCCAGGCTATACCCCTCCCATCCATGGACCTATCCAAAGCAACATGCATAAAATGCTGGAGGAACCCAGCAGGTCATGCAGCATCTATGGAAAAGAGTAAACAGTTGACATTTTAGGCCACAATAATTCTTCAGGACTAAGAAGGAAGGGGGAGTATGCCTGAAGTTCTTCCAGCATTTTGTGTGAATTGCTTTGGATTTCCAGCATCTGTAGACTTTCTTGTGTTTGTCATGTACCTATCGAAACTTCTCTAAAGTTGTAGACCGGTTATATTCTGCATGGAGGCTGGTGACCAGTGGTGTGCCTCAGGGAACTGTTCTGGAACCTTTACTCTTCGTGATTTTTATAAATGACCTGGATGAGGAACTGAAGGGATGGGTTAGTAAGTTTGCTGATGAAACAAAGGTTGGGGGTATTGTGGATAGGGTGGAGGGCGTCAGAGGTTACACCGGGACATTGATAGGATGCAAAACTGGGCTAAGAAGTGGCAGATGGAGTTCAACCCAGATAAATGTGAAGTGGTTCATTTTGGTAGGTCAAATATGATGGCAGAATATAGTATTAATGACAAGACTCTTAGCAGTGTGGAGGATCAGAGGGATCTTGGGGTCCGAGTCTATAGGACACTTAAAGCAGCTGCGCAGGTTGACTCTGTGGTTAAGAAGACGTACACTGTATTGGCCTTCACCAATCGTGTAACTGAGTTTAGGAGCCGAGAGGTAATGTTGCAGCTATATAGGACCCTGGTCAGACCCCACTTGGACTACTGTGCTCAGTTCTAGTCATCTCACTCCAGGAAGGATGTGGAAACCATAGAAAGGGTGTAGAGGAGATTTATAAGGATGTTGCCTGGATTGGGGAGCATGCCTTATGAAGACAGGTTGAGCGAACTCAGCCTTTTCTCCTTGGAGCCACAGAGGATGAGAGGTGACCTGATAGAGGTGAATAAGATGATGAGAGGCACTGATCATGTGGATAGTCAGAGGCTTTTTCTCAGGGCTGAAATGGCTGCCACAAGAGGACACAGGTTTAAGGTGCTGGGGATATAGGTACAGAGGAGATGTCAGGGGTAAGTTTTTTACTCAGAGAGTGGTGTGTGCGTGGAATGGGCTGCCAGCGATGGTGGTGGAAGTGGATACAATCGGATCTTTTAAGAGACTCTTGAATAGGTACACAGAGATTAGAAAAATAAAGGGCTATGTGTAACCCTAGTAATTTCTAAGGTAGGGATATGTTCGGCACAACTTTGTAGGCTGAAGGGCCTGTATCATGCTATAGGTTTTCTATGTTGCTCTGTTCTGTTAAGCATTGAAATTGATTCCGCACCCACCACTTGCGCTGGTAGCTCATTCCACATTTTCACTACCTTCTGAGTGAACAAGATCCCCCTCATGTTCCTCTTAAATATTTCACCTTTTACCCTTGACCCATCTGCACGCAGCCTCAGTGGAACAAGCCTTTCTTGCATTTTTTCCTATCTGCACCCTCATATTTATGTATACCTCTAGCAAACCTCTCCTCATTCCCTTCACTCCAGGGAATAAACTTACCTGTGTAACCTTTCTCGATAACTCAGGTCCACAAATCCCAGCAACATCCTTGTAAATTTTCGCTGTATTTGCTGACCAGCCTCCCATATAGGACTTTCTCAAAGGCCTTGCGAACAGAAAATTATGAATATGGGCCTTGAAGCTCTCCCCTCAGCCTCCTCTATCCAGGGAAAACAGTCCAAGCCTATGTAACCCCCTGGGTCACCTCAGGCTCGCTCAACTCATTCTCGTCTAGGGGGAGCAGCCTTCGGCCCTGCCAAACTGGGTAATCAGCTTGTGTGGATGCTGTGTGATGTCCCCGCCTCGCCCAAAAACAGACAGTACACCATAAGCGATTAAATGAGTACAATTTATAAAGGTTACTATAACTAAGTGATTAATAATGATACAGTATATATGAAGAGAAAAAATAAAGAAATGGCGCCAAACTTATCAAAGTCCAAACCATTTCATGCACAATCGTTGGAGCTCAATTACTTAAGTCTTCTGGCCACCATTCGATCCCCTCCGAACTCCTCGACTCGCAGCTCAGGACCCTCCGAGTGGTCAACCAAGCACATCTAGCTTCATCCCCCCTCCTCGGCGTACCTCCGGGCCTCGGACCCCAGCTTGGGGTCCGATCCTCGCCCAGTTTACAGCATTGCGTCCTCTCTCTCAACTCCCTCGTGCCGATCTCCCAAAAGCCCGTCAACAAAAGCTTACAGACTCAGAAGAAAGAATGTTAATCCCCATTTGGTTTACAAAGGAATACCATTCTCATTATCAGTAAATTTTAACCCAAACAAGCTTCCAGCACTCTCTCTCAACAAAGGAGCATTCCTGCTAGTTAACAAAACAAAAGAAGCCCTTTTGATTACATACACAGTAACAAAGAAAAAGAAGAAACCCCCTTTACACTCTCCCCCCAAATAGTCATGTCCTCATGACTATTAAATAACTCGCCACCTTTCCTCCCAACACACCGTAACCCAAGCACAAACAGTGACATCTCCTCCCCACACAGTAAACCTCACGCCCTGTTCCTCAGGCGCTACTTAGGCCAACTATCTGGGAGTTCCCTAACCCTTCTGAGACCTCCGTACCCCCTCACCTAAACCCTTCAGGCTCGGACACAACTTGGGATACCTTGGGCCCACTACCAACTCCTCTCTCAACCTCTCACTCATGCCCCACACTGCACACAGCTAACCCTCCCTGCTACACCTGACTCAATGGGAGACGGGCCAAAGGTCTCTTCCTCAATCAAGGGAAAGTCAGCAAAAGGCAACATGTACCACACATCCAGCACATTATCCATCGAATCTGTATTCTTCCTCATTTCTGCGATCGGTAGCTGCTGTTTGATCTTCTCCAAACGGAAACACGTGGCCTGCACTGCTCCCGCAGTCTCTTCAGCCTCCTGTTCAGTATTCACTGCACTTCTCTCCAGCTTTTTCTTCCTCATGACTTCTTCCAGATCAACTTTCAGGTTTTGCACTTCATTTGAACTATCGATGGTCATCTTCAGGTTCCCTTCAAGCTTCCGCTTCTCTCTTCTGAGATTTGTCTGTAATTTCTTCACCTCCACAAACTCCCCTCTCCAGGTTCTCAGTTCATTATTGCCCCCAGTCAGACAACTTTCTTCATTCTCTCCAAATTGTAAGTCTTCCGAATGGTTCCACATCACTTTCTCCAGTCTCTCAGTCTTCATTTCAAACTTGATTCCGTAGATACAGTCACTCACGAGCTGCGACCTTCGCCAGCCCTGGCACGTGTCCAGAAAACACTTTAACTCAGTAGTTCTCAGCTGCTCCTGCAACGACCTCACTTCATATTCTCCTGAGGCAAATCCAAACACCAAGAGATCGTCCACATACACCAAAACTCCAAACGCCTCCACATCCCCTATGGTCTTCCACCTGCCCCGCAGGAAGGTTGCAAGGGCTCCAGATATGCCCTGTGGCATCTTTTCGGACCGGAAGACTCCTAGGGAATTTATAACGGCTGTCTTCTCTTTGTCAGCCTCACTCATCGGGATCCGGCAACATCCACTCCTCAGATCCAGCACCTTAAACCACGTCGCACCACTCAGACAGGCCATCGCCTCTTCGGCCCTCAGGGCCATATTCTGGTCACTGACAGTGCGCCTCTTCAACGCACTATAATCCACACACACACTACCTACGTCTTCCACAGCTGTAGGGGCCAGTCGCCGCAACCTCTCTCTCTCCAAGGTGTCTTCAGCAGTCAACTCCCCTCCCTCGTGGTATTTCGCAGCGTCCACTAAGAGGGTCTCACCCTCAGATACTTCCCCCAGGCCGTACCACCACTGGCTCTTGTTTGAATTCGGTATCGGCCCAATGCTGCTGCACTCGTCCGCACAAGCAGCGAAACTCTGGGTGCATCGACAATGCCTCCAAACAGCGCTCACCCGCCTCCTCCGGGCAGGCCCCCAAGCGCACCAGCAGGATATTGGTTCTCTCTAGAACAGAAATGCTGCCCGTCTCAACAGTGTCCGGACACATCAGCATTAACGATTCATGAACCTCAGTCTCCTCCACATTTGCCTCTAAGAACTCCATTTTCACTGACCAACAACCGTCGTCTGGATAATCACCGGCACTGGTACCCCGAATCTCCAGTGTCCTCAATGTCGTCAAGGGTAAATGCTTCCAATAACGGTTATAAAACAAACTGTACAGCAACTTAACCGGCGCCCCGGTGCCAAGGATGGCTTTAACTTGACTTCCATCCATCCATAACAACACCTGTGCGCTTGGTCCCTCTAAGCCTTCAGGAATAGGGTCTGCTCCTTTCGGGAGTTCGTTGATACATTGCTGGGAACGTGCTCCCCCAGAGACCCCAAGCCGTTCCCCCACTGGGCCTCCTCTAAGTTTCCCGACACCTCTCGAATCAACGGAACAACTGATCCCCTTGACAGATCCCCTTGGCAACGCAAGCAATTTATCTGCCCCCCTAGGCAAAAGGGATACCCTAAAAACTTTCCACCAATCTCCTGCCACGGATATGATAAGCCCCCCAGCTGTGGCATTTGACTTCCAGTCGAACCACACGCATTTTCCCACACTTTCCCAGAACTGGCAGCTATCACTTCGAGGTAATTGAGCCCGACAGTTCAACAAAGTCACCAGCCCACCTACTCAAACTTTCAACCCGTCCCTGTCGCTTTTCCTCACCAAGCACTGCCACTCACCCAACAACTGAAGAGTCTGCTCCGCCCACGCCTCTGCCCCTTTAGGGCTGGACATTATTCCAACAACCGGGCAGAGCCCACCACTGCTGAAACATCCCAACCTGTCACTCCTCACTCTCCAAACAGTACCACCATGGTCCCACCACCATTTCGTCAGCACTAGTCGGAACTCGAACAACGACCTCCAGGCTACCAACAGCAGCCACCCCACCCAACACACACGCAGTGATAACCAGCAATCGCACACCCACAAAGGCACATCATCTCTTCGCCGCAGACACAATTTAAAGAGGGTGATCACTCAGCTTCCACAGAAATCAATCCCGGACGAGCACCTCACAATGTAACCGCCTGGGTCACCTCAGGCTCGCTCAACTCGTTCTCATCTAGGGGAAGCAGCCTTCGGCCCCGCCAAACTGGGTAATCAGCTGGTGTGGATGCTGTGTGATGTCCCCGCCTCGCCCCAAAACAGACAGTACACCATAAGTGATTAAATGAGTACAATTTATAAAGGTTACTATAACTAAGCGATTAATAACAATACAGTATATATGAAGAGAAAAAATAAAGAAAAGGCGCCAAACTTATCAAAGTCCAAACCACTTCGTGCACAACCGTTGGAGCTCAATTACTGAAGTCTTCTTGCCACCATTCGATCCCCTCCGA
Organism: Hypanus sabinus; assembly: GCF_030144855.1. Classification (NCBI taxonomy): domain Eukaryota; kingdom Metazoa; phylum Chordata; class Chondrichthyes; order Myliobatiformes; family Dasyatidae; genus Hypanus; species Hypanus sabinus. The sequence continues at coordinate 506,121 of NC_082711.1, read as the reverse complement.
ACTCCTCGACTCGCAGCTCAGGACCCTCCGAGTGGTCAACCAAGCACATCTAGCTTCATCCCCCCTCCTCGGAGTACCTCCGGGCCTCGGACCCCAGCTTGGGGTCCGATCCTCGCCCAGCTTACAGCATTGCGTCCGCTCTCTCAACTCCCTCGTGCCGATCTCCCAAAAGCCCGTCAACAAAAGCTTACAGACTCAGAAGAAAGAACATTAATCCCCATTTGGTTTACAAAGGAATACCATTCTCATTATCAGTAAATTTTAACCCAAACAAGCTTCCAGCACTCTCTCGCAACAAAGGAGCATTCCTGCTAGTTAACAAAACAAAAGAAGCCTTTTTGATTACATATACATACATAGTAACAAAGAAAAAAGAAGAAACCCCCTTTACACCTATACATCCTCTCCTCATAGCTCAATCTTAGTAATGTTGACCTAAATATCTGCACCACCCTCCGTAGCTTAATGAGATCTGTCCTATAAGCTGGCAGACACAACTAGGCACACTGCTCCGTGTGGCTGCACGAACTTCTTGTATAGCTTATCTCAGTGGACTGACTGATGAAGGCCACTGTGTGAAACACCACCTTCATCAGCCTGTTGACCTGTATCACCACTTTCAGGGAACCATGTCCCTGTACCCCATTGTCTCCATTTTACAACACTCTCCAAGGCCCTGACATTCAAAGTGTAAGTCTTGTCCTGGTTTGATTTCCCAAAATGTATCACTTTGTACTTAGAACATAAGACATAGGAGTAGAATTAGGCCATTCAGCTCATTGAGTCTGCTCTGCCATTCAATCCTGGCTAGCATGAGAGGGCACAGTTTTGTGGCGCTTGAAAGTAGGTACAGAGAAGATGTCAGGGGTACGTTTTTTATGCAGAGAGTGGTGAGTGCGTGGAATGGGCTGCCGACAATGGTGGTGGAGGCAGATACGATATGGTCTTTTGAGAGACTCCTGGTGAGGTATATTGGTGGTGGCATCCGTTGGTCTCGAGAGACCATGGATCTGTGCCTGGAGTCTCCAGGGCGCAGGCCTGGGCAGGGTTGTATGGGAGACCGGCAGTTGCCCAAGCTGCAGGCCTTCCCCTCTCCACGCCACCGATGTTGTCCAAGGGAAAGGCACTAGGAACCATACAGCTTGACACCAGTGACGTCGCAGAGCAATGTGTTGTTAAGTGCCTTGCTTAAGGACACCAACACGCTGCCTCAGCTGAGGCTCAAACCAGTGACCTTCAGGTAGAATGGGCTGCCGACAACGGTGGTGGAGGCAGATACGATAAGGTCATTTGAGAGACTCCTGGTTAGGTATATGGAAAAATAGAGGGCTATGGGTAACCCTTGGTAATCTCTAAAGTAAGTACATGTTCAGCACAGCATTGTGGGCTGAAGGGCCTGTATTGTGCTGCAGGTTGTACAGGGTTAATGGTCGGTTACTTAAGAGTGTGGATGAACTGAGGGACCTTGGGGTTCAAATCCATACATCCTTCAAGGTCGTTGCACAGGTTGATAGGATAGTTAAGAAGGCCTATGGGATGCTGGGCTTCATTAATAGGGAGATTGAGTTCAAGAGTAGAGAGGTCACGTTGCAACTCTACAAATCTCTGGTGAGACACACTTAGAGTATTGTGTTCAGTTCTGGTCACCTCATTATAGGAAGGATGTGGAAGCTATGGAGAGGGTGCAGAGGAGATTTACCAGGATGTTGCCTGGATTGGAAATCAAGTCTTATGAGGCAAGGTTAGCAGAGCTGGGACTTTTCTCTTTGAAGCGTAGAAGGATGAAAGGAGACTTGATAGAGGTCTACAAGATTATGAGAGGCATAGACAGGGTGGATAGCCAGTACCTGTTTCCCAGGGCATATGTACAAAATTAAGGGAGGGAAGTTTAGGGGAGACATCAGGGGTAAGTTTTTTACACAGAGGGTTGTGGGTGCCTGGAATGACTTGCCAGGGATGCTGTTGGAGGCTAAAACATTAGGGGTATTTAAGAGCCTCTTGGACAGCCACATGGATGAAAGAAAAATACAGGGTTCAAGTCAAGTCAAGTCAAGTCACTTTTATTGTCATTTCCACCATAACTGCTGGTGCAGTACATAGTAAAAATGAGACAATGTTTTTCAGGACCATGGTGTTACATGAAACAATACAAAAACTACACTGAACTACGTAAAAAAAAATACAGAGGAAAAAAAAACCACACACACACACAACTAAACTAGACTTTTTGAATTATTGATAGTGCATCAGTGTGTCAAAGGGTCTATAATGTGCTGTAGATTTTCTCTGTTCTGTGTTTTATGTTTTTCTGCTTCTGAATTTTCAGATGTAATGATTATAACCGTGTACTTTATAGAATCAAAGGTGGGGGGAGCTGTTCAAATTGGTTTTTTATACTTTTTATAAGATATTATTGGAATTAATGCAAGATTAAAGTCATAGTTTTAAACATAGTTTCTTTTTACTGATATAATTTGTATTTTTATCAATTTATATCTTTTAAAAACATGTTTTTCACAGTATGTGGTGGTTCGTCCCCACATTGACGGGAATATTACATAACGGCTTGTCACCTTTTGTTTTTTAATTGGCTAAGTGATCTAGGAATAATAGTGCATAGTTCCCTGAAGGTGGAATCTCGTGTGGATAGGGTGGTGAAGAAAGCTTTTGGTATGCTGGCCTTTATAAATCAGAGCATTGAGTATAGGAGTTGGGATGTAATGTTAAAATTGTACAAGGCATTGGTAAGGCCGAATTTGGAGTATTGTGTACAGTTCTGGTCACCGAAATATAGGAAAGATGTCCGTAAAATAGAGAGAGTACAGAGAAGATTTACTAGAATGTTACCTGGGTTTCAGCACCTAAGTTACAGGGAAAGGTTGAACAAGTTAGGTCTTTATTCTTTGGAGCATAGAAGGTTGAGGGGGGAACTTGATAGAGGTACTTAAAATTATGAGGGGGATAGATAGAGTTGACGTGGATAGGCTTTTTCCATTGAGAGTAGGGGAGATTCAAACAAGATGAGTTGAGAGTTACCGGGCAAAAGTTTTGGGGTAACACGAGGGGGAATTTCTTTACTCAGAGAGTGGTAGCTGTGTGGAACGAGCTTCCAGTAGAAGTGGTAGAAGAGGTGGGTATCAGAGTGGAGGCGGTCGACCAGGACAGGCAGGAGAGTATCAGGAATACAAATCTGACCTGCTGGGGTCTTCCAGAGGCCCGTTGCGTTTTTAATAATACAACCATGTTTCTTCCAAACATCAATTTCCATCGCAGGGGCGTCCCCCTGTAATCGCGCGATGTCGGATATGTCTGGGCTATCAACCGGCTGCCTGGCAGGCAGAAGGCGAGGGGCCGAATCCACAGTTACTATTTTAGAGGAGGAGGCTCGCTTGGCTGCCAGGTCTGCTCTAGCATTGCCTTTACTAACGGGAGAGTCATCGGATAAGTGGGCGGCACATTTTATAATAGCAAGCTTACCGGGGAGCTGGATGGCTTTGAGCAAATTGTCAATGTAGGGGTCGTTGGCAATGCTTTTGCCAGCCGACGTTTGGAAGCCCCGCTGCGCCCATAGTGTGCCAAATGCATAGCGTGAATCCGTGTAAATATTGGCTGTCTGACCCGAGGCGAGGATGCATGCGCGAGTGAGGGCGAGAAGCTCAGCCTGTTGGGCCGAGACTGGTGGGTGGAAGGCTGCTGCCTCCAGGGTGGGGTCACAATGGCACAACCTGATTGCCGGACACCATCCGGGGAGACAGAGGACGAGCCGTCCACAAAAATTATCAGGTCTGGATTGTCGGACTCAATGTCCTGGAGGTCTGGCCGCGGAGAAATGAGGAAGTGGTTTCGCTCTACGCAGGAGTGGGGAGGCTCGGGTAGAAGGTCAGGCGGGTGATCCACAAAGGTAGCAGGGTTAAGTGTGGTACAATAGGGGAACGTCAGCAACGGATTATGGATAAGAGCAATCTCATAGCGGCAGAGTCTCGCCTGAGTGACATGTTGAGTTTGGTGTGTGGTTAGAAGGGCAGTTACCGCATGGGAAGAGTAGACCGTCACTGGTTGATTTAGGGTTAAGTTGGATGCTGCAGTGACCATAAGATAAATGGCAGGAAGAATTTGAGTGCACGGGGGGTATCCCTGGGCTACTGGGTCCAGCAGCACTGAATAATAGGCAACCGGATGCCGCTGGTCCCCATGTGTCTGGGTGAGAATAGCTGTTGCACATAAATCAACTATGGAAATGTAGAGCTGAAAAGGCCTGTCATACAGTGGCTAACCCAGTGCAGGTGGGGCAGAAAGGGAGACCTTAAGAGAGTTAAAAGCGGCTGATTGGTGCTCGTCCATTATCAAGGGAGAGGGGGCCTTTGGAGAGGTTAAAGGGGTGAGTAGCTTAGTCAGGCATGCAGCGTTAGGGATCCACTGCCTGCAAAAGTTCACTAGCCCAAGGAATTTACGCATTTGCTTCAGAGTCTGTGGAGGGGGTGTCAGGGTTATGGGTCGAGTTCTGTCAACTGTAAGTGCTCGATCTGCGGCACTAAGTAGGACACCTAAAAACTTCACCTGTGTCTGAGTTTGTTTCACCTTTATCGGAGGAATCATGTATCCCAGGGAATGTAGGGCATGGAGGAGATAGTTTGTGCCCTCCTCACAGGCATGCTGAGTGTCGCTAGCCAAAAGCAGGTCATCAACATACTGGATGAGTGCTGAGTTTTTGGGGAAGGTGAGGTCCTTAAGTTGACCACAAAGGGTCTGGGAGAAAATAGTGGGGGAGTCCCTGAAGCCCTGGGGGAGTCGGATCCAGGTGTATTGGCGATCCTGGAAGGTGAAGGTGAATAAGCAGCGCGAATCCTCATGTAGGGGTATGGAGAAGAAGGCGTGTTGTAAATCTATAATGGTGAACCATCGTGCAGTGGCGGGTATCTGGCCCAGAATGGTTGCGTGGTTGGGGACAGTGGCATGTAGGGGAGGGATTATGTCATTAATTGCCCTTAAATCTTGCACAAGGCGCCACACGGGGCATCCGGGCTTTGGCACTGCTAAGATCGGGGTATTAAAGGACGAAAGGCAGGGAACTAGGACGCCCTGTTCTAAGAAGGAGGTAATAAGTGGGTGGACACCCTGAATGGCTTCTGCTTTGAGAGGGTACTGCGGGATCCGAGGCAATCGTGAGTTGGGCTTTACCTGTATCTGGATGGGAGCTACCTGGGTAAGGCCTACGTCGGTCTTGGAGGTTGCCCAGATCTCAGTGGGGGGTTCGCAGCAGGGGTCAGTCGGAGGCTGATGGTGGTACATGGTCCCTGAGGTGTCACATTGCTTGTCGAAAAAAAGAATACCACCACTATCCATTTCCTGCGGGTTTCCCGTCAGGGAAGAGTCTGCCTGCTGCAGCACCCTAAAGACGGCAGGGCCTAATTCCTTAGCTGCATGACCCTCATTTACGCGGAGGGTTATATGGGGGCTTATTCCAGGGGATTGCTGCCACAGGAAGTTGGGAACACGGGCGGCTAGGGCTGTGCCTGCCTCCGCAGTCACAATGGCAAAAACTGAAACTGGGAATTCAGTTCCCAAGTGTGGGGCAAACAAGGCTGCCAAGACCTCTGAGCATCCTGAAGGGTCGTATGCAAGGGTCACATGGGGAGTGTACGGGGGCTGGGTGACTGGTGAGCAGGAAGGGAGGTGGGTGAGGTCCAACGCCCACCATTGCGGGGGAATGTGAAGCCAGAACGTCCAATGGGTAGGAGGTTCGGTCAGGGTGAGACCATCACTGGTGCAGATAACGGTTAGATGGAAACGACAGAGTATATCCCTTCCTGCCAGGTTGACGCCCAAATTGGGGGTCACTGCAAATCTGATAGGAGACTCATGGTGGTTATAGTGAGCGGGGAGTTCTTCGGTCATCTGGAACTCCTGCACCAGAGCTGACAATCCCGAAAAGGGAAGTCAGGAGTGCATAAGGGGGAGGGACAATCATGGGTCAAGGGCGCAGGGGGAGCGGAAGGTTCTGAAGGTACAGGTGGGGCGGGATTCGCAGCCCCCGCAGGCGAAGGGACCTGCTGCTCCTCCTCCTCCTCCTCAGTGTCCTCATTAGGGTCAAATAGGGTCTGCAGCCCAGTCATATCCGGTGCTGGCCTTCTATCACCAAGTTTTACATTGTGATCATCAGTCCTACGCTGTTCATCATAGATTTCACATAAGGCCTTCAGTACCGGCCAGCCCAAGGGTTTTCTGTTACTATCATTGATGTGTATCTTTCTGTTTTTTGCATTCACCTCCCAGGAGGTCTGGCGGGAGCGCTCAATAAGTCTGCTGGCCACGGTTTACCACGTGTAATTAGATCTTTACATTTCTGTGAGATATTCTGTCACCACACCTGTCCCTCTGCTCGCTTATACTTCTCAAGATCCCAGGTTTCCCCTAATGGCCAAAGTTCATTCCCCAACTTCTTGTTCATCCGCACACTCAATCTCCATAAATCTGCCTCGTTTTCAGGGAATTCTTTACACATTTTCCACAATGGTGTATTTGGTCCTGATTTATCCAGAGTCTGGCCCATTTTGGTAACTTACTCTCGCATCCACTTCAGTGTCCTGACCTTCACGTGGCAGATTTCTGCTCTTAACAACCAGTCTAAGGCAGGATGCGGTTTCAGTTAGATGTTGGAACCAGATCTTAATCAAATTAAATATGTATTGCTCCGGAGCTTCCAACCCCAAACCCCACGCAGGGACTCTAACCCCGCTTCCTATACCAGGGGACTGGAACCCCAAACTCTATGCAGGGCCTCTAACCCCAACTTCTTAATCCAGGGGCCTCTAACCCCAACTTCTTAAACCAGGGGACTCGAACCCCAAACTCTATGCAGGGCCTCTAACCCCAACTTCTTAAACCAGGGGCCTCTAACCCCAACTTCTACGCAGTTCTTACCTGTTATCCGTGTCTACCAACTGAGGTTCTCCGTTTGGTCCGTGGAGGCCGTAGGATGGTCAGCCGGAGCCGAAGGGGTCGGAACGGGGAGTCAGAAAGAGACAGAGAAAAATCTCTCGGAGGGCCCTTCCGTCTCAACCCACTCATACCTGCCCACCGATCTCTTACGCCGGATCCCCGAACTGCCAGCCGTTTGGCTCTTGGCTGGCTCACCAAATTGTCAACCTGAAATTATTAATCTGCTCAGTTGAGGAAAAACATCAGAGACACGAAATTACCTCTGAAACAGTTTTTATTCAGAGAGGAGTTCGCAGCCCCACGCACTTCGGGTGTAAGGTAGCCAACTTCCAATTTGTCGGTTTACAAAGGTCATACTTATACCCAAAAGCAGGGTACTACATTCGCAAATATGGTTACCGATTCAAATTCATCAATTGATTGGCTATTGCATAGCTAAGTTCGCGAAATACTTGGAATAAGCATAGGCACAAGCGTGATACTTGGAATAGGTATGGACGCAAGCAAAACACTCGAAATAGGTATATAGCTCAAAATACTTTGCTGAACACATTGTCTTATTATGGTCGCAAGGTTCCTCTTCTTTGTGGTTGCCACATGCTGTCTGGAATCTTATTTTAGCTACCTTTTCCCAGTTCTACTACACTTCCCCAATGACGTATCCTTTCCCTGATCCTGACCGCATATTTTGCTACACTTACCCCTCGCCCACCCCATCTACACGTACCCCTTACCCTCTTCACATTCTCAACCCAACCTGTCCAAGTCACCCTGCATTCTCATAACATCCTCCTGACATTTCACACTGCCACCCAGCCTTGTGTCATCAGCAAATTTGCTAATGTTACTTTTAATCCCTTCATCTAAATCATTAATGTATATTGTAAACAGCTGCGGTCCCAGCACCAAACCTTGCGGTACCCCACTGGTCACAGCCTGCCATTCCGAAAGGGACCCGTTAATCACTACTCTTTGTTTCCTGTCAGCCAGCCAATTTTCAATCCATGTCAGTACTCTGCCCCCAATACCATGTGCCCTAATTTTGCCCACTAATCTTCAATGTGGGACTTTATCAAAAGCTTTCTGGAAGTCCAGGTACACTATATCCACTGGCTCTCCCTTGTCCATTTTCATAGTTACATCCTCAAAAAACTCCAGAAGATTAGTCAAGCATGATTTTCCCTTCATAAATCCATGCTGACTCGGACTGATCCTTCTACTGCTATCCAAATGTGTCATAATTTCCTCTTTTATAATTGACTCCAACATCTTTCCCACCACTGAAGTCAGGCTAACTGGCCTATAATTCCCTGTTTTCTCTCTCCCTCCTTTCTTGAAAAGTGGGACAACATTAGCCACCCTCCAATCAGCAGGAACTGTTCCTGAATCTATAGAACATTGGAAAATGATTACCAATGCATCCATGTTTTCTAGAGCCACCTCTTTAAGTACCCTGGGATGCAGGCCATCAGGTCCCGGGGACTTATCAGCCTTCAGACTCAACAGTCTATCCAACACTGTTTCTTGCCTAATATAAATTTCCTTCAATTCATCCTTTACCCTAGTTCCTTTGGCCACTATTACATCTGGGAGATTGTTTGTGTCTTCCCTAGTGAAGACCAGATCCAAAGTACCTGTTCAACTCATCTGCCATTTCCTTGTTCCCCATAATAAATTCACCTGTTTCTGTCTTCAATGGCCCAGTTTTGGTCTTAACTATTTTTTTTGGTATTCACTTACCTAAAGAAGCTTTTACTATCCTCCTTTATATTCTTGGCTAGTTTACCTTCATACTTAATTTTTTCTTAGCGTATTGCCTTTTTTGTTATCTTCTGTTGCTCTTTAAAAGCTTCCCAGTCCTCCGGTTTCCTGCTCATCTTTGCTATGTTATACTTCTTCTCTTTTATTTTTATACTGCCCTTTACTTCCCTCGTCAGCCACGGCCGCCCCTTACTCCCCTTAGGATCTTTCTTCCTCTTTGGAATGAACCGATCCTGCACCTTCTGCATTATTCCCAGAAATACCTGCCATTGTTGTTCCACTGTCTTCCCTGCTAGGGTATTGTTCCATTGAAATTTGGCCAGCTCCTCCTTCATAGCTCCATAGTTCCCTTTGTTCAACTGTAATACTGACACATCTGATTTTCCCTTTTCCTTCTCAAATTGTAGGTTAAAACATATCATATTATGGTCACTACCTCCTAATGGTTCCTTTACCTCGAGGTCCCTGATCAAATCCGGTTCATTGCACAACACTAAATCTAGAATTGCCTTCTCCCTGGTAGGCTCCAGTACAAGCTGTTCTAAGAATACATCTCGGAGGCACTCCACAAACTCCCTTTCTTGGGGTCCAGTACCATTCTGATTCTCCCAGTTTACCTGCATGTTGAAATCTCCTATGACAACTGTATCATTACCTTTGCAACATGCCAATTTTAACTCTTCATTCAACTTACACCCTACATCCAGACTGCTGTTTGGGGGCCTGTAGATAACTCCCATTAGGGTCTTTCTACCCTTAGAATTTCTCAGTTCTATCCATACTGACTACATCCCCAGATTCTATGTCCCCCCCCCCCCCTCGCAACGGACTGAATATCATTCCTCACCAGCAGAGCCACCCCACCCCCTCTGCCAGTCAGTCTGTCCTTTCGATAAGATGTATATTCTTGAATATTCATTTCCCAGGCCCTGTCCGCTTGAAGCCATGTCTCAGTTATTCCCACAACATTGTACTTGCCAATTTCCAACTGAGCCTCAAGCTCGTCTACTTTATTCCTTATACTTCGTGCATTCATATATAATGCTTTTAATTCGGTACTCCCCTCCCTTCATATCAATTCCTATTTCACTTGGCCATACTGTATGATCTCTTCTTGAGCTTTCTACTCCATTGATTCTGTTGTCCTTTTTAACTTTTCTTATTTTCACTTTCCCTTTAACTCCATCCTTATATTTCCAGTTCATCCCCTCCCCCCACTACTTAGTTTAAACACATCCGTGTTGCAGAGAGAGCATACAACAAAGCAAAAATTAGTGGGAAGATAAAGGATTGTGATGTTTTGAAAAACCTACAGAGAGCAATTAAAAAAAATCATTAAAAGGGAAAAGAAATATGAAAGCAAACTGGAAAATAATATCAAAGTGGATAGTAAAAGCTTTTGCAAGTGTGTATATAAAAAAAAGAAGAGACAGGATATAGGATCGCTAGAAAATGTGGCCAGAGAAATAATAATGGGGACAAGGTGATGGCAGATGAACTAAATGAGTATTTTTCATCACTTGTCACTGTGAAAGACACTAGCAGTGTGCCAGATGGTGTAGTGTGTGAAGGAAGAGAAGTGGGTACAATTACTATTACGAGGGCGAAGGTGCTCAAAAAGCTGAAAGACCTAAAAGTATATAAGCCACTCGGACCAGATGAACTGCAACCTAGGGTTCTGAAAGAGGTAGCATTAGAGATTGTGGAGGTATTAGAAATGATCTTTCTAAAATCATTGGACTCTGGCATGGTGCCAGAGGACTGGAAAATTGCAAATGTTATGCCACTCTTTAGGAAAGGAGGAAGGCAGCAGAAAAGAAATTTTAGACCAGTTAGCCTGACCTCAGTGGCTGGAAAGATGTTGGAGTCAATTGTTAAGGATGAGGTGATGGAGTACTTGGTGACACAGGACAAGATAGTACAAAGTCAGCATGGTTTCCTTCAGGGAAAATCCTGCCTGACTAACCTGTTGGATTTCTTTGATGAGATTAAGCGTAGGATAGATAAAGGGGATGTAGTGGATGTTGTACATTTGGACTTTCAGAAGGCCTTTGACAAGGTGCCACACATGAGGCTGCTTACCAAGTTAAGAGCCCGTGGACTTATAGGGAAGTTGCTGGCATGGTTAGAGCATTGGCTGATTGATAGGAGGCAGGGAGTGGGAATAAAAGGATCCCTTTCTAGGTGGATGCCAGTGACTAATAGTGTTCCACAGGGGTCAGCGTTGGGATGATTTCTTATATGCTGTATATAAATGATTTAGATGATGAAATAGATAGCTTTGTTGCCAAGTTTGCAGATGATACGAAGATTAGTGGAGGGGCAGGTAGTACTGAGAAACAGGTAGGATGCAGAAACATAGAAAATCTACTGCACAATACAGACCCTTCGGCCCATGAAACTGTGTCAAACATTTCCTTACCTGAGAAATTACTGAGGGTTATCCATATCCCTCTATTTTTCTGAGCTCCATATACCTGTTAAGGAGTCTCTTAAAAGTCCCTATCATACCTGCCTCCACCACCGTCGCCAACAGCCCATTTCACGCACTCATCGCTATCTGTGTAAAAAAAAACAAACAAACTTACCCCTGAGATCTCCTCTGTACCTACTTCCAAGCACCTTAAAACCATGCCCTCTTGTGCTAGCCATTTCAGTCCTGGGAAATAGCCTCTGACTGACTATCAACACGATCAATGCCTCTCATCATCTTATACTCCTCTATCATGTCACTTCTCATTGTCTTGTACACCTCTCTCAGGTCACCTCTCATCCTCCGTTGCTCCAAGGAGAAAAGGCTGAGTTCACTCAATCTATTCTCATAAGGCATGCTCCCCAATCCAGACAACATCCTTGTAAATCTCCTCTGCACCCTTTCCATGGTTTCCACATCCTTCCTATAGTGAGGCGGCCAGAACTGAGCACAGTACTCCAAGTGGGGTCTGACCAGGGTCCTACAAAGCTGCAACATTACCTCTTGGCTCCTAAACTCAATACCACGATTGATGAAGGCCAATGCACCATATGCTTTCTTAACCACAGAGTCAACCTGCGCAGCCACCTTGAGTTTCTTATGGACTTGGACCCAAATATTTCTCTGATCCTCCACACTGCCAAGAGTCTTACCATTAATGCTATATTCTGTCATCATATTTGACCTACCAAAATGACCACCTCACACTTCTCTGGGTTGAACTCCATCTGCCTCTTCTCAGCCCATTTTTGCATCCTATCAATGTCCAGCTGTTACCTCTGACAGCCCTACACACTATCCGCAACACCTCCAACCTTTGTGTCATCAGCAAATTTCCTAACCCATCCCTCCACCTCCTCATCCAGATGATTTATTAAAATCATGAAGAGTAAGGGTCCCAGATCCCTGAGGCACACCACAGGTCAGTAACCTCCATGCAGAATATGACCCGCCTACAACTACTCTTTGCTGTCTGTTAGCAAGCCAATTCTGGATCCACAAAGCAATTTCCCCTTGGATCCCATGCCTCCTTACTTTCCTAATAAGCCTTGCAAGGGGTACCTTGTCAAATGCCTTGCTGAAATCCATATACACTACATCTACTGCTCTACCATTATCAATGTATTTAGTCACATCCTCAAAAAATTCAGTCAGGTTCATAAGGCATGACATGCCTTTCACAAAGCCATTTTGATAAATCCTGCTTCTCAGGATCTTCTCCATCAAATTACCAACCACTGAAGTAAGACTCACTGGTCTATAATTTCCTGGGCTATCTCTACTCCCTTTCTAGAATAATGGAACAACATCTGCAACCCTCTAATCTTCTGGAACCTCTCCCGTCCCCATTGATGATGCAAAGATCATTGCCAGTGGCTCAGCAATCTCCTCCCTTGCCTCCCACAGTAGCCTGGGGTACATCTCGTCCAGTCCCAGTGACTTATCCAACTTGATGCTTTCCAAAAGCTCCTGCACATTCTCTTTCTTAATATCTACATGCTGAAGGTTTTCAGTCCGCTGTAAGTCGTCCTGACAATTGCCAAGATCCTTTTCCGTAATGAATACTGAAGCAAAGTACTCATTAAGTATCTCTGCTATCTTCTCCGGTTCCATACACACTTTTCCTCTGTCATACTTGATTGGTCCTATTCTCTCATGTCTTGTTCTCTTGCTCTGAACATGCTTGTAGAATGCCTTGGGGTTTTCCTTAATCCTGTCCGCCAATGCCTTCTCATGGCCCCTTCTGTTTCTCCTAATTTCTTTCTTGAGTTCCTTCCTGCTAGCCTTATAACTTTATAGCTCTCTATCATTACCTAGTTTTTTGAACCTTTTGTAAGCTCTTCTTTTCTTCTTGATTAGATTTACAACAGCCTTTGTACACCATGGTTCCTGTTCCCTACCATCCTTTCCGTGTCTTATTGGAACATACCTATGCAGAACTCCACGCAAATATCCTCTGAGCATTTGCCACATTTCTTCTGTATATTTCCCTGAGAACATGTCTTTACAATTTATTCTTCCAAGTTCCTGCTTGATAGCCTCATATTTCCCCTGACTCCAATTAAATGCTTTCTTGAAGTCTGTTCCTATCCCTCTCCAATGCAATGGTAAAGGAGGTAGAATTGTGATCACTATCTCCAAAATGCTCTCCCACTGAGAGATCTGACACCTGATCACGTTCATTTCCCAATACCAGATCAAGTACAGCCTCTCCTGTTGTAGGCTTATCTACGTATTGAGTCAAGGAACCTTTTTGAACACACTTAACAAACTCCACCCCATCTAAACCCCTCATTCTAGGGACATGCCATTCAATATTTGGGAAATTAAAATCTCCCACCACAACAACTGTAATATTATTACAATTTTCCTGAATCTGTCTCTCTATCTGCTCCTTGATGTCCCTGTCACTATTGGGTGCTCTATAAAAAAACATCCAGTAGAGTTATTGACCCCTTCCTTTTGCTACCTTCCACCCACAGATACTCCGTAGACAATCCCTCCTTGTCTTCCTCCTTTTGTACAGCACTATCTCTGATGAACAATGGCATGCCGCCACCTCTTTTGCATTCCTCCCTGTCCTTTCTGAAACATCTAAAGCCTGGCACTTGAATTAACCACTCCTGCCCCTGAGCCTTCCAGGTCTCTGTAATGGGCACAATATCATAGCTCCAAGTACTGATCCATGCTCTTAAGATCATCCGCTTAGTTCTTAATATTCCTTGTATTAAAATAGATATATCTCAACTATCGGTCTGAGCACGTCAGAAGGACTTAGACAGATTAGGAGAATGGGCAAGAAAGTGACAGATGAAATATAATGCTGTAAAATGCATGGTCATGCACTTTGGTGCTAGAAATAAATGTGCAGACTATTTTCTGTAAGAGGAGAGAATCCAAGATTATGAGATGCAAAGGGACTTGGGAGTCCTTTTGCAGAACACCCTAAAGGTTAACTTACAGGTTAAGTCAGTAGTGAGGAAGGCAAATGCATTGTTAGCATTCATTTCAAATGGTTTAGAATATAAGAGCAGGGATGTGATGCTGAGGCTTTATTAAGGCATTGGGGAGGTCTCACCTTGAGTATTGTGTACAGTTTTGGGCTTCTCATCTTAGAAGAGATGTGCTGGCATTGAAGATGGTCCAGAGGAGGTTCACAAGATGATTCTGTGGTGGGAAAACTGTTGGAAAAGATTCTTAGAGATAGGATCTATGGGCATTTAGAGAATCATGGTCTGATCAGGGACAGTCAGCATGGCGTTGTGAAGGGTGGATCGTGTGTAACAAGCCTGATAGAGTTCTTTGAGGAGGTGATCAGGCATATAGATGAAGGTAGTGCATTTGATGTGTGATCTGCATGGATTTTAGTAATGCATTTGACAAGTTTCCACATTGTAGGCTTATTCAGAAAGTCAGAAGGCATGGGATCTAGGAAAATTTGGCCAGGTGGATTCAGAATTGGCTTGCCTGCAGAAAGCAGAGGGTCGTGGTGGAGGGGGTACATTTGGATTGGAGGGTGTGACTCATGGTGTCCCACAAGGACTGGTTCTGGGACCCCTACTTTTCGTGATTTTTATTAACGACCTGGATGTGGGGGGAAGGGTGGGTTGGCAAGTCTTCAGTCGACAGAAAGGTTGGTGGTGTTGTTCATAGTGTAGAGGATTGTCGAAGGTTGCAGAGAGACATTGATAGGATGCAGAAGTGGGCTGAGAAGTGGCAGATGGTGTTCAAACTGGAGAAGTGTGAGGTGGTACACTTTAGAACAGGGGTGGGCAAACTTTTTGACTTGAGGGCCGCAAAGGGTTCTAAAATTTGACAGGGGGGCCGGACCAGGAGCAGATGGACGGAGTGTTTTGGTAATACACCTCATAAGAGAAAATAAAATATGGGATATGTAGAAAACATGTGCTTTAATTTCAATTGAAAATGAACAAATGCATTACAACAAAATATCTGTCTTTGAAGTCCCATGGTATTTAGCTATTTATTGAAATGTCTTTTAAAACACTGAAAATTAAATGAATAAATTACAGCTTTTTTTAATAGTAACAGTTATTATTTTAAAGCACAGAAAATTCTGTTATCCTTCAAGATATTATCATCATCACTCTCCTCCTGACTGTCTTTATTTCAAAAACGGTAGGAGATGCAGGTCTGCTTGTCCTGCTCCTTCTTATTCAATTGTCCCCTGTGCCAAAACTCAACAACGACCCGCACAATGACAGAACAGTGAGAGCACGCCAATATGCGGAGCTCTGTGCTCTCAAATCCCCGCAGGCTATCTCCCTTAGCCGGAACGCTGGCTAATTGTGAGCCGGTTCGGATGTGCCAGGAAATGGGTCACCACAAGGTCACAAAGTAAAGCGCAAATGTGGAGTAATACGCTGCACCTCAACAAAGGTCAATGTATATAGAGTGCGTCATCTATTGGGAAGACGCCAGAATTGCGGGGAGAAAACGTTAACAAGGTTTATTAATATAATTTCATCAAGTTCTGCGGGCCGGATTAAAAAGCTTAACGGGCCGCATATGGCCCGCGGGCCGTAGTTTGCCCATGCCTGCTTTAGAAGGACAAACTCCAAACCAGAGAACAAAGTAAATGGCAGGATACTTGGTAGTGTGGAGGAGCAGAGTGATCTGGGGGTACATGTCCACAAATCCCTGAAAGTTGCCTCACAGGTAGATAGGGTAGTTAAGAAAGCTTATGGGGTATTAGCTTTCATAAGTCGAGGGACAGAGTTTCAGAGTCGCGATGTAATGATGCAGCTCTATAAAACTTTGGTTAGGCCACCCTTGGAGTACTGTGTCCAGTTCTGGTCGCCTCACTATAGGAGGGATGTGGAAGCATTGGAAAAGGTAAAGAGGACATTTACCAGGATGCTGTCTGGTTTAGAGTATTCATTATGATCAGAGATTAAGGGAGCTAGGGCTTTACTCTTTGGAGAGAAGAAGGATGAGAGAAGACATGATAGAGGTGTACAAGATATTAAGAGAAATAGAGTGGACAGCTATCACCTCTTCCCCTGGGCACGACTGCTCAATACAATAGGACATGGCTTTAAAGCAAGGGGTAGGAAGTTCAAGGGGGGATATTAAAGGAAGGTTTTTTACTCAGAGAGTGGTTGGTGCGTGGAATGCACTGCCTGAGTTCTTGTGGTGGAGTCAGATACACTAGTGAAATTTAAGAGACTACTAGACAGGTATATGGAGGAATTTAAGGTGGGGGGATATATAGGAGGCAGGGTTTAAGGGTTGGCACAACATTGTGGGCCGAAGGGCCTGTACTGTGCTGTACTATTCTATGTTCTATCATACGAGGAACATTTGATGGCTCTGGGTCTGTACTCGCTGGAATTTAGGAGGTTGAGGGGCGATCTCCTGGAAACCTGTTGAATGTTGTACTTTGTACTCTGCCTTGCAGTTTGTCCCTTCCAAAGTGTACCACTTCACACTTCTCTGGCTTGAACTCCATCCACCACTTCTCAGCCCACTTCTGCATCCTATCAATGTCTCTCTGCAATCTTCCACAATCCTCCACACTATCCACAACATCACCAACCTTTGTGTCATCTGCAAACTTGCCAACCCACCCCTCTACTCCCACATCCAGGTTGTTAATAAAAATCATGAAAAGTAGGGGTTCCAGAACCGATCCTTGTGGGACACCTCTAGTCACAACCCTCCAATCCAAATGTACCCCCTCCACCACGACCCTCTGCCTTCTGCAGGCAAGCCAATTCTGAATCCACCTGACCAAACTTTCCTGGATCCTATATCTTCTGACTTTCTGAATAAGCCTACCATGTGGAATGTTGAACCCGTTGAATACCCTAGGCAGAGTAGATGTGGAAAGGATGTTTCCCATGGTGGGAGAGTCTAGGAGAAGAGGGCACAGCCTGAGGATAGAGTGGCGCCTTTTCTAAACAGAGATGTGGAGAAATTTCTTTCGCCAGAGGGCAATGAATCTGTGGAATTTGTTGCCAGTTGCAGCGCTGGAGGCCAGGTTGTTGGGTGTATTTAAGGCAGAGATTGAATTGTTCCTGATTGGAGATGACATCATAGGTTATGGGGAGAGAACATAGAAAATGTAGATCATAGAAAACCCATAGCACAATACAGGCCCTGCAGACCACAAAGTTGTGCCGAACATGTACCTACCTTAATTTCCAGGCTTAATTATAGCCCTCTATTTTTCTAAGCTCCATGTACTCATCCAAAAGATCCTATCGTATCCACCTCCACCACAGTTGCCGGCAGCCTATTCTATGCACTC
The DNA here is from genome assembly GCF_030144855.1 of Hypanus sabinus. Taxonomy (NCBI): domain Eukaryota; kingdom Metazoa; phylum Chordata; class Chondrichthyes; order Myliobatiformes; family Dasyatidae; genus Hypanus; species Hypanus sabinus. Next base: position 488,674 of record NC_082711.1, on the reverse strand, counting down.
ACCACTCTCTGAGTAAAAAACTTACCCTTGGCATCTCCTTTGTACCTACTTCCCAGCACCTTAAACCTGTGTCCTCTTGTGGCAACCATTTCAGCCCTAGGAAAAAGCCTCGTAACTGTCTACATGATCAATGCCTTTTATCATCTTATACACTTCTGTCAGGTCACTTCTCATCCTTCGTTGCTCCAAGGAGAAAAGGCCAAATTTACTCAACCTATTTTCATAAGGCATGCTCCCCAATCCAGGCAACATCCTTGTAAATCTTCTCTGTACCCTTTCTTCCACATCCACGTCCTTCCTTTAGTGAGGCAACTAGAACTGAGCACTGTACTCCAAATGGGGTCTACCTGGGTCCTGTATAGCTGCAACATTACCTCCTAAATTCAATTCCATGATTGATGAAGGCCAATACACCATATGCTGCCTTAACCACAGAGTCAATCTGCGCAGCTGCTTCAAGCGTCCTATGGACTCAGACCCCAAGATTCCTTGGAGGAAGTTGAGGACATGAGGTTGTGGAGGAGATGAAAAGGAACGTGTTTGGATGACGGAGTAGACTTGATGGGCTCAGTGGCCTGATTCTGCTTATATGTCTTATGGTCTTAGCATCTTATGGAAAGATGTCAGTGAGATTGAAAGTGAAAAGAAAATTTACAAGATATTGCTGGGACTTGAGGACCTCAGTTACAGGGAAAGGTTGAATAGGTTAGGACTTTATTCCCTATAGTATAGGAGAAAGAGGTGAGATTTGATAGAGGTATACAAAATTATGAGGGGTAGTGTAGGGTTAATGCACGCAAGCTTTTTTTTCAATGAAATCATTGGTTAAGAGTGAAAGATGGAATGTTTAAGGGGAACATGAGGGGAAGCTTTGTCATTTGGTTGTGAGAGTTTGGAATGAGCTGCCAGTTAAAGTAGTGGATGCTGCTTCTATTTCTACATTGGAAATGTTGTACAGGTGCATGGATGGGAGGGGTATGGAGGGCCATGTTGCAGATGTATGTCAAAGGAATTAGGCAGATAGATTGGCATGGATCAGAATGGCTGAAGGGCCTATTTCTTTGCTGTTGTGTTATATGACTCTGATTCTATGACATCTGTCATGAAACTTGTTGTTTTCAGGCAGCAGTATAGTGGAATACATAAAATATTCTATACACTTAGAAAAAAAATATATATAAAGACGGTATCTAGTTTAAAAAATACACAAATATAGTGAGCTAATATTCATGGGTTCAGGGTCCATACGGAGATCTGATGACAGAGGAGCAGAGCTGTTCATAAAACTTTGATATGTGCCTTCTGGCTCCTGTACCACCTGCTTGATGGTAGCAATGAGAAGAGGACATGTCCTGGGTGATGATGGTCTTAATGATTGATGCCAGATTTTTGAGGCTTCACCTTTTGAATGTGTTCTGGATGCTGGGGAGGCTAATGCCCATAATGGAGTTGGCAGAGTTCACAACTTTCTGCAACTTTTTCCAATCCCTTGCTGTGGCCCCTGCATACCAGTCGATAAAGCAGCAAGTTAGAAAACTCTCCATGGTACATCTGCAGAAATTCGCGAGAGTCTTTAGAGACATACCAAGTTTCCACAAACTCCAAATAAAATATAGTCACTGTTGTGCCTCTTCGTAATTGCATCAATATGTTAGGCCCAGGACAGATCCTCAGATATTGACACCCAGGAACTTGAAGCTGCTCACACTTTGCACTGATGAGGACTGGTGTGTGCTGCTCAACTTCTCTTTCCTGAAGTCCACAATCAATTCCTTGTTCTTAGTGACGTTGAGTGCAAGTCTGTCGCTGTGACACCATTCAACCAGTTGATATATTTCTCTCCTGTATGCCTCTTCATCACCATCTCAAATTTTGCCAGAGCTGTGCCTGGCAGCACAGTTATAGGTACAGAGAACAGAGCAATCAGGTAAGCACACGTCCTCAAGGTGCTCTGGTCACATCGATCACATCTGATCCTGAACTCAAACTCTGCATTCTTGTTGACACATACTCCCCCACATTGTCTCCCCTCATTTCTCTCACCCCCCCTACCCTATCCATCCCGACCCTCCCCCTTACATCTCTCCAATCTCCCCCACCCCATCCTCTTCTCCCCCAAGCCCCTCATCCTTACACCTCCCCTGTCCCCCTCTCCCCAGTTCCCCTGTCCTTCATCCCCCCTCCCCATCACTCTTTTCGCCATTCGTCACCATATATCACCTTCCGTCCCCTACTCTCCCCTCCCTCCCCTGTTCCCACTCCCATCCCCCCTTACCCTCCCCTTCTGCCCTTCAGAATCTGCCACCTTCAACCCCTCTCCCAACTTTCCCTTCACCCCCTCTGTCCCAACATTCCCTCATCCCTCTCCCCCACCCCTTCTCCATCCCCTCCCTCTTCTCCATTCCCTCCCTGTTCCCCTCTTACCCTCCCTGTTCACCCCTCTCACCACCCTCCACTTTCGACCCCTCTCCCCCCTCCCCTTCACCCGTCTTTCCTACCCGCTCTTTCATCCTTCCCCAATCCCCCATCCCCATCTCCCATTCCCCCTCTCTTCCCTCATCCGATCCCTCACCCCCAACCGCCATCCCTTATCCCCTTCCCCATCACCCCTTCCCAATCCCCCTCCTCAGCTCCCCTCCCCATACTCCCTCACACCACCATCCACCTTCAACGCCCCCCACCCTCTCATCCCCTCCCCAATCTCCCTTCATCCGCATCCCCCATTCTCTGTCTCCCATTCCTTATTCCCCGTTCCCTTCCCCCCTTCCCCAAACCCTCCCAATTATCCATAAACTTTGCCACAACCCCATCAGATTTGTCAGGCAAGATTTCTCTTTGCAGAAACCATGCAGACTTTGACTTATTTTGTCATTAGTCTCCAAGTATCTCGACACCTCACCCTGAACAATAGACTCTAAAACGTTCCCAATCACTGAGGTTAGGCTAACTGGCCTATAATTTCCCCGGCACCTGGGAGGAAAACTACCATCCGCATTTCCTTTTTGCCTCCACAGAATCACCTATCTGTCCCCCTGACTATAGGGTCCTCTATTACTGCTGCCATCCTCTTCAGTTCCCTACCTTTCTGAGCCACAGGGCCAGACTCAGTGTCAGAGACACGGCCACTGTTGCTTCCCCAGGTTGGCTCTTCCCCCCAACAGTACTCAAAACTTATTGTTGAGGGGGACAGCCACAGGGGTGCTCTCCACTATCTGAAATTCCCCCTTCCCTCTCCTGACATTCACCCATTGGGGTGAAAACCTCCATGTTTACAAAATAAATAGCCAGTTCAGCAAAAGGTAATGTTCTCGCACCATTCAGAAATCTGAGGTAAAGAAGGTCTTTCTGAATCATTTGAATGTGGATCATTGGTCTCCTGTACCTCCTCACCAGTGATAGTAACAACATGAGAGATGGTGAGGGTCCTTAACGATAGATGCCACCACTGCCTCTTGAAGATGAGTCTCAGATTACTTCTGAAGTAAAGGTCACGGTGCTAAGGATTGAAGACAGAGCAGGCGAGTACTGGGGATATCCAAGGAATCAAGAGGCTGATTGCTACTCCTGTCACCCTCTCGCCTTCTACCCTCTCAATTTCTGTCTCTCTCTACCATGCCCCCATCACTCATTGATAGTTCAGTGCTGCTGGTGTGGTTGACAGAAGGACGCAGCTGGCAGCCCGGCCTTCAGACTGAGTTATAAATATCATGTATTGGGAAATTGGCATTCGGATAGAGTTCCGTTCCCATTCTGTCCCACTGTGAGCTCTGAAAATGTTTCCATGTAGAGCTGAGCCCATTGCCATGGAGACTGCAGTTTAAGGGATCCAATAACATGGTGGTTACTCCTGGACCAGTAAACAGGGGCCTGCCTGCAGTCCAGGGATGTGAGTTCAAATCCCACTGTAGTAGCCGAGTTATTTATGTTAAAGCATCTAGTTTAAAGGGCATGTGCCAGTAATGTTGACTGTAATAGCTCTGCAAAAGTGTGGCTATATAGATGTTTATATATAGTATATATAATGAAGGAGTCATAGTTTATTTGTAATGTAGAGTATTGCTGTGCACCAAATGGGTCTTTCAGCTGTTGCAATACTTGGTAACTTTGGAAAGCAGGCTCACGCGTGACTCTTCTGCCCTGCCAACATCACTGGTGAACACTCACAATGATACTCAGAGGTGGGAATTGTTAATTGGATCCAAGTCTAACACAATATGTTGCTAGTCCTACTAGTCCTACACACTTGAAGGCTGAAGACTGAAGATTTTTAATGCCCTTTCCAGTACAAAAGTGTAAGGAGACAAAATAATTGTAGTTCTTGATCCAATGCAGTAGAAAAGATAAAGAACACAGTATTTTAAATATATTACATACAAGTATTATATTGATTGTATGCCCATAAAATGACACTAGGCTGTACATCGATGACTTATGGGAAATAAAGTAATGGTGGAGTTGATGCATGGAGATGTTAATCAGACTTGCTGCTTTGCAAAAGTGGCATTTCCTAAGGCAAGATCTAAGGTGTCAGTGGGGAACACTTTGGAAATAGCTAGCACAATTTTGTAGGTAGTTATTGAAAGGAATTAAGTTTTTTTTCTTGCCAAACTGGGGTGAGGCAGAACTCAAAATCACAAGTGAGAGTCCCCATGAAAGTAGGGTGGGAACAGATAGTTCTGGGTAAAATATCCGACAGTCTTTTAAACTGGAGTTAATGAACAGCATGGTTTAGTAAGGGTAACGATGAGAGAACTGTGGATGATAAAGGTAAAAGGAGTGCATGGAGTATTTAGATGCTGCTTTATAAAACACTTTTTCAGCCTCATCTTGAGATTTGTAATCAGTTGTGAGGGCATGAGGTATTAAGAAGAGGTTGAATAAACTTGGGTCGTTTGTCCAAACAACAGTGGTGGCTTCCTGGGGCGGTGGAGGAGGCTGTTAGATAGGCACATGAATGTGCAGAACATAGAGGGATATGGACGTTGTATCAGCAGAAATGTTTAGCTTATGTAGGTATTTGATTACTAATTTAGTTAGCACGTCACTACATTGTGGTCCAAAGGGCTACACTGTTCAATGTTCTCTGACCCTGCAAGAATGCACTGAATCGGTGAATAAAGAATACAGCCACCTTCATCCAACAATGATTTATCTTAGAAGAAAGGTCAGTGATCCTATCCAATACTGATAGGGAGAGCAGGGGTTATCCACTGCTTCCTCCCACTCCCTCTCATTCTCTCTGTTCAAAGAATACTTTAGCAGAAACAGATCCTTCACCCATCTGCACGGAGCTGACACTGTCAAAAACATGTCCAAATGCTCTCCAATATTGTGATTATATCAACCTTTTAAAATTCCTTCAGCAACGCTCTCACCCTGTTAATGCCCTTTCCCCTCTGCTACCCCATTTCCTCCCATTTCCACTGTCCCATCCCTTCCCCCTCTCCCACCCCATTTCATCCCTCTCCTGCCCCATAAGACATAGGAGCAGAATTAGGCCACTCAGCCCATCAAGTCTGCTCCACCATTCAATCATAGCTGATGCTTTTCTTTTTTAATCTCCTTCTCAACCCCAGTTCCCTGGCCTTCTCCCGGTAACCTTTGATGCCATGTCCAATCAAGAACCTATCAATTTCTGCCTTAAATATACCCAACGACCTGGCCTCCACATTTGCATGTAGCAACAAATTCCACAAATTCACTACCCTTTGGCCAAAGAAATTTTTCTGCATCTCTCTTTTAAAAGGGTACCCCTCTATCCTGAGGCTGTGCCATCTTGTCCTAGACGCTCTCACCATGGGAAAAATCTACTCTTTCTAGACCTTTCAACATTCAAAAGGTTTCAATGAGATCCCCTCCCTCATCCTTCTGAACTCCAGCGAGTACAGATCCAGAGCCATCAAACGTTCCTTGTATGATAACCCTATCATTCCTGGAATCATCCTTGTGAACCTCCTCTGGACCCTCTCCAATGCCAGCACATCTTTTCTAAGATGAGGAGCCCAAAATTGTTCACAATACTCAAGGTGACCTCACCAGTATAAAATCTCAGCATCACACGCTTGCTCTTGTATTCTAGACCTCTTTAAATGAATGCTAACATGACATTTGCCTTCCTCACCACCGACTTATCCTGCAAGTTGACCTTCAGGGTGTTCTGCACAAGGACTTCCAAGAACTTCTGCATCTCAGATTCCTGGATTTTCTTCCTATTTAGAAAATAGTTTGCACATTTATTTCTACTACCAAAGGGCATGACTCTGCAATTTCCAACATTGTATTTCATTTGCCACTTTCTTGCCCATTCTCATAATCTGTCTCCTCAACAATACCTGCTCCTCCACCTATCCTTGTATCATCTGCAAACTTGCCAACAAACAATCTTTTCCATCATCTGAATTATTTCTATACAGCTTAAAAAGAAGTGGTCCCAACACCAACCCCTGTGGACCACCACTAGTCGCTGGCAGCTAACCAGAAAAGAATCCTTTTATTCCCACTCACTGCCTCAGTAGTGCAGAACCCAGATATTATTAGGGAGCTTAATGTAAAAGAACCCATAGGAGACAGTGATCATAATATGATTGAATTCATATTGCACTTTGAGAAGGAGAAGCAGGTCACATTTATCAATTTTGCAATGGAATAAAGGGTATAACAGAGTTATGAGAGAGGAGCTTGCCCAGGTGGATTGGAGGAGGATACTGGCAGGAACGACGGCAGAGCAGAGATGGCTGAAGTTTCTCAGAATCGTTCACAAGGCACAGGATAGGTATATCCCACAGAACAAGTTGTTCTGAAATGCCAGAGGTAGGCAATTGTGGCTGACAAGGGAAGTTTAAGGACAACATGAAAGCCAAGGAAGGACACATAGGTAGCTAAAGTGAGTGAGTTGTTGGATGATTGGGAAGCTTTTATAATCCATCAAAAGCCAAACAAAAAAGCTATTAGAAGGAAAAGGATAAAAATATGAGGGCAGACTAGCCAATAATATAAAGCAGGATACCAAAAGATTTTTCAGTTATATAAAGATTAAAAGGGAGGCGAGAGTTGATATTGGACCATTGGAAAAAGCTGCTGTTGAGGCAGTAATGGGGGACAAAGAATTGGCAGATTAATTTAATGGGTACTTTGCATCTGTCATCACTGTCCCAAAACACTAGCAGTGTGCCGGAGGTCCATGTAATATTGCTATTACAAAGGAGAGAGTGCTAATCAAACTCAAGTGTCTTAAGTCACCTGAACCAGGTGGACTACACTGCAGAGTCCTGAGAGAGGTTGCTGAAGAGATAACGGATGCATTGGTCATGATCTTTCATGAATCATGTGATTCTGGCATGGTTCCAGAGGACTGGAAGATTGCAAATGTCACTACAAAAGAAAAGAAATTGGATAAAGTACCCCATGCAAGGCCTTTTGAGAAAGTGAGGAGGCATGGGATCCAAGGGGGCATTGCTTTGTGGTTCCAGAACTAGCTTGCCCATAGGAGGCAAAGAGTGGTTGTAGGCGGATTGTATTCTGCATGGAGGTCGGTGACCAGTGGTGTACCTCAGGGATTTGTTCTGGGACCCTTATTCTTTATGATTTTTATAAATAACCTGGATGAGGAAGTGGAGGGATGGGTTAGCAAGTTTGCTGATAACACAAAGGTTGGGGGTGTTGTGGATAGTGTGGAGGGCTGTCAGAGGTTGCAGCGGGACATTGATAAGATGCAAATCTGGGTTATGAAGTGGCACATGGAGATCAACCCAGAAATATGTGAAGTGGTTCATTTTGGTAGGTCAAATATGATGGCAGAATATAGTATTAATGGTAAGACTGTTAGCAGTGTGGAGGATCAGAGGAATCTTGGGGTCCGAGTCCATAGGACGCTCAAAGCAGCTGCGCAGGTTGGCTGTGTGGTTAAGAAGGAATACAGTGTATTGGCCTTCATCAATCATGGAATTGAATTTAGGAGCCGAGAAGTAATGTTGCAGTTATATAGGACCCTTGAGTACTGTGCTCAGTTCTGGTCGCCTCACTACAGGAAGGATGTAGAAACCATGTAAATCTCCTCTGCATCCTTTCCGAGGATGGTGCCTGGATTGGGTAGCATACCTTATGAGAATAGGTTGAGTGAACTCAGCCATTTCTCCTTGGAGCGATGGAGGATGAGAGCTTGGGAATAGGTACAGAGGAGGTATCAGGGGTAAGGTTTTTACACAGAGTGATGAGTGCGTGGAATGGGCTGCCAGTAATGGTGGTGGAGGCAGATACGATAGGGTCTTTTAAGAGACTTTTGGATAGGTACATGGAGCTTAGAAAATTAGAAGACTATGGCTATGTTTGTGGAATGAGCTTCCTGTAGAAGTAGTAGAGGCCAGTTCAGTTATGTCATTTAAGGTAAGATTGGATGGGTATATGGACAGGAAAGGAGTGGAGGGTTATGGGCTGAGTGCGGGTAGGTGGGACTAGGTGAGATTAAGAGTTCAGCATGGACTAGGAGGGCCGAGGTGGCCTGTTTCCGTGCTGTGATTGTTATATGGTTATATGGTAACCCTAGTAATTTCTAAGATAGGGACATATTCAGCACAACTTTGTGGGCCAAAGGGCCTATATTGTGCTATAGGTTTTCTATGCTTCTATGAAATTATAGGCCAGTTTGCTGAACTTCAGTGGTTGGGAAAGTGTTGGAGTCTATTATTCAGGATAAGGTTTCGGGTACTTGGAGACTAATGATAAAATAAGTCAAAGTCAGCATGATTTCTGTCAAGGGAAATCTTGCCTGACGAATCTGTTCGAGTTCTTCGAGGAAGTAACAGGCAGGGTGGATAAAGGAGAGGTAGTGGATGTCATTTACTTGGATTTTCAGATGTTTGATAAGTTGCCACACATGAGGCTGCTTAACATGATAAAATCCTATGTATGGCATTACTGGAAAGATACTGGCATGGATAGTGGAATGGCTGACAGGTAAATAAGCAATGAGTGGAAATAAAATGGGGCTTTTTCTGTTTGGCTGCCGGTGACTTGTGGTGTTCCTCAGGGGTCAGTATTGGGACCGCTACTTTTGACATTGTTTGTCAGTGATTTGGATAATGAAATTGAATGCTTTGTGGCAAAGTTTGTAGATGATATAAAGATAGGAGGAGGGGTAATTAGTGCTGAGGAAGCACCACGATTGCAGCAGGACAGACAAATTGGAAGAATGAGTAAAAAGTGGCAAATGGAATACAATGTTGGAAAATGAATAATGTTGCATTTTGGTAAAACAAACAATAGTAAGGACTATTAACTAAATGTGGAGAAGGTTCAAGCATCAGTGGTGCAGAAGGACTCCCTGAAGGTTAATTTACAGGTTGAGTCGCTGGTAAAGAAGGCCAATGCAATGCTGATAGTTATTTTCAAGGGGAATAGAAAATGCAAGGAAGGAGATAATGCTGAGCCTTTATAAGACACTGGTCAGGCCGCGCTTGGAGTATTGTCAACAGTTTTGGGCCCCAGAACAGATGTGTTGTCATTGGAGAGAGTCCAGAGGAGGTTCACAAAGATGTATCTGAAATGAACCAGTTAACATATGAGGAGGCAGCTCTGGGCCACTACTCACTGGAATTTAGAAGAATGTGGGGGGATCTCATGTTGAAAGGACTGGATAGAGTGGATATGGAGAGGATGTTTCCTATATTGTGTGTATTGAGAACTAGAGGGCACAGCCTCAAAATTGAGGGACGAACCTTTGGAACAGAGGTAAGGAGCAATTTTTTTTAGCTGAAGAGTAGTGAACCTGTGGAATTCTCTGCCACAGACTGGAGTGGAGGCCAAGTCCATACATATACTTAAAGCAGAAGTTGATAGTTTCTTGTTAGGTCAGGGCATCAAAGGATACGGTGAGAAGGCAAGTGTTTGAGGTTGATTGGGATGTGGGATCAGCCATGATGGAATGGCGGAGCAGACTCGATGGGGTGAGTGGCCTAATCCTACTCCTGAATCTAATGGTCATGGTCTTCCCCGCTTTATTCCTCTAACAGTTTCCACGCTTTACCCCTCTCACACTTTCACACTTCCCCCATTTCCCCATCACCCAGCCCATTTCTCCATCTCCCAGCCCATTTCCCATCTCCCAACCCGTTTCCCACTCATTTCCCTCTCTCTAATCCTCTTTCCCCCTCTCTCCTATCCCCTTTTCCCCTCTCCCATCCTTTTCCCCTCTACCATTCCTTTTTGCTTTCACCCACATCATTTCCTCCCTTCCCCTTTTCTGTTTCCCTCCCTCAAACCCTTCCCCCTCAAACCTTTCCCCCCAAACCCCTCCCCCAACCCCTTCCCCAACTCCATTCTCCCTTCTCCATCCACCTTCCTCACTCTCCAACCCTCTACCTCATTCTCCAATACCATTCTTCCCTCTCCCATCCCATTTCCCATTCTCCCACCCATTTCCCATTTGCCCATTCAGTTTACCCCTCTTTCCCTCTTTCATCATGCTTCCCCATACCCATCTCGCACCAGGTTTTCCCCCAGACACTGTTCCCCATCTCCCATTATGTTTCCATTTCCCACTCCATTTCCTTCCTCACACCCCATTCCCCCTCACCATGTTCCTCCCCCACCCTATTTCCCCCCTTACCCATTCCATTTCTCTTAACCCACCCCGTGTCCCCTTTGGACTTACCCCAGTTCCTGCTTTCTCCTTTTGGACCCCATTTCCCCTCTTTGCCCATCTCCCACTCCCACTCCCCCTCTCCCACCCTGTTTGCTCCAGTAAACTCCTTTTCAACTCCGTTTACTATTCTCCCACCCATTTATTATTCTCCCATCCCATTTACCACTCTCCCACCCCAGTTCCTCCTCTCACCCAATTTATTCCATTACTCTATTACCCCTTTTCTGACAGCTTTCCCCCTACTCCCACCCCACTTACCAGACCCACCCCATTTACCACTCTCTCACCCCATTTCCTGCACTCCCACCACATTTCCTCCTTTCCCCTGTTGCACACCATTTCCCCTCTCCCATCCCCTTCCCCCTCTAACCCTTTCCCCCTCCAAACTTTCCCCCTTACAACCTCCTTCCCCCTCTCCCCCTTCCCCCACCCCATTTCTCCCCTCTCTCTCCATGTTCCTCCCTCCCTCTCTGTTTCCACCCTCTCTCCCTTTTCCCCCTCCCACCCCTTTCACCCCTCTCCCACTCCATTTCCTCCTTTCTCCTACTCAATTTCCTCCCTTTTCCCACTCCATTTCCTCCTTTCCAACCCTGTTTACTACTCTCCCATCCATTTATTACTCTCCCATCCCAGGTTCGTCAGGCAGGATTTTCCCAGAAGGAAACTGTGCCAGTGTTCAATGATTTCTGAATGATCATTTCTAATGCCACCACAACCTTTTTCAGAAACCTAGGATGCAGTTCATCTGGTCTGGGTGACTTGTGTACCTGTAGGTCTTTGTACACCTTCTCTCTTGTAATAGTAACTGCACCCACTTCTCTTCCTTCACACACAACATCAGGCATTCTGCTAGTGTCTTCCACAATGAAGACTGATGCGAAGTACTTATTTTGTTCATCAGCCATCTCTTTGTTCCCCCATTATTATTTCTCTTGCTTAATTTTCTAGTGGTCTTCTATCCACTCTCATTTCTCTCTTATTTTTAACGTACTTGAAAAAACTCATTATTTGCCAGCTTGCTTTCACATTTCATCCCTTCCCTTCTAATGATTCTTTTAGTTGCTCTCTGTAGGTTTTTTTAAAAACAGACAGACAGACATTATTGATCCCGAGGGAAATTGGGTTTTGTTACAGCCACACCAACCTAGAATAGTGTAGAAATATAGCAAGATAAAACCATAAATTATTAAATAATAATAAGTTAATCATGCCAAGTGGAAATAAGTCCAGAACCAGCCCATTGGCTCAGGGTGTCTGACAAGGAGGAGTTGTAAAGTTTGATGGCCACAGGCAGGAATGACTTCCTATGACGCTCAGTGTTACATCTCGGTGGGATGAGTCTCTGGCTGAATGTACTCCTGTGCCTAACCAGTACATTATAGAGTGGATGGGAGTCATTGTCCAAGATGGTATGCAACTTGGACAGCATCCTCTTTTCAGACACCACCATTAGAGAGTCCAGTTCCACCCCCACAACATCACTGGCCTTACGAATGAGCTTGTTGATTCGGTTGGTGTCTGCTACCTTCAGACTGCTGCCCCAGCACACAACAGCGAACGTGATAGCACAGGCCACCACAGCCTTGTAGAACATCCTCAGCATTGGCCGGCAGATGTTAAAGGACCTCAGTCTCCTCAGGAAATAGAGACTTCACAATCCTCTATCTTCCCACTAATTTTTGCTTTGTTGTATGCCCTTTCCTTTGCTTTTACAACAGCTATGACTCCTCTTGTGTTAGTCATGGTTGTACTGTTTTACCATTTCTTCATTTTTGGAATACATGTATCCTGCACCTTCTTCATTTTTCCCAGAAACACGAGCCATTGCTGCTCTGCTGTCAACCCTGCAGACAGCTCCCTCCGATTTACTCTGACCAACTTCTCTCTCATACCACTGTAATTTTCCTTACTCCACTGAAATACTGCTACATCAGACTTTACTTTCTCCCTATCAAATTTCAAATTGAACTTAATCATATTGTGATCACTGGATCCTTAGGTTTCTTTTACCTTAAGCTTCCTAATCACCTCCAGTTCATTACATAACATCCAAACCAGTATAGCTGATTCTGTAGGCTCAATGACAAATTCCTCTCAAAAGCTATCTCTTGGGAATTCAACAAACTCACTCTCTTGAGATCCATTACCAATCTGATTTTCCCAATTGATCTGCATGTTAAAATCTCCCATGACTACCATAACATTGCCCCTTTGACTTGCCTTTTTTATTTCCTGTTGTAATCTGTGGTCCACCTCCCAGCCACTGTTGGGAGGCCTGTATGTAACTGCCATCAGGGTCCTTTTACCCTTGCAGTTTCTTCATTCAACCCACAAGGATTCAACATCTTCCGATCCTATGTCACATCTTTCTACTGATTTGATGCCATTCTTTACCAGTGGAGCTACACCATCCCCACTGCCTACCTTCCTATCTCTCTGATACAACGTGTAACATTGGACCTTCACCTCCCAACTACAACCATCCTTCAGCCACTCTTCAGTGATGGCTTCAACATCATACTTGGCAATCTGTAATATTGCAACAAAATCATCCACCTTATTTCTTATACTATGTGCACTTAGATACAACACCTTGAGTACCGTATTTGCTATCCTTTATGATTCTGCATCCATGTTTTGATACTCAGCCTGTTAGCTGCAACTTAAGTCCCATCAACTGCCTGTCCTTCCTGACAGTCAGACTGCACAATATCTTTACTTTTTTACCATCTGTGCTATCATGAGTCCCTTCACTCCAGTTCCACTCCCCTGCCATGTTAGTTTAAACCCTCCCCAACAGCTCTAACAAACCTGCCCACAAGAATATTGGTCCCCCATAGGTTCAGGTGCAACCTGTCACTTTTGGACAGATGATACCTTCCCTAAAAGAGATTTGAATGATCCAAGAACCTGAAGCCCTGCCCCCTGCAGTAGCTTCTCATCCATGCATTTATCTGCCAAATCATCCTTTGGAGTAATTGGTGACACAGGACGAGGTAAGGCAAAATTAGCATGGTTTCCTTAAGGGAAAACTTGCCTGAAAAACCTATTGGAATTCTTTGAGGAGATTACACGTATGATAGATAAAGGGGGATGCAGTGGATGTGCCATACGAGACTGCTTACCAGGTGCAGAGCCCATTGCATCACAGGAAATTTTCTGGTATGGCTAGAGTATTGGCTAATTGGTAGGAGGCAGTGAGTGGGAGTAAAAGGATCCTTTTCTGATTGGCTGCCAGTGATTAGTGGTGTTCCGCTGGGGTTGGTGTTGGGACTGCTTCTTTTAATGTTGTATATCAATGATTTAGATTTTTGTGCACTTTATGCGGTCCTGTGTAGGTCTGTAGTTTAGTGTAGCTTTCTCTGTGTTGTTTTTTTTTACTTAGTTCAGTCTAGTTTTTGCATTGTGTCATGTAACACCATGGTCCTGAAAAACATTGTCTCATTTTTACTATGTACTGTACATAGCAGATATGGTCGAAATGACAATAAAAGTGACTTGATTTGACTTGGAATAAGTGGGTTTGTTGCCAAGTTAGTAAATGATATGAAGATTGGTGGAGGGGCAGGTAGTGTTGAGGAAACAGGTAGGATGCAGAAGGACATAGACAGATTAGCAGAATGGGCAAGAAAGTGGCAAATGAAATACAATGTTGGAAAATGCATGGTCATGCACTTTGGTAGTAGAAATAAATGTGCAGACTATTTTCTAAATGAGGAGAAAATTCAAACATCTGAGGCAAAGGGACTTCTGCAGAACACCCTAAAGTTTAACTTGCAGATTGAGTTAGTGGTAAGGAAGACAAATACAATGTTAGCATTCATTTCAAGAGTTCTTGAATAGAAGAGCAGGGATGCAATGCTGAGGCCTTACCTCGAGTATTGTGAACTGTTTTGAGCTCCTCATCTGAGAAAAGATGTGCTGGCATTGGAGAGGGTCCAGAGGTGGCTCACAAGGATGGTTCTGGGAATGAGAGCGTTGTCATACCTGGAATGATTGACAGCTCTGTCTGTACTTGCTGGAATTTAGAAGGATGAAGGTGGATCTCATTGAAACCTTTTGAATGTTGAAAGGCCTAAACAGAGTAGATGTGGAAAGGACTCTTTCCATGGTGGGGGAGTCTGGGACAAGAGGGCACAGCCTCAGGATAGAAGGATATCCATTTAAAACAGATGTGGAGAAATTTCTTAAAACCAGAGGGTGGTGAAGTTGTGGGTTTTGCTACCACATTCAGCTGTGAAGGCCAGGTGGCTGAGAGTGTTTAAGGTGGAGATTGATAAATTGTTGATTGAATTATTGTGCCATCAAGGATTACAGGGAGAAGGCCGGCGAGTGGGGCTGAGAAGGGGGAAAATGGATCAGCCATCATGGAATGGAGGAGATGACTCAACAGGCTATTGGTCTAATTCTGCTCATGTATCTTATCTTATGGAATAAAGGCCTTTTCTGGGTGGTTATGGTATTTCTCAGTATTGGAATCGCTGCTTGTCAATGATTTAGATAATGAAATTGATGGTTTTGTGGCAAAGTTTGCGGATAATACAAAGATAGGCGGGGGGTAGGTAGTGCTGAAGAAGCAATGTGACTGCAGGGGGACTTAGACAAATTTAAAGAATGGGCAATAAAGTGGCAGATGGAATACGGTGTTGGGAAATGTATGATAATGGATTTTGCTAAAAGGAACAATAGTGGGACTATTATCTAACTGGGGAGGAAATACAAACATCAGAGGTGCAAAGGGACTTTGGAGTCTTCTTGCAAGACTCCCAGCAGGTTAATTCACAGGTTGAATCTTTGGTCAAGAAGGCAATGTTGGAATTTATTTCAAGGGGCGTAGAATATAAAAACGAAGATAATGCTGAAGCTTTATAAAGCACTAGTCAGGTTGCACATGAAGTATTGGCAACAGTTTTGGTCCCCGGTATCTCAGAAAGGATATGTTGTCATTGTAAAGAGTCCAGAGAAGGTAACACATGAGGGTCGTTTGGCAGTTTTGGGCCTGTACTCACTGGAATTTAGAAGAATGTGTGGGGATCTCACTGAAACCTACAGACAGACAGACATACTTTATTGATCCCGAGGGAAATTGGGTTTTGTTACAGTCACACCAACCAAGAATAGTGTAGAAATATAGCAATATAA
The DNA here is from genome assembly GCF_030144855.1 of Hypanus sabinus. NCBI lineage: Eukaryota > Metazoa > Chordata > Chondrichthyes > Myliobatiformes > Dasyatidae > Hypanus > Hypanus sabinus. The sequence continues at coordinate 472,893 of NC_082711.1, read as the reverse complement.
AACCATAAATAATTAAATAACAATAAGTAAATTATTCCAAGTGGAAATAAGTCCAGGACCTGCCTATTGGCTCAGGGTGTCTGACACTCCGAGGGAGGAGTTGTAAAGTTTGATGGCCATAGGCAGGAATGACTTCCTATGATGCTCAGTGTTGCATCTCGGTGGAATGAGTCTCTGGCTGAATGTACTCCTGTGCCTAACCAGTACATTATGGAGTGGATGGGAGTCATTGTCCACGTTGGCATGCAACTTGGACAGCATCCTCTTTTCAGACATCACTGTCAGAGAGTCCAGTTCCACCCCCACAACATCACTGGCCTTATGAATGAGTTTGTTGATTCTGTTGGTGTCTGCTACCCTCAGCCTGCTGCACCAGCACACAACAGCAAACATGATAGCACTGGCCACCACAGACTCGTAGAACATCCTTAACATCGTCTGGCAGATGTTAAGGACCTCAGTCTCCTCAGGAAGTAGAGACGGCTCTGACCCTTCTTGTAGAACACCCTGAGTGTTCTTTGACCAGTCCAGTTTATTGTCAATTCGTATCCTGAGGTATTTGTAATCTTCCACCATGTCCACACTGACCCCTTGGATGGAAACAGGTGTTGAAAGGTCTAGATAAGTTGAATGTGGAGAGGATGTTTACTCTGATGGGGTATTCAGAACTGAGGGCACAGCCTCAAAATTGAAGGGTGACCTTTCAGAACAGAAGTAAAGAGCATTTTGTTTTAGCTAAGGAATGGTGAATCTGTAGATTGCTCTGTCACAGACTGCGGTGGAGGCTAACTCTTAGTATATTCAAAGTGGAAGTTGATCGATTCCTGATTGGTCATGACATCAAGGGATATCAAGAGATATCTTTCAAGAATCAATAGATTCTGGCATTGTGCTGGATGACTGGAAAATTGCAAATGTTACTCCACTATTTAAGAAGGGTGGGAAGCAGCAGAAAGGAAGCTATAGACCTATTAGCCTGACATTAGTGCTTGGGAAGTTGTTGGAATCGATTATTAGGGATGAGATTATGGAGTGCCTGGAGGCACATGACAAGATAGGCCAAAGCCAGCATGGTTTCCTGAAAGGAAAATCCTGCCTGACAAACCTACTGAAATTATTTGAGGAAATTAGTGGCAGTGTAGACAAAGGAGATGCAGTAGACATGGTGTACTTGGATTTTCAGAAGGCCTTTGACAAGGTGCCACACATGAGGCTGCTTAGTAAGATAAGAGCCCATAGAATTACAGGAAAGTTAGTAGCATGGGTGGAACATTGGCTGGTCGGCAGAAAACATAGAGTAGAAATAAAGGGATCCTAATCTGGCTGGCTGCTGGTTACCAGTGAAGTTCCTCAGGGGTTGGTGTTGGGACCACTGCTTTTTACGATGTATGTCAATGAATTGGACCACAGTATTAAAGGATTTGTGGCTAAATATACCAATGATACAAAGATAGGTGGAGGAGCGGGTAGTGTTGAGGATACATAGAGCCTGAAGAGAGACTTAGATAGTTTAGGACAGGGGTCAGCAACCTTTACCACTGAAAGAGCCACTTGGACCCGTTTCCCACAGAAAAGAAAACACTGGGAGCCGCAAAACCCGTTTGACATTTAAAATGAAATAACACTGCATACAACGTTTTTTTTGCCTTTATGCTATGTATAAACAAACTATAATGTGTTGCATTTATGAAATTGATGAACTCCTGCAGAGAAAACGAAATTACATTTCTGCATGCAACAAAAACATTTTGAACTCCGAAAAAAAGACGTTGGGTTGAAAGTTACTTTTAAGTAAAATACTCAATGTCTATTTGAGTCCTTCTTGTATTTATGAAAAACGCCGAACTTAAATTTTCCGCCAGCAGCAAACCAAAAATAACATCAGCCAGCTGTCAGCCTGAAAAATAAAAGGACTATTTCACTGAACAATGAAAAAATATGAATATACATAAAATAATAGGCAATTAAAATATTTATCATACTTGGTTAATGGGATTTCTGCTCCTGGACCTCAGCGCACAGCGTCTGTACATCAGGGCTGTATGACGTCACCTTCATCTTTACACAGGATCGCAAGCTGTCATCTGTGAGGCGTGCGCGATGTTTGTTTTTAATAAAGTTCATGTTGGAGAACACCTGCTCACATACATATGTGGATCCAAAGATCGACAGGACTCCAAGCGCATACTTTTTCATGTTTACATAAATGTCGGGCATAGCATTCCATGTTTCGAACACAAGTTTGTCCGGTTTTGGAAGGTTTTCAATATCACTCCATTTGTGATTCTGAGCAAGAACGGCCTTCTGACGGGAAACATCTTCAAGGTCTGCTGTCAAGCGTCTAAACTTGGACACCCATATGTCTTTGTCGGCTATGTCGGCCAGTTCCATCTCAAGATCAGGTTGACTCACACCTGCCAATGCAGTCGTATTCAGTAGGGAAGGATCGATGCTTAAGGGAGTGACCGGGAAGGATAATGTGTTTTTTTCCTCTCTGAACTCACAGAAGCGTTTCCCAAACGATGTTTGCATTGCGATGATTGCAGAATGTAAATACTCCGAATTTATCATGTCGTGAGCTTGTTTGAACTCTCTCAAATTGGGGAAGTGAGACAAAGTGCCTTTCTGTAAATCTCTGGCAAGCACTGTCAACTTGCGCTCGAATGCCAAAACATCCTCCAACGTGTGCAGGGCTTTGCGTCCTTTCCCCTGAAGAGCTGTGTTCAGCGTGTTCAGGTGCGCTGTCATGTCTACCATGAAGTGTAGCTTTTCCAGCCACTCTGGCTGTTCCAGCTCAGGAAAGGTGAGCCCTTTGCTGCCCAGGAAAGTTTTCACTTCTTCCAGACGCGCGACAAAGCGTTTCAGCACCTCCCCTCTTGACAGCCACTGGACTTTGTTGTGCAGCAGGAGATCAGAATATTCGCTTTCCAGCTCGTCCAGTAACAAACGGAATTGACGGTGATTTAAACTTTTTGCCATTATTTTATTGACAATCTGAATGACAACATCTATTACTTCTGTGCATTCCGGAGGAAATGTTTGAGCGCACAGTGCCTCTTGGTGCAAGATGCAGTGAAAAGTCAGCAGCTTTCTGTCCAGCGACTTCTGCAGTAAAGCCACAAATCCCTTGTGCGTTCCCGTCATATTCGGAGCCCCATCAGTAGCTACTGACACCAGATGGGTGGTCTTTATTCCTTTGGCTCTTAAACAATTCAAGACAGCCTCACAGATGTCCTCCCCCCGTGTTTGGTCTTTTAGAGGTATCAACTCAATCAGTTCTTCCTGTGGCCCGGCAGAGTTTACATACCGGCAGAACAACGCTATTTGTTCAATATCACCTTTGTCTTTAGACTCGTCACAGGCAATCAAGTAGGCCACAGCTGAATTGATGTCTTTAATTTGCTGTCTTGTGATGTCTTCTGCCATTTTTATGGTTCTGTCTTTGACAGTCTTTGCAGAGAGGGGCATATCCCTGATTTTCTGCACAATTTCACTCTTGTTTTTAAAGTCCGTGAATAGATGTTCTGAAATCTTAATGAAAGATTCTTTATATATTCACCATCTGTAAACTGCTTCCCGTGCCTGACTATTTCCTGAGCGGCAATATAACTGGCGTATGTCGTTGATTTTCCAGACTTCATCCATTTCTGGAAATGATTTTTGCTCAGATCAACCTTCCGCATCAGTTCCGAAACGGCTTTTTTTCTCTCATCTCCATCCGGATATTTTTGAGCAAAGGCTGCGTGTTTACTCTGGAAATGCCTTGCGACATTTGACTTTTTGTTGTTTGCTAGTTTCTCATTGCATATTAAGCATACCGGTAAACCAGTCTCGTCAACAGTGAAAGCAAATGAATCTGTCCACGTATCATTAAACGTTCTGTTTTCTTCAGTCACTTTTCTTTTTTTAGAATTCTCCATAGTTGGCTTACCTTGGATCGAAAAATTAAAGAAATCGCGCACTGGCGGGTGTCAGGTATTGGCAGTGGTGACGTATATTAATAGCGATAAAAACACATTGTAGCGGTGTGCTCACGCAGTCAGTAAACTGCAGTCGAATAACTTTATTCGAACTAAACAGCCTTGCTTTTAAGCCTCCCTCAACCCAGCCCCCATGGACGCGGATGCTGCAAAAGACGCGTACTCACAAACCCCCGTAGGCTATCTCCCTTAGCCGGAATGCTGGCTAATTGTGAGCCGTTTCGGATGTGCCAGGAAATGTGTCGCCACACTTAGATTGTACAAGATCACCATAATCTTCAAATTTAGAATTACATTTCAAAAGCTAACAAACTAACATAAAATACATTTTAATTAAATACTGACCAATTATTTCCCAAAGCCACAGGGAGCCGCAGCACAGAGGTGAAAGAGCCACAAATGGCTCGGGAGCCGCAGGTTGCCGACCCCCGGTTTAGGAGAATGGGCAAAGAAGTGGCAACTGAAATATAATGTTGGAAAGTGTGTGGTCATGCACTTTGGTGAAAGAAATGAATGGGCAGACTATTATTTTAGATGGGGAGAGAATTCAAAATGCAGATATACAAAGGGACTTGGGTGTCCTTGTGCAGGATACCTTAAAGGTTAACCTCCAGGTTGAGTCGGTGATGAAAAAGGCAAATGCAATATTGACATTCATTTCTAGAGATATAGGTTATAAGAGCAGGGATGTGATGTTGCGGCACTATAAGGCACTTGTGAGAACACACTTGGAGAATTGTGTGCAGTTTTGGCCTCCTTATTTTAGAAAGGATATACTGACATTGGAGAGGGTTCAGAGAAGATTCACAAGAATGATTCCAGGAATGAAAAGGTTATGAGGAACGTCTGGCAGCTCTTGGGCTGTATTCCCTGGAGTTCAGGAGAATGAGGGGGGATCTCACAGAAACATTCTGAATGTTAAAAGGCTTAAACAGCTTAGATATGGCAAATGTTATTTCCCATGGTAGGGGATTCTAGGACAAGTGGGCACAACTTCAGGATTGAAGGATGTCCATTTAGAACTGAGATACGGAGAAATTACTTTAGTCAGAGGGTGGTAAATTTGTGGAATTTGTTGCCGCGAGCAGCTGTGGAGGCCAAGTCTTTGGGTGCATTTAAGGCAGTGATAGATAGGTTCTTGATTAGCCAGGGCATCAAAGGGTATGGGGTGAAGGCAGGGGAGTGGGGATGACTGGAAGACTTGGATCAGCCCATGATGAAATGGTGGAGTAGACTCAATGGGCCAAATGGCTTACTTCTGCTCCTGTATCTTATGGTGAGAGGGCAGGTGTATGGGGTTGTATGGGATCTGGGAACAGCCATGATGAAATGGGGGAGCAGACTCAATGGTGTGAATGGCCTAATTCTGTTCCTATGTCTTATGGTCTTTTCCCTCTCCCACACCATCTCTTCCCTTCCCCTTCCCCATCCCTGTTTGTCCCTATCCCCCATCTCCTCCCATCCCCATCTCCTATCCTATTACTCTCTCTCTCACCCCATCTCTTCCCTTCCCTTGTCCCACCCCATCTCTTCCCTTCCCTTGTCCCACCCCATCTCTTCCCTTCCCTTGTCCCGCTCCATATCTTCCCTTCCCCCTCTCCCTCCCTGTTTATCCCTATCCTCCATCTCCTCCCTTCCCCCTCCTATCCCATTTCCCCCTCTCCTATCCTATTACTCTCTCTCCCACCCACTTCTTCCCTTCCCCCTCTCCCATCCCGTAAACCCTGGTGATGTGGGTCCTCTACCTTCTTACTGATGGTAGCAGCGATAAGAGAGAATGGCCTGGGTGGTGGGGGTCCCTGATGATGGATGCTATTTTCCTGCGGCAGCGCTCTATGTAGATGTGCTTAATGGTAGGGAGGGTTCTACCCATGATTGAATGGGCTGTATCCACTACATTTTTGTTGGATTTTCCAATGAAGGGCATTGATATTTCCGTACAAGGCTGTGATACAGTCAATCAATATACTCTCCACCACACACCAAGACGTTCATCAAAGTTTTAGATGTCATGCGAATCTTCGCAAACTTCTATGGAAATAGAGTTGCTACCGTGCTTTCTTCATAATTGCGCTTGCATGCCAGGCCCAGCATAGGTCCTCTGAAATGATAACAGCAGGGGATTTAAAGTTGCTGACCCTCTCCACCTCTGATTCCCCAACAGGGACTGGCTCATGGGTCAATGGTTTCCTCCCCATGAAGTAGTAAAATGGATTCAAATGGATTCAACAGTGGCTGGATGAGAGATGCCAGAGAGTAGTGGTGGATAACTGTTCGTCAGGTTGGAGACCGGTGACTAGTGGTGTGCCTCAGGGATCTGTACTGGGTCCAATGTTGTTTGTCATATACGTTAATGATCTGGATGATGGGGTAGTAAATTGGATTAGTAAGTATGCAGATGATACTAAGATTGGTGGCATTGTGAATAATGAAGTAGGTTTTCAAAGCTTGCAGAGAGATTTAGGCCAGTTAGAAGAGTGGGCTGAAAGATGGCAGATGGAGTTTAATGCTGGTAAGTGTGAGGTGCTACATTTTGGTCAGACTGATCAAAATAGGACATACGTGGTAAATGGTAGGGCATTGTGGAATGCAGTAGAACAGAGTGATCTAGGAATAATAGTGCATTGTTCCCTGAAGGTGGAATCTCATGTGGATAGGGTGGTGAAGAAAGCTTTTGGTATGCTGGCCTTTATAAATCAGAGCATTGAGTATAGGAGTTGGGATGTAATGTTAAAGTTGTACAAGGCATTGGTAAGACCAAATTTGGAGTATAGTGTACAGTTCTGGTCACCAAATTATAGGAAAGATGTCAACAAATTAGAGAGAGTACAGAGGAGATTTACTTGAACATTTCGTGGGTTTCAGCACCTGATTTACAGAGAAAGGTTGAACAAGTTAGTTCTTTATTCTTTGGAGCGTAGAAGGTTGAGGGGGGACTTGATAAGAGGTATTTAAAATTATGGGGGGGATAGATAGAGTTGATGTGGATAGGTTTTTTCCATTGAGAGTAGGGGAGATTCAAACAAGTGGACATGAGTTGAAAGTTAGGAGGCAAAAATTTAGGGGTAACATGAGGGGGTATTTCTTTACTCAAAGAGTGGTAGCTGTGTGGAACAAGCATCCAGTAGAAATGGTAGAAGCAGGTTCAATATTGTCATTTAAAAAAAAATTGGATAGGTATATGGACAGGAAAGGAACGGAGGGTTATGGGCTGAGTGCAGGTCGGTGGGACTAGGTGAGAGTAAATGTTCAGCACAGACTAGAAGGGCCAAGATGGCCTGTTTCTGTGCTGAAATTGTTATATGGTTATAAGTCAGTAATCAGCTCCTTGGTCTTGCTGACATTCAGTAAGAGGTTGTTGTTGAGGAAGTTGAGGATCAAACTGCACAAGGAGGTATTGAGGTCAAGGTCTTCAAGCTTATTTAGTTTTGAGGGGATTATTGAGAGTAGATAAATGGGGGACAAAGAAATGGTAGATGAAGTTAATTAATGTTTTGCACCAGTCTTCACTGTGGTAGACACTAGAGGTATGACAGAAATGTGAATGTGTCAGTGGGCAGAAGTGAGTGTCATTACTATTACTAAGGAGAAGGTGCTTGGGAAGCTGAAAGATCAAAAGGTAGATAATTCACCTCAACCAGATGGTGTACACCCCAATGTTCTGAAAGTGGTGGCTGAAAAGTTTGTGGGCGCATTTGTAACAACCTTTCAAGAATCAATAGATTCTGGAATGGTTCCAGCAGATTGGAAAATTGTAAGTGTCACTCCACCTGTTAAGAAGGGAGAGATGAAGAAGAAAGGAAATTATAGAGCAGTTTGTCTGACCTCAGGTGCTGGAAAGATGTTTGAGTTGATTGTTAAGGAAGTGGTTCAGTGGTACTTGGAGGCACATAGTAAAATAGGTCAGTCAGCATGGTTTCCTCAACAATAGTTTCTTGCCTGACGAATCTGTTTGATTTCTTTGAAGAAACAGCAAGTAGGATAGACAAAGGAGAATCGATGGATGTTGTATAATTGGACTTTCAGAAGCCCTTTGACAAGATGCCACACATGAGGCTACTTAACAAGAGCCTGTGGTAACACATGGAAGATATTAGCAAGGATAGAAGATTGGCTGGCAGGAAGCAAAGAGTGGGATTAAAGGGAACCTTTTCTGGTTGACTGCTGGTGACTAGAGATGTTGAGAAGGATTCTTTTTATGTTATATGTCAGTGACCTAGTTGACAGAATTGATGGCAAGTTTGCAAATAATATGAAGATAGGTGCAGCGGCAGGTGGTGTTGAGGAAGAAGGGAGTCTGCAGAAGGACTTAGACAGATTGTGAGAATGGGCAAAGAAATGGCAGGTGGAATACAGTGTGGGGAAGTATATGGTCACGCACTTTGGTAGAAGGAATAAAAATGTAGACTATTTTACTAAATGAGGAGAAAATTAAAAAATCAGAGGTGCAGATGGACTTGGGAGGCCTTTTGCAGGATTCCCAAAAGGTTAATTTGCAGGTTGAGTTGGTGGTGAGGAAGGCAAATGCAATGTTAGCATTCAGTTTGACAGGACTAAAATGTAAGAGCAAGAATGTAATGCTGAGGCTTTATAAGGCAGTTTCATAAACAGTTTTGGGCTCCTTATCTATATAAAGATGTTGCAGGCATTGAGGAGGTTCACGAGAGTGATTCCAGGACTGAAAGTGTAATGAATGTGTAACCCCCTGGGTCGCCTCAGGCTCGCTCAGCTCATTCTCGTCTAGGGGGAGCAGCCTTCGGCCCCGCCAAACTGGGTAATCAGCTGGTGTGGATGCTGTGTGATGTCCCCGCCTCGCCCAAAAACAGACAGTACACCATATGCGATTAAATGAGTACAATTTATAAAGGTTACTATAACTAAGTGATTAATAACGATACAGTATATATGAAGAGAAAATTAAAGAAAAGGCGCCAAACTTATCAAAGTCCAAACCATTTCATGCACAATCGTTGGAGCTCAATTACTTAAGTCTTCTGGCCACCATTCGATCCCCTCCGAACTCCTCGACTCGCAGCTCAGGACCCTCCGAACTCCTCGGACTCTCCAAACAGCTCAGGACCCTCCGAGTGGTCAACCAAGCACATCTAGCTTCATTCCCCCCCCCCCCCTCCTTGGAGAATCTCCCGGCCTCGGACCCCCCTTTGGGGTCCGATCCTCACCCAGCTTAGAGCATTGCATCCTCTCTCTCGACCCCCTCGTGCCGATCTGCCCAAAAGCCCGTCAACAAAAGCTTACAGACTCAGAAGAAAGAACATTAATCCCCATTTGGTTTACAAAGGAATACCATTCTCGTTATCAGTAAATTAGCATTCCTGCTAGTTAACAAAAAGAAGAAACCCTCTTTACAAATGTATGAGGAGTGTTTGATGGCTCTGGCCTTGTACTCATTGGAGTTTAGAAGAATGAGGGGGGAATCTCATTGATACCTATCTAATGTTGAAAGGCATAGATAGAGTGGATGTGAAGAGAATGTTTCCTATAGTTGGTGAGCCTAGGACCACTGGGCAGAGTCTCAGAAAAAAGGTACTTCCATTTAGAACAAACATGAGGAATTTCTTCAGCCAGAGGGTAGTGAATCTGTGGAATTCATTACCACAGCCCGCTGTGGAGGCCAAATCATTGGGTATATTTAAAGTGGAGGTTGATAGGTTCTTAAGGGTTATGGGGAGAAGGCAGCAGAATGGGGTAGACAGGGATAATAAATCAGCCATGATGGAATGGCGGAGGACACTTGATAGGCTGAGTGACTTAATTCTGCTCCTGTAATATCCTGTAATAAGACCATAATATCTTACGGTCTTATGATATAGGTTGAATGGGAATGGAAAAGGTCCTAAAGAAGGTGCTCGACCCAAAACGTTGACTGTTTACTCTTTTCTATAGATGCTGCCTGACCTACTGAGGTCCTCCAGCATTTTGTGTGTGTTGCTTTAGATGGGAATGGGACGAGGTTGGGTGGGAATGGGTGTAGGTCAGATGAGAAGGCCTTTGACAAGGTGCCAGACGTGAGACTGCTTACCAGCTTAAGAGCCAATGGCATTACAGGAAAGTTACTGGCATGGTTAGAGTATTGGCTGATTGGTAGGAGGCAGTGAGTGGGAATAAAAGGATCCCTTTCTGGTTGGCCGCTAGTGACTAGTGGGGTTCCACAGGAGTCAGTGTTGGGACCGCTTCTTTTTATGCTGTATATCAATGATTTAGGTGATGGAATAGATGGTTTTGTTGCCAAGTTTGCAGATGATACAAAGATTGGTAGAGGGACAGATAGTGATGAGGAAACAGGTAGGCTGTAGAAGGTCTTAGTCAGATTAGGAGAATGGCAAATGAAATACAATGCTGAAATACAATATGGTCATGCACTTCTGTAGTAGAAATAAATGTGCAAACTAATTTCTAAATGGGCAGAAAATTTAAAAATCTGAGATACAAGGAGACTTGGGAGTCCTTGTGCAGAACACCTGGAAGGTTAATTTGCAGGTTGAGTTGGTGGTGAGGAAGGCAAATGCAATGTTAGCAATCATTTTAAGAGATCTGGAATACAAGGGCAAGGATATGATGCTGAGGCTTTTTAAGGCATTGGTGAAGCCTCACCTTGATTATTGTGAACAATTTTGGGCTCTTCATCTAAGAAAAGATGTGCTGACACTGAAGAGTATTCAGAGGAAGTTCACAAGGATGGTTCCGAGAATGAAAAGGTTATCGTACGAGGACGTATGTTTGATGGCTCTGGGTCTGTTTTCGCTGGAATTCAGAAGGATGAGGGGGATCACATTGAAACCTTTTGAATGTTGAAAGGTCTAGTCAGAGCAGATGTGGAAAGGATTTTTCCCTTGGTGGGAGAGTCTAGGACAAGAGGGCACAGCCTTATGATAGAGGGGCATCCATTTAAAACAGAGATGCAGAGAAATTTGTTTAGCCAGAGGGTGGTGAATTTGTGGAATTTATTACCATAGGCAGCTGTGGAGACTAGGTTGTTGGGTGTATTTAAGGCAGAGCTTGATAGATCGTTGATTGGACACGGCCTCAAAGGTTATGGGGAGAAGGCTGGGGAGTGGGGCTGAGGAGGGGAAAAAGGATCAGCCATGATTGAATCGTGAAGCAGACTTGATGGGCCAAATGGCCAGATTCTGCTCCCATGTCTTATGGAAAGGGACTAGGTTAGATGAGAATGTTGGTCAGCATTGAATAGTTGGGCCAAAGGACCTTTGATACAATAAATGCAGTGCCAGGCATGTGATGGAGCATGGTGCAGAATGTCACAGTGCAGCCTGAGTTTGAAGTGACAATAATTGTGGGGTTTAGATGTTCAGGAGGGTTAGGGGTTTGGGGGGGTTGTCAGCAGTAGTGGGACCCGGGCTTTCTTCAGCCTGGTTGTCTGGGCTAATGTGGAGAAGGAGTGAATGAACTGTCTCCTACCTAAGGGTTATTCTGCTGTTGTTCCTCTCCCTCCCTGTGCCCACCCCTCCGGAACATAGCCCCCCCCCCTCACCCTGTCCCTTGAGGGTCACTGAGCCCCTGTCCACGTCTCACAGACCTGCTTGGCACTGGGTCACTGATGATGACAGTGACCTGGGTGGGTGGAGTGTGTAGTGTGTTGGGTGTTGTGGGAGTAGTGTTTTGTAGGGTGTGGTGGAGTGGGTTTGATTGGGTGCTGTTGGGCAGTGAGCAGTGTTCAGTGGTGAGTTGGGTGCTGTTGGATGTTGTGGGAGTAGTGTTGTCTGTGTGGGGGAGATGTCAGTGGGATTATGTTGGGGTGTGTTGGGAGCCTTACCCGGGGAGGCTACGGATTGATTACTCTGGTTCGAGTTACAATTCCCATAATGACAGGACTATTCTGGACTTTGAAATACCAGTGTTAAATCAGGAGCAGAGCATGCTCTTCCCGTGCCTTTTATAGGTGCTCTTTGTCCTGTGGGCTCGGAGGGAATCTGGGGTATGTTTGTATGTCTTTGAGCGAGTGGTGAGTGCAGGTTGGGGGGGGTGTGTGTGTGTGTGTGTGTGTGTCAGTGGGGGGGGGGTAGTGTAGTGTATCAGAGATGCATCTGGGGAAAGGGTGGTGCCCCAGCTGACAGGCCTGAGGACACATCACTCCCTCCCACACAGCCAGCCGTGACTTTGGCTCCTGGCCAACCTCGTGCTCCCACTACTGGGCTTGTCTCTGTCTCTGTGACGACATTCCCTCAGATCCTGATTCACCGCCTGGCCAACCTCCAGACACAGAACTGAGCTGTCAGTGTGTGGCTGCTTTCCTGCTCTCCCTCCTGCCCATTCACTGCCTCAGCCAGCCGGCGTGAACTAAACAGACCCCAGGGTGTCTGCTGTCCAGTCCCACTGCGAGGCTGGTTCCCCTGAGCTCTCCACTGACCCTGACCCTTTGCTGACTCTCCCCCTCCTGACCCAGGCTGATCCACAGCTTGCCCCACACCATGGTTGCAGGCATGTTGATGCCCTTGCCCCAGCTGAGGGCTATCTATGAGGTGCTGCTGAGGGACGGAGTGTTGGTGGCCCAGGACACCCGCTGCCCTCGCTCTCAGCACCCCGAGGTGCACGGTGTTTCCAACCTGCAGGTGCTATGTGCACTGGGCTCCCTGCGTTCCCGTGGCCTGGTCCGCAAGACCTTCACCTGGAGGCATCACTACTGGTACCTGACTGAGGAGGGCTTGGTCTTCCTACAGCAATACCTCCACCTCCCACCTCATGTCATTCCAGCCCCACTGCAGCCCATACCCAGGGCCAGACTCCGAGGCCGCATGCTGGGACCTCAGCTCTCGCACCAGCCTGCATCCCGTATCAGCCTCACCCGGCCTGCTCCCTCCCCCACTCAGTCAACTCCCTCCTCCTCCTCCTCCTCCTCCCTTGGCCGGCATGACAACCAGGAGTACCGGCCACTCAACCAGCTGAGAGAGAAAGGGTCCCCACAGCGGCCAAGGCTCGACAGGACTCTGCCAGGTTAGCACTGACCCTGATTGCATGTTGCCACACCCCCTCTGTGCATGTGATGTGCTCACCTACCTCTCCATTCTCCCCTCCCCTCTCTCCCCCCGCTCTCCCCTCCCCCTCAACCCTGTCCACCTTCCCCTCCCGACTTTCCCCCTCCTCCTCTTTCTCCCCACTTTCTCTCCCTTCTACTGATCTCTAACCTCCATTTCTTTTCCTTGATTCCCTTTCACACGTTCTGTTCCCCACCCCCCAAGTACCATATGTGGGACCCTGCTCCAAGCTGTGAGCTGGTGGTGGTTTGGTTAGTTAGGGGTGGCCAGAGCGTGGAGTTAGATGAGAAGGTGATTACAGGACTTTTTTGTGTGTGTGTGTGTGTGTGTGTGTGTGTGTTCCGGGTGTTGGGGGATGGAATTGCGAACCTGCTGACTACATACACAGTCTGATTGGTGGGCTTTTCAGTCTGTGTGTACATGTATCATGGTAGTGCACATATCAATGTGCATGTATATGAGGACAGTGATTGGTGTCTAGTGCCTCTTCCTGTTTTGGAGAGAATCTTCAAATGCTGGTGGTCCCTAGCTGGCCTCAGTCAGGACACTGACAGGAAGCTGAGCCTGTCTGTGCACCAGAGGGTGGACACGTTTGCCTTCAGGGCATTTATAGGAGTTTTATCTAATAATGAGGATGATCAGTCTTTAATAATGATGATTTATTTATTTTGAATTTGCAGTTTACCTTTAGTACATTGATTGTTTTTCATTGATTCTCTTGAATCCTTATTCTACTGTGATTGCCTGCATCAAAATGAATCTCAGAGTTGTATATGGTGATATATACATACTTGGATAATAAATTTATTTTGAATGTTGAAGTACAAAGGGCAGAAAGAGCATTTGGAGAGTTCCTGCTGACTGTGCCATTGGGGTGGAGATCCAGTCTGTACGTCACACCCTCTCATGGAGTCATTGGGTGAGACACCCAGCCAACCAGAGTAGAAACCTTGGGTGTTACCAGTGAGGCCCAGATCCGGAAACTTAATAAAATAAAAACTGGGTGAACAGGTGGCTGTTTGACATTGAGAAACGGGGAAGTGTTGTAGGGAGAATGAGGAGAGATGACACAGGAACAGGGCTGGGGGAATATGCAGTGTTCACTCAGGGGCAGGACAGGTCAGGAGGTGCAGAAGGAGACACACAAGGTTCCAGAGGACCTACCTAGACTAATTCCTTCTGCCTACACAATGTCCATATGCCTCTGTACATCCATGTACCTATCTAAACCCTCTCGAATGTCTGTATATGAAGAACTTTATAAACCATAGGATCAGCCTCAGTAAGAGGCCTGTATACTGCTGTACACACAAAATGCTAGAGGAATTCAGCAGGCCAGGCGGCGAGGCCTGCTGCCTTACCTGCCGAGTTCCTCCAGCACTTTGTGTGTGCTGCTTGGATTTCCAGCAACTGCAGATTTTCTCTTGTTTCTGTGTGCAGTTGTGCTGACTCACTTTGGGGGAAGGTTTGCACATCTTGGAGAGAGTGCAGAGAGATACCAGCCACCCTGTACTCCCCAGAACTCCACTCTAATATTGTGTGGGACCAAGCCAGATTTTACACAGCCCAGCATTTCCAAATGTGTCTCGACGATCGCTCTTCTGTGCCGTAGTGCTCTATAATCACAGCCTGCGACAGTTCTTCAGTGCTCATGAGGAATGTAAAATCAAGTGAGAGGTGACTGTGTGATGTGTTTGCATGCAGAGAGGGTTCCATGTGACCATACTCAGAGTAGGGCATGTAAGTCATTGGCAGTCAGGGACACATGTAATCGTGCGCAGACAAGGGTCCACATAACGTACTCAGAGTAGGGGATGTAAGTCACAGGCATATCTGGAACCATACAACCGTACGCAGAGTGGAAGATGTGAATTGTACACAGCAGGGGAAGTGTGTAGTCATGTCCAGACTGATGTCTGTGCAGCCATACACAGAATATAGCCCACATATCCTTATGCAGACGAGGGCTTGCTTAACCATACATAGAGTTGACAATGTGAATTGTGCACTGAGTGTGACCTGTAAGGTCATGCGCAAATTGGGATCCATGTAGTCATGCACAGAGAGGGTCCACATAACTGTACAGACAGGGGTCTGTGTATTTCTATGCAGAGAAGGTTCTGTGTAACTGTATACAGACAGGGGTCTGTGTATTTCTATGCAGAGAAGGTTCTGTGTAACTGTATACAGACAGGTGTCTGTGTAATCATAGGCAGCAAGGGGCTCTGTCTAATCAAGCACAGAGTATATGATGTGAGTCATTTCCCACAACTGTTGTAAGGCCAATCGGCCTGACATTGCTGTACTGATTCTACAAACCATCAATGCCTTGTGTCAGAGAGGTTAATTTCAAAGGAGAGGTTCAAAACAAGTCTTTTTACTCAGTGAGTGGTGGGTGCCTGGAATGTTCTGAACAGATAGTACAATGATATCTTGTGTAGAGAATGTGGATCATGTATGGGTAGAGGAGATTTAGTTTATTGGTTATCACACACTTACAATGGGCTAAAGAGCCTGAGCAGTTCAGGAATGTATCAGTGTGTCGGTGAAGTATCGGTGTGTCAAGTTAAGTGTGAGTGGTCACTGTGTCAGGGTGAGTGTGAGGGTATCGGTGTGTTGTGGGTGTGACGAGTCACTGTGTGGCTGGGTGAGTGTGAGTGGTTACTGTGTTGGGTGAGTGAGGATATCTATGTGTCGGGGTGAGTGTGAGGGGTCACCTTTTCGGGGTGAATGTGAGAGTATCGGTGTGTTGGGGTGAGTGTAATGGGTCACTGTCTCAGGGTGTCATGGGTCACTGTGAGTGTGAGGGAGTCACCTTTTCAGGGTGAATGTGAGGGTATTGGTGTGTCAGGGTAAGTGTGATCAAATTGTGTGGCTGAGTGTGAGCAGTTGGTGTTTGAGGTTTAGTGTGTCTTGTCTGCTCACTCCAGCCAGATTCAGTGTCAGTGTGTTGCCAAGTCCTTGAGCAGTGCTCTCATGTGCACAGACTTTAATCAGAGGGTATTTATAACCACTGCCCCTCACAGGGGACAACACAGCTCTTGTCTGTGGTCTTCTGTCCTGTATTCGAGCCGCAGCTGGGGGCGGGTGTGTGTACCCCTCTCTCTTTCTCCAGCTCTTTGCCTCCCTCGTCCCTTCCTACTGCCTCCTCATCTGTGGCTTGTAGGCGTCGAGGTGAATGAAGCTAATTCCTGGTAGGTGTATCCATGACCTTGATGCGATGCCTATACTTTTCTCGTTTTAAATGGAGTGGGTTGGCATCTGTTTTGAATTTACTGGCAGCAACTAAAGTGCAACTTATCCTAAAATACTCGTGTCGCCGCCTCCTGGTCTCCTCTGGCTGGGTGCCAGGGAACTATTGGCGTCTGTGCTGGTTTGGAAGAATAGGTTACTTTGAAAAGGTGACACCTGTAATGAAAACAGGTTGTGATCTGTGTGTGAGTGAGAGAAAGAGAGGACAATAAACTCCGTGAAACAGAGCAGCAGGAAAGTTGACCAAAGGGAAGGGAGTTGGAAGAGCGAGATAGGGAGGAGAGGTCAGGGTGAGAGGACAGAAGAGGAGAGGGAGAGACGGGACAGGAAGGGGTAGTGGGGAGAGAGAGAAAGGGAGGAAGAGGGAGCGTCTGTAGTAGACGTAGGGACAATTGCAGGGAGAAACAGACCGATAGGTAACGAGAGACAGATTGAGATCGAGCTGGACGGAGGGTGTGGGGAGTTTGCCTGTAACCGTGTGCTATGGTTTGAGTCGACAGCGCACTCTCTGCCTTCAGGCTGACATTGTGCAGTGTTTGGTTTGGGACTGTCGTCAGTCAGTCTCTCCCGTGCTCTCTGTCCTGGGTTATCCTAGATCTACAGCCTTCGTGTGTGGGTTAGTGGCGTGGATTGCCGGTTGACGCTGGACTTGGAGTGAGGGAGGGAGTGACTTTGCTGCATTGCAGACACTGGGCAGGGCCTGTAGTCCCTCTGCAGTTGCCACTCCTCCTGCCGGTGATCCGCCGCTCTAGTCTGGTTCTCTCCGGGCTGTGGAACTCAGACACACCCCTCCCATGCCTCAGGGTTCGACAGGCCGGATCTTGCCCTCTTTGGTGGTAGTGGGACATGTTGTCACTCTGCTGGTGGTCTGGCACTGGAGGAAGAAGCAGAGGCAGAGATCAGGTAAGGAGGGCGGAGGGTGTGTACGGGGTGCTGAAGCGAGCTGGGAAGGGCCACCGGCAGCCAATATCAGCTGATTTAAACAAACAGTCGGCATTTAACAAAGGAAATTGAAGCAGTGTGTTGTCCGTCTCCATGGCAACCCGTCGTGCTATCACCAAACGGGACCGGCTTAAAAGGGTTATGTACAGTGGGGACCGCTTAAAAGGGTTATGTACTGGCTTAAAATATGTACATTATGGGGACTGGTTTAAAAGGACTATGTATACCATGGGAATACTTAAAAGCTGAATTAGGCCATTCAGCCCTTCGCCAGCTCTGCCATTCCACCATAGCTAATTTATTATCCCTGATTAAACAATAACCTATCAACCTATTTGGTAAATATACCAAATGCGATCTGCTTAAAAGTGCTCTATGCTTTGTGAGGACCTGCTTAGAAGGGCTGTTAACATAGTGGGGATGGGGGCTTCTTAAAAGGACGAAGCATGCAGTGATTGAAAATCTTTGTGCAGGGGGTGAGTTGTGCTGTGAACAAGTTGGTAACAGAAGGTGAGGTGAGAAGCATAGAACACAGAAAACCCACAGCACAATACAGGCCCTTTGGCCCACAGTGCTGCGCTGAACACGTACTTACCTTAGAAATTACTTCGGGTTACCCATAGCCCTATCTATATTTTACTAAGATCCAGGAGCCTCTTAAAAGACCCTATCGTATCCACCTCCACCACTGTCGTCGGCAGCCCATGTGTAGAGTTTGGGGGGGGGGAAGAGATGCAGACTACATGAAGAGATTGGAGGGGGGATGATATGGACCATGTGCAGAGATTGGGGATACAGACCACGTGCAGACAATGGGAGATGATATGGACCATGTACAGAGATTGGGGGATGATACGACCCATGTACAGAGATTGGGGGATGATACGGACCACGTACAGAGTTTGGAGGATGATACAGACCACGTGCAGAGATTGGGGGATGATACAGCCCAAAGCTGCCAAGCACGCTCATATGTTAACCCCTTCTTTCCTGGAATTATCTTTGTGAATCTCTTCTGGACTCTCTCCAATCACAACACATACTTTCTGAGAGATGTGGCCCAAAACTGTTGACTACTCCAAGTGTGGCCTGACTAGTCTCTTCTAAAGCCTTATCATTACCTTCTTGCTTTTATATTCTATTCCCCTTGAAATAAATGTCAACATTGGATTTGCCTTCTTTATCACAGACTCAACCTGTAAATTAACCTTTTGGGAGTCCCTCTGCACTTCTGATGTTTGAACCTTCTCCCCATTTTATTAATAGTCTGCACTATAGTTGCTTTTACCAAAATGCATTATCATACATTTCCCACCAGGCTATTCCATCAGCCCATTCTTCCACTTTGTCTAAGTTCTGTTGCAATCACATTGCTTCCTCAGCACTGTCTACACCGCCACCTATCTTCATGCCACAAAGCCAGCAATTCCATTATCTAAATCATTGACAAACAGAGTGAAACAGCAGTTCCAGTACCGACCCCTCTGGAACACCACGAGTCACTGGCATCTAAACAGAAAAGGATCCTTTTATTCCCTTTCACTGCCTCCTTCCTACCAATCACCAATGCTCTAACTGTGTCAGTAACTTTCCTGAAATACCATGGGCTCTTATCTTGGTAAACAGCCTCATGTGTGGCACCTTGTCAAAGATCTTCTGAAAGTTCAATTATCCACTACATCTCCTTTATCTATCCTACTTGTAATCTCCTCAAAGAATTCAAACAGGTTTATCAGGCAAGATTTTACCTTGAGGAAACTATGCTGACTTTGTCCTATCTTGTCCTGTGTTACCAAGTACTCCACAACCTCATCCTTAACAAATGACTCCAACATCTTCCCAAACACTGAAGTCAGGCTAAGTGGTCTATAATTCCCTTTCTGCTGCCTTCCTCCTTTCTTGAAGAGTGGAGTGACGTCTGCAATTTTCCAGTCCTCTGGCACCATGCCAGAGCCCAATGAGTTTTGAAAGATCATTACTAATGCCTCCACAATCTCCACCAATACCACGTGCAGAGATTGGTGGTGGGGTGATACAGACCATGTGCAGAGATTGGGATATGGACTGCATGCAGCTGAAGCATTGTGCCAGTGAATGTTCAATCTTTGTGGGTGGAGTTAAGAAACTGCATGGGAGTTAAAAGGAGCAGATAGGGAGACAGATTCTGGAAATTTGTAATAATAACAGGGTTTTTGTGGTGGGAGATTTTAATTTCCCAAATTTTTGATTGGCAACTCCCTAGAGTGAGGGGTTTAGATAGGGTGGAGTTTGTTAGGTGAGGAGAGGCTGTACTTATCTGGTATTGGGAAATGAACCTGGTCAGGTGTCAGGTCTCTCAGTGGGAGAGCATTTTGAAGATAGTGATCACAGTTCTATTTCCTTTACCATAGCACTGGAGAGGTATAGGAACAGACACGTTAGGGAAACATTTAATTGGAGTATGTGGAAATTTGAGGCTAGCAGGCAGAAACTTGGAAGCATAAATTGGAAACAGATGTTCTCAGGGAAACGTACGGAAGAAATGTGGCAAATGTTCAGGGGATATTTGCGTGAGGTTCTGCATAGGTACATTCCAATGAGACGGAAAGGATGGTAGGTGATGTACAAAAGCTGTTGTAAGTCTGGACAAGAAAAGAAGAGCTTACGAAAGGTTCAAAAAGCTAGGTAATGATAGAGATCTAGAAGATTATAAAGCTAGCAGGAAGGAGCTTAAGAATGAAATTAGTAGAGCCAGAAGGGGCCATGAGAAGGCCTTGGCAGAGAGGATTAAGGAAAACTGCAAGGTATTCTGCAACTATGTGAAAAGCAAGAGTATAAGATGCGAGAGTACAGGACCAATTATGTGTGACAGTGGAAAAGTGTGTGTGGAACCGGAGAAGATAGTGGTGGTACTTAATGAATGCTATACTTTGCTTCAGTATTCACTACAGAAAAGAATCTTGGTGATTGTAGGGATGACTTGGAGCAAACTGAAAAGCTTGAACATCCAGATGTTATGGAAGAGGATGTGCTGGAGCTTTTGGAAAGCATCCAGTTGGATAGGTCACCGGGACTGGACTGGATGTCCCAGGCTACTGAGGGATGCGAGGGAGGAGATTGCTGAGTCTCTGGTGATGATCTTTGCATTATCAATGGGGATAGGAGAGGTTCCAGAGGATTAGAGGGTTCCAGATGTTGTTCCCTTATTCAAGAAAAGGAGTAGAGATAGTCCAGGAAATTATAGACCAGTGAGTCTTACTTCAGTGGTTGGGAAGTTAATGGAAAACTGAGAAGCAGGATTTATGAACATTTGGAAAGGCATCATATGATTAGGAACAGTTAGCATAGCTTTGTCAAAAGTAGGTCTTGCCTTATGAGCCTGATTGAATTTTTTGAGGATGTGACTAAACGTATTGATGAAGGAAGAGCAATAGATGTAATGTTTATGGATTTCAGCAAGGCATTTGATAAGGTACTCCATGCAAGGCTTATTGAGAAAGTAAGGAGGCATGGGATCCAAGGGAACATTGCTTTGTGGATCCAGAACTGGCTTGTCCATAGAAGGCAAAGAGTGGTTTAGACAGGTCATATTCTGCTTGGAGGTCGGTGACTCAGGGATCTGTTTTGGGACCCCTACTCTTTGTGGTTTTTATAAGTGACCTGGATGAGGAAGTGGAGGGATGGGTTAGTAAATTTGCTGATGACACAAAGGTTGGGGGTGTTGTGGACAGTGTGGAGGGCTGTCAGAGGTTACAGCAGGGTGTCAATAGGATGCAAAACTGGGCTGAGAAGTGGCAGATGGAGTTCAACCCAGATAAGTGTGAGGTGGTTCATTTTGGTAGGTCAAATATGATGACAGAATATAGTATTAATGGTAAGACTCTTGACAGTGTGGAGGATCAGAGGGATCTTAGGGTCCGAGTCCATAAAATGCTCAAAGCTACTACGCAGGTTGACGCTGTGGTTAAGAAGGCATGCAGTGCATTGGCCTTCATCAACTGTGGGATTGAGTTTAAGAGCCAATAGGTAATGTTGCAGCTATATAGGACCCTGGTCAGACCCCTCTTGGAGTATGTGCTCAATTCTGGTCGCCTCACTACGGGAAGGATGTGGAAACCATAGAAAGGGTGCAGAGGACATTTATAACGATGTTGCTTGGATTAAGGAGCATGCCTTATGAGAATAGTTTGAGCGAACTTGGCCTTTTCTCCTTAGAGCAATGGAGGATTTAAGGTACCCTGATGGAAGTGTACAAGATGATGACAGGCATTGATCATTTGGATAGTCAGAGGCTTTTTACCAGGGCTGAAATGACTGGCATGAGAGGGCATAGTTTTAAGGTGCTTGGAAGTAAGTACAAAGGAGATGTCAGAGGTAAGTTTTTTTACGCAGCATGTGGTGAGTGCGTGGAATGGGCTGCCAGCAGTGGAGGCGGAAACAATAGGGTCTTTTAAGAGACTCCTGGATAGGTACATGGAGCTTAGAAAAATAGAGGGCTATGAGTAAACCTAGGTAATTTCTAAGGTAAGGATATGTTCGGCACAGCTTTGAGGGCCGAAGGGCCTGTATTGTGCTGTGGGTTTTCTATGTTTTTAAAAAAAGCCATATGGGAATCATATATAGGTCAACAAATAGTAGCCAAGATGTGGGGTTGAGATTGCAAAGGGAGCTGGAAAAGGCATGTATTAAGGGTAATGACACAATTGAAATGTACAACTTTAATATGCAGGGAGGTTGGTAAAATAAGGTTGGTATTGGATGACAAGATAGGGAATTTGTTGAATACTTATGAGGTACCTTTTTAGTTCAGCTTATGCTTGAGCCTACTCAGGGAAATGCTATCTTAGAATGGGTGTTGTACAATAACCCAGAACTTATAAGGGAGCTCAATGTAAAGGAACTCAAGGAGATAGTGATCATAATATGATTGAATTCACACTGCAATTTGAGAGGGAGAAGCATAACTCACATATTTCAGTATTGCAATGGAATAAAGGGAATTTTAGAGGCATAAGAGAAGAGCTTGCTCAGCTAGATTGGAGAATACTGGAGGGGATGACGGCAGAGCCAAGATGGCTAAAGTTTCTGGGAAAAGTTCACAAGACACAAGATAGATATGTCCTACAAAAGAAGTTGTTTTCAAATGGCAGTGTAGGCAACTATGGCTGACAAGGGAAATTAGGGACTATGTAACAGTCAAGGAAAGAGCATATAAGGTAGCAAAAGTGAGTGGGAAGTTGGATGATTAGGAAGCTTTTAAAATACAACAAAAGGTAACTAAAAAAGCTATAAGAAGGGAAAAGATAAAATACAAGGGAAAACTAGCTAATAATATCAGGTGTTTTCAGTTATATGAAGAGTAAAATGGAGGTGAAAGTTAATATTGGACCACTGTAAAATGATGCTAGTTAGGTAGTAATGGATGACAAAAAAAAATAGCAGATGAACTTAATAGGTACCTTGCATCTGTAGCAGTCTTCACTGTGGAAAACTGCCAGTGTGCCAGAGGTCTGCGAGTGTCAGGGAGCAGGAATGAGTGCCATTACTATTACAAAAGAAAAAGTGCTATGCAAACTGAAAGGTCTTAAGATGGATAAGTCACCTGGGCCAGATGGAATACACCCCAGAATCCTGAGAGAGGTTGCTGAAGAGATAATTGATCCATTGGTCATGATCTTTCAAGAATCACTTGATTCTGGCATGCTCCCAGAGAACTGGAAGACTGCAAATATCACTCCACTCTTTGAGGGGAGGAAGGCAAATGAAAGGAAGTTATAGGCCACGTAGCCTAACTTCGGTGGTTGGGTAAGTGTTGGGGTCTGTTATTAAGGATAAGCTTTCGGGGTACTTGGAAACTAGTGATAAAATAAGCCAAAGTCAGCATGGTTTCTGTAACGGGAAATTTGCTCAAGTTCTTTGAGGAAGTAACAAGCAGTGTGGACAAAGGAGAAGCAGCAGATGTCATTTACTTGGATTTTCAGAAGGCATTTGATAAGCTGCCACACATGAGGCTGTTTAACAAGATAAAATCCTATGGTGTTACAGGAAAGATACTGGCATGGATACAGGAATGGCTGACAGGCAGGAAGCAGTGAGAGGGAATAAAGGGGGCCTTTTCTGGTTGGCTGCCAGTGACTAGTGGTGTTCTTCAGGGATCAGTATTGGGACTACTGCTTTTCACATTGTTTGTCCATGATTTGGATAATGAAATTGATGGCTTTGTGGTAAAGTTTGCGGATGATATGAAGATAGGTGGAGGGTAGGTAGTGCTGAGGAAGCAATGTGATTGCAGATGGACTTAGAAAAATTGGAATTGGCAAAAAAGTAGCAGATGGAATACAATGTTGAGAAATGTATGAGAATGCATTTTGGTAAAATGAATAATAGTGCAGACTATTATCTAAGTGGAGTGAAAATACAAATGTCTGAGGTGCAAAGGGACTTTGGAGTCCCAGCAGGTTAATTCACAGATTGAATCTTTGATTAGAAGACAAATGCAATATTGGCATTTATTAAAGGGGAATAGAATATAAAAGCAAGGAATTAATACTGAGGCTTTATAAGACACAAGTCAGGCTGCACTTGCGGTATTATCAACAGTTTTGGGCCCCATACCTCAGAAAAGATGTATTGTCATTGTAGAAGATCCAGAGGAGGTCCACGAAGATGATTCTGGGAAGGAAGGGTTAACATATGAGGAGCATTGGAGAGTTTTAGCCTTGTGCTCACTGGAATTCAGAAGAATGCTGGTAGGGGGATCTCATTGAAACCTACTGAATGCTGAAAGGACTAGATAGGGTTGATGTATAGATGATGTCTCCTATGATGGGGGCATCCAGACGTAGGGAGCACGACCTCAAAATTGAGGGGCAACCTTTTAGAACTGAGGTAAGGAAGATTATTTTAGCCAGAAAATCTGTGGCCATAGTACAAAATCTGTACTGCCGTAGACTGTATTGGAGGCCATGTCCATGGGTGTATCTAAAAGTGGTAGCTGATTGGTCAGGACATCAAAGGATATGGCGAGAAGGCAGGTTTATGGGGTTGAGTGGGATCAGAGATGAGCCATGCTGGAGCAGATTCGATGGGCTGAATGGCCTAAATCTACTCCTCTGTCTAATGGTCTTATGGACTCTCCCTCTCCCCCACTATCTTCCCATCCCCCACCCCTGCTGTTGTTCCTTGCCCTGGATTCTTGCTGCTAATCGGTTGATGAGGGGGTTCTGGTGTTGAGAGCGATTGGTAACATTGCCCTTTTAACAGCGTAGTGTGCCGTGGGTGTTGGCTGAGCCAAGGTTCAGAGTCCGCTATGCCGTGTGGAGGGTGTGGCTGTTCACTGAGGCCAGGCTTGGGATAGTTGGTTTGTAGATGGGTGTGTCAGCCGAGAGAGTGTTGTGCATACTGCTCGCTGAGGGATTGTGTGAGCACACCCAGTGGAGGGAGTGAGCCGTATCGGGAGCCCGGTGCTGGTGGATACGGGACACCATGTGGAGCGGGCAGAGGCTAGAGACGTCAGCGTGGTGCAGCTACACCAGGGAGAGGGACATTAACCATTACCTACTGACACAGATGTGCTGTCTGGGTGGGTATCATGTTTCCTCACTGCTCTGTTAACCTCGCGTCAACTTACGTCACTGCTCTGCCTGGTTAACCTTACACCAATGAACGTCACTGCACCCTGTTAACCTCTTGCAAACCAGCGTCACTCTAGGAACTGCCTTTTTAACCCCACATGATCCAACTTCTGCCTTGCCCAATAATCCTACGTGAACCCACACTCTGTTTTGTTAACCCCTTGTATATTAGTGTCATTGTTTCCCATTAACTCCATGTGAACCAATCACTGCCGTTAACCCCTTATGAACTGCATCACTTTAGGAACTACCCTGTTAACCCCCCACATGCACCAACTTCAGTACCTTGCCCTAATAACCCCATGTGAGCCAGCATCATTCTGCCCTGTTAACCATTTGTGAACCAGCACCACCATGTCCCAATAATTCCTGTGAACCGTCACTGTGTCATTTAACCCATTGTGAACCAGCATCACTCCAAGAATGACCCCATTAGCCCCATGTGAACCGACATCACTGTACCTAGTTAATCCCTTGTGAATTTATGTCACTCCAAGAATGAGCCTCATTAATCCCATGTGAACCTATGTTACTCTGTTTCCTGCCCTTGTCAGTCACCTTCACTTTGTTAACCCTTTGCAAGCTATCCTCACCCACATCCTGCAATCTCTTGTTTTTTCCCCCCCATTTTGGTGAGAAGGGATTTGTCTTTAATTTTGGGATTAACCAAAATAAACAATTTATTCCAGGGGAGAGTCCAGCAACAGATAATCACTTTAGCAGCATGGACATGTCAAATATGAGGCGAGCTGTGTACGACATAGGCAGGTGGGGGGGGGGCTGGGAGGGGGAACAGTTAAAGTGCCTCAGTAACACAAAATGCTGGAGGAACTCAGCAAGTGAGGCAGCATATTGGGAAATGAATAAACAGTCAACTTCATGAAGGATCTCAGCCCAAAATAGTGACTGTTTGTTTCCCTGACCTGCTGAGTTCCTCCAGCATTTTGAATGTATTACTCTGGATTTTCAGCATCTGCAGAGTTTCCTGTTTGGAGCATCGGAGACTTCTCAAGGTGTATCAAACCATGATGGACAGAGTCCTTTTGCCAGGGGAATCAAGAATTAGAAATATAGAAATAAGGTTAGAGGAGGAAAGCATAACGAGAGCCTGAGGGGCAGCATTTTACACAGAAGGTGATGGATATAGGCGACCAACTGCCGGGGGAAGTGCCTGAGGCAGGAAGGGACATTAGATACATTTAAGAAGTACCAGCTTCTTCCCCTCATGCAGGGTTCCCTAAAGGTTAATTTGGAGCTTGAGTCAGTGGTGAGGAAAGCAAATGCAATGTTAGCCATTATTTCAAGAGGACTAGAATATAAAAACAAGGATGTAATGCTGAGACTTTATAAGGCATTGGTCAGGATGCCCTTGGAGTATTGTGAGAAGTAGTGGGTCCCATTTCTAAGAAAAGATGTACTGGCACTGGAGAGGGTCATAAGGAGATTCATGAGATTGATTCAGGGAATGAAAGGTTTAATGTCTGAGGAGCGTTTAATGGCTCTGGGTCTCTGCTCACAGGAGTTTAGAAGAATGGGAAGGGTGGGATCTCATTGAAAACTATCGAGTATTGAAAGCCTCAATAGAGTGGATTTGGAGAGGATGTTTCCATTAGCAAGAGAGTCTAGAACTAGAGAGCACAGCCTCAGAATAGCAGGACATCTGTTTGGAATAGAGATGAGGAGGAATTTCTTGAGCCAGAAAGTGGTGAATCTGTGGAATTCATTGCTATAGACAGCTGTAGAAGCCAAGTCATTGAGTATATTTAAAGCTAGACACTTCATCAGGATTTGATGAAGACAGCCTGATGGGGGCTCTTGCCGTGACCCAGTATGCACGTGTGGCCTCTTGCCATGCCCCAGTGTGCGTGTGTGGGTTCTTGCCGTGCCCCAGTGTGCATGGGCTCTTGCCGTGCCCCAGCGTGCATGGGCTCTTGCTGTGCCCCAGTGTGAGCTTGTGGGCTCTTGCCATGCCCCAGCGTGCATGCGTGGGCTCTTGCCAAACTAGTGTGCATGGGTTCTTGCCATGCCCCAGTGTGCGCGTGTGGGTTCTTGCCATGCCCAGTGTGCGCGTGTGGACTCTTGCCATGCCCCAGTGTGCGTGTGTGGGTTCTTGCCATGCCCCAGTGTGCGTGTGTGGGTTCTTGCCGTGCCCCAGTGTGCGCGTGTGGACTCTTGCCGTGCCCCAGTGTGCGTGTGTGGGCCCTTGCCTTGCCCCAGTGTGCGCGTGTGGGCCCTTGCCTTGCCCCAGTGTGCGTGTGTGGGCCCTTGCCATGCCCCAGTGTGCGTGTGTGGACTCTTGCCGTGCCCCAGTGTGCGCGTGTGGACTCTTGCCGTGCCCCAGTGTGCGCGTGTGGACTCTTGCCGTGCCCCAGTGAGCGTGTGTGGGCCCTTGCCGTGCCCCAGTGTGCGTGTGTGGGTTCTTGCCATGCCCCAGTGTGCGTGGGTTCTTGCCGTGCCCCAGTGTGCGTGTGTGGGTTCTTGCCATGCCCCAGTGTGCGTGTGTGGGCCCTTGCCGTGCCCCAGTGTGCATGTGTGGGCCCTTGCCGTGCCCCAGTGTGCGTGTGTGGGCCCTTACCGTGCCCCAGTGTGCGTGGGTTCTTGCCGTGCCCCAGTGTGCGTGTGTGGGCCCTTGCCGTGCACCAGTGTGCGTGTGTGGGCCCTTGCCGTGCCCCAGTGTGCGTGGGTTCTTGCCGTGCCCCAGTGTGCGTGTGTGGGTTCTTGCCATGCCCCAGTGTGCGCGTGTGGACTCTTGCCATGCCCCAGTGTGCGTGTGTGGGTTCTTGCCATGCCCCAGTGTGCGTGTGTGGGTTCTTGCCGTGCCCCAGTGTGCGCGTGTGGACTCTTGCCGTGCCCCAGTGTGCGTGTGTGGGCCCTTGCCTTGCCCCAGTGTGCGCGTGTGGGCCCTTGCCTTGCCCCAGTGTGCGTGTGTGGGCCCTTGCCATGCCCCAGTGTGCGTGTGTGGACTCTTGCCGTGCCCCAGTGTGCGCGTGTGGACTCTTGCCGTGCCCCAGTGTGCGCGTGTGGACTCTTGCCGTGCCCCAGTGTGCGCGTGTGGGCCCTTGCCGTGCCCCAGTGTGCGTGTGTGGGCCCTTGCCGTGCCCCAGTGTGCGTGTGTGGGTTCTTGCCATGCCCCAGTGTGCGTGGGTTCTTGCCGTGCCCCAGTGTGCGTGTGTGGGTTCTTGCCGTGCCCCAGTGTGCGCGTGTGGACTCTTGCCGTGCCCCAGTGTGCGCGTGTGGGCCCTTGCCGTGCCCCAGTGTGCGTGTGTGGGCCCTTGCCGTGCCCCAGTGTGCGTGTGTGGGTTCTTGCCATGCCCCAGTGTGCGTGGGTTCTTGCCGTGCCCCAGTGTGCGTGTGTGGGTTCTTGCCATGCCCCAGTGTGCGCGTGTGGACTCTTGCCGTGCCCCAGTGTGCGCGTGTGGACTCTTGCCGTGCCCCAGTGTGCGCGTGTGGGCCCTTGCCGTGCCCCAGTGTGCGTGTGTGGGCCCTTGCCGTGCCCCAGTGTGCATGTGTGGGCCCTTGCCGTGCCCCAGTGTGCGTGTGTGGGCCCTTACCGTGCCCCAGTGTGCGTGGGTTCTTGCCGTGCCCCAGTGTGCGTGTGTGGGCCCTTGCCGTGCACCAGTGTGCGTGTGTGGGCCCTTGCCGTGCCCCAGTGTGCGTGGGTTCTTGCCGTGCCCCAGTGTGCGTGTGTGGGTTCTTGCCATGCCCCAGTGTGCGTGGGTTCTTGCCGTGCCCCAGTGTGCGTGTGTGGGCCCTTGCTGTGCCCCAGTGTGCGTGGGTTCTTGCCGTGCCCCAGTGTGCGCATGTGGGTTCTTGCCGTGCCCCAGTGTGCGTGGGTTCTTGCCGTGCCCCAGTGTGCGTGTGTGGGCCCTTGCCGTGCCCCAATGTGCGTGTGTGGGCCCTTGCTGTGCCCCAGTGTGCGTGGGTTCTTGCCGTGCCCCAGTGTGCGTGTGTGGGTTCTTGCCGTGCCCCAGTGTGCGTGTGTGGGCCCTTGCTGTGCCCCAGTGTGCGTGGGTTCTTGCCGTGCCCCAGTGTGCTTGTGTGGGCCCTTGCCGTGCCCCAGTGTGCGCGTGTGGGCCCTTGCCGTGCCCCAGTGTGCGTGTGTGGGCCCTTGCTGTGCCCCAGTGTGCGTGGGTTCTTGCCGTGCCCCAGTGTGCGCATGTGGGTTCTTGCCGTGCCCCAGTGTGCGTGGGTTCTTGCCGTGCCCCAGTGTGCGTGTGTGGGCCCTTGCCGTGCCCCAATGTGCGTGTGTGGGCCCTTGCTGTGCCCCAGTGTGCGTGGGTTCTTGCCGTGCCCCAGTGTGCGTGTGTGGGTTCTTGCCGTGCCCCAGTGTGCGTGTGTGGGCCCTTGCTGTGCCCCAGTGTGCGTGGGTTCTTGCCGTGCCCCAGTGTGCTTGTGTGGGCCCTTGCCGTGCCCCAGTGTGCGCGTGTGGGCCCTTGCCGTGCCCCAGTGTGCGTGTGTGGGCCCTTACCGTGCCCCAGTGTGCGTGTGAGGGTTCTTGCCGTGCCCCAGTGTGCGTGTGTGGGCCCTTGCTGTGCCCCAGTGTGCGTGGGTTCTTGACGTGCCCCAGTGTGCGTGTGTGGGCCCTTGCCGTGCCCCAGTGTGCACGTGTGGGCCCTTGCCGTGCCCCAGTGTGCGTGTGTGGGCCCTTGCCGTGCCCCAGTGTGCGTGTGTGGGCCCTTGCCGTGCCCAGTGTGCGTGGGTTTTTGCCGTGCCCCAGTGTGCATGGGCTTTTGCTGTGACCCAGTGTGCATGTGTGGGCTCTTGCCAAACTAGTGTGCATGGGTTCTTGCCGTGCCCCAGTGTGCACGTGTGGGCCCTTGCCGTGCCCCAGTGTGCGCGTGTGGGCCCTTGCCGTGCCCCAGTGTGTGCGTGTGGGCCCTTGCCGAGCCCCAGTGTGCGCGTGTGGGCCCTTGCCGTGCCCCAGTGTGCGCGTGTGGGCCCTTGCCGTGCCCCAGTGTGCGCGTGTGGGCCCTTGCCGTGCCCCAGTGTGCGCGTGTGGGCCCTTGCCGTGCCCCAGTGTGCGCGTGTGGGCCCTTGCCGTGCCCCAGTGTGCGCGTGTGGGCCCTTGCCGTGCCCCAGTGTGCGCGAGTGGGCCCTTGCCGTGCCCCAGTGTGCGCGTGTGGGCCCTTGCCGTGCCCCAGTGTGCGCGTGTGGGCCCTTGCCGTGCCCCAGTGTGCGCGTGTGGGCCCTTGCCGTGCCCCAGTGTGCGCGTGTGGGCCCTTGCCGTGCCCCAGTGTGCGCGTGTGGGCCCTTGCCGTGCCCCAGTGTGCGCGTGTGGGCCCTTGCCGTGCCCCAGTGTGCGCGAGTGGGCCCTTGCCGTGCCCCAGTGTGCGCGTGTGGGCCCTTGCCGTGCCCCAGTGTGCGCGAGTGGGCCCTTGCCGTGCCCCAGTGTGCGCGAGTGGGCCCTTGCCGTGCCCCAGTGTGCGCGTGTGGGCCCTTGCCGTGCCCCAGTGTGCGCGTGTGGGCCCTTGCCGTGCCCCAGTGTGCGCGTGTGGGCCCTTGCCGTGCCCCAGTGTGCGCGTGTGGGCCCTTGCCGTGCCCCAGTGTGCGCGTGTGGGCCCTTGCCGTGCCCCAGTGTGCGCGAGTGGGCCCTTGCCGTGCCCCAGTTTGCGCGTGTGGGCCCTTGCCGTGCCCCAGTGTGCGCGTGTGGGCCCTTGCCGTGCCCCAGTGTGCGCGTGTGGGCCCTTGCCGTGCCCCAGTGTGCGCGTGTGGGCCCTTGCCGTGCCCCAGTGTGCGCGTGTGGGCCCTTGCCGTGCCCCAGTGTGCGCGTGTGGGCCCTTGCCGTGCCCCAGTGTGCGCGTGTGGGCCCTTGCCGTGCCCCAGTGTGCGCGTGTGGGCCCTTGCCGTGCCCCAGTGTGCGCATGTGGGTTTTTGCCGTGCCCCAGTGTGCATGGGCTTTTGCTGTGACCCAGTGTGCATGTGTGGGCTCTTGCCAAACTAGTGTGCATGGGTTCTTGCCGTGCCCCAGTGTGCACGTGTGGGCCCTTGCCGTGCCCCAGTGTGCGCGTGTGGGCCCTTGCCGTGCCCCAGTGTGCGCGTGTGGGCCCTTGCCGTGCCCCAGTGTGCGCGTGTGGGCCCTTGCCGTGCCCCAGTGTGCGCGTGTGGGCCCTTGCCGTGCCCCAGTGTGCGCATGTGGGTTTTTGCCGTGCCCCAGTGTGCATGGGCTTTTGCTGTGACCCAGTGTGCATGTGTGGGCTCTTGCCAAACTAGTGTGCATGGGTTCTTGCCGTGCCCCAGTGTGCACGTGTGGGCCCTTGCCGTGCCCCAGTGTGCGCGTGTGGGCCCTTGCCGTGCCCTAGTGTGCGCGTGTGGGCCCTTGCCGTGCCCCAGTGTGCGCGTGTGGGCCCTTGCCGTGCCCCAGTGTGCGCGTGTGGGCCCTTGCCGTGCCCCAGTGTGCGCGTGTGGGCCCTTGCCGTGCCCCAGTGTGCGCGTGTGGGCCCTTGCCGTGCCCCAGTGTGCGCGTGTGGGTTCTTGCCGTGCCCCAGTGTGCGCGTGTGGGCCCTTGCCGTGCCCCAGTGTGCGCGTGTGGGCCCTTGCCGTGCCCCAGTGTGCGCGTGTGGGCCCTTGCCGTGCCCCAGTGTGCGCGTGTGGGCCCTTGCCGTGCCCCAGTGTGCGCATGTGGGTTCTTGCCGTGCCCCAATGCCTGTGTCTGTAGGCTCTTACACCATAAGACGTAGGAGAAGAATGAGTTCATTCAGCCCATTGATCTGCTTGTCATTTCATTATTGCTGATCCTGGATACCATTCAACTGCTTTACACCTGTCCTCTCACCATAAGAAATAGGAGCAGGAGTAGGCCATTTGGCCCATCGAGCCTGTTCCACCATTCCATAACCATGGAATCATCTCCACCTACCTGCCTTTTCCCCATAATCTTTAATTCCACTTGAAATCCCTTGATGCCCTGCTTAATCAGGAAACTATTAACTTCTGCTTTGAAGATACCAACAGACGACCTCCATCGCAATCTGTGGCAAAGCATTCCATAGATTCACCACTCTTTGGCTAAAAAAAATTCTTCCTCTTGTTCTAAGAGGTCGCCTCTGAATTTTGAGGTTGTACCCTCTAGTTCTGGATAACCCCACTATAGGAAACATCCTCTCCACATCCACCCTATCTAGTTCTTTCAACATCTGGTAGATTTCAATGAGATCCCCCACATACTTCTAAATTTCAGAGAGTACAAGCCCAATGCTGCCAAATGCTCCTCATATGCTAAACGTTTTATTTCTGGAATCACCATCGTGAACCTTCTCTGGGCTCTGTCCAATGATAATACAACCTTTCTGAGATAAGGGGCCCAAAACTGTTGACAATACTCATTGTGTGGCCTGAGTAGTTTCTTATAAAGGCTCAGCATTATCACCTTGCTTGTATATTCGATTCCGTTTGAAATAGGGAACTTTGGATTTGCCTTCTTTACCACAGACTCAACCTGTAAGTTAACTTTCTGGGAGTCTTGCGCGAGGACTCCTAAATCCCTCTGCACATCTGATGTTTGAATTTTCTCCCCATTTAGATAAAAGTCTGCACTATTGTTCCTTTTACCAAGCTGCATTATCATACATTTCCAAGCACTTTATTCCATCTTCCACATTTTTTGCCCATTCTTCCAATTTGTCTAAGTCCTACTGCAATTGCTTTGTTTCCTCAGTGCACTATCCCTTCATCTATCTTTGTATCGTCAGCAAACTTTGCCACAAATTCCATTATCTAAATCATTGACAAACAATGTGAGAAGTAGTGTTCCCAATACTGACCCCTGAGGAACACCACTGGTCACCAGCAGCCAACCAGAAAAGGCCCCTTTTATTTCAACTCACTGCCTCCTGCCTGTCAGCCATTCCTGTATTCATGCCAGTATCTTTCCTGTAATGCCATAGGATTTAATCTAGTTAAGCAGCCTCATATGTGGCAGCTTATTAAATACCTTTTGAAAATTCAAATAAATGACATCTACTGTCTCTGCTTTGTCCACCCTGCTTGTTACTTCCTTGAAGAACTCCAATAGATATGTCAGAGATTTCCTTTTACAGAAACCATGCTGACTTTTACTTAATTTATCATTAGTCTCAAAGTACCCCAAACTTCATCCTTAATAATTGACTACAACACTCAGTTGAAAAAAGTACAGTCGATGTTTTGGGCTGTACTTTTTTCCATAGATGCTGCCTGGCCTGCTAAGTTCCTCCAGCATTTTATGTGTGTTGCTCGGATTTCCAGCATCTGCAGATTTTCTCTTGACTCTCATTAAGTTCATCTGCCATTTCTATCCCCCCCCCTCCCCGACTATCACTTCACCATCATCATTTTCTACTGTTTCAATATCAGCTCTCATCTTCCTTTTACTCTTTATATAACTGAAAAAACTTCTGGTATGCTGCTTTAAATTATTGACTAGTCAGCCCTCATAGTCTTTTTTGTTGCCTTTTGTGGGTATCCAGAACTAGAGAGCTCAGCCACAAACTTGAGGAGAAACTCTTTAGGTAACAAGGATTTTTTTTTAGTCAGAGTGTAGTAAATCTATGGAATACTCTGCCACAGACTGTGGTGGAGGCCAAGTCCGTGTGTATATTTATGGTGCAAATGTTAGTTTCCTGATTGGCCAAGGCTACAAAGGATATGGTGAGAAGGCTGGTGTATGGGGTTGCATGGGATCTGGGATCAGCCACGATGGAATGGCAGAGCAGACTTGATGGGCTGAATGGAATAATTCCGTTCCTATGTCTTACGGTCTTATGGTCTTTTTTGGTTCTTAAAAGTTGCCCAATCATCCAACTTACCACTCACTTTTGCTACCTTGTATGCCCTGTCCTTGGCTTTTTTGCAGTCCTTAACTTCCTTTGTCAGCCATGGTTGCCTACTGCTGCCATCTGAGAACTTCTTCCTCTGTGGGACATGTCTATCCTGTGCTTTCTGAACTATTCCCAGAAATCTCAGCCATCTCTGCTTTGCTGTTATCACTGCTAGTATCTTCCACCAATCCACCTGGGCAAGCTCCCCTTTCACCTAGTACCTGAGTCTGTGGGCTCTTGCGGTACACTGTACCTATGTGTGGGCTCTTGCTGTGCACAGTACCTGTTTGTGGGCTCTTGCTGTGCCCCAGTGCCTGTGTGTGGGGTCTTGCAGTCCCCCACTACCAGTGTGTGGGCTCTTGCTGTGCCCCACTGCCTCTGTGTGGTCTTGCAGTGCCCCACTGCCTGTGTCTGTGGACTGTGGGGTTTGGCCTGGATTAAAAATACACGTTTTGCATGACAGGAATGCCTTACTCACAGTTTGTTTCCGCCTGAGCTCAGTCTGTCGAAAGCAGCTAAAATTAATTGTTAGATAGGGTTTAACGTGGACCAGATGTGGGAACAGGAGTGTTCTCAAACTGTCTCGGGTCTGTGACTGCTGTAAGAAACATTAGCTTGGTGTGCCCCTGGATCTCTGACTCCTCACTTGCATGACTTGCCCTCTGCACAGCTCCACCTCTTACAGGCAGGTCCCCCTGAATACACTTGATGGAACTCTAAGAAACCAAACTGAGTGCCTCCAAACCTTCACCCAATGCCACACCCCTCACAATTACCCCTACAAGTTCACCAGCCCAAAGATCAGCCCTTCCCCTGCAACCCACCATTTTAGGCAATTTTTACTAAGGCACCATTGAGAGAGTGTCCTCACCGGCTACATCACCATCTGGCACAGGAATTGCAAACTATCTGACCACAAGATCAGAGCCGCTGAACATCGAAGGCTCTTCGGTAGAGATCATTAAGAGCACCAAGATTCTTGGTGTTCACCGGGCAGAGGATCTCACCTGGTCCCTCAACACCAGCTCCATAGCAAAGAAAGCCCAGCAGCGTCTCTACTTTCTGCAAAGGCTGAGGAAGGTCCATCTCCCACCCCCCATCTTCATTACATTCTACAGGGGTTGTATTGAGAGCATCCTGAGCAACTGCATCACTGACTGGTTTGAAAATTGCACCATCTCGGATCGCAAGACCCTGCAGCAGATAGTGAGGTCAGCTGAGAAGATCAGCGGGGTCTCTTTTCCCGCCATTACAGACATTTACACTACCCGCTGTATCCGCAAAGCAAACAGCATTATGAAGGACCCCGTGCACCCTCGTACAAACTCTTCTCCCTCCTGCCATCTGGGAAAAGGCACCAAAGCATTCGGGCTGTCACGACTAGACTATGTAACAGTTTCTTCCCCCAAGCCATCAGACTGCTCAATACTCATAGTCTGGACTGACAGCAATTTACTGCCCTCTACTGTGCCTATTGTCTTGCTTATTATTTATTGTAATGCCTGCACTGTTTTGTGCACTTTATGCAGTTCTGGGTAGGTCTGTAGTCTAGTGTAGTTTTTTTAATATGTTGTTTTACATAGTTCAGTGTAGTTTTTGTGTTGTTTCATGTAGCACCATAGTCCTGAAAAACATCTCGTTCTTACTGTGTACTGTACCAGCAGTTATGGTCGAAATGACACTAAAAGGTGACTTGACTTGAGGCCCCTACAAAGGATTGTGAGGACCTCTGACAGGATCATCAGGGCCTCTCTTCCATCCATCAGAGATAGTTATCAGACAAGCACTGTATTTGCTGGGCCCTTAGGATTGTGTATGATCATCTACTTTGGCAGAAGAAATAAGGGGGTTGACTATGTTCTAAATGGAGAAAAAAATGCAAAAAAACTGACAGGCAAAAGGACTTGTGAGTCCTTGTACAGGATTCCCTAAAGGCTAATTTGCAGGCTGAGTCTGTGGTGAGGAAAACAAATGTGATATTAGCATTCATTTCATGAGGACTAGAATATAAAAACAAGGATGTAATGTTGAGACTTTATAAAGCACTGGTGAGGCCTCGATTGAAGTATTGTGAGCAATTTTGGGCCCCTTATCTTAGAAAAGATGTGCTGAAACTTGAGAAGGTTCAAAGGACGGTCACGAAAATGTTTCCTGGATTGAATAGCTTGTCATATGAAAAACGTTTAATGGTTCTGGGCCTGTATTCACAAAAATTTGGAAGAATGAGGAGTGACTTCATTGAAACTATCGAATAGTGTAAGGCCTTGATAGAGTGGATGTAGAGAGGATGTTTCCTTTATTGCTTAAGATAAAATCCTATGGCATTACAGGAAAGATAACTGCCATCAATAACAAGGGGAGTTGAGTATAGGAGCAAAGAGGTCCTTCTGCAGTTGTACAGGGCCCTGGTGAGACCACACCCGGAGTATTGTGCGCAGTTTTGGTCTCCAAATTTGAGGAAGGACATGCTTGCTATTGAGGGAGTGCAGCGTAGGTTCACAAGGTTCATTCCCGGGATGGCGGGACTGTCATATGTTGAAAGATTAGAGAGTCTGGGCTTGTATACACCGGAATTGAGAAGGATGAGAGGGAATCTGATTGAAACATATAAGATTATTAAGGGATTAGACACTCTAGAGGCAGGAAACGTGTTCCCTATGTTGGGGGAGTCCAGAACCAGAGGCCACAGTTTAAAAATAAGGGGTAGGCCATTTAGAACGGAGTTGAGGAAAGACTTTTTCACTCAGAGATTTGTGGATCTATGTAATGCTGTGCCTCAGAAGGCAGTGGAGGCCAATTCTCTGGATGCTTTCAAGAAAGAGTTAGATAGAGCTCTTAAAGATAGTGGAATCAAGGGATATGGGGAGAAGGCAGGAACGGGGAACTGATTGTGGATGATCAGCCATGATCACATTGAATGGCGGTGCTGGCTCGAAGGGCTGAATGGCCTACTCCTGCACCTATTGTCTATTGACTAGAGGAATGGCTGACAGACTAGAGGC
This sequence comes from Hypanus sabinus, assembly GCF_030144855.1. Classification (NCBI taxonomy): domain Eukaryota; kingdom Metazoa; phylum Chordata; class Chondrichthyes; order Myliobatiformes; family Dasyatidae; genus Hypanus; species Hypanus sabinus. The sequence goes on along the minus strand of NC_082711.1, from coordinate 436,298 downwards.
AGTGAGTGGGAATAAAAGTGTTTGGCTTCCAGTGAATGATGAAGTTCCTCCATTATTTGGATAATGGAATTGATGGCTTTGTAGCAAAGTTTGCGGATGTATGATAATGCATTTTGGTAAAAGGATCAATATCTAAAGGACTATTATCTAAGTGAGGCAAAGGTTCAAACATTAGATGTTCAGAGGAACTTGGGAGTCTTTATGCAAGACTCCCAGAAGGTTAATTCACAGGTTGAGTCTGTGGTAAAGAAGGCAAATGCAATGTTGGCATTTATTTCAAGGTGAATAGAATATAAAAGCAAGGACATAATGCTGAGCCTTTATAAGACACTAGTCAGGCCTCACTTGGAGTATTGTCAATGGTTTTAGGTCCCATATCTCAGAAGGGATGTGTTGTCGTTGGAGAGATTCCAGAGTAGTTTCACAAGGATTATTTCGGGAATGAAGGGGTTAACATGAGGAGCATTTGGCAGCTTTAGGCCTGTACTCACTGGAATTTAGAAAAATGTGGGCGGGGGGAGCCTCATTGAATTTTGAAAGGACTAGACAGGGTGGATGTAAAGAGGATGTTTCCTGTGGTGGAGGTATCCAGAACTGGAGAGCACAGCTTCAAAATTGAAGGGTGACCCTTTAGAACCAATCTAAGAAGGATTTCTTTTCAGCCAGAGCGTAGTGAATCTGTGGAATGCTCTGCCACAGACTCAGTGGAGGCCAAGTCCATGGCTATATTTAAGGCAAAAGTTGATTGTTTCCTGATCAGTCAGGGCATCAAAGGATATGGGAAGAAGGCTGGTATATGGAGTTGAGTGGGAGCCAGGATCAGCCATGATGGAATGGCAGAGCAGACATGATGCACTGAATGGCCTAATTCTGCTCCTATGTCTTATAGTGGGAGAGTCTAAGACCGGAGGACACAGCCTCAATAGAGGGGCATCCTTTTAGAAAACCTACAGCACAATATAGGCCCCTCGGCCCACAAAGCTGTGTTGAGCATGTCCTTACCTAAGTTTTAGAAATAAACTTAGGGTTACCCATAGCCCTCTATTTTTCTATGCTCCATATACTTATCCAGGAGTCTCTTAAAAGACCCTATTGTTTCCATTTCCAGCACTGTTGCTGGCAGCCCATTCCATGCTCTCACCACTCTCTCTGTAAAAACTTACCCTGACATCTCCTCCATACCTACTCCAAGCACCTTAAACCTGTGCCCTCTCATGCCAGCCATTTCAGCCCTGAGAAAAAGCCTCTGACTCTCCACAATCAATACCTTTCATCATCTTATACACCTCTATCAGGTCACCTCTCATCCTCCGTCACTCCAATTCAAACTATTCTCATAAGGCATGCTCCCCAATCCAGGTAACATCCTTGTAAATGAATGGAGAAGAGAAGGAATTTCTTTAGCTAGAGAGTGGTCAATCTATGAAATCCTTTGCCACAGGCAGCTGTGGAGGCCATGCTATTATGTGTATTTAAAGCAGAGGTTGATTGATCCTTGCTTGGTCAGGGCATGGAGGGACATGGATAAAAGGCAGCTGTGTGTGACTATATGCACTAGCAATGTGTGTGATTGTATGTACTGTGAGCTCTGTGACTGTACCTATTGTATGCTGTGTGTGACTGCTTGCACTGTGTGCGACTGTATGTACTGTGTTCTGTGTTTTACGGTTTGTACATGTGCTGTTTGTGACTATATGTACTGTATGTTCGATGGTTTGTACGTATGCTGTGTGTGTACTGTGTGCTCTGTGTGACTGCATGGTTTGTACTCTGTTCTGTGTGTGACTGTGTGCTTATTGTAACTGCATGTGCTGTGTTTGGTGTGTAACTATATGCACTGTCTGCTGTGTGTGACTGTATGTTTTGTGTTCTGTTTGACTATGTGCTGTGTGTGACTGTACGCACTGTGTGTGTGACAGTATGTAGTGTGTTCTGTGTGTGACTATGTACTGTGTGCTCTGCGTGACTAGGCACTGTGTGCTCTGCATGACTAGGCACTGTGCGGTGTGTTACTGCACGGTTTGTACTCTGTTCTGTGTGTACCGTCTGCTGTGTGACTGTATGTATTGTGTTCTGTGTTTAACTATGTGCTGTGTGTGACGGTAAGCACTGTGTGCTTGGTGTGACTATAGGTACTATGTGCTGTGTGTGACTTTATCTACTGTGTTCTGTGTGTGGCTGTATGTGACTGTAGGCAGTGCTGTGTTCTGTGTGTGACTGTATGTATTGTGTGCTGTGGGTGGCTGTATGTGACTAGGTATTGTTCTGTGTGTATCCGTATGCACTGTTCTGTGTGTTACGGCTTGTACTGTGTTCTGTGTGTGACGGTTTGACTGTGTTCTGTGTGTGACTATGTACTGTGTGCTGTGGTTGACTCTATGGACTGTATGCATGGTGTGCTGTGTGTGACTGCATGCACTAAGTGTACTGTGTGACTATGCACTGTGTGCTGTGTGTGACTGCGTTCTGTGCGTAGCTCTGTGTACTGTGTTCTGTGTGTGACTGTATGTACTGTGTGCTGTATGTGACTGTACGTGCTGTGTGTAACTCTATGTACTGTGTTTTGCATCTTGGCCCCGGAGAAGCACTGTTTTATTTCGTTGTGTTCATATGTATGACTAAATGAGAATGAACGTTAAATTTGGCAGTGTTAATGTAAAGGAGGATGGGTTTGGGATAATGTGATAGGGAAGGATGTTGTGTAAGGTGATTCATGTTATTAGTAATAATGTGGGTAGGTCAAATATCACAAAGGAACTGATCCCAAAAGCACCAAGAAACAAAGAGGCGGTGTTTACAATCCCTGTAGGTGGCAGCACAGATAGGTAGGTGATGGGGAAAGCACACAGAAACTTGTCCTCAATAACCTGGGTAGAGAATACAGGAGTGGGGAGATCTTGGCACAACGGCTTTCTACCTGATAGAACATTGGGAGGATCATAGCCAGAAAGTTGGCATTGAAACTGGAATTTGGATTTGTTTAACAATGTCACACACATATACACACAGACAGGAAAAGCTTGTTTTGCACACTGTTCATTCAAATCACTTAATTATGTATTCTATTGAGTAGAACTGTGTAAAACAATTACAATACAGAAAGACGTGTGATAGTGACAGAGAATATACAGTGCAGGGAGACAGGTGCAAGATCATAATGATGTGGATTGTGAAGCTGAGTTTCCATTTTATTGTACTCAGGGATCATTCAGTAGTCTTATACAGTGGAGTACAGTCGGCCCTCCTTATCTGCGGGGAATTGGTTCCGGGACCCCCCCGCAGATACCAAAAGATACGGATGCTCAAGTCCCTTATTTAACCTGTCTCAATGTGGTGGTCTTTAGGACCCAGCGAAACCCCGGACCTTATTTAACCTGTATCGGTGTGGTGGACTTTAGGACCTGGCACAGCTCTGAATCTGCAGGGTTTCTGTTCACGAAAATGATCACGATCATGATTGAAAATAAATTGGAAGTAATAAAGCGATTGGAAAGAGGTGAAATGCCATCGGTCATTGGAAAAGCGTTAGACTACAGTCGGTCGACGGTTGGAACAATTTTAATGGAGCATTTGAAAGGCCCTGTCCCGATGAAAGTTACAATTATTACTAAGCAATGCAGTCGTTTAATTATTGAAATAGATATGTTTCTTAAGTGTTTCATATGTATAGAAAGGTAAAATAAATACTAAGACAAACGTTTTACTAACTGAGGCTACATAGTACCGGATGTATCTGTCCCGACTTCAAATCCGACTTAAAGACGGACTTAGGAACAGAACTCGTTCATAAACCGGGGACTGCCTGTACTTTTAAATCATCTCTAGATTATTTATAATACCTAATACAATATTAATGCTATGTAAATAGTTGTTACGTTGTATTGTTTAGGGGAAAATGTCAAGAAAAAAATAGTCTGTACATGCTCAAACAACGAGTGCTGGAGAGAGAACTTCCGGGTTTTCCCGATCCGCGTTTGGTCGAATCCACAGATGCGGAACCCCCTGATAAGGAGGGCCGACTGTATAAACTGTCCTTGAGCTTCTTGGTATTTGCTTTCAGGCTTTTGTATCTTCTGCCTATTGGGAGAGGGGAGAAGAGAGAATGTCTGGGGTGGCTGTGGTCACTGATTATGCTGGCTGCTTAAATGAGGCAGAGGGAAATATACACAAAGTCAATGAGAAGGGGGGCTGATTTCTGTGATGTGCTGAGCTATGTCCACAACTCCATAGTTTTTTGCAGTCATGTGCAGTGCAGTTACTTGTGACACACTTAGAATACTTTCTGGAGTACTTCAATGATAAGAGTTGACGGGGGCATGCCAAATTTCTTTAACCTCCTAAGGAAGTAAAGGCTTTAGTGCACTTTCTCAGTCATGTTAACTGTGAGGTTAGACAAAGACAGGATATCAGTGATGTTCATTGCTAGTAACTTGAAGTTTGCAACCCTTGCAATCTCAAAAACATTGATAAAGATGTGGACATGTTCCCCGTCCTCCCTTTTTGAAATTAATGACTGAAGTTCTGGTTATCGTACGAGAGGAAGGATATGATGGCACTAGAGAGGAAGCAGAGGAGATTCACCAAGATGTTGGCTGGGATGGAACGTTACAGAGACTGGAGAAGGGAAGGGATGGGTCTCATATCTGTGGAGTGGAAGAGACTAAGGAGGTGTGATAGAGAGACAAAGGTAGTTCTGATAGTATTAAACCTTTCCAGAGGACAAAGGTGTTTAAAATCAGAGGTGAGTATTAGGAGGTTCAAAGGAGGCTTTAACCCCACCCCAACCTCAGCCCCCAGAATCCTTTCAGTTAAGGACTGAACCATGTCTCTGAAACCCTGAAACAAGAGCTCTACCTGCCACCCCCCCCCCCCCCAGGGGCTCCCTGATATTTTCCCCTAAACCCTCCGCCTCTTGAAACTTGACGCTGGGTTAAACACTCTTTCAACCACATCACCGCATAACTGAAAATCTTCTCTTAAATAACCTCCAAAACTTCACTCAGAAAACAGCTCCAGAACCAAAACCCTTGTAGATCTCCTGAAGTTGTACCCCTAAATCTCACTCTGAAAGTCTTGTCCCCAAACAGTGAGTCCTGAGCTTGACTCTCCCCAGAGATCTGGAGATGCAGGATATTGTGCACATAGTACTGAACTCACCTACCCCCTCAGCCCTCTGTGTTACTACGTTCCCAGTCTGTTTTTGAATAGCTGTAATTCTCATTATCAGCATTCGATGCCTTTTCCAGATCTCTGGAATTTCCCTGAAGACTCATTCCTCTATCCTTCCTGCTAGTTGCCAACTTTTCAAATGGTCCCAGTGGTGTGATCAAAGAGTTTCTCTGTGAACAAAGAGTTTGCATCCTTGTTCATTCAAGGATAATGGCAGTCAATTATTTTGTGTTTTGGATTTGTAATTAATTTAGATCACTTTGTAGAAATCTGACATGAAAGAATCTATTTCTGTTGATCAGTGGCAAAAAAACCAAATTAAATCCACCGTGATTCAATCTTGTAAAACAATAAAATATGAAAACTTTCAAGGAGGGGTGTGAATACTTTTTATAGGGACTATACATAAATTGATTGTGTGTCTATAAAGTGACACTAGGCTCTGGAGTGTCTGCACAAAGGGTGACTGACAGGAAATGATAAAGTACTGGTCATGGGGGCGTGGAGGGGTGGAGTTAGTGGGTGGTGGTGTTGATCAGCCTTACTGCTTAGGGAAAAATAACAGTTTTTGAGTTTGGTGTTCCTGGTGTGGATGCTACGTAGCCTCCTCCCTGATGACTGTGGGACTAAAAGATGAATTTCCCACAGATCAGACAGTGTCAGTGTGGAGAGAAACAGAATCTATGTCCTAGAGTAAGGACCTTGAGTTTGAATGGGGAACTGCAAACCAAGTGTGGAAAGTGTTATCTTCACAGACAACAATACCATCCTAGAGGATCTGTGTCGAGCAGCATCTATGGAAGCAGTTCCATTTCACAGCATCTGCACTGTCCTCTCCCACAGAATTGGTCTGTGGTTGACACAGAGATTCCCTCCGTCCTCTCCGGACCTCCCACAGTCTCCTCCAGACCACCCTCACTCCCCTGGATTTCTCTCAGTCCCCGCACCTCGCTCATCCCCCACCCCCTCACTTTGCGCCCCACCCCCACCCCCCCAGCCACAGAATCACTGTAGGGGAAACAGGCTGTTCAGCCCATCTGGCCCATACTGACCACACCACCCCATCCACATTAGTGTCGTTTACCAGTATTTGGTTCTAAACCTTTTCTATCCACTACCTGTCCAATGTGGCTGAGGTCTGTGTACCTGTCAAATGTGGCTGAGGTCCACATACCTGTCAAATGTAGCTGAAAGAAAGTAATTGGAATGGGTTTATTAATGTCATATGTGTCAATGTCAATATGTCAATGGAATGAAAAGTTTATCCTACAAAGAGATCAGATCACTGAGATTAAACAAGGTAAAACAATAACAGAATGCAGAACACATAAAATGCTGGAGGAATTCAGCAGAATAAAGTGCAAAAAGCAGGACTGGCAGCTCAATGTTTTGGGATAACAAAGCTTTAGGTGTGTCTGAAGAACAGGTGAGAGTGGACAGATTGATAAGGGAGGACATAACAGCTTAGGGACTATATTCTTGAGAAATCATCAATGAAGCCATTTAGGTGGAATTCAGAAATAAGAAGGGGATAGTTACCTTGGTAGGGTAATATTATGGACCCTGCTGCTGCAATCACACTGCTTCCTCAGAACTACTAACCCCTCAACCTAACTTTGTATCATCTGCAAACTTTGCCACAAAACCATCAATTCCATTATCCAAATCATTGACAAACAATATGAAAAGTTGTGTTCCCAATACTGACCCCTGAGGAACCAGTCATTGGCAGCCAACCACAAAAGACCCCCTTTAATCCCACTTGCTGCCCCCTGCCTCCATTCTGCTATGCATGCCAGAAAATTTCCTGTAACAACATAGGATTTTATCTCGTTAAGCAGCCTTGTGTGGCATCTTATCAAATGTTTCTGAACATCCAAGTAACTGACATCCACTTCCTTTCCTTTTTCCACCTTGCTTATTACTTTCTCGAAGAACTCTAAACAGATTTGTCAGGCAAGATTTTCCTTGACAAAAACCACGCTGACTTTGATTTATTTTATCATTAGTCTCCAAGTACTCCAAAACCTCATTCTTAATAATAAAGACTCCAACCACTTAGTTTAGGCTAACTGGCTTATAATTTCTTTTGCCTTCCTCCCTTCTTAAAGAGTGGCATGACATTTGCAATCTTCCAGTCCTCCGGGACCATTCCAGAATCAAGTGATTCTTGAAAAATCATGACCAATGCATCTGTTATCCCTTCAACAACCTCTCTCAGGATTCTAAGATGTAGTCCATCTGGTCCAGATGACTTATCCACCTTAAAACTTTCCAGTTTGCCTAGCAGTTTTTCCTTTGTAATAACAATGGCACTCACTTCTGCTTCCTGACACTCACAAACCTCTGGTACACTGTAGTGTCTTCCGCAGTGAAGGCAGATGCAAAGTACCCATGAAGTTCATTTGCCATTTCTTTGTCCCCCATTACTACATCACCAGTATCATTTTCCAGTGGCCCAATATCATCTCACCTCTCTTTTACTCCTTGTATTACTGAAAACTCTTTTGGTATCCTGCTTTATATTATTGGCTAGTCTGCCCTTATCTTTTCCTTTCTTATAGCTTTTAAGTTGCCTTTTTTGGGTTTAAAAAGCTTCCCAGTCATTCAACTTCCCAATCACTTTTGCTACTTCATATGCCTTTTCCTTGGCTTTTATGCAGTCCTTAACTTCTTTTGTCAGCTATGGTTGTCTACCCCTGCCATTTGAGAACTTCTTCCTCTGTGGGACATAATCTATGCTGCACCTTGTGAACTATTCCCAAAAACATCTGCCACTTCAACTCTGCTGTCATCCCCGCCAGTATCCTCCTCTAGTCGACCCAGGCAAGCTGCTCTCTCATGCCGCGAGTTGAAGTCATGAATGGAGCAAGCCCACTTTATGGGCATTGGGCAGGATCTAGTTAGCATCAACTGGGTGATTCCTTAAAGGTAAAGGAACAGTTATCAAGTGGGTGGTTTTTAAAAGGGTCCAGAGGTAGTATGTTCCCACGAGGATGAAGTATTGTCATTACTAAGTTCAGGGAAGCCTGGCTGATGAGAGATATTGATGCTCTGGTCAGGAAAAAGAAGGAATCTTCCTTTGTGTTTAGGAAGCTGAATCCCTTGACAAATCTAGCAAAGTTGCAGACCGTGTTAAAAAGGAAATCAGGAGGGGGAGAAAAGAAAGTATGAGTTGGATTTGGTAGGCAGGGCTAAAGATAATTGCAAGAGGTTCTTCAGTTATATTAACAGTGAAAGGGTGACCAGAGAGGGACCAAGTTCTCTTCAAGACCATGAGAGCCACACAGGAGGTGGCTGAGATTTTTAATGTCTGTTTATCCTTTGTGCTTACTAAGGAGAATATCATGGATGCCGAAGAATAATAAGTTGTGAGGTCTGGGTACATAAGCATATTATGAGGAAAGAGATATTTTCAGCCTTGAAGGCATTAAAGTGGGCAAATCCCTGGGCCTGACCAAGTGCACCACCTGGTGGCCAGGAAAGAAATTGTGGAGGCCTTTGTTAGGGATATTAGCTTTGGGTTAGCCACCGACAAAGTTCCAAAGACTGGAGGGCAGCTAATGTTGTGTCATTGTTCGCAACAACAGGCTAAGGTATTACAGACTGGTAAGGTGACTCCAGCTGTAGGGAAGTTACTGTAGGGAATCCTGAGGGACAAAATTAAGGTGATGAACTAAGAGCTTGGATACATACATGGAATTATGATGTAGTGGCCATTACAGAGACTTGGCTGGCACCAGGGCAGGAATGGATTCTCAATATTCCTGGATTTCAGTGTTTTAAAAGGGATAGGGGGGGAAGGGGAGGAGGGGAGGGGTGGTCAGGGATACTATTACAGCTACAGAAAGGGTGGGTAATGTAGCAGGATCCTCATTTGAGTCAGTATGGGTAGAAGTCAAGAACAGGAAGGGAGCAGTTACTCTATTGAGAGTATTCTATAGGCCCCCTAGTAGCAGCAGAGATATCAAGCAGCAGATTGGGAGGCAGATTTTGGAAAGGTGCAAAAATAACAGGGTTGTTATCATAGGTAACTTTAACTTCCTAATACTGATTGGCACCTGATTAGTTCCAATGGTTCAGATGGGGGCAGTTTGTTAAGTGTGTCCAGGATGGATTCCTGTCACAGTATGTTGACAGGCCAACTAGGGGAATGCCATACTGGATCTAGTATTAAGTAATGAACCGGGTCAGGTCACAGATCTTTCAGTGGGTGAGCATCTGGGGACATTGACCACTGCTCCCTGACCTTTAGCATTATCATGGAAAAGGATAGAATCAGAGAGGACAGGAAATTGTTTAATTGGGGAAGGGCAGATTATGAGGCTAGGAGGCTAGAACTTGCGGGTGTGAATTGGGATGATGTTTTTGCAGGGAAATGTACTATGAACATGTGGTCGATGTTTAGAGATCTCTTGCAGAATGTTAGGGATAAATTTGACCTGGTGAGGAAGATAAAGAATGGTAGGGTGAGGGAACCATGGGTGACAAGTGAGGTGGAAAATCTAGTCAGGTGGGAGAACAGACAGACAGACAGACAGACATACTTTACTGATCCTGAGGGAAATTGGGTTTCGTTACAGCTGCACCAACCAAGAATAGTGTAGAAATATAGCAATATAAAACCATAAATAATTAAATAATAACAAATTAATCATGCCAAGTGGAAATGTCCAGGGCCAGTCTATTGGCTCAGGGTGTCTGACACTCTGAGGGAGGAGTTGTAAAGTTTGATAGCCTCAGGCAGGAATGACTTCCTATGACGCTCAGTGTTACATCTCGGTGGAATGACTCCCTGGCTGAATGTACTCCTGTACCTAACCAGTACATTATGGAGTGGATGGGAGTCTTTGTCCAAAATGGCATGCAACTTGGCCAGCATCCTCTTTTCAGACACCACCATCAGAGAGTCCAGTTCCACCTCCACAGCATCACTGGCCTTACAAGTGGGTTTGTTTATTCTGTTGGTGTCTGCTACCCTCAGCCTGCCGCCCCAGCACACAACAGCAAACATGATAGCACTGGCCACCAAATCCTTGTAGAACATCCTCAGCATCATCCAGCAGATGTTAAAGGACCTCAGTCTACTCTGGAAATAGAGATGGCTCTGACCTTTCTTGTAGACAGCCTTGGAGTGTTCTTTGACCAGTCCAGTTTATTGTCAATTCGTATCCCCAGGTATCTGTAATCCTCCACTATGTCCACACTGACCCCTTGGATGGAAACAGGTGACCGGTGCCTTAGCCCACCTCAGGTCCACCACCAGCTCCTTAGTCTTTTTCACGTTAAGCTGCAGATGATTCTGCTCACACCATTTGACAGTCTCCCACCGTAGCCCTGTACTCAGCCTCATCTCCCTTGCTGATGCATCCAACTATGGCAGAGTCATCAGAAAACTTCTGAAGTTGGCAAGACTCTGTGCAGTAGTTGAAGTCCGAGGTGTAGATGGTGAAGAGAAAGGGAGACAGGACAGTCCCCTGTGGAACCCCAGTGCTGCTGACCACTCTGTCAGCATACGTGAGGTTTAGGAAGCAAGGATCAGATGGGTCTATTGAGGAATATAGGGTAGCAAGAAAGGAGCTTAAGAAGGGGCTGAAGAGAGAAGGAAAGGGGGCATGAGAAGGCCTTGGCAAGTAGGGTAAAAGAAAACCCCAAGGCATTCTTCAATTATGTGAAGCAAAAGGATGACAGGAGTGAAGGTAGAACCGATTAGAGGTAAAGGTGGGAAGGTGTGCCTGGAGGCTGTGGAAGTGAGTGAGGTCCTCAATGAATACTTCTCTTCGGTATTCACCACTGAGAGGGAACTTGATGACGGTGAGGACCATATGAGTGAGCTTGAAGTTCCAGAGCATGTTGATATTAAGGGAGAGGAGGTGTTGTTAAAATACATTAGGACTGATAAGTCCCCAGGGCCTAACAGAATATTCCCCAGGCTACTCCACGAGGCGAGGGAAGAGATTGCTGAACCTCTGGCTAGGATCTTTATGTCCTTATTGTCCACCAGAGGATTGGAGGGAGGTGAATACTGTCCCCTTGTTCAAAAAAGGTAGTAGGGATAGTCTGGGTAATTATAGACCAGTGAGCCTTATGTCTCTGGTGGGAAAGCTGTTGGAAAAGATTCTTAGAGATAAGATCTATGAGCATTTAGAGAATCATGGTCTGATCAGGGATAGTCAGCATGGCTTTGTGAAGGGCAGATCATGTCTAACAAGACTAATAGAGTTCTTTGAGGGGGTGACCAGGCATATAGATGAGGGTAGTGCAGTGGATGTGATCTACATGGATTTTAGTAAGGCATTTGACAAGGTTCCACATGGTAGGCTTATTCTGAAAGTCAGAAGGCATGGGATCCAGGGAAGTTTGGCCAGGTGGATTCAGAATTGGCTTGCCTGCAGAAATCAGAGGGTCGTGGTTGAGGGAGTACATTCGGATTGGAGGTTTGTGACTAGTGGTGTCCCACAAGGATCGGTTCTGGGACCCCTGCTTTTTGTGATTTTTGTTAACGACCTGGATGTGGGGGTAGAAGGGTGGGTTGGCAAGTTTACAGATGACACAAAGGTTGGTGGTGTTGTGGATAGTGCAGAGGATTGTTGAAGATTGCAGAGGGACATTGATAGGATTCAGGGATGGGCTGAGAAGTGGCAGATGGAGTTCAACCAGGAGAAGTGTGAGGTTGTACACTTTGGAAGGACAAACTCCAAAGCAGAGTGCAAAGTAAATGGTAGGATACTTAGTAGTGTGAAGGAGCAGAGGGATCTGGGGGTACATGTCCACAGATCCCTGAAAGTTGCCTCACAGGTAGTTAAGAAAGCTAATGGGGTGTAGCTTTCATAAGTTGAGGGATAGAGTTTAAGAGTCGTGAGGTAATGATGCAGTTCTATAAAACTCTGGTTAGGCCACACTTGGAGTACTGTGTCCAGTTCTGGTCGCCTCAATATAGGAAGGATGTTGAAGCATTGGAAAGGGTACAGAGGAGAATTACCAGGATGCTGCCTGGTTTAGAGAGTATGCATTATGATCAGAGATTAAAGGAGCTTGGGCTTTACTCTTTGGAGAGAAGGAGGATGAGAGGAGACATGATAGAGGTCTACAAGATATTAAGAGGCATAGATAGAGTGGACAGCCAGCGCCTCTTCCCCAGGGCAGCACTGCTCGAGACAAGAGGGCATGGCTTTAAGGTAAGGGGTGAGAAGTTCAAGGGGGATATTAAAGGAAGGTTTTTTACTCAGAGAGTGGTTGGTGCGTGGAATGCACTGCTTGAGTCAGTGGTGGAGGCAAGGAGCAATTTGAGAGTGTCAGGGGGCAGAGTTGATTGAAGGATAGAAGAAATGTAAGTGTAGATTATTTTCTAAATGGAGAAAATACAAAAATTTGAGCTGCAAAAGGACTTCGGAGTCCTCATGAAGGATTCCCTAAAGATTAATAGGCAGGCTGAGTCAGTGGTGAGGAAGACAAATGCAATGTTAGCATTCATTTCAAGAGGATTAGAATATAAAAGCAAGGATGTAATGTTGAGGCTTTATAAAGCAATGGTGAAGCCTCACTTGGAGTGTTGTGAGCAGTTTTGAGCCCCTTATCTAAGAAAGGAGGTGCTGACATTGCAGAGCGTTCAAAGGAGGTTCGTGAAAATTATTCCGGGATTGAAAAGCTTGTCATAATCAGGAGTGTTTGATGGCTCTAGTCCTGTACTCAGGAATTCAGTAGAAAGCGGGGGAGGGGGGTTCTCACTGAGACATCGAATGTTAAAGGGCTTAGATTGAGTGGGTGTGAAGAGGATGTTTCTTATTGGCAAGGGAGTCTAAGACCAGAGGACACAGCCTCGTAATAGAGGGATGTAATTTTAGAATGGAGATGAGGAGGAACTTCTTTACCCAGAAATTAGTGAATCTGTGCAATTCATTGCCACAGACAGCTATGGGTGCCAAGTCACTGGGTATATTTAAGGCAGAGGCTGTTAGATTTTTGATTGGTCAGGGCATGAAAGGATCCAGGGCGAAGACAGAGGAATGGGGCTGAGTGGGAAAATGGATCAACCATGATGAAGTGGCAGAGCAGACTTGATGGGCCAAATGGCCTAATTCTGCTCCTGTATCTGATGGCCTTTTGGACCTTTGTTACCCAGCCAGTGGTGAATGTGTCGAATTGTCTCCCTGAAAAGGGTTTGAGGTTCAAGAGATTTGGTCTAGTGCAGAAGCATGATGCTGAGGGAGAGGATCACTGTGAACTGACAGTACTGTTTCGAGGCTCTAAATGGCCTACTGCTGTTCAGTCTGCTTCTGCGGATGGGTATCTGGGGCAGTGCTGATGGTCGGGTAATGCATTCCTGATGCTGACTTGTGCAGATCTTTGGTCTGTGTCGGACTGCTGACAGAGAGGTTTGTGGAATTCAGGAATGGGGGAGTTACAGTCATTTCTGGCACTCTGTGTGTGTGATTCAAATGGGTGTAACCGGTCGCAGTCAGTAGCTTCCGCTGATCAGGCAGTGAGTCAGTGCCAAGTATTGGAACTCCGCCTGTAGCCTTAGGGTGCGGTCAGGACGTTCTCCCTACATTCCAGAGGTTCCTTGCCCTCTCCGTCATCTCCAATCTTGCCCTCTGCTGCTCCAGCACTGTCATACATACTGGTGACTCAGAGATGGCAGATCACTCCCCCATCCCCCACAGGCATTCTACAATCCCACCCCCTCAAGGTTCCTCATTCTCATTGTCTTTCCCTTAATGCCTTCAGCCATCAGGGAGGGGGTTGATTCCCTGGAGGTTCTGGAGAGGCTTCAGGCCTCCTGCTCCATTACAGAATGATGTGGCTCCTGGTCTGAACTCATGAACTCAGAGGCTACTCTGAATTGCTTCCCATTGTTTTGGGGGGGGGGGGAAATGAGGTGAAGTTGGGGCTCAGGGGAGGGGTTGGGGAGGGGATGAATTTGTCATTCAGCATCTGGGCTATGAGCAGTGGGACCGTTCTGAGGACTGATCCAGGATGGTAAACAGGCTATGTGGAGATGTTCCGGGACCGTGGGGTAAACTTCATCGTGGATAAGGATGGACATATTTTAATTTATGATGGTGGAATCTAGGTCCAGAGGACATAGCTTCCCAATAGAGATGCCAATTTAGAATATCGCTGATAAGGAATTTCTTCAGCTAAAAGGCGATGGAAACCAAGTCATTGGATATGCTTAAAGCAGAAATTGATAGATTCTTGATTAGTCAGGGCATCGAAGGATACGGGGAGAAGGAAGAAGAATGGGGTTGAGAGGGATTTTATGGTGGAGCAGACTCAATGGGCTGAATGGCCTGATTCTGCTCTTATGTCTTATGGTCAGCTGCTGTTTAGTTATCATTGTAGAGGTTTATCGTGTTTATAATCTGGTAGAGGAGTGTTGTAGAGTTGTAATCCTGCAGTATTAATAATAAACGTAACATAAAGGTGGGAGGGAGGGTTGATTAGTTACAACTGGATCTGATGCCCGTGTTACTTGGTGCTATGTGGATGGAATGGTATCAGTTGTGTACCCTGTTCATCCCTTTCTCCTCCTCACTGCTGCCTCTCTCACAAAATGGCTGGTCTCTACTGCTACAAACTAGCCATGTCTGAACTGGATGTGGAGGAACTCAGCTCTTTTCTGAGCAGCGCACGTAGAGCTGTTGAGACAAGCTGAGGGATGTGCCTCGTGCCGTGCATTCTCCCTCCCCTGTCCCAGGGCGGTTATCTCAAGCTGTGAACATGCCCACCTCAGCCCCACCCTCTATCCAGATCACTAGCACTTTTGTCCAAGTCACAGCTTGCAGTGTGAAGGTAGCGAGCTGTGTTTAAGTGAGAGAGAGAGAGAGAGAGAGAGAGAGAGAGAGAGAGAGAGAGAGAGAGAGGTGGAGGGGAAGGAGAGAGGGAATAGAGGGAGGCGAGAGCATAACCTAACTGTACACGTTTCTCAGGTACTCGCACCTCACCCTGTGAGGTTGCATCATTGAACGTCAGCTCTCCATTGAACTTACTGATAACCTGGTATCTTCATGATGTTTCTCTGCTTAATTTGCAAATTGGATTTGTTTTGGTAGACCTCATGGTCAGTATGGAGGAGGCTGGCTGATTTCTGTGCAATGTTTCTAATATAATGAGGCTTTAGCTCCCTGTGGAAAAACTTCTGCCTTTCCATTCTTCCTCTCCACAAAGAATCTCTTATTTTCCCGTATCACATCCATTGGCCAACTCCTGCCCATTGCCATTACCTCCTGTATTCTCAGCTATCTTTGTATCAAAAGAGAGAAGAAGGGAGGGACATAGGAAATCACAGAGTAATATAGCATGCAAACAGGCCCTTTGGCCCAAACTCATCCATGTCAACTATTTTCCCTTGTTTGACCCAGATCCCTCTAAACCATCCTATCCATATAACTGTCTACCTACCCATCCATGTTCCTGTCCACGTGCCTATCCACATACCTATCTACATTTCCTGTAAACTTTGACATTGTATTTTCCTGGAACACTTTCTCTGGTAGCTTGTTCTATCCTCTCACCACATTCTGTGTTGAAAAGTTGTCCTTCAGGTTCCTTTTTAAATCTTTCCCTTCTCACTGTAAACCTATGCCCCCTACTTTTCAGTTCCCTTTCTACGGGGAAAAGTCTGTGTGCACCCACTGTATTTATATAGCAAAGGAGGAATGGAGAGATCAGTCTGAGAGAAGGAAGTGGAGATGTGAATGCAGAGTATAAGAGACCTTTCCTACACTGTCTGCCCATTCAGATGGAGGGGAAATCATCTGCTGCAGTTTCAGTCATCTCTCTTGCAAGCCTGGGTGACTGAGATGAGGCAGTGTGGACCAACCCATGCCTGACTAATGCCAGTATAGTTTTGAAAGGTGACGTGGATGAGTTGGCCTCTGGACACTTGCAAGCTGTTTCCTTGATGTAGATAAGGATGATGCAATGGGTTGTGTCTAACTCTCTTGTCACAAAGGTCAGGTGTTGCAAGTGAGACCAAAAGAAGATGTGTGGCAACTGCCGATGGGGTAGTTGAGATCCTTGACTGGAGGACAAAGGTGGTGCAGGGGAGGGGGTGAGGAAAGGCTGGTGTTCCCTGAGAGTAGGGAGGAAATGAGAGGGTCATGTCCAGAGGTCACCAGAATCCAAGAGAGAGGGTCATGTCTATAGATCACCAGAGTTGTTGGGAAATGAAAGGCAGGTCTTCCTCTTGAGGGATCTGGGCTTAGTTGCCTGAAATGGTAGAGATCATAGTATTTTCAACTGGTCATAGTGGGCCTAGAACTGACACTCGGAGACCTACAGCACATGGCACAGCCCCTTCGGCTGAACTGCTCCTTGTGTAGATCATTTCCACCTAACTGTTCCCATTCCATCGTCCGTTTCTTCTACGTGGACCAGTCCCTTTCTCTTCATGACCATTTTCTCTCCCTGGGCCATTTCCTTGTCGTGAACCGTTTCCTCTCCGGGACTGTTTCCTCTACGTGGACCATTTCTCTCTGACCATTTCCTCTCTGTGGCCGTTTCCCTCTGACCGTTTCCTCTCCGTAACCGTTTCCCTCTGACCATTTCCTCTCCATAGACCTGTCCACGTACTCCAGTGAAGTGAGCGGATGTCATCACCGTTGTGCTTAGCACAAGCTGCCAGAATAGGAGCACTTGTGCTGCTGTGGACAATCTGCTGGAAGGTTTTGGACTGTGGGCGGCAGGACTGTATACAGTTTAATAGGAGGAGTGACCAACACTGAAAGGTGCGGTTCAGTGGGGTAGGAGGAGGGTGAGAATCGTGCAGTTCTGGGTTCAGATGGTCACAGAGAGTCATTAAGTGACGGATAGAACTGAGACATCCCTACCCCACTCCCTGAGCCACCTCACTCAGCCTTAGAGATCCCTCCTTTATGCTTCCTCAGCTGCAAAGATCCATCCCTCCCTCACATTCCCTCAGACATACAGATCCCTTCCCCACACCCTGAGCTCCCTCACACCCTTAGATGTGCAGATCCCTCCCCCACACCAAGCTCCCTCACACTCCCTTAGATGTGCAGATCCCTCCCCACAACCTGAGCTCCCTCACTGCTCTCAGACATACAGATCTCTCCCCCACAACCTGAGCTCCCTCACCGCTCTCAGATGTATGTACAGATCCCCCTCACCCTGAGCTCCCTCACCGCTCTCAGACGTAGTTCCCTCCCCACACCCTGAGCTCCCTCACAGTCCCTCAGATGTACAGATCCCTCCCCCTCACCCAGCTCCCTCACCGCTCTCAGACGTACAGTTCCCTCCCCCACAACCTGAGCTCCCTCACAGTCCCTCAGATGTACAGATCCCTCCCCCACACTCTGAGCTCCCTCACTGCTCTCAGACATACAGATCCCTCCCCCACACCCTGCTCACACTCAGACATACAGATCCCTTCCCCACACCCTGAGCTCCCTCACTGCTCTCAGATATACAGATCCCTCCACCTCACCCTGAGCTCCCTCACCGTTCTCAGACGTAGTGCCATCCCCCACACCCTGAGCTCCCTCACCGCTCTCAGATGTACAGATCCCTTCCCCACACCCTGAGCTCCCTCACTCAGACGTACAGTTCCCTCCCCCACACCCTGAGCTCCCTCACCACTCTCAGATGTACAGATCCCCCACATCCTGAGCTCCCTCACACCCTTAGATGTGCAGATCCCTCCCCCACAACCTGAGCTCCCTCACTGCTCTCAGATGTACAGATCCCTTCCTCACACTCCCTCAGATGTACAGATCCCTCCCCCTCACCGTTCTCAGACGTAGTTCCCTCCCCCACACCCTGAGCTCCCTCACCGCTCTCAGATGTACAGATCCCTTCCCCACACCCTGAGCTCCCTCACAGTCCCTCAGATGTACAGATCCCTCCCCCTCACCGTTCTCAGACGTAGTTCCCTCCCCCACACCCTGAGCTCCCTCACCGCTCTCAGATGTACAGATCCCTCCCCCACACCCTGAGCTCCCTCACCGCTCTCAGATGTACAGATCCCTCCCCCACACTCTGAGCTCCCTCACTGCTCTCAGGCATACAGATCCCTTCCCCACACCCTGAGCTCCCTCACTGCTCTCAGACATACAGATCCCTCCCCCACACCCTGAGCTCCCTCACAGTCCCTCAGATGTACAGATCCCTCCCCCACACCCTGAGCTCCCTCACTGCTCTCAGACATACAGATCCCTCCCCCTCTCTCGGTTCTGGCTGTACTCTGGGTGTTTCTCTGAGTGTAGCCACACCTCGGCCACACCTTGGCTCTCTGGGTGGGGCAGTGATTGAAAGGCTGGGACAAGTCGAACTGCATTAACACGGAGCCCTCAGTGAGAGAGCGGAAAGAAGCGTTCCACCCGCTTTACCCCATGTACCACGGACAGGAGCCCCGCGGTCGGCTGACCTCCGAAGATAGGTTGTATCTGGACGCGCTCAGGTCCACTGAGGCCCGGAAAGGTATTTTCTGCTCTTATAGTGTTGGGAACAGGCGATGTTTCCGAACACGCAGGAGGAGGATGGCTGTGTATGATGTTCGGCTGCCAGCTCTGATTTTTAACCGTTTCACGCCAGGATTAGTTGTGTCCCCTCCCAGTCAGAGACTTCTGTCTATGGATATTCCTCGCAGAGTCCCTGCTCTCGAAGTAAAGTAAATCTGTCGTCTCCCCGTTCCTGCTGCTGCTGCTCACTGCTCACTCAGTTCACCAATTGCCGAAACGGTCACCTCTGTTTCCTATCTTGCTGTTCTGACTTCCTGATTCCGAACTTCCAGACCCGCATAATAACCACGACACCCGCGCTGTACTGACCCCCAATGGTCCTGGTTACACAATCTTCTGATCTTAAATATTCATCTTTTTTTCACTCTTTCCCTGAGCTTGCCACTCCCTGTTCCAGTAAATTCTCCAGGATTCTTAGCTGAATGAGTTAGGGGTTTTCTCTTCAGAGCGAAGGAGGAGAGAGGTGTCGTGATAGAGGTGTACAAGGTCATAAAAGCCATAGATCTACTGGGGCAGCCAGATACTTTTTCCGAGGGCAGGAATGGCTAATTCAAGGGGCCATAACTTTAAGGTCATTGGAGGCGTATCGTCCTTTGTAATCAAAGAGTGGTGGGTGTGTGAAACGCTCTGCCAGGGTGGTGGCGGATGCAGATATATTAGTGATATCTAAGAAATCCTTAGGTGAATAAAAGATAGAAAACTGGTTTGTTATGTAGGAGGGAAGGGTTAGGTTGATGATGGAGTAGGTTAGAAGATTGGCAATATATTGTGCCCAAAGGCCTGTACTGTGCTGTAATGGTCTAGCTAACTTCCTTTGATCTCCATTCAGTGAGGCCACACTTGGATTACTGTGGATGGTTTTGGACACCTTGTAATGGAAAAAATGTTACCAAACTATTAAGAGTGCAGAATAGATTTACCAAAATGTTGTCTGAATCCAGGTGGCAGAGTTATATAGACTTGGACTTTATTCCCTGGAAGGTAGGAAATGAAAAAAATAACTTGATAGATCTTTATCAGTTATGAGAGGCATAGACAGGGTGAAAGCACATCTTTTTTCCCCAGGAAGGGGTTGCTAAAACAAAAAGGCCGAGGAAGTGTGAGATTGAAACGGAACATCAGGGGCAGTTTCTTCACGTAAAGGGTGGTGTGAGCTGGCAGAAATAGTGGTTCAGGTGAGCACATTAGAACGTTTAAAAGCCACATATATATGTATATGGATAGGAGAGGTTTAGAGTGCCAAAGCCCAAAGCAGGCAGATGGGACCAGATCACTGGGCAACATAGTTAGCATGGAACAGGGTCTGTTTCTGGGTTCCATGACTCTATGACTCTCCCCTCCACTAGATCCAACACCAGTGATGACAGGGTGATTTCCTGGGCCCTGTTCACTGCCACTCCTTCTCAACCCTCCCCATACCCAACATATTAACACCCCCACAACCTCCAGTGTCCAACCTTCAACCTTATCGTCAACCTTCATAAACTCCCATCAACAACAAATGTCCCCCTCAACCTCCGATGTCTCCCCACTCAACCTCCAACATCTCCCCTCAACCTCCGATGTCTCCCCACTCAACCTCCAACATCCCTCTCGACCTCCATCGTCCCCTCTCAAACTCCAACATCCCTCTCGACCTCCATCGTCCCCTCTCAAACTCCAACATCCCTCTCGACCTCCATCGTCCCCTCTCAACCTCCAACATCCCTTTCGACCTCCATCGTCCCCTCTCAAACTCCAACATCCCCACTTGAGCTCCAAGTCAAACTCAACCAACATCTCGCCCCCTCAATGTCCAACCTCCAATGTCCCTCCTCAGCCTCCAACTTTCCTCTCATCCTCCAACCTCCCCTTAACCTTTAACCTTTCCCTCAACCTTCACAATCTCCGACATCCCCCTCAACCTCCAGCCTTCCCCTTCAACCTTTGACCTTTTCCTCAATCTTCACAAACTTCCATTAAACAACAAATCCTCCCCCCAACCTCCAGCATACCCTCTCGAACTCCATCCTGCCTCTCAACCTCCAACGTCCCCTCTCGACCTCCAATCTCAAAATCCAACCTCCAACGTCCCTCCTGAAACTCTGACGTCCCTCCACAACCTCCAACATCCCTCTCACCCTCCTAATTCCCCCCAACCGGGGTCTTTCTCCTCGCCATTACAGACATTTACACTACACGCTGCATCCGCAAAGCAAACAGCATTATGAAGGTCCCCACGCACCCCTCATACAAACTCTTCTCCCTCCTGCCGTCTGGGAAAAGGCACCGAAGCATTCGGGCTCTCACAACCAGACTATGTAACAGTTTCTTCCCCCAAGCTATCAGACTCCTCAATACCTGAAGCCTGGGCTGACACCTTACTGTCATATTGTCTTGATAATTATTTATTGTAATGCCTGCACTGTTTTGTGCACTTTATGCAGTCCTGGGTAGGTCTGTAGTCTAGTGTAGTTTCTTTCTGTGTTGTGTTTTATGTAGCTCAGTCTACTTTTTGTACTGTGTCATGTAACACCATGGTTCTGAAAAAACATTGTCTCATTTTTACTATGTACTGTACCAGCAGCTATGGTCGAAATCGTCAAAACCTTTCCCTTAACCTTCACAAACTTGCATTCAACACCAAACGTCCCCCCTCACCTTCCCACCATCCCCTGGCCCTCCAACTACCTCCCTCACACTCTAACCTCCCCCCTCTACCTGCAATCTCTCCCACAACCTCCAACCTCCCCCCACAACCTCTGATGTCCCTTCTCAACATCCAACATCTCTCCCCAACCTCCAATCTCTCTCTTCCACCTCCAACCTCCCCTCTACCTCCACAAACCCATTCAATAACGAATAGTCCCCCCACAGCTTCCGATGACTCCTCAGCCTCTGACGGCTCCCTCAACCAGAGACGACCCCCCCCCACCTCCGAAGACCCCTCAACCTCCGACATCACTTCTATGTCTAAACTCTATCCTCCTTGTTTCCCACACTCTCTGTCTCTAATCTCCCCATCTCTCCCTCTCCCCTCACCACTTTCCTGACTCTCCTCACTCTCCCCTCTGCCCCTCCACCTCTCCCCTTCCCCATCTACCCCCTCCATCCCATCTTCCTCTCCACCCATCCCATCTTGCCCCTTCTCCCACTCCCCATCTCCCCTTCCTCTTCTGTCCCCCCTCTCTGCCGCTCCCCCTCTCCGCACCTTTCTCTCCCTCACACACACCCCCACTCACCCATTTTGCACCTCTCACCCCTCACCCCTTCCCTCCCACCACCTCTCCCCTCCACCTCCCCTTCCCCTCCCCCTCCCTTCTACACTTTCCCCCTCTTCCTCTCCCCCTCTCCCTACCCCTTCTCCCTCCTCTTCCCCCTCGCTCCATACTCCTGTCTCGTCCAACTCTCTCCCCTTCTCTCTCCCCGTCCCTCCAGTCCCCTCTCTCCCCCCACTTGCCCTGTCCCTCCCCCATCTCCCCCCTCCTTTTTCCCAATCTCCCCCTGTATTCTGCTTCATTGTTATTTGAGATCCAACTCAGTCTGTTGGTATCATTTTGTAGATGGAACCAGAGCAGAACGTAGCTACGCAGTCAGGAGTGCACAAGGAGGAAAGTTGGGGGGCTGAGGTCGCAGCCTTGGGCAAGCAGTGTTTAGAATAATCGTGACAGAAGTGTTCCTGCCTTTCTTTGTGGAATGTGGTCTGTTAGTTAGGAAGTCAAAGGTCTATCTGCAGTGGGAATGCAGAGTCCTTGGACCAGGGGTTTGGTGATAAGTTTGTATGGAATTTTATAGTACTATAGACAGAATTGTCATCCATAAATCCCAGCCTCTTAGGAGTGTCTTTACTGACCAGATATTCCATCTATAAAGTCAAGGTTATTGTCATGTAACTATACATAATATATACATTTACAACTATTGAGACAAAGTTTCTTCGGACCAGCCTGTAAAGCATATATGTCAAACTCAAGGCCCATGGGCCAAATCCGGCCCGCGGTGGAATTATCTTTGGCCCACGAGATAATATCTAATTACTATTAAAGCTGGCCCCAGTAATCGAAGCGCCTATGGCGTATGATATGGCTAATGCTGAGTTTATTCAGGTACCAGGTTTTCAGGGTTTTTAGTGTTTATTCGGTTTCCCTGGTTTCTTTCCTGAATATCATTAATGAATAATTTTTGTTCTATTAGAGCTGGCCCGCCGGTATATTGCATGCACCACTAATACTACAAATCCCACAATGCACTGCCAGTGCATTGCTCGCGCTTGCCTTACTCTCTCATCAGCATCCTTATGGCGCTAGTCTCGTGTGGTCAACTTTCAGCTATCCCTCACCCCAAAAATGGCTGAACGAAAGGTGGACTTTGAAAACGGGGGTTTTCAAGGCAGGTGGGAGGCAGAGTATATGTTCGCAGATATAAAGGGCAAACCTGTTTGTCTTGTGTGCGGAGACGGTGTGGCTGTAATTAAAGAATATAACGTAAGATGACACTATGAAACGAAACACCACGACAAATACAAGCATCTGGACAAGAAACAGAAGCCCGGGATGTGCGGTCAAAAGAGTGGATTGGTGGGCAGGATCCGGGAGAAGATGCGGGAGGAAAACGGCGCAGGTGAGCTGACAGCTTATCACTGCATCATACACCAGGAATCGTTGTGTGGCAAAGCCTTGAAAATGGAACATATAATGAGCACCATAACACGAGCAGTTAACTTCATAAGAGCCAAAGGTTTAAATCACTGCGAGTTCAAGTCGTTTCTGGAGGAGTTGGGTTCAGAATATAATGATTTGCCCTATCACACAGAGGTGTGATGGTTAAGCCAAGGAAAAGTGCTGAAAAGATGTTTCGAGTTGCGTGAGGAGATCTGTCAGTTCATGGAAAGCAAAGGGAAAGACACAACACAGCTCCGGGATAAAACGTTGCTTTGTGAAATGGCGTTTCTGTGTGACATCACGAGCCATCTCAATGTGCTCAACCTGCAGCTTCAGGGGCGGGGTCGTGTGATCACAGACATGTACGCTGCAGTGAGGGCTTTTAAAACCAAGCTGCGCCTGTGGGAGACGCAGATGCAGCAAGAAAACTTGAGCCATTTTCCGTGTTGCCAAACTATGAAAGAGCAGGTTTCTACCGTAGTGTTCCCACGTGCAAAGTTTGCTGAAAAACTTAGCATACTTGGTGCCGACTTCACACGGCGATTTGCCGACTCTGAAGCCCAAAAAAGCAGGTTTGAACTGCTCAGTAATCCATTTGCAGCTGACGTGGAAAGCGCACCAACCAACATACAAATGGAGCTGATTGAACTCCAATGTAGTGACACACTCAAGGCAAAGTATGACTCGGTGGGCGCTGCACAGATTCTACGTTTCATTCCCGACACAATGCCCCAGCTGCGTACCCAAGCTGCTCAAGTGCTCTCTATGTTTGGCAGCACATATCTGTGTGAACAACTGTTCTCTTTGATGAAGATAAACAAAACATCACACAGGAGTCGTCTTTCTGACGAACACCTTCACTCAATTCTGAGGATTTCCTCAGCTCAGAGCCTAACTCCAAACATTGATGAACTTGCATCCAAGATGAGATGCCAAGTATCTGGCTTAGACTAGTGTGAATCACAGAGTGTTGGCCTGTGGAAAAATGTTTTCATTAGAAATTACTCCGGAGAAGCTGCAGATAAAGCCATAAGAAATAAATGCAACTGATTTTTTATTTATTTGATGTTCAATGTTGTTTTTGTAGGCAATAACCTAAGCTTTGTTAGTTCCAGGTTAATATGTGTAATAAGTTCATTTCAATAAGTTTTGCAATAAACGCTGAACCAGTCCGGCCCTCGACTTGTACCGATTTTTAAATTTTGGCCCACTGTGTATTTGAGTTTGACACCCCTGCATTAGGTCTACATTTGTGTTTGCTAATGCTTGATTTCAAACGGTTTATTAATGGAAAAGGTATGGCTCCCAAAACAATCTTAGCCGAAATAGCATCGTTTCTTTCTCGTTGCCTACTTTCTTGTAATCTACGTCTGTAAGTTAATACCAATCATAAAAAGAATGCTTGCTAGGCAATCTGCTTCATAAAAAACGAAATTCGTAAAGTGAAACAATTTTAGATATAGCAGAGACTGAGACACATGAGAGCAGGTTGAAAAAATGAAGGCAACGAAAGCTGTGGGAGCACGCGCGCGTACAACTGATCCGGCTCACATGAAGTCGCATTTTTCTCAATCCAGCCCGTGACCTAAAATGAGTTTGACACCCCTGCAGTAAAATACATAACATACATATAACACACAATAACTTTGAAATGTAAGAAATAACTCTACAAATGATTTAAGCATAGATAAACTAAAGTGCACTCTGCCTGTTCTCCATCTCCCTCTGGTACTCCCCCCCCCCCCCCCCACTTTCTTTCTCCCGAGGCCTCCCGTCCCATGATCCTTTCCCTTCTCCAGCTCTGTATCACTTTCGCCAATCACCTTTCCAGCTGTTAGCTTCATCCCACCCCCTTCGGTCTTCTATCATTTCACATTTCCCCCTCCCCCCACTACTTTCAAATCTCTTACTATCTTTCCTTCCGGTTAGTCCTGACGAAGGGTCTCGGCCCGAAATGTCAACAGTGCTTCTCCTTATAGATGCTGCCTGGCCTGCTGTTTTTCCACCAGCATTTTGTGTGTGTTGTTAAATGAAATACTGTAAGGTACAGTACAGATTATTCAGTAACACTTCAAATGTGATTTGGCAGGGAGTTCAGAAGCCTAATGGCCTGAGGGAAGAAGTTGTTACCCATCCTGACTGTTCGTGTGTTTACTGATGGTAGAAAGTCAAAACAAATGCTGGATGGGTGGGATCCTTGATAATGCTGAGGGCCCTGATTGTGCAGCGCTCCTGATAAATATCCCCAATGGATGGTAGAGAGTCCCCTATGATTCTCTTGGCCATTTTGTTGGGACTTCCAGAGTAATGCCCAACTGCCTCCATAGGATATGGAGATGCAGCTTGCTAGGACATTCTCAACTCTGCACCTGTAAAATTCACTTCAGATGGTGGGGGAGGCCCACTTGCCTCAATCTCTTCAGGAAGTGGAAACGCTGCAGAGCCTTCATATTCAGAGAGATGATGTCAACTCCCAGGTACTTGGTGCAGTTAACTCCCAATGGAGGAGCCATGTATGCGCAGAAGGGGATGGGATGGTTCATCTGTACCTTCCTAAAGTCCACAATGATTTCCTTTCTTATCCACATTCAGACTTAGGTTGTTGTACTCACACCAGTCCACCAGCTGCTCCACTTCCTCTCTGTACTCCCTCTTGTCATCGTTGATGAGGCCAACCACTGTTGTTTCATTCAGTTTGAGCTGAATCCTGCCACACAGTCATGCGTCAGCAGTGGGCTAAGCACACAGCCTTGGGGAGTGCTTGTGTTCAGGACAAGAGCTGTTACTGCCCACATGGACTGACTGTGGCCTTTCTGTTAAGAAGTCCAGGATCCAGTTACTGAGGGAGGTGTTGAGACCCAGCAAAAGCAATTTTCCTTCCATTTTCTGAGGTAAAATGCTGTTAAACACCAAACTGAAGTCTATAAGCAGCAACCGAGCATATTAGACCCCGTATTCCAGGTGGAACAGGGCAGAGACTATTGCAATATCAATGTATCGAGCTGAACGATAAGTGAACTGGAAAGGGTCCAGTGAAGCCGGGAGAAGGGCTTTTGTGTGCTCCATGACCAGCTGTTCAAAGCATTTCATAATGATTGATATTAATACCACTGGACGATAGTCATTTAAGCAGGTTGCCATTGCCTTCTTTGACAGTGGAATGATGGTGAAAACCGAAGGGATGATGGATTATACCAGAGAGATATTAAATATATCTGTCAGCACGTTCGTCACCTGGTGCATTCTTTCAGTACTGAACCTGGTATATTATTGGGCCCCACAGCTTTGTGTAGATTGACTCTGGCCAGGGTCTTCCTCACCTTAGCTCCAGCCAGATGGAGATGGGTGCCTTCCTTGCTAGTACTTTGTTCTGTGCATCAAACCAGGTGTAAGATACATTCAGCCTGTTGGGAGTGAATAGCACTGGTCTGATGGACATTTCTTTTCTACCCCAATCGGAAGAAGTTTCTGTCCTAGTAGAGAGGGTTTTATAACCCAGTTTAGAGGGGTTTCTGTCCTAGTTAAGAAGATTTAATAATCTGAGGGGGCTCCTGCCCCATTCAGGAGGGGTTTTCTGCCCTAGTAGGGAGGGGTTTTATAACCCAGTCTGGGGGGGGGGGAGAGAAGTGTGTTTCCAATTCATTCAGGAGGTGTTATACACATCTGAGAGCTTTACCCGACAGAAGATGGTGTTACCTGTGGTATTAGTGGCTTCACTGGCAGTTTCACCACACTGTAATATGAATGTTAATTGAAAGCTTTTTTTCAGATGAACGGGACAGAGTCCAGAAGAAAACATTCACCAAATGGGTCAACAAACACCTGATGAAGGTGAGTCATGGGGGCAGGACAGGGGCTGAGGAAGGCAAGTGACTAATTGGGAGGGTTGTGGAGAGGACACTGGAGACCACATATGGATTGTGATGAGGTTGGTGGAGTGGGATAATGAAGTGACACTGGGGACTGCTTGTGGGTGGTGATAGGGTTGGTGGAGTGAGTAATGAATGAAGCAGTATGTGTGTAATAATGGGGCTGGCAGGCTGTACAAAGGTCCAAAAAGACCATAAGCAGGGCATAAGAAGATAAAAATTGGAGCAGGAGTAGGCCATCTTGCACGTCTAGCCTGCTCTGCCATTCAATAAAATCATGGCTGATCTGGCCATGGACTCATCTCCACCTACCTGCCTTTTCCCCATAAACTTTATAATTCCCCTACTATGCAAAAATCTATCCAACCTTGTCTTAAATATATTTACTGAGGGTTGGAAGTTTATTATCAAAGTATGTATGCAAAATACAAAACTGATATTTGTCTTCTCCAGATCGCCATAAAATGCAGATTACTATATAAGCAGTTGAAAGAAAGACATCCATCCCCCGCATGAAAAGAAAAAGACTCAAAAACTTGCAAACCCCAAACACCCCCAACCCCCCTCATATAAGCACACTCTCTTTCCCCTCTCCTCCTCCCCCAGTGTTTCTATGATAATGTTACTGTCATCAGCAGGAATCACAGAAAGGTCCAAACGCCATAGGTTTTAGTTTGAGAATTTCAACTTTTCCAGTATTGACTGTGGATTTCTTAAAAGTTAAAAGTGAAAATGGAGTTTATTGTTATCTGCACAAGTCCATGTGTGCACAGGCGTGATGCAAAACTTACAGCAGCATCACAGGTACAGAGCATCAGTTAAGCAGCATTCACAAGGTCAAACATAAATTATACACAATTTTGCAAGAAAGACCTGAATTAAAGCTTTAAAAAAATTAAATTTGTTTTAATTCAAAGCTATCAAATTGGCCATAGTATTGCTAAACTGCAGTGATTTGGGTTTTGCTGGTAACTTCATGAATGGTTGAAAGGAAGTTACTGTTCCTGAATCTGGTGGTGTGAGACTTCAGGTTTCTGTACCTCCTGCCTCATGGTCACTGTGAGAAGGTGGTGGGGATCTTTGATGGATGTTGCCTTCTTGAGGCAGTGCCTCCTGTAGATAATACTGATGATGGGAGGGATGTGCCTGTGATGTATTGGGCAGCATCCACTTCTCTCTGCAGTTAGGGTTAGGGTTAACCCTCATGCAAGGGCAGTGTCCACTACTCTCTGCAGTTGCTTACTTTTCAGCACATTCAAATTGTTCTGGCAGATCATGATCAAGCAGTCAGGAAAATTTGAACTGTACTTCTGTCAAAATTTGTTCGTGTTCAGTAACAAGCCAAACCTTCTTAACCTCCTAAGAAATGAAAGATGTTGGCCTGCTGTCCTTATAATTGTATCAATGTGCTGGGCCCAGGACAGGTCATCCAATAATGTTATACCTGCAAGTGACTTTATATTTTACCAGAAAAGAGGCTATACTTGACCTCAATTTAGGAAATGAAACCTGCTGAATCGTAGAATTGTTGTTTAGGGAACAAATGGGTGGAGTGATCAGTAAGACTGAGACACAAAGATGGATAGAATTGTAGACAGTGTGGAGGGTGGTATTGGATTACAGGGCGATAACAGTGAATTGTTCTGAGAAGTAGCAGGTGGAGTTTAATCAAGATAGATGTGAGTTCTTGTGTTCTGGGAACACTGATGAGCAACAAACACTTTCTTGGAGGAACCTGAGTTTGATTAGACTGTGAGAGGAGGGGTCATGCAGACAGGGGAGGAGGGGGTCACATAGACAGCTTCAGGCAGGGTCATACAGGAAGCTCCAGACAGATGCTTGAGAAAGGTTCCTGAACTTGTGTTGGATCAGGAAGTATGAGAGTCTAGATCCCTGAGGAAGCTCAGTGCAGGTAGAATGACACTGTGTAGCGAGAAGGCAGGGGATGAGGTTGAGTGGTAATGTGATCAGTCATGATGGAATGGCAGAGCAGACTCAATGGGCTGAATGGCCTAATTCTGCTCCCATGTCTTATAGTCTTAACCTCTTCCATCCTGGCCATCAGTTTGTAAGACATCTAGATCCAGGGAAATGAGCAGGGCAGCTGAGAGGCAGATTGTTAACCTCTCTGGGTGATGTACAGGTGAGATGCAGATTGATAATCTCTCTGGGTGAAGGGCGTGTCCTAGAATCAGACAAGATTACCAGTTACCAGTGTGTCTGCACATACACCATTGCATGCTGTGAGAAACTGCTGCCAGTGAGTCCTGCTGGCATTGCACAACTTAAATTCTCTACACAGATACTAACATTCTCGATGCTCTTTTCTTCTCTCCATCTCATCCCTTCACCCTTTTTGTCTACCTCTGCTTTCACATTCCTTCTTTTCATCTTTCCTTCCTAATGCCCCTCCCTCCCTCGCTCCATCCCTCTTTCTCTCCCTTCTTTTCCTCCTCCTCCTTGTTACCCTGTCTCTCTCCCCACCTCCACTCTTCCCCTGTAGCATTGGAAAGTTGAGGTAGGTGATGGTCTTTGTTGGTCTCTGTCCATGTTCATTGTTGCAGCATCTCTGCCAAAGGGGAACCTTCCTACTCCTCGACTGTGCCTAACCCTGTCCTCTGTCTCCCACTAACTCTCCCTCCACTGACCCCACCCTCAAGGAGTGTGTCCCCTCCACTCCTGCTTCACCTCCTGCTCCACACTCTGCTCTGTCACTCCCCCACTCCATCATGCACCCTTCCCACAATCAGAGTGACCATCCCTGCTCCATCTCCCCTGCTGCCCTCATCACCTCCTCCCTGCTCCATCACCCTCAACACCTTCCTCCATTAGGGTGATCTATAGCTGAGTGGCTGGGTCATCGACACAGCCACAGATGAGTCAAGAGACTGGCTTGTACCCACTGAAGACTGGAAAAAACTGGGATCACATTGAAGCATTGAGATTACAGTTGGCTCCTGACTCAGTTTATATGTGACACTTCAATCGCATGTAAACAGGCTCTTTGGCCCAACTTTTTCATGCCAACCTTGATGCTTCTCTGACCTCGTCTCATTAACCTGCATTTGGCCCAGATCCCCCTTAATCTTTCCTGTGTGTGAACCTGTTCAAGTGCCTCTTAAATGTTATTATTGTACGTGCTTCCACCTCCTCTGGCAGCTCATTCCATATAGATATGTGGAAAATATACCTCAGCTCCCCTTTAAATCTCCCCCCCCCCCACCTTAAACCCTCAAGATTTAAACTCCCTTAACCTGGGGAAATTCTGTGACCATTCATCCTCTCTATGTCCCTCATGTTTTTTATAAACTTATTTTTCACCACTCAGCCTCCTTCATTCCAGGAAAAACAGTCCCAGTCTATCCAGTCTCACCTCATAACTCAAACCTTCCCCTTTACTGACACCCTTACTACAGGAGGGCAACTATAGCTCATGCACTACACCAAGTGTGGCCTCACCAATGTCTTGTATAACTATAATATGGCATCCCAATATCCTTGTCTGATAAAGGACAGCATGCCAAATGTCGTCTTCATTAACCCATCTACCTGTGTCCTTTTTCAGTGATCTATGTTCTTGTACTTCTGGGTCTTTCACAGGGACTTGCTGTTCTCTTGTATGACTAGCCCTAGTTTAATTTCCCAAACAGTTCTGAACTCCCCTCTACTTTGAAAAAGATCTATCACTTCTACTGTAGTCACTCCTCAGCATGTGCAATGTACCATACAAAGTAACTGGACGGAAATCTTTTTGGGTGTTTGGTGTGTTGCTCCTCATTCCAGCATCTGCAGCCTATTCAGTCTCTCCTTATAACTACACCTCTCCATTCCAGACAACATCCTGGTGAGTCTCTTAGCACTCTCTATTAATACCACATCTTTCCTGTGGTGTGACTAGAACCGCACTCTCTAACTGTGGCATAAGCAATGCTTTGGCCCTGAAGTTGTCCTGTAAATCCCTCACTTGTGCCTGTCCTGACATCATCAAACAGAGTAGCAAGCTACTAGTCAAAGTTACCAAGAGGGAACAGTCCAATTGCTGCCATTTCCATTGTATGAATGAAGGTGTTGGAGGTCAGTCCTCCCAACTATCAACTCAGGAGTCCCTCAGATCAGTGTCCCAGGCCCAGCAATCTTCAGCTGCTTCATCATGACCTTTCTTCCAACAAAAGGTCAGAGATGGTGGCCTGGTCAGTTCCATTTGCAACCTTCAGTAACTGATTCAGTCCATGTTTGCATCCACTACAACCAATATTCAGGGATATGCAAGTGGAAAGTAACATTGTGACCCAGGCTGCTACCAGCATTGAGGTGTTGGAGTTTGCTGGCTGGGTTTGGTTGGATTGGGTCTTGATTGGTCTGGTCAAGTTGACATTGGCTGGTTTGGTCAGTTCAGGTTGGAGCTGGTCAGGTCAGGAGGGTTGGTGGAATCAGGTAGGTTTGGTCTTGTTGGATCACGTTAGGTTTGGTGGAGTGGGTTGGGTTTGATTGGGTCAGGCCGGGCTGGGTATGGATTGGGTCAGGTTGGAAATGAATTGGGTCAGTTTGGGTTAGGTTATGTTAGATTGAGTCAGGCTGGGTTTGGTTGGATCGGGTTGGGTTAGGTTATGTTAGATTGAGTCAGGCTGGGTTTGGTTGGATCGGGTTGGGTTAGGTATGGATCGGGTCAGGTTGGGTTAGGTTGTGTTAGATTGGGTCAGGCTGGGTTTGGTCTGGTTGCGTTTGGTTATGTCAGGTCGGGTCGGGTTTGGTCAGGTTGGATCGGGTTTGGTCGTGTTGTGTTTGATTGGGTCGGGTTGGTTTAGGTTTGGTTGGATCATGTTTTGTCAGGTTGGGGTGGGATTGGTCGTTTTGGATCAGGTCAGGTTGGGTTTCGTCTTATTGGATCGGGTTGGTTTTGGCCAAATTAGGATGGGTTTGGTCAGATTGTGTTGGGGCTGGTCGTGTCTAGTCGTATTTGGTGGGCTAAGGTTGGATTTTGTCGGGTCAGGTTGGGTGAGGTCAGGCTGGGTTTGGTTGGGTCTGGTTGGGTTTTGTTTGGTCAGGTTGGGTTGGGTTTGGTCAGCTTGAGTTGGGTTTGGTTAGATCAGGTCAGGTTTGGCCGAGTTGGATTGGGATTTAGTTGTTTTGGACTGGGTCAGGTTGGGTTTGGTCATGTAGTGTTTGGTTGGGTTGGGTGGGTTTGGTTGGGTCGGGTTTGGTCAAATTGGATCATGTTTGGTTGGTTTGTGTTTGGTTTTTTGGATCTGGTCAGGCTGGGTTGGGTCAGGTTGAGTTTGGTTGGGTTTGGCCAAATTAGGTTGGGTTTGGTCAGGTTGTGTTGGGGCTGGTCATGTCTGGTCAGATTTCGTGGGGTGGCATTGGGTTTGGTCAGGTCAGGTTGGGTTGGGTTTGGTCTGGTTGGGTTTGGATTGGGTTGGGTTTGGTTTGGTCGAAACAGGTTTGGGGTGGGCCAGGTCAGGTTGGGTTGAGTTAAGTGGGATGGAGATTTTAAGCATCATGATGGGATTAATATGTAGTCTATCCGGGGAAGTGATCACACTGCATCATTTTTGCCAGGCCCACCGCAGTATCGATGACCTGTATGAAGATCTGCGTGATGGACATAACTTGATCTCGCTGCTTGAAGTTCTCTCAGGAGATTCATTGGTGAGTCTTGGAGAGTGAATTTTTTGTCTGACTTTGTCTTTTGCTTTTGCAACTCCACCACATCTTCCTACTAACAGGTTTGAACTAACCAAAAATCCGGACATCATCTACCTGTCCTCCCCCTCCCTCAGCAGAGAGCATCTAGCTATCCTTCCCCTCCTTCAGCAGAGAACACCAACCTTCCTCCCCCCGCCTGATAGCAACCAAGTGCCCTCCCTATATGTCAGCAGAAACACCCACCTGCCCTCCCCATCTCTCGGTAGATCATCTACCTGTGCCCATCTCTCAGCAGCGAGCATCTACCTGTCCCCATCTCTCAACAGCGAGCATCTACCTGCCCTCCCCATCTCTCGGTAGATCATCTACCTGTGCCCATCTCTCAGCAGCGAGCATCTACCTGTGCCCATCCCTCAGCAGCGAGCATCTCCCTGTCCCCATCTCTCAGCAGAGAGCATCTTCCTGCCCTCCCCATCTCTCAGCAGAGAGCATCTACCTGTCCCCATCTCTCAGCAGAGAGCATCTACCTGTCCCCATCTCTCAGCAGAGAGCATCTTCCTGCCCTCCCCATCTCTCAGCAGAGAGCATCTACCTGTCCCCATCTCTCAGCAGCGAGCATCTACCTGTCCCCATCTCTCAGCAGAGAGCATCTACCTGTCCCCATCTCTCAGCAGCGAGCATCTACCTGTCCCCATCTCACAGCAGAGTGCATCTACCTGTCCCCATCTCTCAGCAGCGAGCATCTACCTGTCCCCATCTCTCAGCAGAGAGCATCTACCTGTCCCCATCTCTCAGCAGAGAGCATCTACCTGTCCCCATCTCTCAGCAGCGAGCATCTACCTGTCCCCATCTCTCAGCAGCGAGCATCTACCTGTCCCCATCTCTCAGCAGCGAGCATCTACCTGTCCCCATCTCTTAGCAGAGAGCATCTTCCTGCCCTCCCCATCTCTCAGCAGAGAGCATCTACCTGTCCCCATCTCTCAGCAGAGAGCATCTTCCTGCCCTCCCCATCTCTCAGCAGAGAGCATCTACCTGTCCCCATCTCTCAGCAGAGAGCATCTACCTGTCCCCATCTCTCAGCAGAGAGCATCTACCTGTCCCCATCTCGGCAGCGAGCATCTACCTGTCCCCATCTCTCAGCAGAGAGCATCTACCTGTCCCCATCTCTCGGCAGAGAGCATCTACCTGTCCCCATCTCTCGGCAGCGAGCATCTACCTGTCCCCATCTCTCAGCAGCGAGCATCTTCCTGCCCTCCCCATCTCTCAGCACAGAGCATCTTCCTGCCCTCCCCATCTCTCAGCACAGAGCATCTTCCTGCCCTCCCCATCTCTCAGCAGAGAGCATCTACCTGTCCCCATCTCTCAGCAGAGAGCATCTACCTGTCCCCATCTCTCAGCAGAGAGCATCTACCTGTCCCCATCTCTCAGCAGCGAGCATCTACCTGTCCCCATCTCTCAGCAGCGAGCATCTACCTGTCCCCATCTCTCAGCAGAGAGCATCTACCAGTCCCCATCTCTCAGCAGAGAGCATCTACCTGTCCCCATCTCTCAGCAGAGAGCATCTACCTGTCCCCATCTCTCAGCAGAGAGCATCTACCTGTCCCCATCTCTCAGCAGCGAGCATCTACCTGTCCCCATCTCTCAGCAGCGAGCATCTACCTGTCCCCATCTCTCAGCAGCGAGCATCTACCTGTCCCCATCTCTCAGCAGCGAGCATCTACCTGTCCCCATCTCTCAGCAGCGAGCATCTCCCTGTCCCCATCTCTCAGCAGAGAGCATCTACCTGTCCCCATCTCTCAGCAGAGAGCATCTTCCTGCCCTCCCCATCTTTCAGCAGAGAGCATCTACCTGTCCCCATCTCTCAGCAGAGAGCATCTTCCTGCCCTCCCCATCTCTCAGCAGAGAGCATCTACCTGTCCCCATCTCTCAGCAGAGAGCATCTACCTGCCCTCCCCATCTCTCAGCAGAGAGCATCTACCTGTCCCCATCTCTCAGCAGCGAGCATCTACCTGCCCTCCCCAACTGTCAGCAGAAAGCACCCATTTGCCCTCCCCCTTCCTCAGCTGAGAAGACCAACTGTTCTTCCCCTCTCTATAAAATAGCACATGCACACACAGAGGTGCTTGTGTGGGATTTCTCACTCTTACTGGGGAGTACTCCTCACTGGGGGTGGGGGTTCTCCATTGAGTGTTCTTTTTGCTCTGAAGGTCTCAATGTGTGATCTTTGGTTTTATGTTGAAGCCTCTCTTCTTCGTTTAGGTGGGTGCAGGGATGAGACAGGCAAGGAAGGGACAAGTGGGTTCTGCAAGGAAGGGACAGGTGTGTGCCAGGACAGGATAGAAAAGTACAGAGGGAGAGGTTGGAAGGAGAAGAGTGAGAATGGAGGGTGAGGGTGAGGATGGAGGGACATGGAAGGTGAGGCTGGAGGGTAAGCAGAGAGGAGGAGGGCAATGGATGCTGCCCTTCAGTGGGGTTTAGTGAGCAGAGGAGATTTTTGGGTGGATTAGGTCAGTCCAGATCTAGGAGTGGGGGCGGGGTGCAGTCCTCTGGGTCTGGGGAGTGTTGGGGTGGTCCAGGTCTGGAGTGGGGTCAGTCTGGGTCAGTGCCCCAAGGGGTCCAGATTGGGTTCTCTCCAGGTCAGTGACTGTTCCATGCCCTGAGGGGTCAGGTTTGAGGTCACTTTCCCGGTCAGTGCCCATTCCACACCCTGAGGGACCTGGTTTGGGGTTTCTTTCCTGCTTCATTCTTCTCCTGCTTTGTATTTTTTGCTGAATTGTTCCCTTACCTATGACCTTTGCACTTTATTCCCTGCCCCTTCCCGCACCGCTCCTGCTGTGTAGCGGAAGGAACGAGAGATGAGGAAGCGTCTGGTGAGTGTGTCTGCCGTTCCACTCTGCCGCATGCCTGTCCATGAGGTCAGACCATCACAGATTTCAACTGACCTCTGATAACAGGAGGTCTTTACTTCACCAGCCCAGTGCCAGGACCTTCCCATCTCATTACCTGGCTGTTTGGGCATGGAACCCTGATTGTTGGTTGGAGCCAGCATTTGTGGAGCTGCTCTAGCAGCGTCCAGTCTGGGTGACCACATATGCTCTAGCCCAGTGTGTGTGTGTTGGTGTCTATCTGTGTGTAAGTGGGTGGCTACTGCATGTCATCATTTCTCTCATTGAAGAGCTTTGCAGGGGCAGCTCCCTACATTGTGAATGAAGCTCCCTGCACCTCATTCTGAATGCTGTTCCTGCAGACCAAATATCTCAGCTCAGATTATCGGTCATTGGGCGGCAGCGAGGGGACATTGGTTACATATGGTTCCCAGGTTGGGAAAAGTAGCAAACTGTGAGCGAGAGCAGTATTTTGCCTCAGACCTGTTCTGGATTCTTGTTGGTACACTCCTTCCCCTTTCACTCAGATTGAGATGGCATGGAGAGTGCAGTTATGCCGGGGACTGACTGGGTACGATGGGATGTGACCATTGTCTGAGTGACCGATTCACACAGAAAGCAAGACCACAAAATACATCTGGTATTTTGGAGAGCTGTTATTGCCTGGGTAATGGAGAGGTTCAGTATTCAGTGAAATCCGGCCCAGTTTATTGTTAAATACCAAGCAGGACTTGGGTACCCTGGAAGTGGTGATTGTAAGTAAACCTGAGCCAAATCCAAGCCAAGAGGCAAGGAGAACTGAGAATTCCTTTATAGTCATAATCTTTGATCTTTAGAATGTGTTTTCTTTCTGACTGACTAAAGAATTCTTTCTTCTCCACATTCCCCCCCCCCCCCCGTATCCACACTCCCAATGGATCGACCTTCTTCTCTCTCCCCCGCACCCGCCCTTTCAATTCTCCCTATTGTCTGCGGTCCCAATTGACCCACACTCCTCTCTCTCCCCCCCTCTCTCCCCCCCTCTCTCCCCACCTCTCTCCCCCCCTCTCTCCCCCCTCTCTCCCCCTCTCTCCCCCCTCTCTCCCCCCTCTCTCCCCCCTCTCTTCCCCCCCTCTCACCCCCCTCTCTCTCCCCCTCTCTCTCCCCCTCTCTCCCCCCCTCTCTCTCCCCCTCTCTCCCCCCTCTCTCCCCCCTCCCTCTCCCCCTCTCTCCCTCGCTCTCCCCCTCCCCCTCTCCCCCTCCCCCTCTCTCCCCCCTCTCTCCCCCCTCTCTTCCCCCCCTCTCACCCCCCTCTCTCTCCCCCTCTCTCTCCCCCTCTCTCCCCCCCTCTCTCTCCCCCTCTCTCCCCCCTCTCTCCCCCCTCCCTCTCCCCCTCTCTCCCTCGCTCTCCCCCTCCCCCTCTCCCCCTCCCCCTCTCCCCCTCTCTCTGTCCCCCTCTCTCTCCCCCTCTCTCCCCCTCTCTCCCCCTCTCCCCCCGTCTCCCCTCTCTCTCCCCCTCTCCCCTCTCTCTCCCCTCTCTCCCCCTCTCTCCCCCTCTCTCCCCCTCTCTCCCCCTCTCTCCCCCCTCCCTCTCCCCCTCTCTCCCTCGCTCTCCCCCTCCCCCTCTCTCCCTCGCTCTCCCCCTCCCCCTCTCCCCCTCTCTCTGTCCCCCTCTCTCTCCCCCCCTCTCTCCCCCTCTCTCCCCCTCTCTCCCCCTCTCCCCCGTCTCCCCTCTCTCTCCCCCTCTCCCCTCTCTCTCCCCTCTCTCCCCCTCTCCCCCCTCTCTCCCCCTCTCTCCCCCTCTCTTCCCCTCTCCCCCTCTCTCCCCCTCTCTCCCCCCTCCCCCCTCTCCCCCTCTCTCCCCCCTCCCCCTCTCCCCTCTCTCCCCCCTCTCCCCCTCTCTCCCTCTCCCCTCTCTCCCCCTCTCTCCTCCTCTCTCCCCCTCTCTCTCCCCCTCTCTCTCCCCCTCTCTCCCCCTCTCTCCCCCTCTCTCCCCCTCTCTCCCCCTCTCTCCCCCTCTCTCCCCCTCTCTCCCCCTCTCTTCCCCTCTCTTCCCCTCTCCCCCTCTCTCCCCCTCTCTCCCCCCTCCCCCCCTCCCCTCTCTCCCCCCTCTCCCCCTCTCTCCCTCTCCCCTCTCTCCCCCTCTCTCCTCCTCTCTCCCCCTCTCTCCCCCTCCCCCCTTCCAATGGACCTGCCCTTCCCTCTCTGAGACATTGTTCGGACCACACTTGGAGTAGTGTAAGCAGTTTTGGTTCCCTTATCTAAGAAACCATGTGCTGGCATTGCAGAGGGTCCAGAGGAGGTTCACAAGAATGATCCCAGGAATGAACGGGATCCTGATGGCTCTGGGCTTGTACTCGGTTGAGTTTAGAAGAATGAGGGAGATCTCGCTGAAACCTATTGAGTATTGAATAGAGTAAGTGTTGAAAGGATCTTTAACTAGAGGGTGGTGAATCTGTGGAATTTGTTGCCACAGATGGCTGTGGAAGCCAAGTCATTGAGTATATTTAAAGCAGAGGTTGATTGTTCTTGGGAAGAGTATGAAAGGTTACAGGGTGAAGGCAGGTCAATGGGAATGAGAACAATAATGATTCAGCCATTATGAAATGGTGCAGCAGACTTGATGGGCTAAATAACCAAATTCTCCTCCTACATCTTACGGGCTTGTAGTGAGAAGTGACCACTGTCCCTAAGTGACTGGCTTTCTCAAAGTGTGACCACTGTCTGAGCGACCGGGTACGATGGGAAGTGACTGGATATGATGGGAAGTGACCACAGTCTGAGTGACTGGATATGGCAGGGAATGACCACTATCTGAGTGAATGGGTACAGTGGAGAGTAACCACTGTCCAATTGACAGGGTACGAAGGGGAGTGACCACTGTTGGAGTGATTGGTTACAATGGTGAGTGACTACACTGCAAATGACTGGGTATGACAGCGAGTGACCACTGTCTGAGTGACTGGGTGCAACAGGGAGTTACCACTGTTTTCTCTCCCTCAGCCTCGAGAGAAGGGTCGAATGAGGTTCCACAAACTGCAGAATGTTGGTATCGCCCTGGAGTATCTGAAGCACCGGCAGGTAAGGGACATCACTTCCCATCCCCACCTGCTCTACCTTTCCCTTGTACCTCCACTACTCCTCCTCCAGCCCCTGCTCCCCCTCATTATCCACAATCACTCCTCCATTTTCACCACGCACCCCCTTCCTCTCCCTTACCCTTACCCCCACCTCTTGTCCAACCTCCGCCTTTTACCCTCCCCTTGCCTGCCCCCTTGTACCACCTCCTTCTTCCATCCACCTCTCCACACACTGTCCACCATCTTTTTGTTCCCCTCCACTCTTCTTCACTCCACCTCCACCCTCCTCTCCCTCCTCCCCGTCCACCCTCTCCCACTTCTCTCTAACAATGTCCAGTCTCCTCCTTCAACTCTCCTCACCATCTACCCGCTCCTACGTCCCCTCCCCTTCTTGTCTCTAGCCCTCCCCCAACCACCCTCTATTTCTCCATCCACTGTCTCCCCTCCCCTTCTCCTCTCTTCCCTCCACCATTTCCTTTTCCCCTCCCTCATCCACCGTCTCCCCCTTTCCCACCCCATCCAGCATCTCTTCCACCCCTTCCCCGTCCACCCTTGCTTTCTCTCCCTCTCCCCATACACTCTCTTCTTGTCCTTCTGCCCCCATCCACCCTCTACCCTCCCCTATCCACCCACTACTTCTCCCCCTCTCCTGCCATCCACCCTCTCCCCTCCCCTTCCCCATCCACCATTTCCTCCCCATTTCCTACTCTCCCTCTCCTCCATTCAATTTCCCTCCCCTCCACCCTCTCCTTCTCCCCCTCTCACCCCCTGTCCGCCCTCTCTTTCTCCCCTTCTCCCTCCTCCTCCAACCACATTCCTCCTCTCTCCCCTCTCTGAAATCTGCTTTTGTCATACTAGGTCCGGCTGGTTAACATCCGAAATGACGACATTGCTGACGGGAACCCCAAACTCACATTGGGTCTCATCTGGACCATCATCCTGCATTTCCAGGTCTGTGGATGTGGGTGTGAATATGTGTGTGTCTGTGTGTATGCATGCACACACTGGTGTGTGTGTGTTAGTGTGTATGTATGTGCAGATGTGTGTGTCTGTTTGGGAGTTTGTGTGTCACCACAGCCCAGAACTAGGCCCTTCAGCCATTTAGTTCATGGCAAACATGAGTCTGCCTAGTCCCATTGACCTGCACCCATACCATAGCCTTCTATACCCCTCCCGTCCATGTATCTATCCAAATTTCCCCAGAATATTGAAATTGATACAGCATTTACACTTGGTAGTAGACGGTTGCCTCTTTGTCTGGAGGCCTGTGACTAGTGAAAAGTTTAAGGGGAATATGAGGGGAAACTTCTGAGTGTGGAATGAACTGCCAGTACAAGTGGTTCATGCAAGCTCGACATCTATGTTCAGGCAAAGTTTGCATAGGTATGGATGGCAGGGGTATGAAAGGCTGTTGTCCTGGTGCAGGTCGATGGGAGTAGGCAGCTTAAGTAGATTTGGCTTGAACTAGATTTGCCAAAGAGCCTGTTTCTGTGCTGTAATTTTCTTTGATTCTATGACATGCACTAACAACTCATTCCACTTTGTCACCACCCTCTGAGTGATGTTTCTTCTCATGTTCCCCTTAAACTTTCACCTTTCACCATGACCTCTAGTTGTAGTCTCACTCAACGTAAGTGGAAGAAGCATGCTTGCATTTACCCCAACCATTGCCCTTTTAGAACATAGAATAGCACAGTACAGGCCCTTCGGCTCACAATGTTGTGCCGACCCTTAAACCCTGCCTCCCATATAACCCCCCCACCTTAAATCCCTCCATATATCTGTCTAGTAGTCTCTTAAAAATTTCACTAGTGTATCTGCCTCCACCACAGACTCAGGCAGTGCATTCTACGCACCAACCACTCTCTGAGTGAAAAACCTTCCTTTAAAATCCCTCTTGAACTTCCCAACCCTGACCTTAAAGCCATGTCCTCTGTATTGAGCGATGGTGCCCTGGGGAAGAGGCACTGGCTGTCCACTCTATCTATTCCTCTTAATTTCTTGTATACCTCTATCATGTCTCCTCTCATCCTCCTTCTCTCCAAAGAGAAAAGCCCTAGCTCCCTTAATATCTAATCATAATGAATA
Organism: Hypanus sabinus; assembly: GCF_030144855.1. Lineage (NCBI taxonomy): Eukaryota > Metazoa > Chordata > Chondrichthyes > Myliobatiformes > Dasyatidae > Hypanus > Hypanus sabinus. Next base: position 395,458 of record NC_082711.1, on the reverse strand, counting down.
CTCTCTAAACCAGGCAGCATCCTGGTAAATCTCTCCTGTACCCTTTCCAATGCTTCCACATCCTTCCTATAGTGAGGCGACCAGAACAGGACACAGTACTCCAAGTGTGGCCTAACCAGAGTTTTATAGAGCTACATCATTACCCTGCGACTCTTAAACTCTGTCCCTCGACTTATGAAAGCTAACACCCCTTAAGCTTTCTTAACTACCCTATCTACCTGTGAGGCAACTTTCAGGGATCTGTGGACATGTACCCCCAGATCCCTTTCCTTCTCCACACTACCAAGTATCCTGCCATTTACTTGGTACTCTGTCTTGGAGTTTGTCCTTCCAAAGTGTACCACCTCACACTTCTCCATGTTGAACTCCATCTACCACTTCTCAGCCCACTTCTGCATCCTATCAAATGTCTCTCTGCAATCTTCAACAATCCTCTACACTATCCACAACACCACCAACCGCTGTGTCATCTGCAAACTTGCCAACCCACCCTTCTACCCCCATATCCAGGTCGTTAATAAAAATCACAAAAAGTAGAGGTCACAGAACAGATCCTTGTGGGACACCACGAGTCACAACCCGCCAATCTGAATGTACTCCCTCCACCATGACCCTCTGCCTTCTGCGGGCAAGCCAATTCTGAATCCACCTGGCCAAACTTCCTTGGATCCCATGCCTTCTGACTTTCTGAATAAGCCTACCATGTGGAACCTTATCAAATGCCTTACTAAAATCCATGTAGATCACATTCACCACACTACTCTCATCTATATGCCTGGTCACCTCCTCAAAGAACTCTTTAACAGGTTTGTTAGACACGATCTGCCCTTCACAAAGCCATGCTGACTATCCCACTTTTATATACCTCTATCAAATCTCCCCTCAATCTTCTACGTTCTAAGGAATAATGTCCTAAGTTATTCAATATTTCCTTATTACTGAGGTCCTCCAGACCTGGCAACATCCTTGTAATTTTTCTCTGTACTCTTTCAGTCTTATTTGGTACAAAACAGGAGGAGGTCCTGAAGAGAGAATTCAGGGAGTTGGGGAGGAAGCTGAAAAGCAGGACCTCCAGGGAAGTAATCTCAGGATTGCTGTCTGCGCCATGTGCTAACAAGCGCAAGAATACCATGATCAAGCACATTAATGTGTGGCTGAGAGACTGGTGTAGGGGACAGGGCTTCAGATTCCTGGATCATTGGGGTCTCTTCTGTGGGACGTACGACCTGTTTTAAAAAAAAAACAGGTTACACCTGAACCCTAAGGGGTCCGATAACCGAGCAGGCAGGTTTTATAGAGCTGTTAGGGAGGGTTTAAACTAATTTGGCAGGGGGCTGGGATCCAGAGTGATAGGGATGAGGAAGGAGAAAACAGAAATAAACAGATACCAAGCAACAGAGATTATTGAAAGGATAGGCAGGAGATGAGGCATAATGACAGTCAGTAGGATGATTTACAGGGCAATAGAGGCGTGGTGCAATTAAAACAAAAAGCAACAAATACTGGACTGAAAGTGTTATATTTGAATGCACATAGCATAAGAAATAAAATGGACAATCTTGAAATTCAGCTGCAGATTATCAAGTATGATGTTGTGGCCATCGCTGAAACTTGGCTAAAGGATGGAGCTGAATGTCCAAGGATATACAGTGTATCGGAAAGATAGGTTAGTAGGCAGAGGGGGTGGTGTGGCTCTGTGTATAAGAAATAATATTAAATCATTAGAAATGGATGACATAGGATTGGAAGGTATAGGGTCTCTATAGTTTGAGAAAAGAAATGGCAAGGGTAAAAGGACTCTAATGACAGTTGTATAGAGGCCTCCAAACAGTAGCTATGATGTGGATTACAAATTACAGCAGGAGATAGAAAAGGCGTGTCAGAAGGGCAATGCAATGATAATCGTTGGGGATTTTAACATGAAAGTGCATTGGGAAAACCAGGCCAATACTGGACCTCAGGAGAGAATCTGTAGAATGTCTAAAGGATGGCTTTTTAGAACAACTTGTTGTTGAGCTTACTGAGGGATCAGCTGTGCTGGATTGGGTGTTGTGCAATGATCCGGAGGCGATAAGAGAGCTTAAGATTAAGGAACCCATAGGGAACAGTGATCACAATATGATCGAGTTCACTTTGAAACTTGAGAAGGAGAAACTAAATTCCAATGTGTCAAATATTCTTGCAGGCAGGTTTGTTAAGAGAGGCTCCAGTGGATTTAAACTAGATATGAGGGGGTAGGGGAAACAGAGTGTAGAAAAGGAAGAAAAAGAAGACAGTAAAGTTCTTTGTACTGTTAGAGATAAACAGAGAAGAAGAGGTGGAGAATTTCTTAAATGCATTTATTTTAATTCTAGGAGCATTGTAAGAAAGGTGGATGAGCTTAGAGCATGGATTGATACCTGGAAATATCATGTTGTAGCTATTAGTGAAACATGGTTGCAGGAGGGGAGTGATTGGCAACTAAATATTCCTGGATTTCATTGCTTCAGGTGTGATAGAATTGGAGGGACAAGAAAAGGGAGGTGTTGCATTGCTTGTCAGAAAATATTACAGCGGTGCTCTGGCGGGATAGATTAGAGGGCTCGTCTAGGGAGACTATTTCAGTGGAATTGAGAAGTGGGAAAGGTGTAGTAACACTTATAGGGGTGTATTATAGACCACCTAATGGGGAGCGAGAATTGGAGAAGCAAATTTGCAAGGAGATGGCAGATATTTGTAGTAAGCACAGGGTTGTGATTGTGGGAGATTTTAATTTTCCACACATAGACTGGGAAGCCCATACTGTAAAAGGGATGGATGGTTTGGAGTTTGTAAAATGTGTGCAGGATAGTTTTTTGCAGCAATACATAGAGGTACCAACTAGAGAAGGAGCAGTATTGGATCTACTGTTAGGGAATGAAATAGGTCAGGTGACGGAGGTATGTGTTGGGGAGCACTTCAGGTCCAGTGATCACAATGCCATTAGTTTCAATATAATTATGGAAAAGGATAGGATTGGACCCAAGGTTGAGATTTTTGATTGGAGAAAGGCTAACTTTGAGGAGATGCAAAAGGATTTAGAAGGAGTGGATTGGGACAATTTGTTTTATGGGAAGGATGTAATAGAGAAATGGAGGTCATTTAAAGGTGAAATTTTGAGGGTACAGAATCTTCATGTTCCTGTTAGGTTGAAAAGAAAGGTTAAAAGTTTGAGAGAGCCGTGGTTTTCAACGGATATTGGAAACTTGGTTAGGAAAAAAAGAGATAGCTACAATAAATATAGGCAGCATAGAGTAAATGAGGTGCTCGAGGAATATAAAGAATGTAAGAAGAATCTTAAGAAAGAAATTAGAAAATCTAAAAGAAGATAGGAGTTTGCTTTGGCAAGTAAGGTGAAAATAAATCGGAAGGGTTTCCACAGTTATGTTAATAGCAAAAGAATAGTGAGTGATAAAATTGGTCCCTTAGAGAATCAGAGTGGACAGCTATGTGTGGAGCTGAAAGAGATGGGGGAGATTTTGATCAATTTCTTTTCTTCTGTATTCACTAAGGAGAAGGATATTGAATTGTGTAAGGTAAGGGAAACAGGTAGGGAAGTTATGAAATCTATGACAATTAATGAGTAGGAAGAACTAGCGCTTTTAAGGAATATATAAGCGGATAAATCTCCCAAGTCCTGACAGGATGTTCCCTAGGACCTTGAGGGAAGTTAGTGCAGAAATAGCAGGGGCTCCGACAGAAATACTTCAAATGTCATTAGAAATGGGGATGCTGCCAGAGGATTGGCATATTGCTCATGTGGTTCCATTGTTTAAAAAGGGTTCTAAGAGTAAACCTAGCAATTATAGGCCTGTCAGTTTGATGTCAGTGGTGGGTAAATTAATGGAAAGTATTTTTACAGATGGTATATATAATTATCTGGATAGACAGGGTCTGATTAGGAACAGTCAGCATGGATTTGTGCGTGGAAGGTCATGTTTGACTAATCTTATTGAATTTTTTGAAGAGGTTACGAGGAAAGTTGACAAGGGTAAAGCAGTGGATGTTGTCTATATGGACTTCAGTAAGGCCTTTGACAAGGTTCCACACGGAAGGTTAGTTAGGAAGGTTCAATCGTTAAGTATTAATATTGAAGTAGTAAAATGGATTCAACAGTGGCTGGATGGGAGATGCCAGAGAGTAGTGGTGGATAACTGTTTCTCGGGTTGGAGGCCAGTGACTAGTGGTGTGCCTCAGAGATCTGTACTGGGTCCAATGTTGTTTGTCATATACATTAATGATCTGGGTGATGGGGTGGTAAATTGGATTAGTAAGTATGCAGATGATACTAAGGTAGGTGGCATTGTGGATAATGAAGTAGGTTTTCAAAGCTTACAGAGAGATCTAGGCCAGTTAGAAGAGTGGGTTGAACGATGGCAGATGGAGTTTAATGCTGATAAGTGAAGCCTCCCTGCCCTCTATTGTGGACCTGTACTCTTCCAGGTTGAAGAAGAGGGTGGGGAATATAAAGGACTCCTTCCATCCTGCGCACAGACTGTTTGAACTGCTTCCATCTGGTAGGCGCTTTAGATCCCTCCAGACTAAGACTAATAGGCACTGGAGAAGTTTTTTCCCTACTGCGGTCACTTTGCTGAACAGTTAACTGCCGGTTAACTGTCGGCTAACTATTACTTGGATTGCAGTACTTGTATGTATAATCTATATTTTCATTTATATTTATCATTATTATTGTTATGAGCAGAGAGACAACATCTGCCAGAAGTAAATTCCTTGTATGTGCACAGGTACTTGGCGATTAAAGTCTGATTCTGATTCTGATTTTGGTAGGAATAATCCAAATAGGACATACATGGTAAATGGTAGGGCATTGCAGAATGCAGTAGAACAGAGTGATCTAGGAATAATGGTGAATAGTTTCCTGAAGGTGTAATCTCATGTGGATAGGGTGGTGAAGAAAGCTTTTGGTATGTTGGCCTTTATAAATCAGAGCATTGAGTATAGGAGTTGGGATGTAATGTTAAAATTGTACAAGACATTGGTAAGGCCGAATTTGGAGTATTGGGTATAGTTCTGGTCACCAAATTATAGGAAAGATGTCAACAAAGTAGAGAGAGTACAGAGAAGATTTACGAGAATGTTACCTGGGTTTCAGCACCTAAGTTACAGAGAAAGGTTGAACAAGTTAAGTCTTTATTCTTTGGAGTGTAGAAGGTTGAGGGGGGACTTGATAGAGGTATTTAAAATTATGAGAGGGATAGATTGAGTTGACGTGGATAGGCTTTTTCCATTGAGAGTAGGGGAGATTCAAACAAGAGGACATGAGTTGAATGGTAGGGGGCAAAAGTTTAAGGGTAACATGAGGGGGAACTTCTTTACTCAGAGAGTGGTAGCTGTGTGGAACAAGCTTCCAGTAGAAGTGGTAGAGGGAGGTTTGATGTGTCATTTAAAGTAAAATTAGATAGGTATATGGACAGGATAGGAATGGAGGGTTATGGGCTGAGTGCATGTCAGTGGGACTAGATGTGTGTAAGCGTTCAGCACAGACTAGAAGGGCCAAGATGGCCTGTTTCCATGCTGTAATTGTTATATGGTGTCAGTATTTCAGTGGAATATAGGAAATTACAATGGCATGAGAGTGGGGAACTGTCCAAAATTAACTGAAAAGGGACACTTGCAAGAACAGCAGAGAAGCAATGGCTGGAGTTTCTGCGAAAAATGAGGGCAGTGCAAGACAGCTATGTTACAAATAAGAAGAAATTTTCGAATGGAAGAAGGACACTACCATGGCGGACAAATGAAGTCAGAGCCAAAGTAAAAGCAAAAGATAGGGCATATTAGGAAGCCAAAGCTAGTGGGAAGATAGAGGATTGCGAAGCTTTTAAAAACCTGCAGAAAGAAACTAAGAACGTCAATAGGAAGGAAAAGATGAATTATGAAAGGAAGCTCATAACTAATATCATAGAAGATACTAAGTACATAAAGGGTAAAAAAAAGTTGAGGGTAGATATAAGACCAATAGAAAATGATGCTGGAGATGTTGTAATGAGAGATGCAGAGGTGGCAGTGGAACTGAATGCATATTTTGCATCAGTCTTCTCAGTAGAAGACATCTGCAGTTTACCGGACATTCAAGAAAGTAAAGTACGTGCAGTGGAAATTACGACTGAGAAGGTGCTCAGAAAGTTTAATGGTCTGACAGTGGATAAATCTCCTGGACCTGATGGTATTCACCCTTGGGTTCAGAAGGAAGTAGCAGGAGAATGAGAGGGGATCTCATAAAAATATTCCAAGTTTTAAAACGCTTGAACAGATTAGAGATGGCAAAGTTTTTCCCCATGGTGGGTGAATCTAGGACAAGAGGGCACGACTTCAAGATTGAAGGACGTCCATTTAGAACAGAGATATGGAGAAATTACTTTCGTCAGAGTGTGGTAAATCTATGGAATTTGTTGCCACGAGTGGCTGTAGAAGCCATGTCATTGGGTGTATTTGAGGCAGAGATAGATAGATTCTTGATTAGCCAGGGTATCAGAGGGTATGGGGAGAAGCTGGTGGAGTGGGGATGACTGGAAGAATTGGATCAGCCCATGATCAATTGGTGGAGCATACTTGATGGGCCAAATAGCCTATTTCTGTTCATATATCTTATAGTCTTAAGGTGCATAAGTCACTTGGGCTGGATGGACTACATTTCAGAGTCCTGAGAGAGGTTGCTGAAGAGGTAACAGATGCATTTGTCATGATCTTTCAAGAATCACTTGATCTGGCATGGTCCCGGAGAGCTGTAAGATTACAAATGTCACTCCACTATTTAAGAAGGGAGGAAGGCAAAAGAAAGGAAATTATAGGCCAGTTAGCCTAAACTCAGTGGTTGGGAAAGTGTTGGAGTCTATTATTAAGGCTGAGGTTTCGATGTATTTGGAGACTAATGATAAAATAAATCAAAGTCAGGATGGTTTCTGTGAAGGGAAATCTTGCCTGACCAATCTGTTCGATTTCTTTCAGGAAGTAACATGTAGGGTGAACATAGGAAAGGCAGTGGATGTCATTTACTTGGATTTTCAGGTGTTTGATAAGGTGCTTAACAAGATAAAATCCTGTGGCATTTCAGAAAAGTTACTGGCATTGGTAGCAGAATGGCTAACGGACAGGGGTAGCAAGTGGATATAAGTATCCTTTTCTGTTTGGCTGCCAGAGACTAGTGGTGTTCCTCAGGAGTCAGTATAGGGACTGCTACCTTTCACGTTGTTTGTCAGTGATTTGGATAATGGAACTGATGGCTTTGTAGCAAAGTCTGCGGATGATATGAAGATAGATAGAGGGGTAGGTAGTGCTGAGGAAGCAATGAGATTGCAGCAAGACTTAGACAAATTGGAAGAATGGGCAAAGAAGTGGCAGATGGAATACAGTGCTGGGAAATATAAGATGATACATTTTAGTAAAAGGAACAATTGTGTGGAAAATTTTCTAAATGGGGAGAAGGTTCAAGCATCAGAGCTGCAGAGGGACTTTGGATTCCTCGTACAAGTCTCCCAGAAAGTTAATTTACCGGCTGAGTCTATGGTAAAGAAGACAAATACAATGTTGGCATTTATTTCATGGGGAATAGAATATAAAAGCAAGGAGATTTTGTTGAACCTTTATAAAACACTAGCCAGGCCACATTTAGAGTATTGTCAATGGTTTTGGGCCCCATATCTCCGTAAGGATGAGTTGTCATTGGAGAGAGTCCAGAGGAGATTCACGAGCATGATTCCAAAAATGAAGGGGTTAACATATGAGGAACATTTGGCAGCTTTGGGCTTGTATTCACTGGAAAATAGAGGAATGTGTGGGGATCTCATTGAAACCTACTGAATGTTGAACTAGATGGGATCGATATGGGGAGTATGTTTCCTGTGGTGTGGGTATCCAGAACTAGAGTGTGACCTCTTGGAACAGAGGTAAGGAGGATTTTTTTTAAAGCTAGAATGTCATGAAAATCTATGGAATGTTTTGCTGCAGACTGCCGTGGAGGCCAAGTCCGTGGGTATACTTAAGGGGGAAGTTGATTGTTTTCTGATCTGTCAGGCATCAAATGATATGGCGAAAACTCAGGTGTATAGGATTGAGTGGGATTCGGAATCAGCCATGTTGGAATGGCAAATCAGACTCAAGGGGTTGAATGGCCTAATTCTGCTTTGATATCTTATGGTATGTTCTTATTCCCTAAAGAGGAGGAATAAAGGGAGCCTTTTCTGATTGGCTGCCAGTGACCAGTGTGTTCCATGGGGGTCAGTGTTGGAACCGCGTCTTTTTATGTTATATGTCAATGACATGGATGACAGAATTGATGACTTTGTGGATAAAACAAAGATAGTTGTTGGGGTAGGTAGTTTTGAGGAAGTAGAAAGGCTATGAAAGGACTTCGAGAGATTTGGAGAATGGGCAAAGAAATGGCAGATTGAATGCAGTGTCCAGAAGAGTGTGGTCATGCACTTCACAGACTATTTCCTAAATGGGGAGAAAATTTAAAAATCTGAGGTTGAAAAGAACTTAGCAGTCCTTGTGCAGGACTCCTAAAATTTAATCTGCCAAATCGTGGTACATCTGTGGTATTCATTGGCACAGGCAACTGTGAAGGTCAAGTCATTGGATGAATACAAGGCAGATGTAGATAGTTTCTTGATTAGTTAAGAAATGAAGGGATACGGGATGAAGACAGGAGACTGGGGCTGAGAGGAAAATGGAGCAGCCATGGTGAATTGGTGGAGCAGACTCGATGGGCCAAATGGCCTAATGCTCCTCCTACAGTGGTGGAGTTGGGGTGAGGTGCTCCAGGTGTGAAGGTGAGCAGAAGTGGACTGGTGGGGAGAGGTCTCCCTTGGTAGAGGTGGAGGAAGAAGTAGTCCTGTGGTGGTACCAAGGAGTGTAGATTAGGTAAATGCAGGCAGGCTTTTTCCACTGAGGTTGGGTGGGAGGTCATAGATTAAGGGTGAAAGGTGAAAAGTTTATGGGGAACATGAGGGAAACTTCTTCACACAGAGGTTCATGAGAGTGTGAAAGGAGCTGCTAGTGTAAGTGATGCATGCAAGCTCAATTTTAACATTTATGAGAATTTTGGATAGGTACATGGATGATAGGGATATGGAGAACTCTAGTCATAGGGCAGATCAATAGGATTAGGCAGTTTAAATGTCTCGACACGGACTAGATGTGTGCTGTACTTTTTGATCATTCTAACTTGAGAACGAGAGATGCTGGTAGTCCATTCCTCCACCCCCACTGGGTGGGGCTGAATTTCTCTGAGCAAGTATGTGATGAACACTTTCTTCTACAGCACAGAGCACTCATTGTTTGCTGAAAGCTTCTCTGTGTCAACAGCACAGGGTTTTAGTAGAAATGGAATGGGGAGTTCCAGAACAAAGTTCCAGCAGGCCAGGAAAATCAAGCATTCGCTGGGGGCTGGTGCAGACTGAGACAGAGAAGAGAAAGAAGGGGAGCGAGATAGGATGGGGGAAGAGAAGATGAGGAAGAGAAAAACCATAAGCCTTAGGAACAGGATTAGGGCATATGGCCCATCCAGTCTGCTCCGCCATTCAATCATGGCTGAATCCTATTTTTTTTTCCCTCCTCGGCCCCACTCCCCAGCCTTCTCCCCATAACTTTTGATGTGTGTCCAATCAAGAACCTTTCAAGCTCTGCCTTAAATACACCCAATGACCTGGCCTCTATAGCTGCCTGTGGCAACAGCTTCCACAAATTCGCCATACAGTCGGCCCTTGTTATCCACAAAGGATTGGTTCTGGAGCCCCTCGCGGATATAAAAAAACGCGGATGCTGAAGTCCCTTATTCAACTTGTCTCAATGCAGTGACCTTAGGACTCAGCGGAACCCCAGACCTTATTTAACCTATCTCAGTGCAGTGGACATTAGGACCCGGCGGTGGAGCTCTGAATCTGCAGTGTTTCTGTTCACGAAAATAATCACGATCACGATTCAAAATAAAGTAGAAATAATAAAGCGATCGGAAAGAGGTGAAACGCCATCGGTCATTGGAAAAGTGTTAGGCTACGTTGGTCAATGATCGGAACAATTTTAAAGGATAAAGTGAGAAAGGCCCTACCCTGATGAAAGCTACAATTATTACTAAGCAACGCAGTGGTTTAATTATTGGGTTTTGGGTTTTTGGGTTTTTGATCCTCCCAGCACTGATACATATGTTCTTAAGCAATTCATATGCATAGAAAGGTAAAATATGTACTATATACTAAGACAAATGTTTGACTAACTGATGCTAAATAATACCAGATGTATCTCTTCTGACTTACTTAGTAGGAGAACTTCCAATTTTTTTTGATCCGGATCCACGATAACCTATGCACATCCTCCCATATACTTTAAATCATCGCTAGATTACTTATAATACCTAATACAATGCAAATGCTATGTAAAATAGTTGTTATACTGCATTGTTTAGGGTAATGGTCACCAACCTTTTTAAGCCCAAGATCCCCTACCTTGGCCTTAGTAAAAGGCAAGATCGACCCCAGATCAATTAGTTACACGCATGCGCACCCGGGCAGAAAAGACCGGACGTAAAACCCCGCAACCCAGAAGTAGAAATAATGTATAAACACTAGGGGTACCCACCTTTTTGTTGTACAGCGGACTGGTATAATATTGACAATATTCTTGCAGACCGGCTGATGGGGCGGGGGTGGGGGGGTGTTGGTGTTAAACACGACGGGAATTCAGTGATACTCAAAACAGGTTCCTTATGTCCAGTCTGTTCCGCAATTTAATTTTCGTGTTTCTTGGCACTTAGCTTCTGTCCCGCGCCGGTCACGTTTTTTTCTGCTGAAAAAACTCAACGGGTTTGTCTTTTAAGTGCTGGGTGCTTGGACTCAAGGTACCAAAGCAGTTTTGAGGGCTTCATTGCCTTATTGGACAGCCTCCGGGCCTGAACTCCAGCTTCCCGCCCGCCCGTTGATAGATGCCTTGGCCAGGTGCAGCTGGTCGTGGGTGGGGTGAGAGGACGAAGTAAGGGCCGGAGGTCCCCATGCCGGGGCCATGGCAGTCGCAGTCCAGAGAGAACAAGCGACTGAGTGTGAAGTGCAACAGGGCATGCACCCGCCCCCCCTTGTAGGATCTATCAGCTGACAAAAGTTTGCTTCAGTAGATCGCAGCGCGGTAGCTGCTCTGATACTTACGGAACCCTGAGCCCGAATTAGGTCGTCTGCGAATATTTTAGCACCAGGTTCCCCAAGAACATTCGGTGTGTCAAACAGGTTTAGAGGCAGCGCTTCAGACCAGTAGCGACAGCACTTATCGCTGGCCGCCTGAGGCCAACCGGTGATCCCTGGTGCGAGGGTATCACTGCGTTTAGGCGACTGATGACCTCACGTGGGTTCAAGTTCAACAGTGGGCATGACAGGGAATGAGGAAAGGTGCAGCTGACTCATGTCGTTTCCTCGCGGCCCAGTGGTTGGGGAACACTGAAGTACACTGTGTAGTGTGGGGGAGCTACACGCATGTGTACTGGGTAGAAAGAACGGAACTAAAACCCTGCAACCCGGAAACAATCTCTCAACAGTATTTGTGTATTTAATTTTCTTTTTTTTCAGGATCTACTGGGAAAGTTTCAAAGATTGACTAGTCGATCACGATTGACGGGTTGGCGTCTACTAGTTTAGGGAATAATGACAAGGAAAAAAGTCTATACATGTTTGAACAACAAGTGCTGGAAGAGCACTTCCGGGTTTTCTCGATTCGCGGTTGGTTGAATTCGCGCATGCGTAACTCGCAGATAAGGAGGGCTGACTGTACTAAGGAAGTTTCTCCGCATCTCTGTTTTAAATGGACCTCCCTGTATCCTGAGGCTGTACCTCTTGTCCTAGACTCCCCCACCATGGGAAACATCCTTTCCACATCTACTCTGTCTAGGCTTTTCAACATTTGCAAGGTTTCAATGAGATCCCCCCTCATCTTCCTAAACTCTAGCAAGTACAGACCCAGATCCATCAAACGTTCCTTGTATGATAACCCTTTCATTCCCAGAATCATCCTTGTAAACATCCTCTGAATCCTCTCCATTGCCAGCACATCTTTTCTAAGATGAGGGGCCCAAAACTGTTCACACTACTCAAGGTGAGGCCTCACCATCACATCCAAGCTCTTGTGTTCTAGATTTCTTCTGGAGAGTACAGGGGTTCCGTGCGCGCGCGTGCGTGTGTGTGTGTGTGTGTGTGTGTGTGTGTAATGTCAATGTTTTGTGGAATATGGGACACTTGTACTGATTGGCTTGTGAGTGCGGGTGAGTGTCATTTTTTGGGACAGTATGGGGTTCTGGTACTGATAAAAGGATATGTTGTGTTTGTAGATATCGGACATCCAGGTAAGCGGTCAGTCTGATGACATGACTGCCAAGGAAAAGCTGCTGCTGTGGTCCCAACGGATGGTGGAGGGATATCGTGATCTGCGTTGTGACAATTTCACCAGCAGTTGGAGAGATGGGAAAGTCTTCAACGCCGTCATTCACCGTCACAGGTACCAATGGACACCCACAGTAGAGGCACATGCACAGTCAAGCACACAACACACATATGTGCACACACACACATGCACAGTCTCTCACACACATCAATACACACAAATACATACACAGTAACACACATACACAGATGCACACTGAGAGGGAGAGACACAGACGCAGACACACACGTGTACACTCACACAATGCAGAGACACATATACACACTGTCTCACACACACATACATGCATGTACATAGACACACATACACACACATACAAGTATATACACAATCACACACACTCATTTATACACAGTTACACCAACAAAGCATACCTATACACACTGTCTCACACACAAACACACAGTCACATCACACACCTACCCATCACACTCACAAAATGCTGGAGGAACACCACAGGCCATGCAGCACTTCCTCCAGCATTTTGACAATTGAACTGAATAAGTATTTTGCATCAGTCTTCACTGTGGAAGACATTCATAGTACGGTTGAAGTTCCAGGTGTCAGAAGTCATGAAGTGTGTGAAGTTATCATCACTAAAGAGAAGGTTCTTGGGATACTGAAAGGTCTGAAGGTAGATATGTCACCTGGACCAGATGTTTTACACCCCAGTGTTCTGAAAGAGGTGGCTGAAGAAATTATGGAGGCATTAGTAATGATCTTTCAAGAATCTCTAGATTCTGGATTGGTTCTGGAAGACTGGAAAATTGTAAATGTCACTTCACTCTTTAAGAAGGAAACTAAGTCAGTTAGTCTGACCTCAGTGTTGGGAAGATGTTGGAGTCGATTATTAAGAATGAAATGTTAGGGTACTTGGAGGTACATGATAAAATAGGTCATAGTCAGCATGGTTTACTCAAGGGAAATTTTTGTTGGAATCTGTTGGAATTCTTTGAAGAAATAACAAGCAAAATAGAAAAAGGAGAATCAGTTGATGTTGTGTACTAGGCTTTTCAGAAGCCTAGGTGCCACACATGAGGCTGCTTAACAAGTTAAAACCCATGGTATTACAAAAAGGTTTCTATCATGAATAAAGCAGTGGTTGATTGGTAGGAGGCAAAGAGTGGAAATAAAAGGAATACTTTCTGGTTTCTACTTTCTCTCCCTTCCCCATCCCACCTCTACTCTGTCTCCTCTTCTAGCTGCGTATCACCTCTCATGACTGCCTTCTTGTACTACCCATAGTGCTTTCCCCTTAGGTTCCTGCTTCACCTCTCCTGCCTATCACCTCCTTGCTTCCCCTCCCCCACCCCTTGATCTTTCCTCTGATTGGTTTTCCACCCTCTCCCCACCTTTTTTATAGGGCCCCTGCCCCCTCCTTCTTTAGTCCTGACGAAGGGTTTCGACCCGAAACGTTGACTGCTTCTTTCAACGGATGCTGCCTGACCTGCTGAGTTCATCCAGCTTTTTTGTAAGTCTTGATTTGACCACAGCATCTGCAGTGCACTTTGTGTCTACTTTCTGGTTGGCTGCCAGTGACTAGTGGTGTTCCACAGAGGACTGTGTTGGGACCACTTATTTTTACACTATGCATAATTGATTTTGATGATGGAATTATTGGCTTTGTGATAGATATATGGAAGACAAGTAGTGTTGAGGAAGCAGGGAGGCTAGAGGAGGATAGATTTGGTGTGCTGACGATAGATTTAGATCGTCAACGGAAGTAGGTAAGGAAATTCATTATGCAACTTGTAATTAATCGAAGCTCACACTTTATAGTCCCTGGACAAACAATAACATAACTATGATGACCCCGGGCCAACAACTTAGAACATGTTCTAATGTTTCCTGTGTTGCAATATTCACTCAGACCACTTGTCCAATTTATAACAAAGAAATAGGGGATCTCTGTTGCCTAGATGATTGATCCTTTCTTCGTCCGGCTTCTAGCGTGGGGGTTTCTCCTTGCTTTGGTGGGTCTCTTGAGAGAGTTATCGCTGATAGCATGCTGGAAGTGACCACTTTTTATATTCATCCCTTACCAATTCAAAAATTGCATTCCAGTGTCACTGGCTATAGGCCATTTGATTAACCTTTAACACCTTTTTATTGGCTTTGCTCTATGCCAGCATCCATTTATTGCCCTCTTTCCAGCAAGGAGCTAGATAGGTATCTTATGGATAGGGGAATCAAGGGATATGGGGACAAGGCAGGAACCGGGTATTGATAGTAGATGATCAGCCATGATCTCAGAATGGTGGTGCAGGCTCGAAGGGCCGAATGGTCTACTTCTGCACCTATTGTCTAGGTCGCAGTTGGTAATTTATGGCTCTTTGTTCTCTTCAGTAACCAGATTGAATCAGTCCAGGCAGGCACCAACCCCAGCACTTAGAAACCTGCATGTGATATTTTATCAAAGAACACCTCACAAATAACTTCTTTGGAGATGATCTCGAGTTCAGCAGATAACCTGAAGCCGCATTGTCTCAATACAGAAAGCGAAGCAACTTCATCTCACAAAATGGAGGATGTGAAACAGCTCCACAAAATGGCAGCCTCCCTCTCCAAGCACATGGCAGGAACAAATACATTTGATCTGTCTGCTTCCACTGTCCTTGACCCAATCGAGTTCGACATTTTCTTCCATATTTTAAGTCCACCATGGCCAACAGGAGAATGTGAAAAGAAAAGGCAGATTTAATATAATGCAAGGATGTGTATGTTTTTGCACTTTGATATAATAAAGGTGTAGACTTTTCTAAATGGAAAGAAAATTCAAATATCTGAGGTACAAAGGTATTTGGGAGTCCTTGTGCAGGGTTCAATACAGAGGGGGATAAAGGAAACCTTTTCTGGTTTTCTCATCCCCTCTCCCCATTTTCCATCCCCCTCCCTCTCCCCTTCCCCCTCTCTCGTCACCCACGCATCCCCCTCCCTCTCCCCCTCTCTCGTCACTCACTCATCCCCCTCTCTCCCCCTCTCCCCTCTCCTCTTCCTCTTCTCTCCCTCTGTCCTTTCCTTCTCTCCCCAATCTCTACACCACCTCTCCCCCACTCTTGAGCTTCAGTCCCCACTCTTCGTAACTCTCTGAGTCTCACCCTGACACTTTCCAGCACTCTCCCTTTTGCTGCCTGTCTCTCCCTTTTACCGCCCCTCTCTCTCTCCCTTTTGCACGCTCTCCCCCTTTTGCTGCCTCTCCCTTTTGCCCTCTCTCTCTCTCTTCTACATTGTCACTCCCTTTCTCTCTCACCATTCCCTCCCAAGGAGTGACTGATTGATGGGGATTTGAGTTTTTCTCCTTGTTTCTGATCTCTGTTTGAGCCTGTTGCAAAGATGCAATCTTCCAACACAAACAAAGATGTTCGTGCAGGGAGTGTCCCAGCTGCCTGCACTCAGAGGAAGTGGCTGATTTTAAACATTACCTGCAGGGATGTTTTCCCCCTCCCTCTGCGGATCAGGTTACCCTGCCTCACCCACCACTGTCTCACACAGTGGCTAGCTTCAGCTAGGAGAGTGCTTGTGAAGAGCTGGGACAGGCAGGGATAGCAGTGCTTCAGAATAATGTTATATTCTCTGAAGAGGACGAGGAGGAGGAAGAGGAGGCCTCACCTCAGCAGCACCTCAGGATCGGCCTCGGACTCTGAGGACCGGGTGGTGATGATATGTGAGGATGTTCCTTCAGCTCCTGGTCAGCAACATAGCGCAAGGATGTCTGGGCCAGTTTACTCCTTCTGCTCCAATCTACGGCTCACCGAGGTGTAAGCAAGATCTCTCAACCCTGCTCCGATTCTCCCATCCCCTTGCTACTTATTACCACAACACGTCCCCCTCCCCCATTCCAACCCCACACCCTCTACTTTTCTCTCTTTCTCTTTCTCTCTCTCTCTCTTCCACTCACACCTACCATCTCTATCCCTACTCTCCCCTTCTCTCCCACCCCCTCAACCCCCCTCTCTCACCCCCACACTCTTGCTCTTTGTCCCTGTTTCCCTCTTCTGTCCCTCCAACACTGCCCCTCTCCTAGTCCCCTCTATCCAGATGAGCTTCAGCTTCAGAGCAGAGTTGCTCCACTTCTTTCTATGTGGCAACTTGTTCAGCTGGCTGACAGGATTTGAAATTAGTTTATTGTCATGTCCTGAGGAACAGTTAAAAGCTTGTATTGCTCCGAGCAAAGCTTGTGTGTGCTGAGCTTTTAACTCTCAGCTGTGGGAGGTGAGCAAATGTTGAGTCACCCGATGCACGTTCTCAGTCACTGATCCGAAATCACTACTCACAAAGCTAACCAGTTCCAGTCCCCCCCACCTCCACCCTCCCTACTGGTCAGTCCACTGTCCAACCCTACCGGTCAGTCCACCACCCTCCCAAGGAGGGCACGGAGCCACTACACCCTGCTGATCATCAACAGCTCCTCAGTAGAGATCGTTAAGAGCACCAAATTTTTTTGGTGTTCACCTGGTGGAGAATCTCACCTGGTCCCTCAATACCAGCTCTATAACAAAGATGCCCAGCAGCGTCTCTATTTTCTGCGAAGGCTGAGGAAGGTCCATCTCCCATCCTCCATCCTCATCACATTCTACAGGGGTTGTATTGAGAGCATCCTGAGCAGCTGCATCGCTGCCTGGTTTGGAAATTGCATTATCTCAGTTCGCAAGACCCTGCAGTGGATAGTGAGGCCAACTGAGAAGATCATCTGGGTCTCTCTTCCCACCATTACGGACGTTTACACTACATGTTGCATCCGCAAAGCAAACAGCATTATGAAGGACCCCACACACCCCTCATACGAACTCTTCTCCATCCTGCCATCTGGGAAAAGGCACCGAAGCATTCGGGATCTCATCACCAGACTCTGTAACAGTTTCTTCCCCCAAGCTATCAGATTCCTCAATACCCAGAGCCTGGACTGACACCTTACTGCCCTATTGGCTTGTTTATTATTTATTGTAATGCCTACACTGTTTTGTGCACTTTATGCAGTCCTGGGTAGGTCTGTAGTCTAGTGTATTTTTTCTCTGTGTTGTTTTTTACTTAGCTTAGACTAGTGTGTCATGTAACACCATAGTCCTGAAAAAACGTCGTCTGATTTTTACTATGTACTGTACCAGCAGTTATGGTCGAAATGACAATAAAAAGTGACTTGACTTGACTTGGTCAGTCCACTGTCCAACCCTACCGATCAGTCTACCACCCTCCCCACCGTAGTGTCTGTCCACCGTCCAACCTCACCGGTCAATCCACCACCCTCCACACTGGTCAGCCAATGTCCAACCCTACTGGTCAGTCTGTGCCAGCCACAAAATTTTAAAATAACCTTCTCCTTTGTCCATATCACTGGCTGAACTCCATCCAGGTCAATGTACATTCTCACTATCTTACAATCGTTCAAACTATGGTTTGTAATCACTCCTCAGAAATAAGCTAGTCACTTGTTTCCTTATCAAAGTTGGAGGATTGGTGATCTGACAGGCATTGGTAACCAGACTGAGCTGACTGTAACCAGTGACCTGATTGACACTGGTGGTCTGACCAAAACTACAGATCTGGTGTGATGCTGAGTGTGAGTTTCCAATGCACAAATCCTCAGCCTGTTCTTCCCGGCTGCTGCAGTTACAAAGTTCTGTGTACCAAGTTGCCTGCTTGTGATATCAGAGGTGTAGATGTACAGAGCTCATGGATCTAGGGGTATAAGTAGGTGGTTTGCTGAAAGGTGTTGGAGAAAAATAGGGTGCTAAAGAAGACATTTACCATGCTGGCCTTCATCAGAACCTGAATCAGGTTTAATATCACCAGCATATGTTGTGAAATCTGTTAACTTAGCGGCAACCTTATCAGTTAGGACGCTGTGTGTACAAGCCACTAGTGAGGTTGCGTTTGGAGTTTTGTATTTCTAGTACTGTCAAAATTGGCCTTGACCCAATTTAGGACTTCAGCTTGTGGACTTATGTATTTTTCCACAACTAATTTAAGAGTATCAGAATTATGGTCACCTGTCCTGCAGTTCTCCTCCACTGACACCTCAGTCCCATTTCTTAATTTCTCTTTCTTCCCTATTATCACTTTTAGAAACATAGAAAGCCTACAGCACAATACAGCACAAAGCTGTGCCAACCATGTCCTTACCTGAGAAATTACCTGGGGTTACCCATAACCGTCTATTTTTCTGAGCTCTATATCCCTGTCCAGGAGTCTCTAAAACTTTTTCAGATTTGTTTTTAGAGAATTGGTTAATGTCTTTTTCACAGCTAGTGGATAAATATGATATATCTAATGCACAATTTTTTTAGATATTTACAAGTTAGGAATTTTTTACGCAGTTTGTTACTGAATTATCCATTTGCTCATTTACCAAATATGATGGATTCTACTATTCAGCTTAAACCATTTCAAAAAGGATTGATAGCCATTATATATAAATGGCTAATGAATTTTCGAATGATGTCTAATGATAAGGTTAAACATGTTTGGGAATTGGAACTTCAGGAGTCACTTCCAGATGATCAATGGAATAAAATTTATCATTTAGTTAACAATTCATCTATTTGCGTCACTCCTCGATTCAGTTCAAGGTAGTGCACAAGGTGCATATGTCAAAAGATAAACTAGTGCATATTTTTTCTAATATAAATCCTACCTGTGATAGATGTAACGCTGAGGTGGCTACCCTAACTCATATGTTTTGGTCTTGTATAAAGTTAAGTCATTTTTGGAGAGATGTTTTTAGAACATTATCAAAAGTCTTAGGTTTGGACCTACAACTTAATTCACTTACAGCAATCTTTGGGATCACTCCAAAGGAAGCAGGAAATGTTCCTGCATCCGCTCAACGTATATTAGCTTTTCAATTTTATTGGCTAGGAGAGCTATTCTGTTGTATTGGAAGGATCCCAATCCACCTACTGTTTTTTTTTTGGGCTCTCCTCCATTATATCATGTTTAAGCTTGGAGAAAATTAGAAACATAGAAAATAGGTGCAGGAGTAGGCCATTCAGCCCTTTGAGCCTGCACTGTCATTCAGTATGATCATGGCTGATCATCCAACTCAGAACTCTGTATCTGCTTTCTCTCCATACCCACCGATCCCTTTAGCCACAAGGGCCATATCTAACTTCCCCTTAAATATAACCAATGAACTGGCCTCAACTGTTTCCTGTGGCAGAGAATTCCACAGATTCACCACTCTGTGTGAAGAAGTTTTTCCTCATCTCGGTCCTAAAAGGCTTCCCCTTTATCCTTAAACTGTGACACCTCATTCTGGACTTACCCAACATCGGAAACAATCTTCCTGCATCTAGCCTGTCCAATCCCTTTAAAATTTTATACGTTTCAATCAGATCCCCCCTCAATCTTCTATATTCCAGTGTGTATAAGCCTAGTCGATACAGTCTTTCTTCATTTGAAAGTCCTGCCATCATAGGAATCAATCTGGTGAACCTTCTTTGCACTCAGATTAGGGGACCAAAACTGCACACAATACTCCAGGTGCGGTCTCACCAAGTCCTTGTACAACTGCAGTAGAACCTCCCTGCTCCTGTACTCAAATCCTTTTGCTATTTATGCCAACATACCATTTGCCTTTTTCCCTGCCTGCTGTACCTGCATGCCCACCTTCAATGACTGGTGTACAATGACACCCAGGTCTCATTGCACCTCCCCTTTTCCTAATCGGCCACCGTTCAGATAATAATCTGTTTTTCTGTTCTTGCAACCAAAGTGGATAACCTCACATATATCCACATTAAATTGCATCTGCCATGAATTTGCCCACTCACATAACCTATTCAAGTCACCCTGCATCCTTTAGCATCCTCCTCACAGCTAACACCGCCGCCCAGCTTCGTGTCATCTGCAAACTTGGAGATGCTGCATTTAATTCCCTCGTCTAAATCATTAATATATATTGTAAACAACTGGGGTCCCAGCACTGAGCCTTGCGGTACCCCACTAGTCACTGTCTGCCATTCTGAAAAGGTCCCCTTTACTCCCACTCTTTGCTTCCTGTCTGCCAACCAATCCTCTATCCACATCAATACCATACCCCCAATACCGTGCGCTTTAAGTTTGCACACTAATCTCCTGTGTGGGACCTTGTCAAAAGACTTTTGAAAATCTAAATATACCACATCCACTGGCTCTCCCCTATCCACTCTACTAGTTACATCTTCAAAAAATTCTATAAGGTTCGTCAGACATGATTTTCCTTTCACAAATCCATGCTGACTTTGTCCGATGATTTCACCTCTTTCCAAATGTGCTGTTATCACATCTTTGATAACCGACTCTAGCATTTTCCCCACCACCGATGTCAGACTCACCAGTCTATAATCCCCAGTTTTTCTCTCCCTCCTTTTTTAAAAAGTGGGGTTACATTAGCCACCCTTCAATCCTCAGGAACTAATCCAGAATCTAAGGAGTTTTGAAAAATTATCACTAATGCATCCACTATTTCTTGGGCTAGTTCCTTAAGCACTCTGGGATGCAGACCATCTGGCCCTGGGGATTTATCTGCCTTTAATCCCTTAAATTTACCTAACACCACTTCGCTACTAACATGTATTTCCCTGAGTTCCTCCATCTCACCAGTCAGACATTTGATACATCTTTTAAGTTTGAGCAAACCTGGCGACCTCTCATTCAATATTTTCATATGATCTAAATTTTCTTTTTTTTTAACTTTTTTCGGTACTGTAATCTTTTTTTTCTTCTCCGTGAAGTTTCAGATCTGACCAAAAGGTTTTTTCCCCTTTTTTTGTAATTATATCCTCAAAATGGACTGCTCAGTCTTTTTTTTTGGTTTTAGGTTAGTTTAGCGGGTTTTTTTCTTCTCAATAATAGAGATTTTGACTCTTTTTTTAAAGAATTGTTAAGAGGAGTTGTGGTTCCTTTTTTATATTAGCTCAATATTATACTATACGTGATTTTGACAATATTCCTTTCTTTGTTCGTACTTTTATTGAAATATGTATTTGATACAACTTCTCTGATATGTATTTATCCTTATTTTTTAAATCAATAAAAAAAGATTGAAAATGAAAAGACCCTATCGTATCCACCTCCACCACCATCGCCGGCAGCCCATTCCACGCACTCACCACTCTCTGCTAAAAAACTTACCTCTGATATCTCCTCTCTACCTTTTCTCTCGCTCTCTATCTTTTAGTCTACTCCTCTTCCTCCCTTTCCTCTCACTTTTCTCCCAATCTTTCTAATCCTCTCCAGCCCTCCAACTGGTCATGAATTCTCTAGTCTCTCTTCATCCTCTCTCTATCCCCCTCTTCCTCTCCTGCAATCTCCTCCTCTCCATTTCTACCATCCTGTCCCTCCCTCCTGCTGATCAAAGCTCCAAAGTGAATTTATTATCGAAGTACATATATGTCACATAAGATTCATTTCTTTGTGAGCAGTGATGAAATGTAATCTATAGAAGACTGCATCCAAGAGAGCAAACAAACAACCATTGTGCAAAAGACGACAAATTATGCAAATACAAAAAAAGAAGAGAAAAAAAACTGGAAGATGGGGTGGTAAATTGGATTAGTAAGTATGCAGATGATACTAAGGTAGGTGGCGTTGTGGTTAATGAAATAGGTTTTCAAAGCTTGCAGAGAGATTTAGACCAGTAAGAAGAGTGGGCTGAATGATGGCAACAACACACACAAAATGCTGGTGGAACACAGCAGGCCAGGTAGCATCTATAGGGAGAAGCGCTGTCGACATTTCGGGCCAAGGGTTTCAGGACTGACGAAGGCTCTCATCCCGAAACGTCGACAGCGCTTCTCCCTATAGATGCTGCCTGGCCTCTTGTGTTCCACCAGCATTTTGTGTATGTTGTTGTTTGAATTTCCAGCATCTGCAGATTTCCTCGTGTTTGCTGAATGATGGCAGATGGAATTTAATGCTGATAAGTGTGAGGTGCTACATTTTGGTAGGAATAATCCAAATAGGACATACATGGTAAATGGTAGGGCATTGAAGAATGCAGTAGAACAGAGTGATCTAGGAGTAATGGTGCATAGTTCCCTGAAGGTGAAATCTCATGTGGATAGGGTGATGAAGAAAGCTTTTGGTATGCTGGCCTTTATAAATCACAGCATTGAGTTGGGATGTAATGTTAAAATTTTACAAGGCATTGGTGAGGCCAAATTTGGAGTATTGTGTACAGTTTTGGTCACTGAATTATAGGAAAGATGTCAACAAAACAGAGAGCGTACAGAGGAGATTTACTAGAATGCTACCTGAGTTTCAGCACCTAAGTTACAGGGAAAGGTTGAACAAGTTAGGTCTTTATTCTTTGGAGCGTAGAAGGTTGAGGGGGGGACTTGATAGAGGTATTTAAAACTATGAGGGGATAGATAGAGTTGATGCGGATAGGCTTTTTCCATTGAGAGTAGGGGAGATTCATACAAGAGGACATGAGTTGAGAGCTGGAGGGAAATGTTTAAGGGTAACATGAGATGGAATTTCTTTACTCAGAGAATGGTAGCTGTGTGGAATGAGCTTCCAGTAGAAGTGGTAGAGGCAGGTTCAATATTGTCACTTAAAGTAAAATTGGATAGGTATATGGACAGGAAAGGAATGGAGGGTTATGGGCTGAGTGTGGGTTAGTGGGACTGGGTGAGAGTAAGCGTTTGGCACGGACTAGAAGGGCAGAAATGGCCTATTTCCGTGCTGTAATTGTTAGATGGTTATAAGAGAAATACTACTACTAATAATTATAAATAAATAAGCAACAGATATTGGGAACCTAAGATAAAGAGTCTTTGAAAGTGAGTACATAGGTTGTGTAAACACGTCATTGAAGGGGCAAGTGAAATTACTCCCTTTGGTTTGAGAGTCTGATGGATGCTAACTGTTCCTGAATCTGATGGTGTGAGTCCTGTGCCTTCTTCCTAATAATAGCAGCAGCCAGAGGAGAGCAAGTCCTGGATGGTAGGGGTTCTTGACAATGGATGCTGTTTTCGTGCAACAGCACTAGGTATATCCAGTGGTGGGGAATGCTCTACCTGTGATGGACTGGGCCGTATCCACTACTTTTTGAGATTTTCCAATCAAGGGCGTTGGTGTTTCTATACCAGTCCATAAAACAGTCAATATACTTCCCACCTTACATCTACAGAAGTTTGTCGAAGTTTTAGATGTCATGTCATATCTTTATGAACTTGCAAGGAAGAAGAGTTGCAGCCTTGTTTTCTTCGTAATTGCGCTAAAGTGGTGGGCCCAGGCCAGGCTCTCTGAAATAAAAACAGAGGCATTTGAAGTTGCTGAGCCTTTCCAACTCTGATCCTTCAATGAGGACTGGCTCAAGCACCTCTGGTTTCCTCCTTCTGAAGTCAATAATCCTGAATCAATGTTATCACACCATTGAGTGAGAGGTTGTGGTATTGTTGATAGTTGTATATCTGTCCTTCCACATCACAGGGACCATCCTATCCCTCCCTCCCCCTATTGATTGTGCATCTACAGGATCATCCTGTCATCCTCTCCCCTTGATGGCTGTCTATCTGTCCTTCATCCCCAGGCCAATGCTGATTGACATGAATAAGGTTTACCGACAGAAGAACCAGGAGAACCTGGAGCAAGCCTTCAGTGTCGCCGAGAAGGAGTTCGGTGTCACTAGACTGCTGGACCCTGAAGGTAAGACCAATTACAATGGCTTCTTGTTCTCTCCTTGCAGCCCACCTCTCTTCACCGAGTCCTTATGCCCCACCTTTATCTCTGTCTCTCTAAGACTCCCTCAGTCTCTGTCTCTCTGTCTCTCCCTTGCTATCGTATTCCAGCTAACTTCCATCAGGGCACACGCTCTTGTTGGCACACACATACTGTTTTTGGCACATGCACTCCTGTGGTCTCATGCTCTCCCATAGACGCAGGCACACACACACTCCTGTGAGTACATACTCCCACAGTCGCTCACACTTCCATACACCCGCAGTCACATTCTTCTGCTGTTGCACAGTCCAATGTGACCACTCTTCTGCGGTCACACACTCCAATGGGCACATATTCCCAAGGTATAAATGCAAGAGGATTATCCTTTTACTCCAGTAGCAGAGTACTATACAAAAATGACAATTGTAAGTTAATATAAATCTTAATATAAATTACTTCTAACTTACACATTACATTAAACATAACAACACTTGTAAATCTTGCTCCGAAATTTCATCCTTAATAACGGAGTCTAAAATGTACTAGCTGTCAAGTTTATTAATGAGTCTGTCGTACCCTGCCTTTTTACCACCTTCCCTTCTTAAACAGTTTGTAATATTCTAATCCTCTGTGATCCTCCTCACACCAGAGATTCAAGGAAGACCACTTTTAAGATCATAAGATATAGGAACAGAATTAGGCCATTTGGCGCATTGAGTCTGCTACGCCATTTCATTGTGGCTGATCCACTTTTCCTCAGCCCCAATCTCACTGCCTTTCCCACCCCACCCCGTCATATCCCTTCATGCCCTGACCAATCAAGAATCTATCAAGATTTAGCCTCCACAGCTGCAATTTTTCAGTCTTCTGGAACCATTACAGAGTCAATGAAAGATCATTACTGATGTCTCCACAATCCCTTCATCCATCTCTTTCAGACCCTGGGCTATACACCATCTGGTCCAGGTGACTTATCTACCTTTAGACATTTCAGTTTCCTAAGAACCTTCTCTCCAGTAATGGTAACATCGCACACTTCATAACCTCTGACACCTGGAACTTCCACCATACTGTGAAGACTGATGCAAAATACTTTTTCAGTTTTTTTCCAACATTTTGTTGTCCCCCATTGCTACCTCTCCAGCATCATTTTCCAGCAGTCTGATATCCACTCTCACCTCTTTTTTATGTACATTTGGTATCCTCTTATATGTTATTGGTTAGCTTACTTTCTTAATGATTTTATTAGTTGCCTTCTGTTGGTATGTAAAAGTTTCCCAATTCCATAACTTTCCACTAATTTTTTCTCTATTGTGTGCCCTCCCTTTGGCTTTTATGTTGGCTCTGACTTCTCTTGTTAGCCATGGTTGTGTCATCTTTCCTTTAGAATACTTCTTCCTCTTTGAGATGTATATATCCTGTGCCTTCCAAACTGCTGTCAAAAATTCCTGCCATTGCTGCTCTGCCATCATCCTCGCCAGTGTTCTCTTCTAATCAATTCTGGCCAACTCCTCTCTCATGCCTCTGTAATTCCCTTTATTCTACTGTAATAATATATCTGACTTTAGGATTACTTTCCCCTCAGGTTCTTTTACCTTAAGCTCTCTAATCAATTCTGGTTCATTGCACAACACCCACCGCAGAAGAGCTGATCCACTAGTGGACTCAACCACAGAAAACATAGAAACATACAAAGCCTACAGCACCAACAGGCCCTTTGGCCCACAAAGCTGTGCCAAACATGTCCTTACCTTAGAACTACCTAGGCTTTACCAATAGCCCTCTATTTTTCTAAGCTCCATGTACCTATCCAGGAGTCTCTTAAAAAACCCTATCATTTCCACCTCCACCAGCACCGCCGGCAGCCCATTCCACGCACTCACCATTCTCTGTGTATAAAGCTTACCCCTGACATCTCCTCTGTACCTACTTCTAAGCACCTTAAATCTATGTCCTCTCGTGCTAGCCATTTCAGCTTGGGGAAAAAGCCTCTGACTATCCACACGATTAATGCTTCTCATTAACTTGCTCTAAAAAGCCATCTCATTCTAGAAATTCCCTCTCTTTGAATCCTGCACCTACCATACTTTCCCAATATACCTGCATATTGAAATCCCCCATGACTATTCTAACTGCCCTTTTGGCATTCATTTTCATCTTCTGTTGTAACTTCTAGACCACATCCTAACTACTGTTTGGGGGTCTATATGCAACTCCCATCAGGGTCATTTTAATCCTTGCAATTCCTTAACTCCGTCTACAACAATTCACCACCTAATGACCATATGTCACCTGTTTCATTTGATTTCAATTTTTACCAACAGAACCACACCACCTGCTCTGCCTCCTGCCTGTCCTTTCGATGCTTTGTGTATCCTTGGACATTAAGCTCCCAGCTGGAGTTCCTGGAGTTACTGTATCTTATGTCCTCTCCCTCTCTCCCCCTCCCTTCCTCCCTCCCACTCTCTCCCTCCCCCTCCTCTCCCTCCTGCTTCACATTCCGCACTCTCTCACTGATTTTCATCACTTCTCTCCTGTAGATGTGGACGTCCCCCATCCGGATGAGAAGTCAATCATCACCTATGTGTCTTCTTTATATGATGCCCTACCAAGGGTCCCCAGTGTGGAATCAGGGGTCCGAGCCAACGTGAGTACTGTTGAATTGTTGGTGAAGCAGCATTTGGGCCATATTCTCAAATGCACATCTGGTCCACATTCCTGACTGCCATCTTCCATGGCATCTCTGCCCTGCCTTCCTGGCCGCCGTCTTCCATGGCACCTCTGCCCTGCCTTCCTAACTACCATCTACCATGGCACCTCTGCTGTACATTCCTGGCTGCCATCTTCCATGGCATCTCTGCCCTACATTCCTAACTACCATCTACCATGGCACCTCTGCCCTACATTCCTAACTACCATCTACCATGGCATCTCTGCCCTACATTCCTAACTACCATCTACCATGGCACCTCTGCCCTACATTCCTAACTACCATCTACCATGGCATCTCTGCCCTGCCTTCCTAACTACCATCTTCCATGGCATCTCTGCCCTGCCTTCCTAACTACCATCTACCATGGCACCTCTGCTGTACATTCCTGGCTGCCATCTTCCATGGCACCTTTGCCCTGCCTTCCTGGCCGCCGTCTTCCATGGCACCTCTGCTGTACATTCCTAACTACCATCTACCATGGCACATCTAATCCATATTCTTGATCACCATCTCATTTGCACATCTGGCCCACATTCCCAGTCATCCATCTCCCAATGCACATCTGGTCCACATGTTCCTGATCACGATATCACATTCACATCTGGCCCACGTGTTTCTTATCATCACCTCATATGCACACCTGGTCCACATGTTCCTGTCCACCATCTCCAATCATTCATCTGGCCCGCATTTTCAACTACCGTATCCCATTGCACATCCTGACCACCATTTCTCATCATACACTTCCCCACTCATACAAGGTTTTGTAACTGCAGGAGATTGAACTTCACTGGCAAG
Source organism: Hypanus sabinus (assembly GCF_030144855.1). NCBI lineage: Eukaryota > Metazoa > Chordata > Chondrichthyes > Myliobatiformes > Dasyatidae > Hypanus > Hypanus sabinus. The sequence goes on along the minus strand of NC_082711.1, from coordinate 367,848 downwards.
AATATTACGAGCTGGTGACCTTGCTGCTACAGTGGATCCGACACCACATTACAATGTTTGAGGAGAGGAGGTTCCCAGGGACTTATGAGGAGATGGAGGTAAGTGGAAAGCAAGTTGGAAGGGGATTAAATGGGCTTTGATCATTGCCATTACTGTAACAGTGAACATTGTATTTCTTAGGTTCTCTGGAGACAGTTCCTGAAGTTTAAAGAATCTGATTTGCCCATTAAAGAGATTGAGAAAAACAGGAGCAAAACTGTCTTCAAATCCTTTGAGGTTGGTGGTTGCTTTAGCCTGCCTGATTCTCTGTTTGAAATGTGACTGTGAGTAGGAGGAGTACAGACTCTCCAAGATTCCCAGAAGGACTGGATGAGTGCCCCTTCTCAACTCCACTGCCCAGTTCGCTCTTCCCCCTCAATCTATGTCTGTGACCTCCCCTTGGATCTATATCTCTCCTCACACCCCTCCCTTGAGTCAGTACCTCCTCCTCAGTCTGCGCCACTTCTTTTTGTTCTGTGCCTGTGTCCATTCCTGGATTTGTGATGTTTCCTTCTACACCACTCCCCAGCCAACCGGGTCAATTCCTCACCCTCAGTCTATGACTGTGTCCCTTCCTGAATTTGGGACCTTCCCTTCTCCCCACTACTGGGTCAGTCCCTCCTCATACCCGGACACAATAATCACTGAGTCCTGTCTTATTGTGCTGTTGTTTAGGCTGCTGTACAAGACGGTCAGCTGAAAGTTCCTGCTGGTTACTATCCCATCGATGTGGAGAAGGAATGGGGAAAGCTTCACGTCTCCATCTTGGAGAGGGAGAGAATTTTGCGCAGCGAGTTTGAGAGGTCAGTGCTGATGCTGAGTCTATGTGGCTGCCGAGGTTCATTGGGGAATCACATCTTTGTAGTACAGTTTCAGTACAAAATAACCACTGAGCACATTATGTTTGTGCTACTTCCGTACAATGATTCCCATAATCCCATTGACCCAATTCTCAAGCCCGTTGTCCTAATTCGCAATTCTATTGCCCAATAGGCGTTAGGGGATCAGAGCTGGAGAGAGTCAGTAACTTTAAATTCCTTTTATTAGCAATCTGTCCTAGGACCAGCACTTACGTATCACCACAAAGAAGGCAGAACAATGTCTCTTTTGTTGTAGAAGTTTGCACAGGTTCAGCATGTTTTCTAAAACTATGACAAACTTTTATAGATGCACAGTGCAGAGTATCCTGACTGGTTGCATCATGACCTGGTATGGAACCACCAATGCACAGGAATGGAAAAATCTATAGAAAGTGGTGGGGGATACAGTCCAGTCCATCATAGGCAAAGGCTTTCTCACCACTGAATCCATTTACACAGAGTTTTGCTGCAAGAAAGCAGTATCCATCATCAGAGACTCTTAGCATCCCAAGCCATGCTCACTTCTTGCTACTATCATCAGGCAGGAGATACAAGAGCCTTAGATTGCACACCACCAGGTTCAGATACTGTTATTACCCTTCCGACATCACCAGGGATAACAGAGTCATAGAGTCACAGAAAGATACAGTACAGAAACAAGCCCATCAGCCCATCTAGTCTATTTAAAACCACTTAATCATTTGAACTGACCAGCCCCATCTCCCTCCGTACCCCTCCCATCTATATTCCTATTCAAACTTTTCTTAAATGTTGAAATCAAACCTGCATCCACCACTTGTGCTGGCAACTCATTCCACACTCTCACGGCCCTCTGAGTGATGAAATTTCCCTTCATGTTCCCCTTAAGTCAAGTCAAGTCACTTTTATTGTCATTTTGACCATATCTGCTGGTACAGTACATAGTAAAAATGAGACAACGTTTTTCAGGACCATGACACAGTACAAAAACTAGACTGAACTACGTAAAAAAACAACACAGAGAAAGCTACACTAGACTACAGACCTACACAGGACTGCGTAGATTGCACAAATACAGTACAGGCATTACAATAAATAATAAACAGGACAACAGGGCAAGATGTCAGTCCAGGCTCTGGGTATTGAGGAGTCTGATAGCTTGGGGGAAGAAACTGTTACATATTCTGGTTGTGAGAGCCCGAATGCTTTGGAGCCTTTTCCCGGACGGCAGGAGGGAGAAGAGATTGTATGAGGGGTAAATGGGATCCTATATAAAGCTGTTTCCTTTGCGGATGCAGTGTGTAGTGTAAATGCCCATGATGGCGGGAAGAGAGACCCCGATGATCTTCTCAGCTGACCTCACTATCCACTGCAGGGTCTTGCAATCTGAGATGGTGCAATTTCCGAACCAGACAGTGATGCAGCTGCTCAGAATGCTCTCAATACAACCCCTGTAGAATGTGATAATGATGGGGGGTGGGAGATGGACTTTCCTCAACTTTTGTAGAAAGTAGAGACGCTGCTGGGCTTCCTTTGCTGTAGGAGCTTGTGATGAGGGACCAGGTGAGATTCTCCGTCAGGTGAACACCAAGAAATCTGGTGCTCTTTAAGGTCTCTACCGAGGAGCCATTGATGTTTAGCGGGGCGTGGTCGCTCCCAGCCCTCCTGAAGTCAACAACCATCTCTTTTGTTTTGATCACACTAAGATACAGGTTGTTGGCTCTGCACCTGTCCGTTTGCCGCTGCACCTCCTCTCTGTAAGCTGACTTGTCGTTCTTGTTGATAAGACCCACTACAGTCATGTCATTGACGAACTTGAAGATATGGTTCGAGCTGTGTGTTGCAGCACAGTCATGGGTCAGCAGGGTGAACAGCAGTGGACTGAGCACGCAGCCCTGGGGAGCCCCTGTGCTCAATGTGATGGTGTTGGAGATGCTGCTCCCGATCCCGACTGACTGACTGACTGACTGACTGATGCCCTTCCTCATGTGCCGCGTGTCACCACTGTTCTGGAAGTGGCTGTGGATTAGCTGGGCGTGTGCACGCTTTGCCCCTCTGATGGCTTGGGACAGTTTGACCCTTGCTGTTGTTAGAGCTGCCTTGTCGCCTGCGCTGAGGGCAGAGTCGCAGGTCCTCAGCAGCGCACGCACCTCCGCGGTCATCCATGGTTTCTGGTTGGCACGTATAGTGATGGTCTTGGACAGAGAAACATCATCAATGCACTTGCTGATGTAGCTGTTCACTGATGCTGTGTACTCCTCTAAGTTGGTAGAGTTGCCATCGGTTGCAGCCTCCCTGAACATGTGCCAGTCAGTGTGCTCAAAGCAGCCTTGAAGAGCAGAGATAGCTCCTGCTGGCCAGGTTTTCACCTGTTTCTGAACTGGTCTGGAGCGTCTGACAAGAGGTCTGTATGCTGGGATTAGCAAAACAGAGATGTGGTCTGAGTATCTGAGGTGGGGGCGGAGCTCTGCCCGGTACACGTCGGGGATGTTTGTGTAAACCAGGTCCAACACGTTCTCTCCCCTCATTGCAAGGTCTACATACTGATGGAATTTGGAGAGCACTGACTTCAGATTCATGTGGTTGAAATCACCGGCGACAATAAACAGTCCATCAGGGTGTGCATTCTGTAGTTCGCTAATAGCCCTGTACAGTTCACAGAGCACCTCCTTAGCATTAGCACTGAGGAGAATGTAGACACCAAATATAAGGACAGAGATTAATTCCCGTGGCAAATAAAATGGTCTGCATCGAACAGCCACAACCTCCACTAATGATGAGCAGTGTCTGGAAACTAGCACAGAGTTCTTAGACAAGGAAATCTGCAGATGCTGGAAATTCAAGCAACATACACAAAATGCTGGTGGAACACAGCAGGCCAGGCAGCTTCTATACCTTTCCGGCTCTCAGCTTCACCCCACCCCCTCCAGTCTTCTCTTATCATTTTGCATTTTCCCCTCCCCCTCTTACTTTTACTATCCTCCCCCTCTTACTATCTTTCAGTTAGTCCTGACGAAGGGTCTCGGCCCAAAACGTCGACAGTGCTTCTTATAGATGCTGCCTGGCCTGCTGTGTTCCACCAGCATTTTGTGTGTGTTGCACAGAGTTCTTACACCATTCCGTGTTGATGTAAATACACACACCACCACTGCGAGTCTTACCAAGAAAGCTGCAGCCCTGTCCGCACGAAACAAGGCTAGCCCGTCTATCTGAGTGGCAGTGTCCGAAATTCCATCAGTGAGCCATGTCTCTGTGAAGACATATGCAGAGCAAACTCTGTACTCCTGCCGAGTATTTCGTTGGAGTTGGATGTAGTCCATTTTATTGTCCAGTGAGCGGACTTTGGAGAGCATCTCACCTTCAGCTTTAACCCATGACCTCCGGTTACAGTCCCACCCAACCTCAATGGAAAAATCCTGCTTGCATTTACCCTATCTGTGCATCTCATAATTCTGTATATCTCTATCAAATCTCGTCTCAATCTTGTACATTCTAAGAAATGAAGTCCTATCCTATTCAGTCTTTTCACACTACTCAGGTGTTCCAGACTTGGCAACATCAAATACCTCCTCGTCTGTAATCTGTACAGGGTCCAAGAAATTGATGCTACTTTGCCTCACTTCAGTAGACTGTGTATCCATCTCCCAGGTAAATGCATTAGCATAGAATTCATTTACGATCTCCCCAATCTGTTTTGGCTCCACACACAGATTACCATTCTGGTCTTCCAGAGGACCAACGTTGTCCCTTGCAATTATTTTGCTCTTATCATATCTGTAGAATGCCTTAACATTCTCCTTCAACTTGTCTGCTAGGGCAACTTCATGCCTTCTGAATTTATTTCTTAAGTGTTCTCTTGCATTGCTTATAGCCCATAAGCACCTCATCTGTTCCTACTTGCCTATACCTACTATGCCCTCCCTTTTTCTGTGGTTCTTTCTTCAGTGGTTGGTAAGTTAGAAACATAGAAAATCTGCAGCACAATACAGGCCCTTTGGCCCACAAAGTTGTGCTGAACATTTCCCTACCTTAGAAATTACTCAGCTTACTCATAGCCCTCTATTTTTCTAAGCTCCATGTACCTATGTAAAAGTCTCTTAAAAGACCCTATCGTATCTGCCTCCACCACCATTGCCAGCAGCCTATTCCATGCACACACCACTCTCCTAAGTAAAAAACTTACTCCTGACATCTCCTACTCCCCAGCACCTTAAATCTGTGTCCTCTTGTGGCAACCATTTCGGCCCTGGGAAAAAGCATCTGACTATCCATACAATCATTGACTCTCATCATCTTATACACCTCTATCAGGTCACCTCTCATCCTCCTTCGCTCCAAAGAGAAAAGGCCGAGTTCACTCAACTGTTTTCATAAGGAATGCTCCCCAATCCAGGCAACATCCTTGTAAATCTCCTCTGCACCCTTCCTATAGCTTCCACATCCTTCCTGTAGTGAAGTGACCAGAACTGAGCACAGTACTCCCAAGTTGACCAGGGTCCTATATAACTGCAACATTACCTCTTGGCTCCTAAATTCAATTCCATGATTAATACACCGTATGCCTTCTTAACCACAAAGTCAACCCGTGCAGCTGCTTTGAGCGTTCTATGGACTCTGACCCCAAGATCCCTCTGATCCTCCACACTGCCCAGAGTCTTACCGTTAATACTATACTCTGCCATCATATTTGACCTACCAAAATCAACCACTTCACACTTACCTGGGTTGAACTCCATCTACCACTTCTCAGCCCAGTTTTGCATCTTATCAATGTCCTGCTGTAACCTTTGACAGCTCTTCCTTCATCAATGTGTATAGTCACATCCTCAAAAAACTAAATCAGGCTCGTAAGGCGCAACCGGCCCTTGACAAAGCCATGCTGACAATTCCTAATCATATTATACCTCTCCAAATGTTCATGAATCCTGCCTCTCAGGACCTTCTCCATCATCAACCATTGAAGTAAGACTCACTGGTCTATAATTTCTTGGGCTATTTCTACTCTCTTTCTTGAATAAAGAAACAACACCTGCAACCATCCGTAACCTCTCCCGTCCCCATTGATAATTCAAACATCAAATAGAGAGAGTACAGAGGAGATTTACTAGAATGTTACCTGGGGTTCAACACCTAAGTCACAGAGAAAGGTTGAAAAAGTTAGGTCTTTATTCTTTGGAGTATAGAAGGTTGAGGGGGGACTTGATAGAGGTATTTAAAATTATGAGGGGGATAGATAGAGTTGATGTAGATAGGCTTTTTCCATTGAGAGTAGGGGAGATTCAAACGAGGACATGAGTTGAGAGTTAGGGGGCAAAAATTTAAGGGTAACATGAGGGGGAACTTCTTTACTCAGAGAGTTGTAGCTGTGTGGAACAAGCTTCCAGTAGAAGTGGTAGAGGAAGGTTCGATTTGTCATTTAAAAAAAATTGGATAGGTATATGGACTGGAAAGGAATGGAGGGTTATGGGCTGAGTGCAGGTTGGGGGGACTAGGTGAGAGTAAGACTTCGGCATGGATTAGGAGGGCCGAGATGGCCTGTTTCAGTGTTATAATTGTTATATGGTTATTATATGGTTATATCATCACCAGAGGCTCAGCAATCTACTCCCTCGCCTGCCAAGGTAGCATGGGGTACATCTCATCCAGTCCCGGCAACTTATCCAACTTGATGCTTTCCAAAAGCTCCAGGACATCCCCTTTCTTAATATCTACATGCTCAAGCTTTTCAGTCTGCTGCAAGTCAGAACTACAATCACCAAGATCCTTCTCCAGAGTGAATACTGAAGTGAAGTATCTATAAAGTACCTCTGCCATCTCCTCCGGTTCCATACCACTTTCCCACTGTCACACTTGATAGGTCCTATTCTTTCAAGTCTTATCCTCTTGCTTTTCACATTCTTGTAGAATGCCTTGGCGTTTTCCTTAATCCTGTCTACCATGGCCCCTTCTGGCTCTCCTGATTTCCTTTTTAAGCTCCTTCCTGTTAGATCTCTAACATTACCTAGCTCTCTGAACCTTTTGTAAGCTTTTCTTCTTGACTAGATTTATTACAGCCTTTGTACACCACGGTTCCTGTACCCTACCATAACTTCCATGTCTCATTGGAACATACTTATGCAGAACTCCACACAAATATCCCCTGAATATTTGCCACATTTCTTCTGTACTTTTCCCTGAGAACATCTGTTGCCAATTTAAGCTTCCAATTTCCTGCCTGATAGCCTCATAATTCCCCTTACACCAAATAAACGCTTTTCTAACTTGTCTGTTCCTATCTCTCTCCAATGCTATTGAAAAGGAGGTAGAATTATGATCCCTATCTCCAAAATGCTCTCCCACTGAGAGATCTGACACCTGACCAGGTTCATTTCCAATACCAAATCAAGTACAGTCTCTCCTCTTGTAGGCTTATCTACATATTGTGTCAAGAAACCTTCCTGAACACACCTAACAAACTCCACCCAATCTAAACCCCTCACTCTAGGGAGATGCCAATTGATATTTGGGAAATTAAAATCTCCTATCACAACAACGCTTATTATTACACCTTTCCAGGATCTGTTTCCCTATCTGCTCCTCGATATCCCTGTTACTATTGGGCGGCCTATAAAAAACACTCGGTAAAGTTATTGACCCGTTCCTGTTCCTAACCTCTACTCTACCCACAGACACCTGTAGACAATCCCTCCATGGCATCCACCTTTTCTGCAGCCATGACACTATCTCTGATCAGCAGTGCCACGCCCCCACCTCTTTTGCCTCCCTCCATGTCCTTTCCGAAACATCTAAAACCTGGCACTTGAAGTAATCATTCCTGTCCCTGAGCCATCACATCATAGCTCCAAGTACTGATCCATGCTCTAAGCTCATCCGCTTTATTCTCAATACTCTTTGTGTTAAACTAGAGACATCTCAAACAGACATAGACCATTTGTCCCACTGAGTCTGCTGCACCATTTCATCATGGCTAAACTAATTTTTCTCACAGCCCTGATATCCTGACTTCTCCCCGTATCACTTCATGCCCTGGCCAATCTTGAATCTATCAACCTCTGGCTTAAATATACATAAAGGCGATCTCCACAGCTGTCTGTGGCAAAGATTTTCATAGATTCACCACTCTCTGGTTAAAGAAATATCTCCTTATTTCTGTTCTAAGAGGATGCCCCACTATTCTGAGGCTGTGTCCTCTGGTCTTATACTCTTCCACCACAGGAAACATCCTGTCTATATCCACTCTATCAAAGCTTTTCACCATTCAATAAGTTTCAATGAGGTCACCCGTCATTCTTCAAAATCCAGTGAATGTAGGCTCAGAGCTATCGAAGTCCTCACCACTGACTCAACCTGCAAATTAACCTTTAGGGAATCCTGCACAAGGACTCCCAAATCCCCTTGCACTGTAGTTTTTTGTATTTTCTCTCCATTAAGAAAATAGTCAGTCTTTTCATTTCTTCTACCAAAGTGCCTGAACACATATTTCTCGACACTGTATACCATTTGCCATTTCTTTGACTATTCTCCTAATTTGTCTAAGTTCTTCTGTAGCTTCCCTATTTCCTCAGAACTTTCCCTTCCACCAATCTTCATATCATCTGCAAATTTAGCCACAAGGCCATTAATTCTATCAGACAAATCATTGACATATAATGTAAAAAGAATCTGTCCCAACACAGTCCCCTGTGGAACACCACTAGTTACCGGCAGCCAACCAGAAAAGGCTCCCTGTATTCTCACTCTTTGTCTCCAGCCAATCATCCACTGCTTTATCCATGCTAGAATCTTTCCTGTAATATGATGGGCTCGTAACTATGGCCTATTTTATCATGTGCATCCAAACACCCTGAAGCTTCATCCTTAGTAATTGGCTCCAACATCTTCCCAACCAATTAAGTCAGACAAACTGGCCTATAGTTTTCCTTCTTCTGCCTCTCTCCCTTCTTGAAGTGTGGAGTGACATTGCAATTTTCCAGTCTTCTGGGACCATTGCAGAATTAGTGATTCTTGAAAGATCATTACTATTACCTCCTCAATCTCTTCAGCAACACACACAAAGTGCTGGAGGAACTCAGCAGGCGAAGCAGCATCTATGGAAAAGAGTACATTCAATGTTTCAGGCCAAAACTCTTCTGAGGTCCTGCTGAAGGGGCTCAACTCAAAATTTCAACTGTACTCTTTTCCAGAGATTCCTCCTCCAGAATTTTGTGTGTGTTGCTTGGATTTCCAGCATCTGCAGATTTTTTCTTGTTTGTAACAATCTCGTCAGCCACCTCTTTCAGGACTCTGGGGAGTATAATAATAATGAGGATAATAATAATAAATACTTTATTGTTTCCAAGTGGGAATTCTGTTGTTACAGCAATAACATTTAAAAACACACAGCAGTGTGCAGACTTAATAATACAGTACAGAATAATTATATACACTAATAATTTACAAATGTGCAATAATTTGTAATAATGTGCAAGAATAATATAACATATAACCATATAACAATCACAGCATGGAAACAGGCCATCTCGGCCCTCCTGGTCCGTGCCGAACCCTTAATCTCACCTAGTCCCACCTACCCGCACTCAGCCCATAACCCTCCACTCCTTTCCTGTCCATATACCTATCCAATTTTACCTTAAATGACACAACTGAACTGGCCTCTACTACTTCTACAGGAAGCTCATTCCACACAGCTATCACTCTTTGAGTAAAGAAATACCCCCTCGTGTTTCTCTTAAACTTCTGCCCCCTAACTCTCAAATCATGTCCTCTAGTTTGAATCTCCCCTACTCTCAATGGAAACAGCCTGTTCTCATCAACTCTATCTATCCCTCTCAAAATTTTAAATACCTCGATCAAATCCCCCCTCAACCTTCTACGCTCCAATGAATAGAGACCTAACTTGTTCAGCCTTTCTCTGTAACTTAATTGCTGAAACCCAGGTAACATCCTAGTAAATCGTCTCTGCACTCTCTCTAATTTATTGATATCTTTCCTATAAATAATGTATGAAGTAATACTATGAAGTGAGTTCTCCTGTCGTACAGAGATGAACTTCTGTATATAGCATTTGGTAGGAAAGATTTTCTGCAACAATCCTTGTAACAGCGGAGCTGAATGAGCCTGTTCGAAAGGGTGCTCCATAGTAGGCCATGGAGAGGATATGCCAGATTGTCCATAGTGGATAATAGTTTGTTCAGTGACCTCCTCTCCACCAATAACTCAAAAGAGTGGTTTGTAGCGTAGGATGGATCTAGCCTTTTTGATGAGTTTATTTAGTCTTTTTGCATCACCAGCACCGATGCTGCTTCCCCAGCATAAAGCTGCAAAGAAGACTGCACTCACTACAACAGGCTGGTAAAAGATCTCCAACATCCTGCTGCCTCAGCTTCCTTAGAAGATAGAGTCTGCTCATCCCCTTCTTGTGAGCAGCCTTGCTGGTAGATTTCCATTCAAGTCTGTGGTCGAGGTGAACACCCAAGTATTTGTACTCCTTCACCGCAACTTCTTTTCCCAGTATACCACCTGGTCATTTCTTAACCGCAATCAGACCTTTCGGTTTCCTAAGAACCTCCTATTTATGGCGACTTTGACAAAGTTCCACATGGAAGGTTAGTTAAGAAGGTTCAGTGGTTAGGTATTAATGCTGGAGTAATAAAATGGATTCAACAGTGGCTAGATGGGAGATGCCAGAGAGTAGTGGTGGATAATTGTTTATCGGGATGGAGGCTGGTGACTAGCGGGGTGCCTCAGGGATCTGTTTTGGGCCCAATGTTGTTTGTAATATACATAAATGATCTGGATGATGGGGTGGTAAATTGGATTAGTAAGTATGCCGATGATACTAAGGTAGGAGGTGTTGTGGATAATGAGGTGGATTTTCAAAGCTTGCAGGGAGATTTATGCCGGTTAGAAGAATGGGCTGAACATTGGCAGATGGAGTTTAATGCTGAGAAATGTGAGGTTCTACATTTTGGCAGGAATAATCCAAATAGAACATACAGAGTAAATGGTAGAGCATTGAGGAATGCAGAGGAACAGAGAGATCTAGGAATAACTGTGCATAGTTCCCTGAAAGTGAAGTCTCATGTAGATAGGGTGGTGAAGAGGGCTTTTGGAACACTGGCCTTTATAAATCAAAGCATTGAGTACAGAAGTTGGGATGTAATGCTAAAGTTGTACAAGGCATTGGTAAGGCTAAATTTGGAATATTGTGTGCAGTTCTGGTCACCGAATTATAGGAAAGATATCAATAAATTAGAGAGAGTGCAGAGATGATTTACTAGGATGTTACCTGGGTTTCAGCAATTAAGTTACAGAGAAAGGTTGAACAAGTTAGGTCTCTATTCATTGGAGCGTAGAAGGTTGAGGGGGGATTTGATCGAGGTATTTAAAATTTTGAGAGGGATAGATAGAGTTGACGTGAACAGGCTGTTTCCATTGAGAGTAGGGGAGATTCAAACTAGAGGACATGATTTGAGAGTTAGGGGGCAGAAGTTTAAGGGAAACACGAGGGGGTATTTCTTTACTCAAAGAGTGATAGCTGTGTGGAATGAGCTTCCTGTAGAAGTAGTAGAGGCCAGTTCAGTTGTGTCATTTAAGGTAAAATTGGATAGGTATATGGACAGGAAAGGAGTGGAGGGTTATGGGCTGAGTGCGGGTAGGTGGGACTAGGTGAGATTAAGGGTTCGGCACATACTAGGAGGGCCAAGATGGCCTGTTTCCGTGCTGTGATTGTTATATGGTTATATGGACTTCACACACTTCATGCCCTGGGTGACACATGGAACTTCCACTTTACTGCTAGTGTCTTCTGAAGAGAAGACTGATGCAAAATACTTATTCAGTTGTCTGCTATTTCATTGTCCAACATTAGTACCTCTCCAATATCATTTTCCAGCAGTCCAATATCCACTTTTGCCCCTCTTTTACACGTCATGTATCTGAAGAAACTTTTGGTATCCTCTTTAATATTATTGGCTAACTGACTTTCGTATTCCATCTTTACCTTCTTTAATGACTGTTTTTGATGTCTTCTATTGGGTTTTAAAAGCTTCCCCATCCCCTAACTTCCCACAAATTTTTGCTGTATTATATGCCCTCTCTTTGTTGGCTTTGACTTCTCTTGTTAGCCACAGTTGTGTCGTCTTTCCTTCTTCCCTTTTGATTGTATATATTTTGTGCCTTCAGAATTGCTTCCAGAAATTCCAGCCATTGCTGCTCTGCCGTCATCCCTGCCCGTGTTCTTTTCCAGTCAATTCTGGCCAACTCCTCTTTCATGCCTCTGTAATTCCCTTTACTCCACTGTAATATTGATGCATCTGACTTTAGCTTCTCCTTCTCAAATTGCAGGGTGAATTCAATCATATTATGAACACTTTTTCCTCAAGGTTCCTTGACTCCTAATGAAGGGTTTCGGCCCGAAACGTCATAACTACCTCCTCCCATAGATGCTGTCTGGCCTGCTGAGTTCTGCCAGCCAGCATTATGTGTTTTTATTCTTTTACTTTAAGCTTTCTAATCAATTCTGGTTCATTGTACAACACCTATTCCAGAATAGCTGATACCTTAGTAGGCTCAGCCACAACCTACTCTTAAAAAGCCATCTTGTAGGTACTCTAAAAATGCCCCCTCCTGTAATCTAGCACCAACCTGATTTTCCCTTTTGACATGCATTTTCTATCTTCTGTTTTAATTTGTAGGCCATATCCTTATCACTGTTTGGGAGTCTGTATACAACTCCCACCAGGGACTTTTTATCATAGAACCATAGAACATTACAGCACAGATACAAGGCCTTTGGCCCTTCTTGGCTGTGAGGAACCATTTTTCTGCCTAGTCCCACTGACCTGCACCTGGACCATATCCCTCCATACCTCTCTCATCCATGTACCTGTCCAAGTTTTACTTAATTGCTAAAAGTGAGCCCGCATTTGCCACTTCATTTGGCAGCTCATTCCACACTCCCACCACTCTCTGTGTGAAGAAGCCCCCCCACCAATGCTCCCTTTAAACTTTTCCCCTGCTCCTTTAACCCATGTCCTCTGGTTTTTTTCTCCCCTAGCCTCAGTGGAAAAAGCCTGTTTGCATTCACTCTGTCTATACCCATCATAATTTTATATACCTCTTTTAAATCTCCCCTCATTCTTCTACGCTCCAGGGAGCATAGTCCCTTAGCAATAAATCAACATTTGATGTCTCAGGGGCAGGAATGGCTGCTGAGTGTGCCAGGCTTTAAATGTTTTAAAAAGCACAGGGAGGGATGCAGAAGAGGTGGGTGAGTGGCATTGCTGATCGGGATAGTACCATAGCTGCAGAAGAGGAGGAAGTCGTGGAGGGATTGTCTACTGAGTCATTGTGGGTGAAAGTCAGAAACTGGAAAGGGGGCAATAACTCTACTGAGTGGTTTTTATATGTCCCCCCCCACCCCCCATAGTAACAGAGCATTGAGGAGCAGATAGGGAGGCAGGTTCTGGAATGCTGCAATAATAATAGTGCTGTGATGGATATTTTAACTTTTCTACTATTGACTAGCATCTCCTGAGATCAAGGGGTGTAGAAGGGGTGGTTTGTTAGGTGTGTTCTGGATGGTTTCTTGACGTAATATGTAGATGAGGCAATTAGAGGAGAGGCTGTACTTGATCTGGTATTGGGAAATGAACCTGGTCAGGTGTCAGAGCTCTCTGTGGGAGAGCATTTTGGAGGTAGTGATCACAACTCCTATCTCCATTACAATAGCTCCATTACAATAGGAGCAGACAGTTTGGGGGGGAAAAAGTAATTGGGTTAGGGGCAAATTGTTTAAAGCATTGGTAAGGCCAAATTTGGAATATTGTGTACAGTTATAGGAAAGATATCAATAAATTAGAGAGAGTGCAGAGAAGATTTACTAGGATGTTACCTGGGTTTCAACACTTAAGTTACAGAGAAAGGTTGAACAAGTTAGGTCTCTATTCATTGGAGTGTAGAGTAGAAGGTTGAGGGGGGATTTGATCGAGGTATTTAAAATTTTGAGAGGGATAGATAGAGTTGGTGTGAATAGGCTGTTTACATTGAGAGTAGGGGAGATTCAAACGAGAGGACATGATTTGAGAGTTAGGGGGCAAAAGTTTAAGGGAAACACGAGGGGGGTATTTCTTTACTCAGAGAGTGATAGCTGTGTGGAATGAGCTTCCTGTAGATGTAGTAGAGGCCAGTTCAGTTGTGTCATTTAAGGTAAAATTGGATAGGTATATGGACAGGAAAGGAGTGGAGGGTTATGGGCTGAGTGCGTGTAGCTGGGACTAGGTGAGATTAAGAGTTCGGCACGGACTAGGAGGGCCTATTTCCATGCTGTGATTGTTATATGGTTATATGGAAATATAATGCTATTAAGCAGGAACTTGGAACATAAATTGGGATCTGATGTTCTCAGGGAAATGTATGGCAGAAATGTGGCAAATGTTCAGGAAACATTTGCGTGGAGTTCTGCATAGGTCCCCCATGAGAGACTCATCCAGAAAGTCATGAGGCATGGGATCAGTGGAATCTTGGCTGTTTGGATAAAAAATTGGCTTACAGGAAGTAAGCAGAGGGTAGTAGTGGAAGGAAAGTATTCTGCCTGGAGATCGGTGACTAGTGGAGTGCCCCAGGGATCTGTCCTGGGACCCCTGCTATTTGTGATTTTTATAAATGACCTAGATGAAGAGGCGGAGGATAGGTGGGTAAGTTTGCAGATGACATGAAGATCGGAGGAGTTGTGGATGGAGCTGTAGGTTGTCGAAAGTAACAAGGGGATATAGACAGGATGCAGAGTTGGACAGAAAAGTGGCAGATGGGGTTTAGTCCGGATAAGTGTGAGGTTATGCATTTTGGAAGGACAAACCAGAAGGCTGAGTACAGGGTTAATGGTCGGTTACTTAAGAGTGGGGATGAACAGAGGGACCTTGGGCTTCAAATCCATACATCCCTCAAGGTCGCTGCACAGGTTGATAGGGTAGTTAAGAAGGCCTATGGGATGCTGGGCTTCATTAATAGGGGGATTGAGTTCAAGAGTAGAGAGGTCATGTTGCAACTCTACAAATCTCTGGTGAGACCACACTTAGAGTATTGTGTTCAGTTCTGGTCACCTCATTATAGGAAGGATGTGGAAGCCATGGAGAGGGTGCAGAGGAGATTTACCAGGATGTTGCCTGGATTGAAAAACAAGTCTTATGAGGCAAGGTTAGCAGAGCTGGGACTTTTCTCTTTGGAGTGTAGAAGGATGAGCGGTGACGATAGAGGTCTACAAGTTTATGAGAGGCATAGATAGGGTGGATAGCCAGTACCTGTTTCCCAGGGCATGAATAGCAAACACCAGAGGGCATATGTACAAAGTTAAGGGATGGAAGTTTAGGGGAGACGTCAGGGGTAAGTTTTTTATACAGAGGGTTGTGAGTGCCTAAAATGACTTGCCAGGGATGGTGGTGGAGGCTAAAACATTAGTGGTATTTAAGAGCCTCTTGGACAGGCACATGGATGAAAGAAAAAGAGGGTTATGGGGTAGTGTGGTGTTCTAGTGTATGTTCCATTGAGACGGGGAAAGGATGGCACGGTAAAGGTACCATGGTCTACAAAGGATGTAGAAAATCTAATTAAGAAGAAGAGAAAAGCTTACGAAAGGTTCAAGAAACTAGGTACTGTTAGAGCTCTAGAAAATTACAAGGGTGCCTGGAATGAGCTCAACAATGAAATTAGGAGAGCCATAAGTGGCCATGAGAAGGCCTTGGGGAGCAGGATTAAGGAAAACCTCAAGACATTCTACAAGTATGTGAAGAGCAAGAGGATGAGTAATGTAAAAATAGGACCAATCAGCTGCAATAGTGGAAATTTGTACATGGAGTCGGAGGAAGTAGCAGATGTACAATCAATACTTTGCTTCAGTATTCACCAGTGAAAAGGACGTTGGCAATTGTGGGGCTGACTTACAGCAATCCGAAATTCTTAAGTGTAGAGATATTAAGAAAGAGGATGTGCTGGAGCTTTTGAAATGTATTAAGTTAGATCAAACGCTGGTACCGGACGAGGTATACCCCAGACTACTTTGGGAAGCAAGGGAGGAAATAGTTGAGGCTCTGGCAATGATCTTTGCATCATCAGTAGGGATGGGAGAAGTATCAGAGGATTGGAAGGTTGCAAATGTTCTTCACTTGTTCAAGGAAGGGAGTAGAGATAACCCAGGAAATTATAGATCATTGAGTCTTACTTCGGTGGTTGGCAAGTTGTTGGAGAAGATCCTGAGAGGCAGGATTTATTGAGCATATGGTGAGGCATAATCTGATAAGGGATAGACAGCATGACTTTGTCAAGAGCAGGTCATACCTTATGAGCCTGATTGAATACTCTGAGGATGTAACAAAACATATTGATGAAGGTAGAGCAATGGATGCAGTGTATATAGATTTCAGTAAGGCATTTGATAAGGTTCCCTATCCAAGGTTCGTTCAGACAGTAATGAGGCATGGAATCCAAGGAGACCTTGCTTTGTGGATTCAGAATTGGCTTGTCCACAGAAGACAAAAGGTGGTTGTGATGGTTCATATTCTGCATGGAGGATGGTGATAAGTGGTATTCCTCAGGGATCTTTTCTGTGACCCCCTCCTCTGTGTGATATTTATAAATTACCTGGATGTGGAATTAGAAGGGTGGGTTAGTATGTTGGCTGGTGACACAATTGGAGAGGGTGAAGACGTGACCGCTAAGCTGATTCAGTGTGCTACGTGCATGATGTGGGAGGTCAGGGACACTGATTGTGCCCCCAGCTGCTACAGCTGTGGAAAGTGTGTCCAGATTCAGCTGCTGAAGGAGCATGTTGCAAAACTGAAGAAAAAACTGGATGACCTCAGGTTTATCTGTGAAAACAAGAGTTTCCTGGACAGGACCTACAGTGAGGTTGTTACACTGAGGATACCGGAAGAGAGAAAGGGGGTGACGTTGAGGAAGGAAAGGATGTTTGAAGTACAGGAGACCCCAGGGGATGTACCTCTCGTAAACAGGTTCACCCTCTTGGAAGCTGTCAGGACAGAAGATACTGCCAGTCTGAGAGGCGGACAGGTCTGCAAGCCGAAAATTGGTGCAGAAGCAGAGCCGAGGAGTCAGAGATCAGGAAGAGCTGTGGTAGTAGGGACTCCATAGTAAGAGGAACCGAAAGGGGTTTCTGCAGCAACAGGCGAGATTTAAGGATGGTATGTTGCCTCCCTGGTGCCAGGATCCAGGACATTACGGACCGATTGCAGGGAATCCTCAAGGGTGAAGGTGAACAGTTGGAAGTAGTAGTGCATATCGGCACAAATGACATCGGGAAGAAGAGGAAGGACATTCTGCAACGGGACTTCAGAGGACTCGGAAGAAGGCTGAAAAGCAGGACTTCCAGGGTAGTTATCTCTGGTTTGCTTCCAGTTCCTTGTGCTGGAGAGGGCAGGAACAGGGAGATAATGGATCTGAATGTGTGGCTGAGGAACCGGTGCAGGAAGCAAGGATTTACATTCTTGGACCACTGGTATCTGTTTTGGGGTAGGGATGAATTGTACAAAAGGGACGGGTTGCACCTTAATAGGCGGGGGACCAGCATTCTGGCAGACAGGTTTGCCACTGCAACACAGATGTGTTTAAACTAAGTAGTGGGGGGGGAGGGGATGAACTGGAAATATAAGGATGGAGTTAAAGGGAAAGTGAAAATAAGAAAAGTTAAAAAGCACAACAGAATCAACGGAGTAGAAAGCTCAAGAAGAGATCATACAGTATGGCCAAGTGAAATAGGAATTGATATGAAAGGTGAGGGGAGTAACGAATTAAAAGTATTATATATGAATGCACGAAGTATAAGGAATAAAGTAGATGAGCTTGAGGCTCAGTTGGAAATTGGCAAGTACGATGTTGTGGGAATAACTGAGACATGGCTTCAAGCGGACAGGGCCTGGGAAGTGGATATTCAAGGATATACATCTTATCGAAAGGACAAACTGACTGGCAGAGGGGCTCTGTTGGTGAGGAATGATATTCAGTCCCTTGCAAGGGGGGACATAGAATCAGGGGATGTGGAGTCAGTATGGATAGAACTGAGAAATTCTAAGGGTAGAAAGACCCTAATGGGAGTTATCTACAGGCCCCCAGACAGCAGTCTGGATGTAGGGTGTAAGTTGAATGAAGAGTTAAAATTGGCATGTCGCAAAGGTAGTGATACAGTTGTCATGGGGGGACTTCAACATGCAGGTAGTCTGGGAGAATCAGAATGGTACTGGACCCCAAGAAAGGGAGTTTGTGGAGTGCCTCCAAGATGGATTCTTAGAACAGCTTGTACTGGAGCCTACCAGGGAGAAGGCAATTCTAGATTTAGTGTTGAGCAATGAACCGGATTTGATCAGAGAGATCGAGGTAAAGAAACCATTAGGAAGTAGTGACCATAATATGATATGTTTTAACCTACAATTTGAGAAAGAAAAGGGAAAATCAGATGTGTCAGTATTACAGTTGAACAAAGGGAACTATGGAGCTATGAGGGAGGAGCTGGCCAAAGTTCAATGGAACAATACCCTAGCAGGGAAGACAGTGGAACAACTATGGCAGGTATTTCTGGGAATAATGCAGAAGGTGCAGGATCGGTTCATTCCAAAGAGGAAGAAAGATCTTAAGGGGAGTAAGGGGCGGCCGTGGCTGACGAGGGAAGTAAAGGGCAGTGTAAAAATAAAAGAGAAGTATAACATAGCAAAGATGAGCGGGAAACCGGAGGACTGGGAAGCTTTTAAAGAGCAACAGAAGATAACAAAAAAGGCAATACGCCAAGAAAAAATGAGGTACGAAGGTAAACTAGCCAGGAATATAAAGGAGGAACCAAAATTGGGCCATTGAAGACAGAAACAGGTGAATTTATTATGGGGAACAAGGAAATGGCAGACGAGTTGAACAGGTACTTTGGATCTGTCTTCACTGGGGAAGACACAAACAATCTCCCAGATGTAATAGTGGCCAAAGGAACTAGGGTAAAGGATGAACTGAAGGAAATTTATATTAGGCATGAAACGGTGTTGGATAGACTGTTGAGTCTGAAGGCTGATAAGTCCCCCGGGACCTGTTGGTCTGCATCCCAGGGTACTTAAAGAGGTGGCTCTAGAAATTGTGGATGAATTGGTAATCATTTTCCAATGTTATATAGATTCAGGAACAGTTCCTGCTGATTGGAGGGTGGCTAATGTCCCACTTTTCAAGAAAGGGGGGAGAGAGAAAACAGGGAATTATAGACCGGTTAGCCTGACGTCAGTAGTGGGAAAGATGCTGGAGTCAATTATAAAAGAGGAATTTACGACACATTTGGATAGCAGTAGAAATATCAGTCTGAGTCAGCATGGATTTATGAAGGGAAAATCATACTTGACTAATCTTCTGCAGTTTTTTCGGGATGTAACTATGAAAATGGACAAGGGAGAGCCAGTGGATGTAGTGTACCTAGACTTCCAGAAAGCTTTTGATAAAGTCCCACATATGAGATTAGTGGGCAAAATTAGGGCACATGGTATTGGGGGCAGAGTATTGAAAATTAGATATGGATTGAAAATTGGCTGGCTGACAGGAAACAAAGAGTAGCGATTAACGGGTCCCTTTTGGAATGGCAGGATGTGACCAGTGGGGTACCACAAGGTTCGGTGCTGGGACCGCAGCTGTTTACAATATACATTAATGATTAGACACGCTGGAGGCAGGAAGCATGTTCCCGCTGTTGGGTGAGTACAGAACTGGAGGCCACAGTTTAAGAATAAGAGTTAGGCCATTTAGAATAGAGATGTGGAAAAACTTTTTCACCCAGAGAATGGTGGATATGTGAAATGCTCTGCCCCAGAAGGCAGTGGAGGCCAAGTCTCTGGATGCATTCAAGAGAGAGTTAGATCGAGCTCTTATAGATAGCAGGGTCAAGGGATATGGGGAGAGGGCAGGAACGGGATACTGATTGTGTATGACCAGCCATGATCGCAGTGAATGGCGGTGCTGGCTAGAAGGGACTACTCCTGCACCTACTGTCTATTGCCTATTGACACAAAAGCTGGGGGTGTTATGGATAGTGTGGAGGGTTGTCAGAGGTTACAGTGCAATATCGATGGGATGTAGAACTGGGCTGAGAAATGGCAGATGGAGTTCAACTCAGATAAGTGAGAAGTGGTTCATTTTGGTAGGACAAATTTGAAGACGAAATATAATATTAATGGTAAGACTCTTGGCAGTGTGGTGGATCAATAAGGATTTGGAGTCCATGTTGATGGGACACTCAAAGCTGCTGTGCAGGTTGACAGTGTTGTTCATAAGGCATATGGTGTGACAGCCTTCAACTGTGGGATTGAGTTCAAAAGCTGTGTAGTAATGTTAAACTTATATAAGATCTTTTGGACATCACTTGGAGTTCTGTGTTCAGTTCTGGTCACCTCACTATAGGAAGGACTTGAATACTATAGAGAGAGTGCAGAGGAGATTTACAAAGATGTAAGTCCTTGGATTGGAGAGCATGCAGTATGAGAATAGGTTGAGTGAACTTGGCTTTTCCTCCTTGGAGCGATGGAGGATAAAGGGTGAGCTGATCAAGGTGTTTAAGATGATGAGAGGCATTGACCGTGTGGATAGCCAGAGGCTTTTTCCCAGGGCTGAAATGGCTAACACAAGGGGTCATAGTTTTAAGGTACTTGGAAGTAGGAACAGGAGGAATACCAAGCATAAGTTTTTCACCCAGAACATGGTGGATGTGTAGAGTGCACTGTTAATGACAGTGGTAGAGATGGATACAGTAGGGTCTTTTAAGAGACTCTTAGATAGGTACGTGGCACTTAGAAAAATAAAGGGCTATGATGTAAGGAAATTCTAGCCAGTTTCTAGAGTAGGTTACATGGTTGACATAACATTGTGGGCCAATTGACTTGAAATGTGCTGTAGATTTCTATGTTCTAACATCTTCTGACCTATGTCACCTCTTTCTAATGATTTGATTTCACTTTTACCAAGAGAGCAGCACCACCCTCTCTGCTTTCCTGCCTGATCTTTCAATACAATGTGTATCCTTGGACATTAAGCTCCTAGCTGTAATCTTCTTTCAGCCATGGTTCAGTGATGCCTACAACATCATGCTTGTCAATCTGAAACTGCGCTACAAGTTTATCTACCTTATGCCGTATAGTGCGCATTCAGTCCTGTATTCATCTTTTATAATTTTATCTGCCTTTTTGCAACTTATCCTGTTGACTGCAATTTTGCCCTATCTCTCCTCTGTTTGTAAACCAGCTACCTCATCTTCAGCACTGTTATCCGCCTTTGCTATAATACTTCTTGCATTGAAATTTAGGCAGTATGGGGCACTAGTCGCACCATGCTCAATCTTTTGATTCATAGCTTTGTCTGAGTTACCAATATCTGCCTGCACAACCCTCTCCCCTAAATATTATGGCACTCTGGTTCCTGCCCCCCTACAACTCTAGTTTAGACTCCCCTGTGCAGCATTAACAACCTTTCCTGTTAGGATGTTAGTCCCACTCCAGTTCAGGTACGACCATCCCTTCTGTATAAGTCCCACCTTCACTGGAAGCGAGGACAATGATCAAAATATCTTATGCCCATCCTGCCTCCTACACCATTCCTTAGCTACGTATTAAACTGTATAATCTTCCTAGTTCTAGCTTCACTAGCATGTGGCACTGTTAGCAATCCTGAGATCACTACCATGATAGTCCCTGCCCTTTAACTTAGCACCAAACTCCTTGTACTCCCTATGCACATCTATATGGACCACAACTTTTTCCTGTTCACCCTCCCACTTAAGAATGCTGAGGACTCGATCCGAGATTTTCCCAGACCCTCATCCAGGAATCTCATTCTCCTCCAGAGAACCTCCTGGCCATTCCCCTAACAAATCCCTTCTCACCACAGTATGCCTCTTCTCTAATCCCTTCCCTTCCAAATCACAGAGGTAGACTCATTTTAATGTCAGAGACCCAAGCACTGTGACTTTCTTCTATTAGATCATCCACCCCCCCCCCCCCCCCCACAGTATCCAAAGTGATATGCCCGTTGTTGCGGGGGATGGCCAAAGGGGTACTGTACACTGGCTCCTTAACCATTTTCCCCTTCCTGACTGTACCCAATTTCCTACGTCCTGCACCTTGGGTGTAACTACCTCTCTATAAGTCCTGTATCACCCCTTCAGCCTCCCTAATGATCGGGAGTTCATCCAGTTTAAGCTCCATCTCCTTAGCGTGGTTTTTTAGAAACTGCAGCTGGATGCACTTCTCGCAGTTGTAGCTATCAGAGACACTGGAGGTCTCCCTGCCTTCCACAACTTGCAAGACAAATATTTTACCATCCTGCCTGGCATCTCTTCTGAAGCCAATGAGCAGTTATAAAGAAGAGAAGGGAAAAAAACACTTTTCTTTGCTTTCTCTGAGTGAAGTCTCTCTTTGCTGAAACCTCAAAGACCTAAAGCCTTACGACCACTCTGACTTTGTCCACTCAGACAATGGGCACTATGCTTGCCCCTGCCTTCATTTAATTTACTCTTACTAATCAATCCCAGATGCTGAATGATTGCTGGTCAAAGCTCTATTACACTACCACGAACTGCTCCTGCTTTTTATCCTTGGCTGGTGGACCTGATTGAAGTACCTTCCTCTCCTAACCTCTGATGTCCAGATTGGCCACTGGTCAAAGCTGAGACAAAGCTAAGTCAGATCTTTTCTGATACCAGCAAAATTGGTCTTTCTTCAATTTTGGTGCTTCAGGTCGGTGTCTAAGGTCAATGCCTCAAGTTAATCCTTAGGGTCACTGAGTCAGGACGGTGTCTGAGGTCAGTGAGTCAGGACGGTTGTCTCAGGTCAATGAGTCAGGACAGTGTCAGAGGTCAGTGTCTGAGGTCGGTGAGTCGGGTCTGAGTCTCAGTTCGATGAGTCAGGACGGTGTCTGAGGTCATTGAGTTGGGTCAGTGAGGTCGGTGAGTCAGGATGGTGTCTGAGGTCAGTAAGTCAGGACGGTGTCTGAGGTCGGTGAGTCAGGACAGTGTCTGAGGTCGGTGAGTCAGGACGTTGTCTGAGGTCGGTGAGTCAGGACGGTGTCTCAGGTCGGTGAGTCAGGACGGTGTCTCAGGTCGGTGAGTCAGGACGGTGTCTCAGGTCGGT
Source organism: Hypanus sabinus (assembly GCF_030144855.1). Taxonomy (NCBI): domain Eukaryota; kingdom Metazoa; phylum Chordata; class Chondrichthyes; order Myliobatiformes; family Dasyatidae; genus Hypanus; species Hypanus sabinus. The sequence continues at coordinate 344,819 of NC_082711.1, read as the reverse complement.
GAGTCAGGACGGTGTCTGAGGTCGATGAGTCAGGACAGTGTCTGAGGTCGGTGAGTTGGGATGGTGTCTCAGGTTTGTATCTCATTGGTGCCTCGGGTTGGTGTCTCAGGTCAGTGCCTCAGAGCAGTGCGTCTGGTCAGTGCCTCAGGTTGGTGACATTAACCTGAGGAACCAACCATGCGCGCTGACCTGAGGCGTGGTCGCTGATTTGGGTCGGTGTCTGAGGTCAGTGAGTCGGGTCGGTGTCTGAGGTCGGTGAGTCAGGACGGTGTCTGAGGTCTGTATCTCATTGATGCCGGGGCTGTGTCTCAGGACGGTGTCTGAGGTCTGTATCTCATTGGTGCCGGAGCTGTGTCTCAGGATGGTGTCTGAGGTCGGTGTTTTGGGACAGTGTCTCAGGACTGATGGAAGGCCCCAACTAGATAATTTTACCATCCCTCTGCCGCCATAGATGCTGTCAGACCATGTGTAATTTATTTTCTCATATTTAGTGATACAGCACAGAGTAGGCCCTTCCAGCCTTTCGAACAACACTGCTCCAACGAGCCCTGACATCTTCATTTAACCCTAACCTAATGACAGGACAATTGACATGACCATTTGACATAACCTATTCGCTACATCTTTGGATTGTGCATTCCACAGGGAGGAAGTAGAGGCTCTCCTTACAAAGGACGTCGGAATTGAACTCCAATTCTGGAACACTCCAAGCTGTAATAAGCGTTCTGCTAACTGCACTGATGTTCCAATGCACCAGTCAGACTTTATTCAGCTGATGCTTTTTCTGATTGGAAAATGGAGGGGGCTCTGTGGGAGAGAAGGTTAGATTAACCCAACAATCAGCACAACACGGTGAGCATACAGGCCTGTAATATGCTGTAGTGTTCTCTGTTTATCCAAACTGCTGCCTTGTATTACTTCCTGATCCTTTCCTTTGAGCTCCATATACCCCTTCAATTGGGCTGCCAACTGATGAATGCATTCTCAACTCCTGCACCCATTAAAACATAGAACAGTACAGCATAGGAACAGGCCATTCAGCCCACAATGAACAGGCCACCCATTAACTGTTTCGCCTACCTAAATGTCACTGACAGGTTGGAGCGATTCCAGCGGATCATCTTGAAGATTGAGCAGGACTCAAATGTCTGTGAGGAACAGTTAAAACACGCAGACAGTCTCCTCAAAGCGGTAAGTGTAAAGAGAGTGAGTAGATCAGGAAGAAGAAGGGGTGAGGGGTGGGATAAGACCTTATGACATAGGAGCAGAATTATGCTATTTGGCCCATCGAGTCTGCTCTGCCATTTCATCATGGCTGATCCAATTTTCCTCTCAGCCCCAATCTCCTGCCTTCTCTCCATATCTCTTGCATGCCCTGGCCAACAAAGAATCTGTCAACCTCTGCCTTAAATATATAAAAAAGCTTGGCCACAGATGCTCGTGACAAAGAATTCCACAGATTCACCACTCTCTGGCTGAAGAAAATCCCCCTCCTCTCCATTCTGAAAAGATGCCTTTCTTTCTGCCTCGGAAGACGGTGGAGGCCAATTCTCTGGATGCTTTCAAGAAGGAGCTAGATAGATATCTGATGGATAGGGGAATCAAGGGATATGGGGACAAGGCAGGGACTGGGTATTGATAGTGAATGATTAGCCATGATCTCAGAATAGCGGTGCAGACTCGAGGGGCCGAATGGTCTACTTCTGCACCTATTGTCTATTGTCTATTCTGAGGCTGTGATCACTGGTCTTAGACTCTCCCATCATAGGAAGCATCCTCTCCACATTCACTCTATCAAGGCCTTTCACCATTCAATAGATTTCAATTGGGTCACCCCTTATTCTTTTGAATTCCAGTGAATATAAGCCTAGTGCCATCAAACAATTTTCATATGACAAGCTGTTTTATCTTGTAATCTTTTTCGTCTACCTTCTTTGAACTCTCTCCAGTTTCAGCACATCCTTTCCAAGATAAGGGACCCTAAACTGCTCAGAGTACATGGAGTGAGACCTCATCAGTGCTTCATAAAGTCACAACATTACAGCCTTGCCTTTATATTCGAGTCCTCTTGAAATGGATGCTAAGATTGCTTTTGCTTTCCTCACCACAGACTCAACCTGCAAATTAACCTTTGGGGAATCCTACAAAAGGACTCCCACATCTCTTTGCTCCTCAGATTTTTGTATTTTCTCTCCATTCAGAAAATAGTACACCCTTTCATTTCTTCTACCATAAGTGAATGACCATACACTTCTCGACATTATGTTCTATCAACCACTTCTGTGCCCATTCTCCTAATCTGTCTGGGTCCTTCTGTTCTCTATTTCCTGAAAACTACCTGCTCCTCCATGTAGCTTCACATTGTCTACAAACTTTGCAGGTTGAGTCAGTGGCGGGGAAGGCAAATGCAATGTTAGTATTCATTTCAAGAGGCCTAAAATATAAAAGCAAGGTTGTAATGTTGAAATGTTATAAAACACTGGTGAGGCCTCACTTAGAGTACTGTGAGCAGGTTTGGGTCCCTCCAAAAGGATGTGCTAAAACTGGCAAGGGTTCAAAGGTGGTTCATGAAAATGATTCCAGAATTGAATGGCTTGTCATAGGAAGAACATCTGATGGCTCTGAACATAGAACATAGATAGTACAGCACAGTACAGGCCCTTCGGCCCACAATGTTGTGCCGACCCTCAAACCCTGCTTCCCATATAACCCCCCACCTTAAATTCCTCCATATACCTGTCTAGTAGTCTCTTAAACTTCACTAGTGTATCTGACTCCACCACTGACTCAGGCAGTGCATTCCATGCACCAACCACTCTCTGAGTGAAAAACCTTCCTCTAATATCCCCCTTGAACTTCCCTCCCCTTACCTTAAAGCCGTGTCCTCTTGTACTGAACAGTGCTGCCCTGGGGAAGAGGCACTGGATGTCCACTCTATCTATGCCTCTTAATATCTTGTACACCTCTATCATGTCTCCTCTCATCCTCATTCTCTCCAAAGAGTAAAGCCCTAGCTCCCTTAATCTCTGATCATAATCCATACTCTCTAAACCAGGCAGCATCCTGGTAAATCTCCTCTGTACCCTTTCCAATGCTTCCACATCCTTCCTATATCTACATCCTCTGGGTCTGTATTCACCAGAATTCAGAAGAATGAGGGGTGACCTTATTGAAACCTATCGTTTGGTGAAAGGCCTTGATATTTTGAATGTGGAGAGCATGTTTCCTATGGTGGGAGAGTCTAAGACCAGAGGACACAGCCTCAAAACAGAGCGGCATACTTTTAGAATGGAGATAAGGTGGATATTCTTTAGCCAGAGGGTGGGTGAATCTGTGGAATTCTTCGCCACCGGGAGTTGAGGAGGCCAAGTCTTTATATATATTTAAGGTAGTAGTTGATAGACTCCTGGTAGGTCAGGACATGAAGGGATACAGTGAGTAAGCAAGAGACTGGGACTGAGAAAAATTGAATCAGTCATGATGAAATGGTGAAGCAAACACTCCATCAGTGCTATCTTCAACCCCCATTCCCACAGTGTGTCACTCCATCAGTACTGTCTCCCCACAGTGTATCACTCCCATCAGTACCAGACCAGCACAGTATGTCACTCCATCAGTACTATCTTCACTCCCCACAGTGTGTCACTCCATCTGTACTAGACCATCACAGTGTGATACTCCCCACAGTGTGTCAGTCCATCACTACTGGTCCTGGATCACATAGTGTGTCACTTCAATGTACTACCCCCCTACCCCCCCAACAGTGTTGTCAATCCATCAGTACCAGATCACCATAGTGTGTCACACCATAGAAACACAGACACATAGAAAACCTACAGCACAATACAGGCCCTTCGGCTCACGACGTTGTGCCGAACACATCCCTACCTTAGAAATTACTAGGCTTACCTATAGCCCTCTACTTTACTAAGCTCCATGTACCTATCTAAAAGCCTCTTAAAAGACCCTGTCATATCCACCTCCACCACCGTTGCTGGCAGCCCATTCCACCCACTCACCACTCTCTGAGTAAAAAACTTACCCCCGACATCTCCTCTGTACCTACTCCCCCGCACTGTAAACCTGTGTCCTCTTCTGGCAACCATTTCAGCCCTGGGAAAAAGCCTCTGACTATCCACACAATCAATGCCTCTCATCATCTTATAACCTCTATCAGGTCACCTCTCATCCTCCTTTGCTCCAAAGAGAAAAGGCTGAGTTCACTCAAATGTTTTCATAAGGAATGCTCCCCATTCCTGGCAACATCCTTGTAAATCTTCTCTGCACCCTTTCTATGGCTTCCACATCCTTCCTGTAGTGAGATGATCTGAGCACAGTACTCCATGGGATCTATATAGCTGCAACATTACCTCTTGGCTCCTAAATTTAATTCCACGATTGATGAAGGCCAATACACCATACGCTTTTTTAACCACAGAGTCAACCAGTGCAGCTGCTTTGAGTGTCCTATGAACTTGGATCCCAAGATCCCTCTGATCCTCTACACTGCCAAGAGTCTTACCATTAATACTATATTCTGCCATCATATTTGACCTACCAAAATGACCCACTTCACACTTATCTGGGTTGAACTCCATCTACCACCTCTCAGCCCAGTTTTGCATCCTATCGATGTCCTGCTATAACCTCTGACAACCCTCCACACCATCCACAACACCTCCAACCTTTGTGTCATCAACAAACTTACTAACCCATCCCTCCACTTCCTCATATAGGTCATTTATAAAAATCACGAAGAGTAAGGGTCCAAGAACAGACCCCTGAGGCACTCCACTGGTGACCGACCTCCCTGCAGAATATGACCCATCTACAACCACTCTGTGGGCAAGCCAGTTCTGGATCCACAAAGTAATGCCCCCTTGGATCCCATGCCTCCTTACTTTCTCAATAAGCTTTGCATGGGGTACCTTATTAAATGCCTTGCTGAAATCCATATACACTACATCTACTGCTCTTTCTTCATCAATGTGTTTAGTCACATCCACAAAAACTTCAATCAGGCTCGTAAGGCATGAACTGCCCTTTACAAAGCCATGCTGACTACTTCTAATCATACTATACCTCTCCAAATGTTCATAAATCCTGCCTCTCAGGATCTTCTCCATCAACTTACCAACCACTGAGGTAAGACTCACTGGTCTATAATTTCCTGGCCTATCTCTATTCCCTTTCTTGAATAAATGAACAACATCCGCAACCCTCCAGTCTTCGGGAACCTCTCCCATCCCCATTGATGATGCAGAGATCATCACCAGAGGCTCAGCAATCTCCTCCCTCACCTCCCACAGTAGCCTGGGGTACATTTCGTCCAGTCTTGGTGACTCTCCAAAAGCTCAAGCACATTCTCTTTCTTAATATCTACATGCTCAAGCTTTTCAGTTTGCTGCAAGTCATCACTACAATCACTAAGATCTTTTTCCATCATGAATACTGAAACAAAGTATTCATTAAGTACCTCTGCTATTTCCTCCGGTTCCATACACACTTTCACATTTGATAGGCCCTATTCTTTCACGTCTTATGCTCTTGCTCTTCACAATGTAGAATACCCTGGGGTTTTCCTTAATTCTGCCCACCAAGGCCTTCTCATGGCCCCTTCTGGCTCTCCTAATTTCCTTATTAATCTCCTTCCTAGTAGCATTATAATCTTCTAGATCTCTAACATTACCTAGCTTTCTGAACCTTCTGTAAGTTTTCCTTTTCTTCTTGACTAGATTTATTACAGCCTTTGTACACCACGGTTCCTGTACCCTATCATAACTTCCCTGTCTCATTGGAATGTACCTACACAGAGCTCTACACAAATATCCCCTGAATATTTGCCACATTTCTTCCGTACTTTTCCCTGAGAACATCTGTTTCCAATTTAAGCCTCCAATTTCCTGCCTGATAGCCTCATAATGCCCCTTACTCAAATTAAACACTTTTCTAACTTTTCTGTTCCTAATTCTCTCCAATGCTAATGTAAAGGAAATAGAATTATGATCAACATCTCCAAAATGCTCTCCCACTGAGAGAACTGACACCTGACCAGGTTCTTTTCCCAATACCAAATCAAGTACAGCCTCTCCTCTTGTAGGCTTATCTACATACTGTGTCAAGAAACCTTCCTGAACACACCTAACAAACTGCACTCCATCTAAACCCCTCACTCTAGGGAGATGCCAATCGATATTTGGGGAATTAAGATCTCCCATCACGACAACTCTGTTATTATTACACCTTTTCAGGATCTGTTTCCCTATCTGCTCCTTGATATCCCTGTTACTATTAGGCAGCCTTTTACAAAACTCCCAGTAAAGTTATTGACCCCTTCCTGTTCCTAACCTCCACCCACAGAGACTCCATAGACAATCCCTCCATGGTGTTCACCTTTTCTGCATCCATGGCACTATCTCTGATCAACAGTGCTTCACCCCCACCTCTTTTGCCTCCCTCCCTGTCCTTCCTGAAACATCTAAAACCCGGCACTTGAAGTAACCAAACCCGTTCCTGAGCCGTCCAAGTCTCTGTACTGGCCACCACATCATAGCTCCAAGTACTGATCCATGCTGTAAGCCAGGGGTGGGCAAACTTTTTGACTTGAGGGCCACAAAGGGTTCTAAAATTTGACAGGGGGGCCGGACCAGGAGCAGATGGACGAGTGTTTTGGTAATACACCTCATAAGAGAAAATAAAATATCATGGGATATGTAGAAAACATGTGCTTTAATTTCAATTGAAAATGAACAAATGCATTACAACAAAATTTCTGTCTTTGAAGTCCCATGGTATTTAGCTATTTATTGAAATGTCTTTTAAAACACTGAAAATTAAATGAATAAAATACAGCTTTTTTTAATAGTAACAGTTATTATTTTAAAGCACTGAAAATTCTGTTATCCTTCAAGATATTATCATCATCACTCTCCTCCTGACTGTCTTTATTTCAAAAACGGTAGGAGATGCAGGTCTACTTGTCCTGCTCCTTCTTATTCAATTGTCCCCTGTGCCAAAACTCAACAAGGACCCGCACAATGACAGAACAGTGAGAGCACGCCAATATGCGGAGCTCTGTGCTCGCAAATCCCCGCAGGCTATCTCCCTTAGCCGGAACGCTGGCTAATTGTGAGCCGGTTCGGATGTGCCAGGAAATGGGTCGCCACAAGGTCACAAAGTAAAGCGCAAATGTGGAGTAATACACTGCACCTCAACAAAGGTCAATGTATATAGAGTGCGTCATCTATTGGGAAAACGCCAGAATTGCGGGGAGAAAACGTTAACAAGGTTTATTAATATAATTTCATCAAGTTCTGCGGGCCGGATTAAAAAGCTTAATGGGCTGCATATGGCCTGCGGGCCGTAGTTTGCCCATGCCTGCTCTAAGCTCATCCACTTTGTTCATAGCACTCCTTGCATTACGTCTCTTCTCTATCACCTGCGTATCCTCCCTCTTGCACTGTCTACGAGCTTTCTCTATTTGTCAGCAAACCTTCTGTTCCCCAGTCTTTTCAGTTCGGTTCCCACCCCCCAACAATTCTAGTTAAACTCTCCCCAGTAGCCTTAGCAAACCTACCATCTAGGATATTGGTTCCCCTGGGATTCAGGTGCAACCCGTCCTCTTTGTACAGGTCACACCTGCCCCAAAAGAGGTCCCAATGATCCAGAAATCTGAATTCCGGCCCCCTGCTCCAATCTCCCAGCCACACATTTATCCTCCACCTCATCCTATTCCTATACTCACTGTTGTTTGGCACAGCCCGTAATCCCGAGATTACTACCTTTGTGGTCCTGTTTCTCAACTTCCTTCTTAACTCCCTGTAGCCTTCTTTCAGGGCCTCCTGACTGTGACCCGCTTGTCTGTCTCCCGTGGTCCCAATGTGACCACCTGCCTATAACTCCTCTCTTATCACCTCCTCACTCTCCCTGACCAGACAAAAGGTCATCAAGCTGCATCTCCAGTTCCCTAACTCAGTCCCTCAGGAGCTGTAGCTCGATACACCTGATGCAGATATGGCCATCCGGGAGGCTGGGAGACTCCAGGACCCCCACATCTGACACTGAGCAAAGAAAACTGGCCTCACACACATACTTCCTACCCTGCTTCATCCCGTTTCCACTTAAGCCCATTGAGCCAAAGCCCTATCACTCTGCTGCCTCTCACTCTGCTGCCCACTCCAACACTGCCCGCTGGATATGGTGGTCTTCTTTCTAAACCTTTTGCGCTCTACTGGCTGACATCATGTGCCTGCGCAATCTCGCCTCTCTTTAACCCGAGTAGTTAAAAAAACTCCCTCGCTCCGAAAAATCAGCCGTTCACTCGCAGCCTTCTTGCTCCGAATGCTCAGTACTGTTCCCCCACCCTCTCACAACAGTGGCTTTGCCCACCAGTACTAGACCTTCAAGCCATTGGTACTGGCCACCCCTCCTTTGATAGTGTGTCACTTCACCAGTACCAGACCACCACAGTATGTCACCCCATCAGCACTGGACCAGTACAGTGTGCCACTCCATCAGTTCTGTTTCCCCACAGTGTGTCACTCTGTCAGTACCAGCCCATCACAGTCTGTCACTCCATCAGTACTGGACCATCACAGTGTGTCATTGCATCAGTGGTGTCCCGCCATAGTATGTCACTCCATCAGTATCGGGCCATCACTGTGTCACTCCATCAGTAATGGACTGCCACAGTGTGTCATTCCATCAGTACAGACCACCACAGTGGGAGAATCCCTCAGTAGGGCAGCTTTGGGATGAGGAGTGATGTGGGGAAAGTGTGAGGAATGATGTGTACTGTTACCTTGGACAGGATATCCGCCTGGCGAATGCCGGGAAGGCTCCCATCAACACAGCGGTGCTAGAACATGACCTGGACAAAGTGGACGGACTGATCCGTAGCCTCTTTAACGATGTCCAGTCCCTGAAGGATGGCCGGCACCCGCAGGCGGAAGCCATGTATCGCAGGTGGGTGCTGCAAAGAGGGGAATAATAGGGGCAACAAGGAGAATGTTAGGGATAACAAGGGAGAGGGCAATGGAAGCAAGACGGGGAGCTGCAACAGAGGGTGGGGACGGGGTCAATGAGAAGCATTCAGTGAGGGGATCAGCAAGGTGTTTTTACTGAGAGGGTGTCAGGGAAGAGATCAACAGAGGGCTTCAGTGATGACGTAACTGAGGGACTGAAGGGGTCTGGGGGCCATGCTTTGTGTATCCACAATTTGCTTATCCACAGAAGGCAATGGGTGGTTGTAGATTGTTTGTATTAAACATAGAATAATAGAAAATAGGTGCAGGAGTAGGCCATTTGGCCCTTCAAGCCTGCACTGCCATTCAGTATGATCATGGCTGATCATCCAGCTCAGAACCCTGCACCTGCTTTCTCTCCATACCCCTGATCCCTTTAGCCACAAGGGTCATATCTAACTTCCTCTTAAATATAGCCAATGAACTGGCCTCATCTGTTTCCTGTGGCAGAGAATTCCACAGATTCACCGCTCTCTGTGTGAAGAAGTTTTTCCTCATCTCGGTCCTAAGAGGCTTCCCCTTTATCCTTAAACTGTGACCCCTCGTTCTGGACTTCCCCAACATTGGAATCAATCTTCCTGCATCTAGCCTGTCCAATTTCTTTAGAATTTTATACGTTTCAATAAGATCCCTGCTCAATCTTCTAAATTCCAGTGAGTATAAGCCTAGTCTATCCAGTCTTTCTTCATATGAAAGTCCTGCCATCCTAGGAATCAATCTGGTGAACCTTCTCTGTACTCCCTCTATGGCAAGAATGTCTTTCCTCAGATTAGGGGACCAAAACTGCACACAATACTCTAGGTGCGGTCTCACCAAGGCCTTGTACAACTGCAGTAGAACCTCCCTGCTCCTGTACTCAAATCCTTTTGCTATGAATGCCAACATACCATTGTCTTTTTCACCGCCTGCAGTACCTGCATGCCCACGTTCAACGACTGGTGTACAATGACACCCAGGTCTTGTTGCACCTCCCCTTTTCCTAATCGGCCACCGTTCAGATAATAATCTGTCTTCCTTTTCTTGCAACCAAAGTGGATAACCTCACACTTATCCCCATTAAGTTGCATCTGCCATGAATTTGCCCACTCACCTAACCTATCCAAGTCACCCTGCATCCTCTTAGCATCCTCCTCACAGCTAACACCACTGCCCAGCTTCGTGTCATCCGCAAACTTGGAGTTGCTGCATTTAATTCCCTCGTCTAAATCATTAATATATATTGTAAACATCTGGGGTCCCAGCACTGAGCCTTGCGGTACCCCACTAGTCACTGTCTGCCATTCTGAAAAGGTCCCCTTTACTCCCACTCTTTGCTTCCTGTCTGCCAACCAATTCTCTATCCATATCAACACCATACCCTCAATACTGTGTGCTTTAAGTTTGCACACTAATCTCCTGTGTGGGACCTTGTCAAAAGCCTTTTGAAAATCTAAATATACCACATCCACTGGTTCTCCCCTATCCATTCTACTAGTTACATCTTCAAAAAATTCTATAAGGTTCGTCAGATATGATTTTCCTTTCACAAATCCATGCTGACTTTGTCCAATGATTTTACCTCTTTCCAAATGTGCTGTTATCACATCTTTGATAACTGACTCTAGCATTTTCCCCACCACTGATGTCAGACTAACCGGTCTATAATCCCCCAGTTTCTCTCTCCCTGCTTTTTTAAAAAGTGGGGTTACATTAACCACCCTCCAATCCTCAGGAACTAATCCAGAATCTAAGGAGTTTTGAAAATTATCACTAATGCATCCACTATTTCTTGGGCTAGTTCCTTAAGCACTCTGGGATGCAGACCATCTGGCCCTAGGGTCTTATCTGCCTTTAATCCCTTCAATTTACCTAACACCACTTCCCTACTAACATGTATTTCCCTCAGTTCCTCCATCTCACTAGATCCTCAGTCCCCTACTATTTCCGGAAGATTATTGATGTCCTCCTTAGTGAAGGCAGAACCAAAGTAGTTATTCAATTGGTCTGCCACGTCCTTGTTGCCCCTGATCAATTCACCTGTTTCTGACTGTAAGGGACCTACATTTGTCTTAACCAATCTTTTACTTTTCACATATCTATAAACGCTTTTACTGTCAGTTTTTATGTTCCCTGCCAGCTTTCTCTCATAATCTTTTTTTCCATTCCTAATTAAGCCCTTTGTCCTCCTCTGCTGGTCTCTGAATTTCTCCCAGTCCTCAGGTGTGCTGCTTTTTCTGGCTAATTTGTATGTTTCTTCCTTGGAATTGATACTGTCCCTAATTTCCCTTGTCAACCACGGGTGCACTACCTTCCCTGGTTTATTCTTTTGCCAAACTGGGATGAACACTTGTTGTAGTTCATCCATGCGATCTTTAAATGCTTGCCATTGCATATCCACCGCCAACCCTTTAAGTATCACTTGCCAGTCTATCTTAGCTAATTCACGCCTCGTGCCTTCAAAGTTACCCTTCTTTAAGTTCAGAACTTTTGTTTCTGAATTAACTATGTCAGTCTCCATCTTAATGAAGAATTCCACCATATTATGGTCACTCTTACCCAAGGGGCCTCGCACGCCAAGATTGCTAACTAACCCTTCCTCATTGCTCAATACCCAATCTAGAATGGCCTACTCTCTAGTTGGTTCCTCAACATGTTGGTTCAGAAAACCATCCCGCATACATTCCAAGAAATCCTCTTCCTCAGCACCCTTACCAATTTGGTTCACCCAATCTATATGTAGATTGAAGTCACCCATTATAACTACTGTTCCTTTATTGCACGCATTTCTAACTTCCTGTTTAATGCCATCCCCAACCTCACTACTACTGTTAGGTGGCCTGTAAACAACTCCCACCAGCGTTTTCTGCCCCTTAGTGTCATGTAGCTCTACCCATATTGATTCCACATCCTCCAGGCTAATGTCCTACCTTTTTATTGCATTAATCTCCTCTCTAACCAGCAATGCTACCCCATCTACTTTTCTTTCTTGTCTATCCCTCCTGAATATTGAACATCCCTGGATGTTGAGCTCCCATCCTTGGTCACCCTAGAGCCATGTCTCTGTGATCCCAACTATATCATATTCATTAATAACTATCTGCACATTCAATTCATCCACCTTGTTATGAATGCTCCTCGCATTGACATACAAAGCCTTCAGGCTTGTTATTACAACACTCTTAGCCCTTATACAATTATGTTGAAAAGTGACCCTTTTTGCTTTTTGCCCTGGATTTGCCTGCCTGCCACTTTTACTTTTCACCTTCCTACTTTTTGCTTCTACCCTAATCTTACACCCCTCTGTCTCTCTGCACTTGTTCCCATCCCCCTGCCACATTAGTTTAAATCCTCCTGAACAGCAGTAGCAAACGCTCCCCCTAGGACATTGGTTCCAGTCCAGCCCAGGTGCAGATTGTCCTGTTTATACCAGTCCCACCTCCCCCAGAACTGGTTCCAATGCCCCAGAAATCTGAATCCCTCCCCCTTCCACCAATTTTCAAGCCACATATTCATCTGAAATTTCCTCCTATTTCTATTCTGACTAGCACGTGGCACTGGTAGTAATCCAGAGATTATTACCTTTGTGGTCCTACTTTTTAGTTTATCTCCTAACTCCCTAAATTCACCTTGTAGGACCTCATCCCATTTTCTACCTATATCGTTAGTACCTATGTGCACCACGACCACTGGCTGTTCACCCTCCCATTCCAGAATGTCCTGCAGCCGCTCAGAGACATCCTTGGCCCTTGCACCAGGGAGGCAACATACCATTTTGGAGTCTCGTTTGCAGCCGCAGAAACACCTATCTATTCACCTTACAGTCGAATCCCCTATCTCTATAGCTCTCCCACTCCTTTTTCTTCCCTCTTGTGCCACAGAGCCACCCATGGTGCAATGAATTCGGCTGCTGCTGCTTTCCCCTGATGAGACATCTCCCCCAACAGTGTCCAATACAGTATATCTGTTTAGGAGGGAGATGACCTCAGGGGACTCCTGCACTACCTGCGTACTGCTATGCTGTCTAGTGGCCACCCCTTCCCTTTCTGCCTGTGTAGCCTTTACCTGTGGTGTGGCCAACTCACTGAACGTGCTATTCACGACTTTCTCAGCATCGTGGATGCTCCAGTATGAATCCGATCACAGCTCCAGACGCTCAATGCAGTCTGCCAGAAGCTGCAGCTGGACACACTTCCTGCACACATAGTCGTCAGGGTCACTGGAAGTATCCCTGATTTCCAACATGCTGCAGAATGAATAAACCACGGGGCCAATCTCAGCTGCCGTGACCTACCCAGTTACTTGCCTCAACTTTTGAAACTTTCTTCTTTGAAAGGAACTTACCCAGCCTTACCTCACTTGGAGTGAAGCTCATCCTCAGCCTCTGCTCACCAAAGCCTCTGGAGACAAAGCCTTCCTACTCTGTCCCCCTCTACTCCGTCACCCGCTACAACGTTGCCCACTCCATCTAACTGTTCTCTTTAAATACTCCCGCTGCCTCACGGTCTGACTTAAATGCACTTGCGCAGTCGTGCCCCTGTTAAACTGCCAAAGAAAACATGGACATGCCCTTTTGCCCATCTTGTCTCTCCCATCCTCACTCTCTCCCTCCTCTCCCACCTTCACCTGCCTTCTTTCTCTCTCCTCTCCCACCTCCTTCCCTCCATACTGCCTCCCCTTCCCTCTTCTCCCACCCCATCTCTATCCTCACTCCCCTTCCTCCTCCGCACTTTGTCCAGTTCCCAGGTGCCTGGTGTTTCAGGGAGGGGTGAGTGAGCTGGTATGGGGTGGGGTGGACTGGACTGTGTTTCTACGCCCGTAATGCATGTTCCCGTTCTCAGGGTGTTCCGTCTCCATGAGTTCCTTGTGGCCACTCGAACCGACTACTCACTGCGATTCCGCTCAGGGGTACAAACGGCTATTCAGGTCCCCAGTGTTTCCACAGCAAAGGTGGCTCTGGCTGTAGACGGAGCTGCCCTCCAGTATATCCAGGACCTGCTGCTGTGGGTGGAGGAGAACCAGCGAGGTCTCGACGTGGCTGAGTGGGGTGTGGACCTGCCCACAGTGCAGTCTAATCTAGGCAGCCACCGCGGCCTGCACCAGTCCATCGAGGAATTCCGGCCCAAAATCGAGAGGGCACGAGCTGATGAGGTGAGAAGTCTCACATATACATATGCACATGTACATGTGAACATTAACACACACACACACACACTCTCTCACAAATGCACACACAGACATTTATGTACACGCTTACACATCACACAATACACACATATTCACAACAGCGCATGCATGCTTTTAGACTCTCATCCATGCATGCACAGACTGTGGGCACAAACACACATCACACTTGCATGTGCACACAGATACATGCAGGCACATGCACGTACACATCAGATTCACTTGGAAGATGGGGGGTGGGCGTGATGCCAGATTATTGGGCCTGGTGGAGGAGACATGGCAGTCAGTGGGTGTGAGAACTAATGGCACTGCTTGTCCCACAGGCTCACCTGTCGGCTGGGAGCCACACTGCGTATTGCGACTATCTGAGTAAACTGGACCTTCAGTATGCCAAGCTGCTGGTGAGTGTCTCATTCCCAACCACCTGTCACTTCCCCTCCACAACATCTACTCCTCCTCCTTCCCTCCCCCTCTTAACGCAAGCCGGACCTCCTCCCAACACAAACTGGACCCCTCGCAACACAAACCAGAACCCCTCTCCCAATACAAACCAGAAACCCCCTCCCAGCACAAACCAGGAAACCCCCTCTCAACACAAACTGGACCCCTCTCAATGCAAACTGGACTCTTCTCAACACAAACTGGACTCTTCACAACACAAAATGGACCCCTCTCAACACAAGCTGTACACCCCTGTGAACCCAGACCAGAACCCCCTCCTAGTAGAAACTGGATCCCGCTCCAACACATACACACTCTCTCCACCCAACACAAGCCGAACACCCCTGCCCAACAAAAACTGGACGCACTCCCCCTCCTTATACCAAACTGGACACACAACCCCCCTCCCAGCACAAACTGGACACACCCATTCATTGTCTCCCAACACAAACCAGGCACACACTTCCATTCCTACACAAACCAGACACATCACCCCTCAACACAAAATGGACACACTCCCCCTCCTTATACAAACTGGACACAAGCCCCCCAACACAAACCAAACACACGCACTTCTCCCAACATAAACCGGACAACCCCTCCCAACATAAAAACCAGATCTCCCTCCCAACGCAAAAGCCGAATCTCCCTTCCCCTGACACAAACAGGACACACACCCCTTCCAATACACAACTGGGGCCCCTCACACACAAACCAATTACAAAACCCCATCCAACACAAACTGGGCACACACCTCTCCCAACACCCCACTCCTTCCAATACCACACCCCGCTTCCAACACAAACCGGACACACCCCTCCCAAAACAAAAACCGTATCTCCCTTCCCCTGACACAAACAGGACACACACCCCTTCCAAGACACACTGAGCCCCCCACACATATAAACCAGTTACACAACCCCGTTCAACACAAACACCACCCCTCTCAACACAAACTAGACACACATTCTTCCCAACACAGACTAGATACACACCTTTCCCAACACAAACTAGACACACAGCCCCCAACACAAACCGGACACACACCCACAACACAAATTGGACACACACCCCCAACACCAATCAGACACACACCCCTCCCAACACAAAAGACGGATCTCCCTCCCTCTGACACAAACAGAACACACACCCCTTCCCATACACACCGGGGTGCCTCTCACACACAAACCAGTCACACAACCCCGTCTAACACAAATTGGACACACACACACCCCTCTTCTGACACAAACTAGACACACACCCCTCCCAACACAAACCGGACACACACCCCCAACACAAACCAGATACACTCACCCCTCACAACACAAACTAGACACAAACACACCCCTACCGACACAAACTAGACACACACCCCACTCAACACAAACCGGACACCCCCCCCCCAACTCAAACCGGACGCACACCCACCCCACACAACACAAACCAGACTCACACACACCCCTCTCAATGCAATCTGGACACAATCCCTCCCAACACAAAAATTGGATCTCCCTCATTCCGACAGAACCAGGACACACGCCCCTTCCAATACACACCAGAGCCCCCCACACACAAACCAGTCTCACAACCCCATCCAACATAAACTGGACACACACCCCTACCAACACAACTCAGACACGCACCCCCCCAACACAAACCAGGCAACACAACCCTCCCAACACAAACTGGGCACGCACCCTTCCCAACACAAACCAGACATGCACCTTTCCCAACACAAACCGGGCACACCCCCCCACCCTAACATAAAACCACCATTCAGTTCCCCACAGCAGGTGCACACCTCAGCTCCACACTGCATTTCAACCCGAAATCTTGCTCCCTTCTACACCCTGGCCCAGTCTAACCCACATGCACCTGTATCACTCACCGACTCTGGTTTCTCACCAGAACTCCTCCAAGTCACGCCTTCGTCACCTAGAGAGCCTCAACACATTTGTTTCCATGGCGACCAAGGAGCTGATGTGGCTCAACGACAAGGAGGAGGAGGAGGTGAAGTACGATTGGAGTGAGCGCAACACCAACATAGCTGCCAAGAAGGACAACTACTCGGTATGGGAGTGGCAGGGGCAACCAACTGTCTCAGTGTGACTGTTGATGTGAACTTTGGGTGCCAATGTGAGTGTATGTGTGATTTCTATGGGTGCGAGTCAGTGGGTGCCGTATCAGTAGGTGTGAGCTCTGTGACTACAAGCTCTCTGCGGGTGCCACTTCCATGGATACGATCTCGGTGGTTGTGAGTTTCACGGGTGAATTTACACACTGTGTTTCGTAGGGCCTGATGAAGGAGCTGGAGTCCAGGGAGAGGAAGGTGAGCTCCATCCAAAACATGGGAGAGAAGCTGCTGAGAGATGGACATCCAGCCAAGCAGACAATCGATGTAAGCTGTTAACCCTCACCCCACTTTCCTTTTCTCCTTTAGGTTGTCCCTCTCTGTTCACAGTCCCTTACTCCATTCCACTGTCCCCTCATCCTGTTCCACTGTTCCCTCACCCTGTCCCACTGTCCACAACCTCCGTTCCATTGTTTTTCACCCCGTTCCACTGTTCCTTCACCCCGTTCCACTGTCCCCTCACCCCGTTCCACTGTCCAAAACCTCTATTCCACTGTTCCCTCACCCCGTTCCACTGTCCACAACCTCCGTTCCCTGTCCCCTCCCTCTGTTCCACTATCCCCTCCCTCACCCTGTTCCACTGTCCCCTCACCCTGTTCCTTCCGTCCGTTCCGCTGTCCCCTCACTCCAGTCCAGTGTCCCCTCCCTCAGGTCCAGTGTCCCCTCTTTCTTTTCCTCTGTCCCTCTGTGTGTTGAACTGTCTCCTCTGTCCATTCGAGAAGACCATACGATATAGAAACAGAATTAGGCCATTTGGCTCATCGAGTCTATTCCACCATTTAATCATGGCTGATCCAATTTTCCTCTCAGCCCCAAACTCCTGTCTTCTCTCTGTATCCCTTCATGCTGTGATCAGTCAAGGAGCTATCAAACTCTGCCTAACATAACCATGGCCTGCACAGCTGCATGTAGCAAAGAATTCCACAGATTCACTACTCTGTGGCTATAGAAATCCTTTCTCTTCTCCATTGTAAAAGGATGCCCCTCTATTCTAGACTGTGTCCCCTGGCCTTAGACTCTCCCACCATAGGAAACATACTCTCCACATCCATTCTATCAAGGCCTTTCACTAGTCAATAGGTTTCATTTCGTTCTCCCCTTATTCATCTGAATTCCAATGAATACAGGCCCAAAGCCATCAAACAGTCTTCATATGACCAGCCATTCAATCCTGGAATCATTTTCATGAACCTCCTTTGAACCCTCTGCAGTTTTAGCACATCCTGTGTAAGATAAGGGACCTAAAACTGCTCACAATACTTCAAGTGAAGTCTCACCAGTGCTTTATAAAGTCTCAACATTACATTCTTGCTTTTATATTCTAGTCCTCTTGAAATGAATGCTAACATTGCATTTGCCTTCCCCACCACAGTCTCAACCTGCAAATTAACCTTTAGGGAATCCTGCACAAGGACTCCCAAGTCCCTTTGTACCTTAGTTTTTTGTATTTTCTCTCCATTAAGAAAATAGTCAACCCTTGCATTTCTTTTACCAAAGTGTCTGACCATTCACTTCCCAACACTGTATTCCATCTGCCATTTCTTTGCCATTTTCCTAATCTGTCTATTCTTTTGTAGCTTCCCTATTTCCTCAAAACTACATGCCCCTCCATCTTGTCTGCAAACTTTGCAACAAAGCCGTCAATTCCATCATCGAAATCATTGACATACAACATAAAAAGAATCGGTTCCAACACAAACCCCTGTGGAACATGACTGGTCACTGGCAGCCAACCAGAAAAAGCTCCTTTTATTCCCACTCTTTGTCTCCTGCCAATCAGCCACTGCTTTATCCATGAGTGAGTCTTACTTCAGTGGTGGGCAAGTGTGAGTTTTAACTTCAGTGGAGGGTAAATGTTGGAGAAGATTCTGAGAGGCAGGATTTATGAGTATTTGAAGAGACATAATCTGATTAAGAATAATCAGATCATGGTTTTGTCAAGGGCAGGTCATGCCTTACAAGCCCGATTGAATTCTTTGAGGATGTAACAAAATCCATTGATGAAGGTAGAACAGTGTATGTAGTTTATATGATTTCAGTAAGGCATTTGATAAGGTTCCCCATGCAAGGCTCATTCAGAAAATAAGGAAGCATGGGATCCAGGAGACCTTGCTTTGTAGATCCAGAATTGGCTTGCCCAAAGAAAGCAAAGGATGGTTGTAGATGGTTCATATTCTGCATGGAGGATAATGACCAGTGGTGTTCTGCAGGGACCTGTTCTGGGACCCCTTCTCTTTGTGTTTTTTTATAAATGATGTGGATGAGGAAGTAAAAGGGTGGGTTAGTAAGTTTACTGATAACACAAAAATTAGGATTATTATGGATAGTCTAGAGGGTTGTCAGAGGTTACAGTGGGATATCAATAGGATGCTGAACTGGGCTGAGATGTGGCAGATGGAGTTCAACCCAGATAAGTCTGAAGTGGCTCATTTTGGTAGGTCAAATTTGAAGACAATATAATAATGGTAAGACTCTTGGCAGTGTGGAGGATCAATAAGGTTTTGGAGTCCATGTCGATGGGACTCTCAAAGCTACTGTGCAGGTTGACAGTGTTGTTAATAAGGTGTATGGTGTGACAGCCTTCCTCAACTGTGGGATTGAGTTCAAGATCCATGAGGTGATGTTTGCTAGACCCCACTTGGAGTACTGTGTTCAGTTCTGGTCACCTCACTACAGGAAGGATGCTGATACTATAGAGAGAGTGCAGAGGAGATTTACAAGAATGTTGCCTGGATTGGGGAGCATGCCTTATGAGAATAGGTTGAGCAAACTTGGCCTTTTCTCCTTGGAGTGACAGAGGATGAGAGGTGACCTGATAGAGGTGTTTAAGATGATGAGAGGCATTGATCATGTGGATAATCAGAGGCTTTTAGTAGGGCTGAAATGGCTAACATGAGAGGGCACAGTTTTAAGGTACAAGGGGGATGACAGAAGTAATTTTTTCACACAGGGAATGGTGGGTGCATGGAATGCACTGCCAGCGATGGTAGTAGAGGTGGATACAATAGGTCTTTTAGGAGACCCTTAGATAAGTAAATGGAGTTAAGAAAAATAGTGGGCTATGTGGTAGGGAAATTGTAGACAATTTCTAGAGTTGGTTACATGGTCGGCACAACATTGTGGGCCAAAGGGCCTATAATGCGCTGTAGATTTCTATGTTCTTGTTCATGCTAGAATCTTTCCTGTAATGCGCATGCTCATAGCTTGTTAAGCAGCCTCATGCATGGCACCTTGTCAAAGGCCTTATGAACATCCAACTGCACAACATGAACAGTGAAGACATGCAAAATAGTTATTCAGTTTGTCCCCTACTGCTACCTCTCAAGCATTGTTTAACAGCAGTCCGATATCCACTCTCGTCTCTCTTTTACACTTTATGTATCTGAAGAAATATTTAGTATCCTCTTTAATATTATTGGTTGGCTTACTTTTGTATTTCATCTTTACCTTCTGAGTACCTTTTTTAGTTGCCTTCTGTTGGTTTTTAAAAACTTCCCAATGTAATAGGAAGGTGAGAGTTGATATTGGACCACTGGAAAATGATGCTGGTAAGATAGTAATGGGGGACAAAGAAATGGCAGATGAACTTAAAAAGTATTTTGCTTTGGTCTTTACTGTGGAAGACACTAGCTAGAAACATAGAAAGCCTATGGCACAATGCAGGTCCTTCGGCCCACTATGCTGTGCTGAACATGTACTTATTTTAGAAATTACCTAGGATTGCCCATAGCCCTCTATTTTTCTAAGCTGCATGTACCTATCCAAGAGTGTCTTAAAAGACCCTGTCGTATCCACCTCCACCACCGTCGCTGGCAGCTCATTCCATGCACTTGCCACTCTCTGCGTAAAAGAATATAAGACCATAAGACATAGGAGCACAATGAGGCCATTCATCCCATCGAGTCTGCTCTGCCATTTCATCATGTCTGATCACTCTCTCCATTCCATTGTCCCCTCTCTCCATTCTACTGTTCTCTCTCTCTGTCCATTCCACTTCCATCTCTCCATTCTACTGACCTGCTGCTGCTGAACTCTTGCTAAACATATTTAAACATCTTCCTATTGCTATCAATTCCTTTCTCTTCAGCTGATGTTTGCTCACCTAGCCAACTTCAGTTAGATCATGCCTAATTCCCCCAAAACTGCCCAGTTCAGGGCCCTGTGGCCTTATGAGAAAAGGGCAGGTAGAGATATGATCAGTTGAAGTGGGGAACCACATTTATTGATCCTTCCTGAGTAGCGTTGTGAAGGTGGCAGCCATGTCTGTGGTCAGAGCGGGGGGTGCGGGGAGGTGGGCAGGTAGCAGAGACAAATGGCCTGTTGCTGCTCTCTCATTCTGGTCTTTGACACACCCATCTTGTGTTGCCAGGCTTTTATGGCAGCTCTGCAGACGCAGTGGAGTTGGATACTGCAGCTATGCTGCTGCATTGAGGCTCACCTCAAGGAGAACACAGCCTACTTCCAGGTATGTGCACTGCTCTCCATAGAGAGGAGGGGTGGGTAAGAGCCATAGTGGATGAGTGGAGGTGAGTCAGAAGAAGAACTCAGAGGGAAGTTGTCACACTGTGGCTGAGTGGTGATGGGTTGGGGGGAATGGGTCTGGCACACTGGATGAGTGGTGATGGATTGAGGGGGAGCGGGTCTGGCACACTGGTGATGAATTGTGGGGGGAGAGGGTCTGGTACACTGGATGAGTGGTGATGGGTTGTGGGGGGAGAGGGTCTGGTACTGGATGAGTGGTGGGTTGTGGGGGGAGAGGGTCTGGCACACTGAATGAGTGGTGATGGGTGGGGGAGAGGGTCTGGCACTGTGAATGAGTGGTGATGGGTGGGGGAGAGGGTCTGGCACACTGGATGAATGGTGATGGGCTGGGGGGAGAGGGTCTGGCACACTGTGGATGAATGGTGATGGGCTGGGGGGAGAGGGTCTGGCAAACTGGATGATTGGTGATCGGCTGGGGGAGAGGGTCTGGCACACTGTGGATGAATGGTGATGTGTTGGTGGAGAGAGACTGGGGGGATGGGAGTGGTTGGCATGCTGTGGATGAGTGGACATGGGTCAGGAGGAGGTGTCGGGCAGGGGCCAGAGAGAGAGACTGAGGTGAGGTGCTGTGGGAGAGGCCGGCATGCTGTAGATGAGTGGAGATGTATGTGGTGTTTGAGATGGCAGTGGCCAGGCACTCCAGAGTTTGTTGGGATGCCAGGGCAAGTGTTATGTTAACCATATAACAACAATCACAGCACGGAAACAGGCCATCTTGGCCCTCCTAGTCCGTGCCGAATGTTACTTCTGTTTAAATGTACCATGTGTTATAAACAAACACGTCTTAACCTAGCCATGTGCTGGAACATTCTGGCAGTCCTGCGCATGCTCAGTGCTCTGTTCAATCATGTGCTGGCACATCATTGCACGTGATATCACCACATCATCCTTAAAAAGAAAAAAAAACAATTAACAGTGTTAATCAAAACACTTCTATATCAGATAACTGAAACTCTGAAGTTGACTCTGTCTTAAGGTCTTTGTGATTTCTTCTTAACACTGCTCCCTCCTCTGTTTGGAACATGTATGATCTGGTCTGTGTCCATGTGTTCATTTTATCTTGTATCCTCACTTTGTCTCGTCCTTCAGACAAACATCTCCTTAGATCAGTCAATTCACTTTCCATTTCCATTTGTAATGAAATACAAACCTTCTTTTCTTCATTTAAGTCACATGTGCTTTCACTTTTTCCTTATACTGTGCCCACTGTGAACGTTCTTGCTCTAGACGGTGATGAAACTGAATCTCATTCTCTCAGTGTCTCTTTCATTATTGCTTGCATTGAAGCAAACTCCTCTTGCCATTGCTTTTTCAAATCATCAATTGCCTTCTGTTTGGTCGTCTCAGACACTGCAGCTACTGCTTTTATATTTTCCGTGTCAGTATTTGCCTCCATGAGCTGGACCTGCAGTTGAATTACATCACCTTCTGCTGACTGTAATGCAACATTCTGTCACTTCAGCTCTGTGTCACTATCCAAGACTAAAACTCTTTTAACCAAATTTAAGTCTTTCACAAGCAGATAAACCTAGAATTGACTGTACACTTTTTTGGCATGAACGCAAGTGAAAGTGTATGCATAATATTTTTGTGTGATACATTTGCCATGCATGTTCCTTTAATTGGAATGTCTAACTTAGATCTTGGCTTTAAAGCGTTAAACTCAGATTCTCCAAGAACATTTACTTGCGCTCCAGTATCAAGTTTAAACAGAATATTGTTTTGATTCACTTGCAATGGAATAGTCCAATCATTCTTATTTTGTTTATTTTCACGAAGTGCATCTATATAAAACTCCTCATGTTCATCTTCAATCACAGCATTTACTTGTTTCATTTTATTTTCCTTCTTTCTACTTTTACAACAGCATGAAAAATGGTTAATCTTACCGCAGCCATTGCAAATTTTGCCTTATGTGGGACACTGATTTGGACAACGTTCCAGTGCACAGTGATCACATGACATTTTTCTTTCAAATGCTGCCTTGCTCTCTGTCAGTTTTGTCGATGTATTATTGTATTTCTTGATATATTTGCGCTTTTTTACAGCACTTATATTGCAGTTTTCGACAAAAAGCTCTTCAGCCTGTAACATCACAGTCTCAGAAGCTTTGCAAAGTGCCAAAGCTTTTTCAAAATTTAAATCTTGCTCTCTCAACAGCCTTTCTCTCAGAGCATTATCTTGAATGCCACAAACTATTCTATCTTTAATGAGAGAGTCCGTGAGCAATCCAAATTCACATTCTACTACACTTTAACTCAGTATCATACTGATCAATTGTTTCAGCAACTCTGTGCACACGTGAAGAATTTATATAGCTTATATGTTAAATTACGCTTAGAACATAGAACATAGAGTAGTACAGCACAATACGGGCCCTTCGGCCCACAATGTTGTGCCGACCCTCAAACCTTGCCTCCCATATAACCCCCCCACCTTAAATTCCACCATATACCTGTCTAGTCACTTCACTAGTGTATCTGCCTCCACCACTGACTTAAGCAGTGCATTCCATGCATCAACCACACTCTGAGTGAAAAACCTTCTAATATCCCCCTTGAACTTCCCTCCCCTTACCTTAAAGCCATGTCCTCTTGTACTGAGCAGTGGTGCCCTGGGGAAGAGACGCTGGCTGTCCACTCTGTCTGTTCCTCTTAATATCTTGTACACCTCTATCATGTCTCCTTTCATCCTCCTCCTCTCCAAATAGTAAAGCCCTAGCTCCCTTAATCCCTAATCATAATCCATATTTTCTAAGCCAGGCAGCATCCTGGTAAATCTCCTCTGTATACAAAGTACTTAGGTATACAAAATGTTTCAAATCTGTCCATTATCAACTTTAAATTGAAATTATCTCCATCTTCAAAGACAAAATTATTATATACCTCTACTGCATCATTCCCAATTACATGGAGCAAAAGTGCAGCTTTGTATTTTTGAGATTTTTCTTCAGAATCGATCGCTGATAAGTACAGTTCAAACTGTTGCTTGAATATCCTGCAGTTCTCAGCTACATTGCCAGTCAGTTGAATTTTTGGTGAGGGTTGAAAACCTTCCATTTTACCGTTTACAGTTCAAACTTTTTTCTTTTCTTTGTAATTTATTTTTTATTGAAGTTCATCATCAAACATTTCCATAAGATGTACTTCAGATATTGTACATGTATATCATATAGTCATATATGCCACAAATCACAATATTTATCTGAGGTATACACTTCTAGAAAAGAGAGGAAAGAAAGAACAAGCGAAAGGAGAAGACTATGTACATCAAACTTTTATCTTCTCTTTTTTTTGCATTATCTTCATTTCTTGATTCTCGATTTTCCCGTATTATTCTTCCAGAACTACTTCTGACACCATGTTATGTTATTTCAGTTTAAACGTACTGTGGGTTAACAGTGAAGAATCATATTCTGGAAAAATTAGAGAACATTTATTTACAGTAATAAACAAACACATCTTAACCCAGCCTCATGCTGGAACATTCTGCAATCCTGCGCATGCTCAGTGCTCTGGCCAATCAAGTACTGGCTCATCATTGCACGTGATATCACCACAGCAGGCAGCATCTGTGGAGACAAGAACAGTTAACAATTCAGGATCCAGACTTTCACGGGGACCAGAATGATGGAAAATGAGTTATCTGAGGGTGTTTCCTGTTCCCAATTCTTCTCCAGAAGCTGGCTGACCTGCTGGGTGTTTCTTGTATTTTCTGTTTCCAGTTCAGCT
This sequence comes from Hypanus sabinus, assembly GCF_030144855.1. Taxonomy (NCBI): domain Eukaryota; kingdom Metazoa; phylum Chordata; class Chondrichthyes; order Myliobatiformes; family Dasyatidae; genus Hypanus; species Hypanus sabinus. The sequence goes on along the minus strand of NC_082711.1, from coordinate 319,791 downwards.
ATCAGTGAAATAAAACTCTCCAGGTACTCCATCAAAAAAATTCTCACAAAAAAAAAATCGAAAACTAAACATGGAGACAACAGTTCAGAGACTGAGATACATTGTCCTTGTCCAGGAGGTACAGGGGAACTTCAGGAACAAATTCTAGTACTTGGAACACTGATTATTTAATACAAAGGTGTGAGAGGGTGTGAAAGATTCTTGAGGTGTTGAGCAAGGGAGAAACCGGAGAGCAGGATGAATTATGTGAATGAGGCTGCAATTTTCTGTGAGACGAGGTTGAGAATGGGGCCTTGGGAGGATGGGTAGATTAGGAAGGATGACAGAGGAGTGGAGCTCATGGTTCACAGATGTGGGGGAGTCATGTTGTATGATTACACACTGACCTCTCTTGAACTCTCTGCAGTATTTTGCAGATGTGAAGGATGCAGAGAATTTTCTCAGGAAGCTTCAGGAGACAATGAGGAAGAAATACACGTGTGATCGATCCCAAACAGTGACCCGACTCGAGGACCTGCTGCAGGATTCCATTGTAGGTCACCCTGAACCTCCTGACAGCCCATATATGTCAGAACCCCCGTCACACTCAGCCTCCCAGTCATTGCCAACCACCGTCACCCTCGCCCCACCATCACCCATGCCCCCTTTTCACCCTCGCACTCCATCGCCCTTGCCCCTGCGTCGCACTCGCTCCCCCATTGAACTCGCCCCCCATTGCCGTTACACTCATTCCTCTTCACCCCCGTTAATTTCACTCCCCTTCATACCCACCTGTCACATACACATCACACTTAGTGCCTGTCACATCTCCTGTCACGCTCTCTCCCCGTCACACTCACACCTGTCACCTGTCTTTGTCACACGCTTCCCATCACACCGCACTGTCACATTCACTCCCCGTCACACCTGTCACATTCACTCATTGTGACGCTCATGCTCCGTCATCTCCTGTCACATTCACTCGTCACCCTCTTGTCATACTCACTCCCTGTCACCCAGATCACACACACCCTGTCACACACATTCCCCATCTTAGCTCTGTCACACTCACTCCTTGTCACATTCACTACCTATCACCCTGACACTTGCCTCACTCCTTGTAACATGCCTGCTGCTTATATTGGCTTCAGGGCGAGAAGGAACAACTCTCAGATTACAGAGCACACCTGAACGGCCTGAGCAAACGGGCAAAGACCATCATCCAGCTAAAGCCTCGTAACCCAGGGCATCCTCTGAAGGCGAAGCTGATGGTCCAGGCAGTTTGTGACTACAAGCAAATGGAGGTGAGGGGAGAGAGGGGAAATGTAGGGAAAGGAGGGAGGGAGGATGAAACAGGTGAGGGGGAGGTAGAGAGGAGGGAAGGGATGAGGAGAGGAGGGAGGGAGGGGGTGGGAATGGGAGGTAGAAAGTGGAAAGGGTGTGGGGGAGGAAGAGATGTGAATGTAGCAGGGGAAGGGAGAAGGAGAGAATGGGAATGGAAGGGAGGTGAAGGGGAGTTTGGGAGTTGGGTAGAGATGTGAAAGAGGATTGAGGGAGAGGGGAGGGGAGAATGGGGAGAGATGAGGAGGGTGAGAGGAGAGTGGGAGTTGGGAAAGAGTGAGGGAGAGGAGAGGGCTGAAGTAGGGGCAGAGAGGGGGGAAACGGGAGCATGGCAGGGTGAAGGAAGGGTGGGAGTTGGGAAAAGGGGAGGAAGAAGGGGGAGTAACCCTAACCCTAAAGGGCAAGAATGGGGGAGAGAAGGGGGGAAGCAGGAGACAGTGTATTGGGTGAGAGAGGAGCAGTGTTCTAGGACCCTGTGAGTGTTGAACTGTGTTTTGGACACCCAGATTACAGTGAATAAAGGAGATGAGTATGTCCTCGTTGACAACAGCCAAGCATCGAAGTGGAAGGTGGTGAGTGGGTCAGGGAGCGAAGCTCTTGTTCCGTCCGTCTGCTTTATGGTGCCCCCCACAAACAAAGAGGCTCTGGATGCAGTGAGCAGGTAAATATGCCCCTCCCTCACACGCTTCCTCAGACACTCCCACTCTTCTACCCTCTATCTGGTGTTTGGGCAGTACATGAACAGGCAGGGAATGGAGGGAGTGAGAGAGAATAGGACTAATCAAGTGTGACAGTGAAAAGTGTATGGAACTGGAGGAAATAGAGGAGGTACTTAATGAATACTTTGCTTCAGTATTCACTACAGAATAGGATCTTAGTGATTATAGAATGACTTGCAGTGGACTGAAAAGCTTGAGAATATAGATATTAAGGAAGAGGATGTGCTGGAGCTTTTGGAAAGCATCAAGTTGGATAAGTCACCGGGACCGGATGGGATGTACCCCAGGCTACTGTGGGGAACAAGGGAGGAGATTGCTGAGCCTCTTGCAATGATCTTTGCATCATCAATGAGGACGAGAGAGGTTCCAGAGGATTGGAGGGTTGTGGATGTTGTTCCATTATTCTAGAAAGGGAGCAGGGATAGCCCAGGAAATTATAGACCAGTGAATCTTACCTCAGTGGTTGGTAAGTTGATGAAGAAGATCCTGAGAGGCAGGATTTATGAACATTTGGACAGGCATAATATGATTAGGAATAGTCAGCATGGCTTTGTCAAGGGCAGGTCATGCCTTATGAGCCTGATTGAATTTTTTGAGGACATGACTAAACAGATTGATGAAGGTAAAGCCGTAGATTTAGTGTATATGGATTTCAGCAAGGCATTTGATAAGTTGCAGCTATATAGGACCCGGGTCACACCCCACTTGGAGTACTCTGCTCAATTCTGATCACCTCACTGCAGGTAGGACGTGGAAACCATAGAAAGGGAGCAGAGAAGATTTACAAGGATGTTGCCTGGATTGGGGAGCATGCCTTACGAGGATAGGTTGAGTGAACTCGGCCTTTTCTCCTTGGAGCGACGGAGGTTGAGAGTTGACCTGATAGAGGTGTACAAGATAATGAGAGGCATTGATTGTGTGGATAGTCAGAGGCTTTTTCCCAGGGCTGAAATGGCTAGCTCGAGAGGGCATAGTTTTAAGGTGCTTGGAAACAGGTATAGAGATGTCAGGGGTAAGTTTTTTATGCAGAGAGTGGTGAGTGCGTGGAATGGGCTGCCGGCAGCAGTGGTGGAGGCAGAAATGATAGGGCCTTTAAAGAGACTCCTGGATAGCTACACAGAGCTTAGAAAAATAGTGGGCTATAGGTAAAGCCTAGGTAGTTCTAAGGTAGGGAGGGACATGTTCAGAACAGCTTCGTGAGCCAAAGGGCCTGTATTGTGCTGTAGGTTTTCTATATTTTTATGACTTTGCAGACAAATGAGCCGTTTAATTTGATAGTGTGGACAGGGCAGACATTTAAGGCCAAGGGCCTGCCCCTGTGCTGTACTATCCTGTGTTCAGTGTGATGCTCCAGAGGGGTCAATGTGGAGCATTAGATCTGTGTTCACCAGTGCCTCAATTTCTTCATAAGTCTAAAAAAGTTTGGCATGTCCTCATCACCCCTTGCCAATTTTTATCGATGCACCATGGAAAGTATCCTGTCTGGGTACAACAGGGGTTGATATGGTAACTGCTTGGCCTGTGAACAATAGAGACTATAGGGGAGTTGTGCACACAGCTCAGCACTTCATGGAAACCAGCCTCCCCTCCATGGATTCTTGTCTACACTTCTCACTGCCTCAGTAAGGCAGCCAGCATAATCATTGACCCCACACACCCCCGAGATTATCTTCTCCCCCCTCCCCAGACATTCTCTCTCCTCACTCTTCTCCAGACATTCTCTGTCCTCACCCTCCCTAGACAATCTTTCTTCTTCCCCTTCCCAATGATTCTCTCTTCTCCCCCCAGACATTCTCTACTCCCTCCTCCCCACACATTCTCTGTCTCCTCCCCCTTCCCAGACATTCTCCCTTCTCCTCCCTCACCAGCCCCCATCAGACAGCAGATACAAAAACTTGCAAACACCAGTCTCAAGGACTGTTTCTACCCCACTGTTATACAACTATTAAATAGTTCTATAGTACAGAAAGATGAGTGTGTTGCAAGGAGGTGGCTGGTGCAATTCAAGGAGTGGACCCAAGTGCAAGACACAGGCACAGAGACTTGAGATGGAGGCGGACTTGGACATTACTTGGACCAGGCTGGAAATCGGAGCCCTTACTGGACTCGAACTCGGAGCCTGGAACTGGAACATGGAGATGACAACACCAAACAAAGACAGACGATTCATATCTTGGCTCAGAGGAGTGGCAAGCGGCCAGCAATCCTCAGCTAGATACGAAGAAACAAAATTCCCAACTCGGAGTAGCGGCAAACAGCCGGACCTACTCAGCTGGGAACGAGTCGACTAAACCAACCAATGACTGACAATACTGACAATCATGACACGGAGAAGCTCATGATGGTCTCTTATTCTCAGTGGCTCAGAAGACGGTCCCTTACTCTCAGTGGCTTGGAAGAGGGTCCCTTACTCGTGGTGGCTTAGAAGACAAACCCTTATTCTCAGTGGCTCGGAAGATGGCCCCTTATTCTCGGCGACTCAGAACTTGACTCGGGCTAGGAACTTGCAAAGCCTTTCTGCTGAGGTGGCAAACCAACAGCGAGTAGATGTAAGCTGGAGTTTCTATACTGCCAGTTCGAATGAGGATCAGATGCCCTAATCAAGGAGCCCAGTGGAACACAAGGAAAAGGAAATGAACTGAAATGAGTAGTTAACGGACCGGACCATAACAGAGTGTTGACCTCACACTCTATGCTGCTATGACCTTGCACCTTATTGTCTGGCTGCTCTGCACTTTGTAATTATAATGCCATATTCTGCATTCTGTTCTTGATTTTCCTTGTACACTGAAATGAATTGATCTGTATGGACAGCATGCAAAACAGGACTTTTAATGGCTCTGGGTCTGGAGTTTAGAAGAATTAGGGGTATTTCATTGCAACTTACTAAAGATTGAAAGATCTGGTTAGAGTGGGTATGGAGAGGATTTTTCTTATAGTGGGGGAGTCCAGAACGAGGACACAGCCACAGAATAGAGGTACGTGCATTTAGAACAAAAATGGGTTAGCCAGAGGGTGGTGATTCATGGAACTTAGTGCCATATACCTCTGTGGAGGCCAAGTCATTGGGTATGTTTAAAGAAGTGGTTGATAGATTCTTGATTAATCAAGGTATCAAAGGTTATGAGAAGAAGGGTGGAGAATGGGGTTGAGAGGGATAATAAATAAGATCATAAGACTTAGGAGAAGAATTAGGCCATTCAGCCCATCTAGTCTGCTCTGCCATTTCATCATGGCTGATCCCAGATCCTACTCAGCCCCATACACCTGGCTTCTTGTATGTGATAAGCTGTGATGGAATGGTGGAGCAGACTCAGTGGGCTGAATGGCCTACTTCAGCTTTTAATGTCTTATGGTCTTAAAACACTGGACATCAGTACATGACAATAATAAACCAATTTACAGACAATAGGTGCAGAAGTAGACCATTCGGCCCTTCGAGCCTGCACCGCCATTCTGAGATCACGGCTGATCATCTACTGTCAATACCCAGTTCCTGCCTTGTCCCTATATCCCTTGGTGCCCCTATCCATAAGATACCTATCTAGCTACTTCTTGAAAGCATCCAGAGAATTGGCCTCCACTGCCTTCAGAGACAGTGCATTCCAGACCCCCACAACTCTCTGGGAGAAGAAGTTTTTCCTTAACTCTGTCCTAAATGACCTACCCCTTATTCTCAAACCATGCCCTCTGGTACTGGACTCTCCCAGCATCTGGAACATATTTCCTGCCTCTATCTTGTCCAATCCCTTAATAGTCTTATATGTTGCAAAATATTTAGCTGTCCATACAGATCAATTCATTTCAGTGTACAAGGAAAATCAAGAACAGAATGCAGCATATGGCATTATAATTACAAAGTGCAGAGCAGCCAGACAATAAGGTGCAAGGTCATAGCAGCATAGAGTGCGATCATTGCAATCTTATATGTTGCAATGTCAGATCCCCTCTCAATCTCCTTAATTCCAGCATGTACAAGCCCAGTCTCTCTAACCTCTCTGTGTAAGACTGTCCGGACATCCCAGGAATGAACCTCGTGAATCTACGCTGCTCTTCCTCTATAGCCTCTAAATTTAATTGAGAGTGGGCTTGACTTCACTCATTCTGCATCCCATTCAATTCCTCCCTTCTCCTGTACTGCACTGATCATCTGCAAAATCTCTCCTGTTACTGACTCATCTACTGTGATGGCCTGCCCAGACCACTGACCTGGGCTCTCAGTAACACTCCTTTGTTTGGTTAGAGTGCTTGTCATGTCCATACTGGTAACAGAGGAACCAGAGGCGATGTCAACCTTGCTGACGGTATCTCTGCTTTCTGTAGGCTGGAGAGCACACACCAGACCCTGGTGAGCGAGTGGCACAGGCTGCACACTGACATGCAGAGCCTCCTGCCCTGGCTGTACCTAAACCGCGACATGCAACTGGTGCGATCTTGGACTCTGCTGGTGGTGAGTATATCCCTCATCTGCCCCCTCATGTTGTCCCTCCCTCCCCAACCATTCTTCCCCAGCTGTCCCTCCCCACTGTCTGTCCCTCCTCCTCATGCGTGCTTTACGCACTTCACTCACCCTCATCCTAATTTTCACCATTGACGATCCTGCTACCACCCTTCTTGTCATTCTCCTTTATCCACTCCTCCTCCTATCATGTCTCACACTTTTCCAGTCCTCGTCACCTATCTACTTCATCCACTTCTCCCACTCACCCTCTGCCTCCAGTGTCTTCATCCTTGTCTACTCTTCCTTCCTCACCCCTGCCCTCCCCACCTCGTCAAACCCTCCTGCCTCCCCTCTACCATCAACCTCATGCTTATCCATCCTCACTTACCAACTTGCTGCCTCATACTTCCCACCACCCCAACTCCTTGATACGTTACTGCCTTCCACTCAAAATGTCTCCCTGTCCTCCACTCTCCCTCCTCTCCTTCCATGTAACCATATAATAACCATATAACAATCACAGCACGGAAACAGGCCATCTCGGCCCTCCTAGTCCGTGCCGAACTCTTAATCTCACCTAGTCCCACCTACCCGCACTCAGCCCATAACCCTCCACTCCTTTCCTGTCCATATACCTATCCAATTGTGCCTTAAATGACACAACTGAACTGGCCTCTACTACTTCTACATGAAGCTCATTCCACACAGCTATCACTCTCTGAGTAAAGAGATACCCCCTCATGTTTCCCTTAAACTTCTGCCCCCTAACTCTCAAATCATGTCCTCTCGTTTGAATCTCCCCTACTGTCAATGGAAACAGCCTATTCACATCAACTCTATCTATCCCTCTCAAAATTTTAAATACCTCGATCAAATCCCCCCTCAACCTTCTATGCTCCAATGAATAGAGACCTAACTTGTTCAACCTTTCTCTGTAACTTAAGTGCTGAAACCCAGGTAACATCCTAGTAAATCGTCTCTGCACTCTCTCTAATTTATTGATATCTTTCCTATAATTCGGTGACCAGAACTGCACACAATATTCTAAATTTGGCCTTACCAATGCCTTGTACAATTTTAACGTTACATTCCAACTTCTGTACTCAATGCTTTGATTTATAAAGGCCAGCGTTCCAAAAGCCTTCTTCACCACCCTATCTACATGAGACTCCACCTTCAGGGAACTATGCACTGTTATTCCTAGATCTCTCTGTTCCTCTGCATTCCTCAATGCCCTACCATTTACCCTGTATGTTCTATTTGGATTATTCCTGCCAAAATGTAGAACCTCACACTTCTCAGCATTAAACTCCATCTGCCAACGTTCAGCCCATTCTTCTAACCGGCATAAATCTCCCTGCAAGCTTTGAAAACCCACCTCATTATCCACAACACCTCCTACCTTAGTATCATCAGCATACTTACTAATCCAATTTACCACCCCATCATCCAGATCTTTTATGTATATTACAAACAACATTGCCCCTTTTGCTTGCCTTTGATGGATGTAAACCACCCTTTGCAGTTCCGAAGTCTGGACCTTGAGGAGTGCAAACGCCTGTTCTCCAACATCGACATGCGCTATCAGGACTTCCTGCAGCTGAGTCAGGATTCTCACATGTTTGGACCAGACGACAGGCTCCAGACTGAGAGGGAATACAAACTGACGATACAACATTATGAGAAGCTGCTATGGAGCTTCGAGAGAGGTAGGGAGTTACATAACTGCCTGGAATTGATGTAGGCTAGTGAGGAGTCATGTAGACTGTTGGGGAATAGGATTTACTGTAGGGCAGTGAAATAGACTGACGGGCATTCACATACACCAGCCGGGAGTGATGTAGACACCACAGGAGTGTCATTAACTGGTCAGGAATGATTCAGAATCAGGTTTATTATCACTGACATGTGTTGTGAAATTTAACTTAGCAGCGGCAGTTCAATGTGTAACACTTACCCAACAGGCTTGTATATGTCTAGGGGAAAAGGAGATCCAGCCACTCACTACCCCACCTCCCGTACACGCAGGTGCTGTGAGAATCAAGTTTATGCCGTGCGTACACACACAATATCAAACTCACACCAGATACCGTTATGGAATACACTTTAAAGATTTTACTAAAACTAAAAGAGTACTATGCAATACAGTATATATGAAGGAAAAGAAAATAAAGTAAAAGGTGCCAACATCAAAGTTCAGTCAGTTTAGTGCACATCATTGGAACTCAACCTTCGAACCATTCGACCCCTCGTCACTTAGACCTCCACGTCCTCACACATGGGACCACCCCGGTGGTCGACTGAGCAGTGCAGCGCACGTCCACCTTCCTCGGCATCTCCTTCCCACCTCCCCTGAAAAGACTGCGAAGCCCCCAAGCTCCCAGCCTCACAAGACAAAATAACATTCCCCATTGGTTAACAAATGAATACAATCCCCATATCAGCAAGTCCAAAGCTGAACAACTGCGAGAGAATACACTTATCAGACATAAAAGCATTCCTACTCTAGCAAACCAAAGAAGCCATTTTGATTACATACACAGTACATTGTACATTCTCCCCCCCACCAGCAAATGTCATGTCCCCATGACATTACCAGAGTTCCCCAAGGCTTCTTGCAACACACAAAACCCAGAAATCACACTCGGTTCTCCTGGCACCACATATGTCAACCTCTCTGGGGGGCGCCTACTCCTCTGAGATCTGCGTACCCCTTCTGCCAACCCTTCCGCCTCACTGGGCTCCCTCTTCACCTGTGAACCCTCTGCCTCGGACACCCCAGGTCTACCTGTCAGATCCTCACTCCCTCCCTCATGGGGTTCCCCCCTCACCTGAGAACCCTCTGGCTCATGTTCTGGTTCCACCCTCTCTCCCCCCAATGCTGGTTGCCTCTCCATTTGACCATCAACACCTTACCTCCTCTTGCCCAACTCAGTAGGGGAAGGGCCAGGAGCCTGTTCTTCTGATACTGAAACGCCAGCGAATGGGAGCAGGGGCCACTGAGTCGTCATCTTCTGAATCTGTATCCATTCCAGGGTTAAGGACCTGTCTCGGCTTTTCAGCAGCAGGCTCATCCCTCGCTGCGTGCCCTTGCAGAGTCCTTGTACTAGGCACAACCTCCCACTCTGACTCCTTGTCCAACCGCACCACTTGACCCAGGGGCAGCAGGTGATTCCGATGGAGTACCTTGATAGGCCCTTTCCCATCCTCAGGTTTCACCGGGTAAACTGGTAGATTCGGCATCTGGCTCTCTATTACATAGGTGCTGGCCGCCCATCGATCTGCCAACTTGAGCTTACCAGGGAGTCCCAAATTAGGTAAAAAGACCCGGTCGCCCAGCAATAATTGGGCAAACTTCACCTTTTGATCATAACTCATCTTATTCCTCTGATTTTGTTTGGTAGCCGCTGCCTCGGCCAACTCGTACGTCCTCTGTAACTCCCTCTTCATATTGGACACATACTTCAGATAGGGCTTCCCGGGTAATTCACCCACTTCAGCCCCAAAACACAAGTCAATGGGCAACCTGGCTTCCCGCCCGAACATCAGATAATAAGGCAAGTACCCTGTAGCATCATTGCGAGTACAGTTGTAACAGTGGACCAATTGTCCAATATGACGACTCAACTTACTTTTCTGCCCAATCTCCAGCGTCCCAAGCATATGCAACCGGGTCCTGTTGAACCTCTCTGGCTGAGGATCAACCTGTGGGTGATAAGGGGTAGTCCTGGATTTCTCAACCCCAAGCATAGTCAGTAATTCATGGATAAGGCGGCTCTCAAAGTCCCGCCCCTGATCTCTATGGATTCGCCTGGGAATGCCATAATGAACAAAATACTTCTCCCATAACACCTTCGCCACTGTCGTCGCCTTCTGATCCTTAGTGGGAAATGCCTGAGCATAGCGAGTGTAATGATCAGTGATGACTAAGACATTCGCAGTGTTGCTGGTGTCAGGCTCAATCGACAGAAAATCCATACATACCAGGTCCAGAGGTCCCGCACTGCAAGTGCGACAGTGGAGCCACCAACGCCGGCAGGTTCTCCCTCTGGATGCAACGACTGCATCCCCTACAGTATTCTTCCACCTCCCCCCTCATCCGGGGCCAGTAGAACCGGTCTTTGAGTAATCCATAGGTCTTTTCCACCCCCAAGAGTCCAGAATCATCATGCAAGGCCTGGAGTACAGTCTGCGGATACTTCTCCGGCATGACCAGTTGCCAACGGCGGGGTTGGTCCTGAGATGCCGTGACCCGGTACAAGATTCGGTTCTTTAACTTTAACCGAGGCCACTCCTTCAACAACAGAGGCACAAATGGGTGTTTCTCCTTCTCGGCCCACACCCCATCCCCCTTCTCGACCGCTCTCCACACAGTGCCAAGACCCGGGTCATTTTGCTGAGCAGCTGCCACTTCCCCCGGACTCAGTTCCGGCAACTGTTTAGTCCGCAGTGTGGTCAGGTCACAGTAAGCTAGGGATATGGCGTCGTCAAAAACCCCCAAATGGTCCACAACTCGCTCCAGCCTCCCTCTTCCCTCGGCCTTCACAGTGATAGCAAACTGACACATCGCCTTCACTCCAGGGACAGGGACACTCTCCCACTCCTCGTCCTTCTCCTGTTCCCCCGGCTCCTGACATGACAAAGCTTCCGCATCGACATTCCTGCTTCCTGGGCGGTACTTCAGGCTGAAATCATATACCGACAAGGTCGCCAGCCACTGATGTCCTGTGGCATCCAGCTTAGCCAAAGTCAAAATATAAGTTAGAGGATTGTTATCTGTTCTCACCCTAAACTTGGCTCCGTACAGGTAATCGCTCAACTTGTCCACCACCGCCCACTTCAGCGCCAGGAATTCCAACTTGTGAGTGGGATAGTTTCTCTCAGATGGCGACGAGCTTCGGCTGACAAATGCTACCGGTCTCAATGCTTTGCCATGCTCCTGGTACAGAACAGCCCCTAGACCCTCTCGGCTGGCATCTGTGTGCAGCACATATGGCTTCTGGGGATCGGCAAAAGCCAGCACCGGGGCCTGGGTCGGCACCCTTTTCAAAGGTCGGAACGCTTCTTCACATCGATCATCCCATCTCGAACCAAAAGGTTTCGCCGGGTTCCAGTATCCTCCAGCGTCTTGCCTCCGGTCCCCCTTCCTTTTCTTTCCCACCAGGGGATAGCCACACAACAGCTGAGTCAACGGGTGACACATTCTGGCATATCCTTTCACGAATCGGCGGTAATACCCACAGAACCCCAAAAATGAGTGCAGAGCGTTCACTTTCTGTGGTTTCAGCCAGGTGGTCACGGCCTCTATCTTGGCTGGATCAGTAGCCACTTCCTCTTGCGAAATGATATGGCCAACGTAGCTGACTGACGACTTGCAGAACTGGCATTTGTCCAGGGAAAGCTTCAGCCTTTCCCCCTTAAGCCGGCTTAATACCTTTAACAGCCGCTCTTCATGTTCCTCCAAAGTCAATCCAAACACTATCAAATCGTCCAGGTACACCAGCACCTCCAACAGATTCATATCCCCCACAGTCCTTTCCATGAGCCTCTGGAAGGTGGCTGGGGCCCCTAATTCGTTCGAACTGGAAGAACCCCAGCTGGCAGATAAAGGCTGTCTTCTCTTTATCACCCTCACTCATCGAGATCTGATAATACCCACTCCTTAAGTCCAGCACACTGAACCGTTTTGCTCCACTCAGGCAGGCCAATGCATCCTCGACCCTCGGGACTGTATATTGATCAGGGACCGTTCGCCGATTCAAAGTCCTGTAGTCAACACACATCCCATTCTTCTTCCGTGCCACCACTATTGGGGACGCATAAGGACTTCGAGACTCAGCTATGATTCTGGCTTCCTTCAACTTGCACAAGTGCTGCTGCACATCCTCAACATCTGCCAGGGCCAGCCGCCGCGATCTCTCTCGGGACGGGGTGTCCTCCATCACCCGGATGATGTGGCGAGTGCTTTTGGAGCAGCCCACATCAAACTCGCCCCGAGAAAAAACAGCTTCCATCTTCAGCATCTTCTCCTCTAGCCTGCTTTTCCACTCCGGCAACACTGGAGAATCCCCGAAGTTAAAGGCTTCAGCGGTCAGCTCCCCTCGATGCTCCAATCCCCTCCCGTTAGGGGTCCTCGCTGGTGTGCTAGACATTACCGTCACTGGGAACAGATGCGCCAGTGGCATTCCCCTCTTAAAGGTGATTTCTCTTGCCATGGTGTTCCTGACACTTACGGCTATACGCCTCACAAGGACCACCCCTGGTCTCTGCACTTCGGGCCTCACCAGCGCACCCGTTGGAAATCGTGTCTCCCCTTCAAGATCGTCCGGGGCGTCTACTAACATGGCTTCGCTTATCAGCACTCCGGGGAATCTGGGGGTCCCCATCACAAGCGCTCCCCCCCCCTCCCCCGGTCGAATCACCTTGGGCCTCGCCTGTGTACACCACACCGTCCCTCGTTTACACTCTGGGTCCAGCCCTTAGGGGGCAACCCCTTCTTCGAATATGGTTCAAAACACTGGATGCACTGAGAGAGTCTCCAGAAAGTGTTCCTCCCCTTTTTCCTTACAATCTCCCAGGAACCATCGCACAACGGGGGAGTTGGTCCCCACCAGGAGGGCAGCACCACTAGTTTCCACCGGATCCAGACACACCCAACACCAACGTCTCAATGGCTTTGGACACTCCCACATCGCCCTCTGAGAACTCCAATCTCACCGACAGGTACCCATCGTATGGGTAGTCACCCTAACTCGCACCCCAAATCTGCAGGGCGTCAAATGGGGTTACGGGCAAATGCTTTAGATATTTGTTGTAGAAAGACTGGTACAATAAGGTCACCTGCGACCCCATATCAAGAATGGCTTTTGAGTAAACTCCCTCTATCCGTAGACACACACTGGCACGGGGTCCTACCAGCCCATCTGGAATAGAGGCGTGGGCACCTGGTGGTCCCCTGGCTGATCTCTGGGAACATGTTCCTCCAGAGGCTCCAGTCCATTCCCTCATTGAGCCTCTCCTAAGTTTCCCGATACCTCTCACTTCTTAGTCACAGGGGGGCTTGCCCTCCACGGGGTTCCTTCTCTCTCACAATCCCACCGCAAATGTCCCTCCTCTCCACAGCTATAGCACACCCTCGGCCGCCCACAGTCCCGCCTGAAATGCCCCTCTTTCCCACAGTTAAAGCACACACTGCCTGCCGCCCCTCCTCTCCCAGGACGGCCCCAGCTCCCAACCCACTGCATGGGCCGCCCCCGGGAGTGAGTACCTTCCCTGTTCTTCCCTTCCAGAGGGGGTCCCTACTCCCCTGGAGGTTTTCAGTCCTCCACCCAGCCACCACTTCCTGTATTGCTGAGGATTGCTCCCGGTGGCCCGAGCCCCTTTTCCGCCCCAACGCTCTCTCTTCCTCCCGCACCTCTCTGATCAGTTGCCCGAAGGATGGAGGGGGGCCCTTCCTATAAGCCTGCCGGATAGTCCACGCCACCTTGTCCTCCTCCAGAGAGCCACTGAATATCTGACTCATCCTCACGCTAGCCACGTCAGGCACCTTCACTACCCCCCAGCGCCGCAACCCCGTAAGCATCCCCTCCATCCGAAATATGTACTCAGAGAGCTTTTCCCCTCTCCGTTGTTCCAGGCGTTGGAACTCTGTTAAAAGCAGCCAGGGTTCCCCAACAACCTAAACGCTCCCTCCAAAAATTCAATGCATTCCTCCACTTAAACCCCAGGCTTTTCAGCTTTCAACTCCCGGACGGTTTTGGCTGCCGCACCCCTCAAACTTCCCACCAATCGCCACCTCTTCTCCTCCTCCGAGCCTGGCCACTCCTCTAACATCAAGGACGTATGCTCGATCCAGGTCTCATAGTCCACCACCCCATCCGGGGTAGGCTTGGCTCCGGAGAACACCCCCAGCTTCAACCGTGGCCCCTCGGCCACTCCCACCGGGGAGTTAAGTGCGGCTGCCAGCTCCGAGGCTTCCACCCTACCTGGGGGGCGGAGCCTAGTCACACCTTCCCCCTCCGACCCCCCTTTACTAGTGACAGGCACCTCTCTAGGGGCCGCCTCTAGCTCTAGCTCCTCCGCCGGTGTCTCGTCATCCTCATCCTCGGAGAGGGTGTGGAGCCCCCACGGCCCCGCCTCCCCCGGTACACTGACCGTCACCGGCAGTCCCAACGTCCTGACGTCAGCACTCGTACGAACCAACATCCAACTGAACTCTACCTCTTTACCACACCGTCTAGCTACCAATTCCACCTGCCCAATACCTTTTACCTTCGACCCCTGGTCACTTTCCTCCGACCTCCATGTCCTCACACCTGGGACAAACCGGTGGTCGACCGAGCAGTGCAGCGCACGTCCACCTTCTTCGGCGTCTCTTTCCTGCCTCCCCTGAAAAGACCGCAAAACCCCCAAGCTCCCAGCCTCACAAGACAAAATAACATTCCCCATTGGTTAACAAATGAATACAATCCCCATATCAGCAAGTCCAAAGCTAAACAACTGCGAGAGAAAACACTTATCAGACATAAAAGCATTCCTACTCTAGCAAACCAAAGAAGCCATTTTGATTACATACACAGTACATTGTACAAATGCAATACATAATATAAAAGAATAAATAAATAACAGTATACATATATTGAATAAATTAAAAATCATGCAAAAACATAAGTAACGTATACTAAGAAAGTGAGGTCATGTTTAAGGGTTCAATGGCCATTTAGGAATTGGATGGCAGAAGGAAAGAAGCTGTTCCTGAATCGCTGAGTGTGTGCCTTCAGGCTTCTCTACCTCCTACTTCAGTGAGAAAAAAGCGTGCCCTGGGTGCTGGAGGACCTTAATAATGGATGCTGCCCTTCTGAGACACCACTCCTTGAAGCTGTCCTGGGTACTTTGTAGGCTAGTACCCAAGATGGAACTGACTAAATTTGAAACCCTCTGCAGTTTCTTTTGGTCCTGTGTAGTAGACCCCCCCCCATACCAGACAGTGATGCAGCCTGTCAGAATGCTCTCTATGGTACATCTATAGAAGTTTTTGAGTGTATTTGTTGACATATTCCTTCAAACTTCTAATGTGGTATAGTTGCTGTCTTGCCTCTTTTATAACTGCATTGATATGTAGGGATCAGGTTAGGTCCTCAGAGATCTTGACACCCTGGAACTTGAAACAGCTCGCTCTCTCCATTTCTGATCCCTCTATGAAGATCGGTGTGTGTTCCTTTGCCTTATCCTTCCTGAAGGCTGGGATCACCTGACTAACCTTTTAGAGATTCACAGTGAATGCATTCGTAGAGGCGCAGTCATACAGCGCACAGCAGGTCATTCGGCCCATCTCTATGCTGACCAAGATGCTCATCTAAGCTAGTTGCTTTTGCTGCCACTTGGCCCATTTCCCTCTAAAGCTTTCCTGTCCATGAACCTGCCCAAATGCCTTCCAAATGTTGTTAATGTACCTACCTCAGCCACTTTCTTTGGCAATTCATTCCATATACTGACCATCCTTACAGCGAAAATTTTGCCCCTCAGCTTCTGATTAAATCTCCTCCCTCAATTTAAACCTCTGCCCTATAGTTCTTTATTTCCTAACCCAAGGAAAAGACTGTGATCATCCATCTTATCTATAGTCCTCATAATTGTATAAATTTCAACCTCCTTCACACCAGGGGAAGCAGTCCCAGCTTCATCTCCTCGTAACTTATCCTCCAGTCCCAGTAATATGCTGGTGAGAAGAATGAGGGTGTATCTCATTGAAGTCTATTGAATATTGGGGTTTGGGAGGGTTAATAAATCAGACAGCAGCAGATTTGAATTGGGCTGAATGGCCTAATTCTGCCTCTATGTCTTATGATCTTAGATAGACAGATAGATACTTAGTGGTTGGGGGGATGATAGAGTCAATTGTTAAGGATGAGATGATGGAGTAC
The DNA here is from genome assembly GCF_030144855.1 of Hypanus sabinus. NCBI lineage: Eukaryota > Metazoa > Chordata > Chondrichthyes > Myliobatiformes > Dasyatidae > Hypanus > Hypanus sabinus. Next base: position 303,388 of record NC_082711.1, on the reverse strand, counting down.
TTGGTGACACAGGACAAGAGAGTACAAAGTCAGCATGATTTCCTTCAGGGAAAAACCTGCCTGACAAACCAGTTGGAATTCTTTGAGGAGATTACAAGTGGGATAGATAAAGGGGACATAGTGGATGTTGTATATTTGGACTTTCAGAAAGTCTTTGACAAGGTGCCATATATGAGGCTGTTTACCAAATTAAGAGCCCATGGTATTACATGAAACTTACTAATATGGTTAGAGCATTGCCTGATTGGTAGGAGGCAGCAAGTGGGAACAAAAGGATCCTTTTCTGGTTGGCTGCCAGTGACTAGTGGTTTTCCACAGGGGTCATTGTTGTGATGATTTCTTCTTATGCTGTATATAAATGATTTAGATGATGGAATAGATGGCTTTGTTGCCAAGTTTGCAGATGATACGAAAATTGGTGGAGGGGCAGGTAGTGTTGGGCTCCTTATTGTAGAAAGGATATACTGACATTGGGGAGGGTTCAGAGAAGATTCATGAGATTGATTCCAGGAATGAAAGGTTACCATATGAGGAATGTCTGGCAGCTGTATTCCCTGGAGTTCAGGAGAATGAGGGGAGATCTTATAGAAACATTCCAAATGTTAAAAGGCTTGAACAGATTAGATATGGCAAATTTATTTCCCATGATCGAAGGGTCTAGGACAAGAAGGCATGACTTCAGGATTGAAGGACATCCATTTAGAACTGAGATGCGGAGAAATTACTTTCGTTATTGGGTGGTAAATCTGTGGAATTTGTTGCCATGTGCAGCTGTAGAGTCCAAGTCATTGGGTGCATTTAAGGTAGAGATAGATAGGTTTTTGGTTAGCCAGGGCATCAAAGGTTATGGGGAGAAGGCAGGGGAGTGTGGATGACTAGAAGAATTGGATCAGCCCATGATTGGACGATGAAGCAGACTCAATGGGTCAAATGACCTACTTCTGCACCTATTTTCCCCCAAGCCAACGGGGGAGCCTACTGACCTCTGCTGTGTCTATTGACTTGTTTATTATTTATTTTAATGCCTGCACTGTTTTGTGTACTTTATGCAATCCTGTGTAGGTCTGTAGTCAAGTGTAGCTTTTGTGTTGGTTTACGTAGTTCAGTGTAGTTTTTATATTGTTCATGTAGCACCATGGTCCTCAAAACGTTGTCTCATTTTTACTGTGTACTGTACCAGCAGTTATGGTCGAAATGACAATAAAAAGTGACTTGACTGTATCTTATGGTCTTATGGCCTTATAACAGAAAGGATGCAGAAGGACATAGAAAGATAGGAGAACAGGCATGAAAATGACAAATGAAATACAATGTTGGAAAATGCACTTTGGTAGTAGAAAAATATAGAAAATAGAATAGTACAGCACATTACAGGCCCCTCGGCCCACAAGGTTGTGCTGACTCTCAAACCCTGCCTCCCATGTAATCCCCCACCTTAAATTCCTCCATATACCTGTCTAGTAGTCTCTTAAACTTCACTAGTGTATCTGCCTCCACCACTGACTCAGGCAGTGCATTCTGAGTGGAAAAACCTTCCTCAAATATCCCCCTTGAACTTCCCTCCCCTTACCTTAAAGCCATGTCCTCTTGTACTGAGCAGTGGTGCCCTGGGGAAGAGGTGCTGGCTGTCCACTCTATCTATTCCTCATAATATCTTGCAGACTATTTTCTAAGCGGGGAGAAAATCCAAAAATCTGAGATGCAAAATGACTTGGGAGTCCTTGTGCAGAACACCCTAAAGGTAAACTTGCAGGTTGAGTCAGTGGTGAGGAAGGCAAATGCATGTTAGCATTCATTTCAAGAGGTCTAGAATACAAGAGCTCAGATGTGATGCTGAGGCTTTATAAAGCACTCGCCTTGAGTATTGTGAACAGTTTTGGGCCCTGCATCTTAGAAAAGATGTGCTGGCATTGGAGAAGGTCCAGAGGAGGTTCAGAAATATGATTCCAGGAATGAAAGGTTGATCAGACAAGGAATGTTTGGTGGCTCTGGGTCTGTACTCGCTGGAATTCAGAAGGATGGGGGGGGGGGGGGAATCTCATTGAAACCTTTCGAATATTGAAGGGCCTAGACAAAGTAGATGTGGAAAGGTTGTTTCCCCTGGTGGGAATGTCAAGGACAAGAGGGCACAGTCACACAATAAAGGGGCCCCTTTTAAAACAGAAGCAGAGAAATTTCTTTAGCCAAAGGATGGTGAATTTGTGGAATTTGTTGCCACATGCAACATACTACATTGATTGGCCTTATCTCAAATAATATTGAGGCAGCCTGCAGAGAAGTCATCACCCTGACACAGTGGAGTCAAGAAATCAACCTCTCCTTCAGTGTTGCAAAAACAAAGGAGCTGGTTGTGGACAATAGGAGGAACGGAGACAGGCTAACCCCTATTATCATGAGTGCATCTGGAGTTGACAGGATGGACCGCTTCAAGTTCCTCGGTATGCACATCACTGAGGATCTCACTTTGTCTGTACATACCGGCTGTGTGGTGAAAAAAGCACAATAGCACCTCTTTTACCTCAGACCATAAGATATAGAAGCAGAAGTAGTCCATTCGGCCCATCGAGTTAGATCCGCCATTCAATCATGCACTGATCCAATTCTTCCAGTCATCCCCACTCCCCTGCCTTCTCCCTGTAGCTTTTGATGCCATGGCTATTCAAGAATCTATCTATCCCTGCCTTAAATGACTTGGCCTCCACAGTTGCTCGTGGCAACAAATTCCACAGATTTACCACCTTCTGACTAAAGTAATTTCTCCACATCTCTGTTCTAAGTGGACGTCCTTCAATCCTGAAATCGTGGCTCTTGTCCTAAGATCCCCTACCATGTGAAATAACAGACGGTTGAAGAAGTTTGGAATGAGTCCCCAAATCCTAAGAATTTTCTACAGGAGCACAATTGAGAGCATCCTGACTGGTTGTATCATTGCCTGGTACAGAAACTGTACCTCCCCTAATTGCAAGGGTTCTACAGAGAGTGGTGTGGACATCCCAGCACATCTGTAGATGTGAACTTCCCACTATTCAGGACATTTACAAAGACAAGTATGTAAAAAGGGCCCGAAGGATCATTAGGGGCCTGAGTCATCCCAACCATAAACTATTCCACTACTACCATCTGGGAAACAGTACCACAGCATTAAAGCTAGGACCAACAAGCTCTGGGATAGCTACTTCCACCAGGCCATCAGATTGATTAATATATGCTGGCACAACTGCATTTCTAAGCTATATTGACGGTTCTGTTGTATATCTTACTGTACATATTATTTATACAAATTACTATAACTTGCACATTGCACATTCAGACGAAGATGTAACGTAAAGATTTTTACTCCTCATGTATGTGAAAGATGTAAGAAATAAAGTCAGTTTGATTCAGTTCAATAGAATAGAAGTAGAAAGAATAAGAAGTAAGTTACCACAAACAGTCTAACAGGAAGGGGTCATCACTTCCCCAGCTATAGGTTGACTCATTATAGAGCTGAATAACCGAGGATAAGAATGACCTCATAGAGCACTGTTTGGAGCAGGGCAGTTGTCTCAGTCTGTTACTATAAGTGCTCCTCTGTTCAGCCAAGGTGGCATGCAGAGGGTGAGAAACATTGTCCAGAAGTGCCAGGATTTTCTTTAGGGTCCTTTGTTCCACCACAGCCTCCAATGCAACCAGTTTAACTCCTGTAACAGAGCCAGCCTTTCTAATCAGTTTATTGAGTCTGTTGGTATCACCTGTGTTGATGTCATTGTCCTAGCACATCACTGCATAGAAGATTGTAGTAGTGACAACAGACTGGTAGAACATGTGAAGGAGAGGCCTGTATACTCCAAAGGATCTCAGTCTCCTTGGAAAGTAGAGTCAGCTCTGGCCCTTGAACCATAATAACATAAGACATAGGAGCAGAATTAGGCCATTCAGCCCATCGAGTTTTCTCCGCCATTCCATCATGGCTGATCCCAGATCCTACTCAACCCCATACACCTGCCTACTCCTTTGATGTCCAGACTGATCAGGAAACAATCAACTTCCACGTTAAGTATACATGCAGACTTGGCTTCCAATGAAGACTATGCAGAGCATTCCACAGATTTACTACTCCAGCTAAAAAAAATTCCTCCTTATCTCTGATCTAAGGGTTTCCCTCTAGTTCTGGATACCCCCACCATACGAAACGTCCTCTCCACATCCACCCTATCTAGTCCTTTCAACGTTCAGTAGGTCTTCTTGCACACAGCCTCTGTGTTGGTGCTCCACTCAAGACTGCCATCCCGGTGTACCCCCAGGTACTTGAAGGTCCTCACCACAACCACATCTTCACTATCAGTAGTAACAGGGAGTGATGCAAGCTTAATCTTCTTTAAGACCATCATCGTCTCCTTTGTCTTACTAATGTTGAGCTGCAGATGATTCAGCTTGCATCATTTGACAAAGTTCTCCACCAGGGCCCTGTATTCAACCTCCTATCCTCCCTTTATACATCCAACTATTGCTGAGGCAGCAGGAAAGTTCTGCAGGTGACATGACTCAGTGTCGTATCTAAAGTATACAGGGTAAACAGGAAGGGAGCCAATGTGGTCCCAGTGCTGCTTATAGCCATGTCTGACACACAGCTCTGAAGCCACGCGTACTTTGGTCTGCCAGACAGGTAATGCATTATCCAAGATACAATGGAAGTGCCATCCTACATGGAATGGCGTTTTTCTCCCAGCAAGAAGGGCTGTATGGTATTGAAGGCACTTGAGAAATCAAAAAAGATGATCCTCACAGTGCTGCTTGTAGGCAAACTGCAGGGGATCATGTGCTGATCTGACTAGGGGTCTGAGGTGAGGTAGGACCAACGTCTTTAGGGTCTTCATGATGTGTGAAGTGAGGGCCACTGGATGGTAGTCATTCAGACTTTTGAATAGGACCACACATGATGTTTTTGCCACACAATCAGAATCCTTTCCAGACTGAGAATGAAAATGCTGTCAGTGGGAGAAAATGAGACTATAGTAATTTTAGATGCTGGGAGAGTGAGGGACAGATTTTTTCTGGAGGGATGGTCTAACCTTCTTCCCTGTGCTGTAGGTGAGGAAGTTGAGCAGAGCTGTAAGAAGTTTGTGACGCAGCTGAAGGATATTCGCCTACAGCTGGATCGATGTGAAGATCGAACAGTGCACAAGATCAGGCAGCCATTGGACCGAGAGCCCCTGCGGGACTGCACACAACGGATGATTGAACAGCGGGTAAGCCCACTGGGAACACCATGATGTTGGATTGGTGAGGGGTGCCGCAGATTAATTATTTTCACCTTCTGTGTGCCGGTAATGGTGAGACTCACTGCTATTTATCCCAGGCTGTCACAGCCTAGTGAGCCAGGTGAAGACACCACTGTGGAAGAGCAGTTGAACATTCCCAAGGTGCTTAGCTGGACAGAGGATCACATTGTCCTGTGTCTACCCCACATCATGTTGCCCCTTAGTATCTCCCCTTATGTTTTACAAAACTATGGAAATTTATTTTCACAACAAATATACAAATTACAAACATTAACTATAAACAAGACAGTGAATAAATTCAAATTAAAATTTGATTACTAGTGTCTAAAACCGTCAATTCACTGGGGTGGGGCCCATCGCTCCCGGAAATAAGTTGATAAGACAGAGGAGCAGAATTAGGACATCTGGCCCATTGAGTCTGCTCCGCTATTCAATCATGGCTCTGATCCTTTTTTCTATCTCCTCCTCAACCCCAGTTCCCGGCCTTCTCCTGGTAACCTTTGATGCCATGTCCAATCATGAACCTATCAATCTCTGCCTTAAATACACCCAATGACCTGGGCTTCACAGCTGCATGTGGCATAAATTCCACAAATTCACCACCCTTTGGCTAAAGAAGTCCCCTGTGTAACCCTGGAAAAGGGGCAGGCATTTGGCTCTAGCAGAGTCCTCGACTTTCCACCAGCTAGACCTGTGAACGGCCCAGGAGCAAGCTACCCGCTTCCGGACTGGGTTTCCATAGATAAGGAGCTTGGGCTGAAGTACAACCAGAACCTGATGAGCAGCCTCTTCAGATATTCTAACAGGATCTGCAACCTCTTACACTCCATATACACTCCATGTTATACTGACTCCTCCTGCCCACAGAATGGATAGGTGGATGGGGTGTCAGTGAACCTGCTTAAAAACCTAGAGTACAGTACTGCCCTGTGCACCACCTCTACCCCAGGTCCCCAATGTACGGGGAAGGACCCCAGCATTGAGAGATTTCCACTGGGGACCTCCTCTGCTGCCAGACAGTGAAACAGGCTGCTAAGGCAACCCTGGTCAGCTGACGAAGGCAAGGAAGTGAAAGGTGTGCAGGAGCAGCCTGTACATGAAACACCTTGGAGCATCATGGAAGGGCACGGTGGGCATCCCTGTAAGATGGTTCATGTTATGCAGGACCCTCTCCCACATGTTATCCCAAGGCCTGTGTCCAACAAGCAATTCCAGCCAATCAGATGTAGGTGCAGCTGGAACCCCTCTGCTTCCCTGAGCCCCCTCAGCATCCACTGTGATAGGAAGGACCAATCCCCCTCTCAGCTAGAGCACTTAGGAGCACTCTGTCTGGATGAGTACACCCCATACCCTTAACAGCTCAGTAAAAGCGAGGCAGTACCCTCAAAGAAGCACAGCTAATACTGTTCGCTGGAAGACAGTGTCCGCAGCAGAGGAGGTGCATTGCCAGTGCATACCATCTCAGAGAGTGGTCACTGTACAGGGTCCTGAGTAGGGTACACATGCACACTAATGACTGACCACTCTCCGTGATCAGGACCACACCAGAGACCTAATGCCTCCTATTGCCCCAAAAGAAATCCATCGGCTTCTTCTGGACTAAAATAACCAGCCAGGACCATATCATGGAGGCAATGAGCTGATTTATTACAACTCTCTTCCCCAGTACGAGATTGCACAAAGGAGGCCTGACCAGTATCCCAGCTGGGTAGAGGTCTTTTTCCCCAAATCCCACCAGTTTGCCAGCCAGGCTTCCTCCATCGAGCGCAGGTAGACTCCTAAGTAGAGGAGGTGTGTGGTGCTCCACGCAAAGGGTCTCAACCCCTCTGGTAGGGATCCACCTGCCATTGACCCACCAAGAGGCCTGCATATATTTTCCACTTGACCCTTGCAGATGAAGCACCCAAGCAGACCTGTTCATAGTCTCGCGTTCTCTACGAGTCAGTGGGATGGTGGCCATAAGGAGGATGTTGTCGGTGTAAGCTGAAAGGATGATCTCCATGTCTGGTTCATGCAAAACCAAACCAGTTACCCTCTTACAGAGAAGGCACAGGAATGGCTCCACACAAACAGAGTATAACTGCCCCAACATGGGGCACCCCTGATGCAGCCCTTCTCAAAGCACAAAATGTGGCCCAAGCACAAACACATGCAAAGTCCCAAAGAAAAATACTCGAGGTCCACCCTGGGAAATGCCTTGGTCAAGGGAGAGAAGGGTGACTGAGGACCAGCTTCTCAGCACAGGTAAATCAAATCCGTGATGATGTGGATATTGTCCTGAATGGACTGCCCTGGGACCATGCAGGTCTGATCACGGTGGACCACTTGAGCCAGCACAGAGTCCAGACGGCGGCCATTGCCTGGGAAAAGATCTTGTACTTCACACTGCGGAGAGATACTGTGTGCCAATTCCTTAGGCAATCAAGATACCCTGTCTTTGGCAGCAGGGTTACAACTGCTCTGCACCAAGAGAGGGTCATCTCACCCACCGCCATGTTCTTCCCCAATACCCCAGCATAATCAGCCCCTAAGATGTCCCAGAAGGGCTGGAGAAATTCAACAGTCAAACCATCTTGTCCCAGGGATTTGCCTCTCTGCAGCTGGTTGAGGACACTGGTCAGCTCCACCGAAGATAGTGGGGCAGCTAGAACCCCTTGGCATCTTCCTACAGAACCCTGTGTGCATCCTCACTGCACAGGTCTGGCGAGAATAGAGCCTCATAAAAGGAATGTACTTCCACAGCTATTTTCACCGGGTCTGTGACGAAGGAGCCATCTGCCAGCAGCTCCACAAGCTGCCTGCGGACACAGCTCCCCTTCTCGAGAGAGTAGAAGAAGGATGAGGCATGGTCCAGATCCTGTTGAATTTAGACCCGCGACCTCTCATAAGCACCTCGGGATCTCTCGAGCTGCAGGTGCCTCAGCGCCTCCTTCCTTTGGTACTCATCCCAGAGGGGCGGATCTCCATTGGTCGGCCCTGGCTGGGACTCTAAATCAATCAGCTCCTTCTCAAGCCAACCGATCCAAGACATGCACTGCGTGATCAACCCATGAGTATATTCCTGGCAGAACAGTCAGATGTGAGCCTTGCCCACATCCCATCACAGCCTCAGAGAGGGAAACTCCCCTGTTCTTCCTGCCAGGTCCTCCAAAACTGACAGAACAAATCCTAGAAACGACCATCTTCCAACAGCCTGTGGTTGAAATGCCAGTACACAGACCCAACCTTTGTAGGTAGGGCGTTGAACTCTGCCCACACCAGGAGGTGGTCTGAGCACACAACCAGCCACGTGGAGTCAGCCAGTACTGCGGCCCAGGAGGCAGCGCCCTGGAGATGTACAGTCAGTCATTCCTCGTGCCTCCATCCCCTCTAAATGCATTGGCTCACCATCCTGGTGCACAGCAAGGTGAAGCAGGCAGCCTGGCATGAGTTCCTGAACCTGAAATATCTCTGGCTGGGAAAAAAAGGGTCAATAAGATGGCCACCCCACTGGAAGTGGAGCTGAGGTGGCTCATGTGGACCCTGCCCTCGCCTTTCCAGGAGCCAGGTGGATTCATCTCTGGAACGATGCAGGTTCCTGCAAGAAGCTCAGCCCTATCTCCCGTCTCAGACTATGAAATCTGGAGAGAACCCCCCCCCCCCCATCGCCACTGATGTTCAGGGTTACAACACTTAACTTCCTGACACACTTTATTGAGATCTCTCACCAGAGCCCTAGGAAGAAGAAGCAGAGCTTTCCTTCAAGCCCTTTCCTGTCTTCACCTTACAACACTTCTCCAGGGACTCCAGGGGTCTCTTAAATTGGAGCATCTCCTTGCGGGTAATTTCAACTCCCTCCCTTTCTTTTGGAGGATAGTGTGGCTAGACTGAAAGACCTCTTGTAGACCTGACTAGTGATCAGTGGCTAGCTGGGCCTTAAAACAGTTTCCTCCAGTAGGTCTTCATGAACTTCTGGATCTCATCCACAGAGACAGGTTGTGTCTCAGTGCTGGAGTCAAGGAAGTCTTCCATCTCAGCTTGAAAAAAAGACCCCTCTTCTCCCACACCACATCCCACACTCTTGTCACGCTCCAAGCTGTCACCATCTGCACTCAACGTGACCACCTCACTCCTCATCACCATCCTAATGGGAGACCCCACCACATCACCAGGGCTATAAGACCATAAGATATAGGAGCGGAATTATGCAATTTAGCCCATTGAGTCTGATCCAACATTCCATCATCGCTGATCCCAGATCCCTCCCAACCCCATGTACTTGCCTTCTCACCAGACCCTTTGATGCCCTTACCGATCAGGAAACAATCAACTTCTGCCTTAAGTATATTCACAGACTGGGCCTCCACCACAGTCTGTGGCAGAGCATTCCATAGATTTACTACTCTCTGGCTGAAAGAATTCCTCCTTACCTCTGTTCTAAAGGGTCGCCCCTCAATTTTGAGGCTGTCCCCTCTAGTTCAGGATACTCCCACCATAGGAAACATCCTCTTCACATCCACCCTGTCTAGTCCTTTCAACATTCAGTAGGTTTCAGTGAGATCCCCCTACCTGCATTCTTTTAAATTCCAGTGAGTACAGGCCTAAAGCTCCCAAATGCTCCTGATATGTTAACCCTTTCATTCCTGGAATCATTTTCTTGAACCTCCTCTGGACTCTCTCCAATGACAAATCATCCTTCCTGAGATACGGGCTCTAAAACTGTTGACAGTACTCTAAGTGAGGCCTGACTAGTGTCTTATAAAAGCTCAGCATTATCTCCTTGCTTTTATATTCCCCCTTAAGCTAAATGCCAACATTGCATTTGTCTTCTTTACCACAGACCCAACCTGTAAATCCAAGTAGGAGGTGCAGAAGCCTGAAGGCACACACTCAGCGATTCAGGAACAGTTTCTTCCCCTCTGCTATCTGATTCCTAAATGGACATTGAACTCTTGGATACTACCTCACTTTTTTTTTAATATACAGAATTTCTGTTTTTTTACACTTTTTAAATCTATTCAATATGCGTATACTGTAATTGATTTACTTACTATTATAACCATATAACAATTACAGCACGGAAACAGTCTGGGAACGCTTACTCTCACCTAGTCCCACTGGCCCGCACTCAGCCCATAACCCTCCATTCCTATCCTGTCCATATACCTATCCGATTTTACTTTAAATGACAATACTGAACCTGCCTCTATACCACTTCTACTGGAAGCTCATTCCACACAGCTACCACTCTCTGAGTAAAGAAATTCCCCCTCGTGTTACCCTTAAACTTTTGCCCCCAACTCTCAACTCATGTCCTCTTGTTTGAATCTCCCCTACTCTCAATGGAAAAAGCCTATCCATGTCAACTCTATCTATCCCCCTCATAATTTTAAATACCTCTATCAAGTCCCCCCTCAACCTTCTATGCTCTAAAGAATAAAGACCTAACTCGTTCAACCTTCCCCTGTAACTTAGGTGCTGAAACCCAGATAACATTCTAGTAAATCTTTTACATCTCTTTTACATTCCAGTAAATCTTCTCTATTATTTTTATTTTATTTATTATTATTACTTTTTTTCCTCTTCTATATTAGATATTGCATTGAACTGCTGCAGCTAAATTAACAAATTTCACGTCATATGCTGGTGATAATAAACCTGATCCTGATTCTGATTCTCATTCTGACCTTCTGGGAGTCTTGCATGAGAACTTCTAAGTCCCTCTTCACCTCTGATGATTGAACCTTTTTCTCATTTAGATCATTGTCTGTACTATTGTTCCTTTTACCAAACTGTATTATCATACATTTCCCAACACTGTATTTCCTACCCCCACCGACTTCTTTGATGAGGACTCTCTGATGACCCCTTCTCCCGTCTTCAACCCTCCACCTCTTCATGGACACCCCGCTCTGGTCTTCTGCCTGCTCTGGATCTCTTTATTGCTAATTGCTGATGGGACATCAACCATCTTGACTTCACCACACCCTGTTCCAATTCCAACCTCACTCCTTGCAAACGCTCTGCTCTCCGCTCCCTCTGCACCAATCCCAACCTCACTATAAAACCTGCTGATAAGGGGGGAGCTGTTGTTGTCTGGCGTATTGACCTCTACCTGGCTGAGGCACAACGACAACTCTCTGATACCTCCTCTTATTTACCCCTTGATCATGACCCCACTAAGGAGCACCAGGCCATTGTCTCCTATACCATCACCAACCTTATCAGCTCTGGGGATCTCCCATCCACTGCCACCAACCCCATAGTTCCCACACCCCGCACTTCCCATTTCTACCTCCTACCCAAGATCCACAAACCTGCCTGTCCAGGTAGACCTATCGTCTCAGCTTGCTCCTGCCCCACAGAACTCATTTCTGCATACCTTGACACTGTCTTACCCCCCTTGTTCAATCTCTTCCCACCGATGTTCGTGACACTTCTCATGCTTTGAATTTTTTCAATAATTTTAAGTTCCCTGGCCCCCACCGTCTTATTTTCACCTTTGACGTCCAGTCCCTATATACCTCCATCCCCCACCTAGATGGTCTCAAAGCTCTTTGCTTTTTTTGGATTCCAGACCTAACCAATTCCCCTCTACCACCACTCTCCTCCGTCTAGTGGAATTAGTTCTTACTCTCAATAATTTCTCCTTTGGCTCCTCTCACTTCCTCCAAACCAAGGGTGTAGCCATGGGCACCTATATTGGGTCCCAGTTATGCCTGCCTTTTTGTTGGCTTTGTGGAACAGTCCATGTTCCAAGTCTATACCGGTATCCATCCCCCTTTTTTCCTTCGCTACACCGACGACTACATTGGTGCTGCCTCCTGCATGCATGCTGAGCTCGTCGACTTCATTAACTTTGCCTCCAACTTTCACCCTGCCCTCAAATTTACCTGGTCCATTTCCGACACCTCCCTCCCCTTTCTTGATCTTTCTGTCTCCATCTCTGGAGATGGCCTATCTACTGATATCTACTATAAGCCTACGGACTCTCACAGCTACCTGGACTATTCCTCTTCCCACCCTCTCTTGCAAAAATGCTATCCCCTTCTCACAATTCCTCTGTCCGCCGCATCTGCTCTCAGGATGAGGCTTTTCATTCCAGGACGAAGGAGATGTCTTCCTTTTTTAAACAAAGGGGCTTCCCTTTGTCCACCATCAACTCTGCTCTGAAACGCATCTCTCCCATTTCCCGCACATCTGCCCTCACCCCATCCACCCGCCACCCCACTCAGGATAGGGTTCCCCTTGTCCTTACCTACCACCCCACCAGCCTCCAGGTCCAATGTATAATTCTCCGTAACTTCTGCCACCTCCAACGGGATCCCACTACCAAGCACATTTTTCCCACCCACCCTCTTTCTGCTTTTCTTAGGGATCACTCCCTACGCGACTCCTTTCTCCACTCGTCCCCCCCATCCCTTCCCACCAATCTCCCTCCTGGCACTTATCCTTGTAAACGGAACAAGTGCTACACCTGCCCTTACACTTCCTCCCTCACCACCATTCAGGGCCCCAGATAGTCCTTCCAGGTGAGGTGACACTTCACCGGTGAGTCGGCTGGTGTGGTATACTGCATCCGGTGCTCCCAGTGTGGCCTTTTATATATTGGTGAGACCCGACACAGACTGGGAGACCGTTTCGCTGAACACCTATGCTTGGTCCGCCAGAAAAAGCAGGATCTCCCAGTGGCCACACATTTTAATTCCACGTCCCATTCCCATTCTGATATGTCTATCCATGGCCTCCTCTATTGTCAAAATGAATCCAAACTCAGGTTGTACAACACCTTGTATACCGGCTGTGTAGCCTCCAACCTGATGGCATGAATATTGACTTCTCTATCTTCCGTTGATGCTCCTCCTCCCCTTCTACCCCATCCCTGACATATTTAGTTGTTTGCCTGTTCTCCATCTCCCTCTGGTGCTCCCCCCCCCCCCCCCCACCTTTCTTACCTTTCTTTCTCCTGAGGCCTCCCGTCCCATGATCCTTTCCCTTCTCCAGCTCTGTATCACTTTCACCAATCACCTTTCCAGCTCTTAGCTTCATCCCACCCCCTCCGGTCTTCTCCTAACATTTTGCATTTCCCCTTCCCCCCACTACTTTCAAATCTCTTACTATCTTTCCTTTCGGTTAGTCCTGACGGAGGGTCTCGGCCCGAAACGTCGACAGCGCTTCTCCCTATAGATGCTGCCTGGCCTGCTGTGTTCCACCAGCATTTTGTGTGTGTTGTTTTTTGAATTTCCAGCATCTGCAGATTTCCTCGTGTTTGCACTGTATTTCATTTACCACTTTATTGCCCGTTCTTACAATTTGTCTAAGTCCTGCTGCAATCACATTGCTTCTTCAGCACTGTCTACCCCTCCACCTATTTTTGTATTAGTTGCAAACTTTGTCACAAAGCCATCAATTCCATTATCTAAATCATTGACAAAAAAATGTGGAAAGTAGCAGTCCCAATACTGACCCCAGAGGAACACCTCTATTGATCGGCAGCCAACCAATAAAAGGCCACTTTTATTTCCACTCGCAGTCTCCTACCTGTCAGCCATTCCTCTGTCCATGCCAGTATCTTTCCTATAATGCCATATGATTTTATCTTGTTAAGCAGCCTCATTTGTGGCACCTTAACAAATGTCTTCTGAAAATCCAAGTAAATGACATCCACTGCCTCTTCTTTGTCCACCTTCTCGTTACTTCTTCAAAGAACACTAACAGATTTGTCAGGCAAGATTTCCCTTTATAGAAACCATGCTGATTTTATCATTTGTCTCCAAGTACTTCAAAACCTCATCTTTAGTAATAGAATCCAATGCTTTCCCAACCACTGAGGTTAGACTAACTGGCCTATAATTTCTATTCTTTTTCCTTCCTCCCTTCTTAAAGAGTGGTGTGATGTTTGCAATCTTTCAGTCCTCTGACCATGCCGGAATCAAATGATTCTTGAAAGATCATGGCCGATGTATCCATTATCTTTTCAGCAACTTCCCTCAGGACTCTGGATGATGTCCATCTGGCCCAGGTGACTTATCCACCTTAAGACCTTTGAGTTTGCCTAGCACATTGTCCTTTGTAATAGCAATGGCATTCACTCCTGCTCCCTTCCACTCACCGACCTCTGGCACTAGAGTCTTCCACAGTAAAGACAGATGCAAAGTACCCATTAAGTCCCTCTGCCCCGAGATCCCAATTCCCTCCCAGAGCCAGGTTAAGAACCAGCTGGGTCATGCCCATATCCACTCCATTGTCACCCTGCCCAGAATCAGCACTCCCTCCTCACCCCTTGGAGCACTCCCTCTCTGATTAGCTACATGGGAAGGTGATCCAGGGTTGCTTCAGTTCCCCTCATGGACCAGACACTCCTCAGCAGGGCACTTGACCTCGAATGAGGCCGCAATCTGGGAAACTTAACCCACTCTGACTCTCCCCACAAGTGACCCCTGTTCTACAGGGCTTTGCCCCTCCCCAGGGAATAGGTGCTCTGAGTGTGCAGCCTCAACTGAAAGCACGTCTGTCTCCCGACATATCTCTTCTACAGTGCGCCATTCATCAGCTTATGGTCAGGAGATGCCATCGCAGCCTAGAGCCCCTGTACAATAGGGCTTTCCTCCAGCTCTGAGGGATTATACGCTGTGCATACGACCTTTAGTGTGGATAAATCATCCTCATATTGTGGTCACTAATCTCCAGTCTCAGGGAACACATCCCTCCATCGTTTCAGGCCACAGATATGCTGAGGTACAATGACTTCCATTTCAGAGGCATTCTCAGTCTCTGGCACCACCTTCCCTCCCCCAACTTCCCAGGTTCTTGTTGGATCAGTTCCCTGATCAGTCAGGGCATCAAAGGATATAGCATGAAGGCAGATGTATGGGATTGAGTGGGATCCAAGATCAACCATGACGGATTGGTGGATCAGACTTGATGGGCTGAATGGCTTAATTCTGCTCCTCTGTTCAAAGGTTCAAAGGACCAATGTAATGTCGGAGAAATGTATACAGTAGGCATCCTGAAATGCTTTTTCTTCACAAACATCCATGAAAACAGAGAAGTGTCCCAAAGAATAAATGACAGTTAAACATAAAAACCCAGAAGTGTCCCCCCCCTCAGCTCCCCAATCCTGTGCATAAGCGGCAGTGAGCAACAATTCCCCCCCCTCCCCCCACTGGCAAGAAAAAGCAAGCATTGCACTCAAGCGTGAGCAAAGCAATAGCAAAGACACAGACTTGCAGTTACCCTAAAGACTTTGTGTGTCACACCGGCATTCGCCGTGCCACAGGTTCTCTCTCTCCCTAATAAGGGAGAAGGAGTGTCTCCATTTTCCCAGCGAGCAGGGAGACATAACAAACAGCTTACGACGTTAAAAGTCCATTACATCGCTTTTATCGAGCTCTGCATCGGAAGATCGCAAAGATCTCGTGTCTTTGGGCACACAGCAGAAGATTTTCCAACACCCCCAACAACACACGGGTCTCCTGCCAAGATACTGACCCTCGATCTGCCTGTCTCCAGAGCCCTGAGATCTTAGGCTTCCAAACACGAGCTGGACTCTCAGGCCGAGACTCTCAGGTGTGCCGAACAACAGCCAATCCTGAAACCCTGAGAATGGGTCCCATTCCCACAAAGAACCGAAGTCAGCGTGTAACCGCAGGTCAGGGTCTTCAAAAGAACCCTGAAAGGTAAAAATAAAGATATTAAAGATAGAAATGAAGCTGTTTCTGAAGATGCAAGCAAAGGACAGTTCGGTGCGATCTTAACTCCACCTCTGTCTCTGTCTTATGATCTCAGGAGCCACAGGACCCTGTGTGCTCAGTTCAACAATAACCACCCACTCCTTCTCTGGGGGAAAAGCCTTCAGATGCTTCTTCTTCATACCTTCCAAACTGCCACCTGAAACCACCCCTTACCGTCATTTGCACCGTGCCCATCCCAGGTTTCCACAGCCAATGGCACGGGGGAGGAAAAGCAGGAGTGGGGTCAACGGGGGAAGGCCCAGTGGTATCACCTTGTGCCTCCAAGGCAGAGTTAACAGCCTGACAGTTCAGGCAATTCTTCCAAATATGCCTAAGCTCTTTATAGGCATGGCACCTTGGGCGGCCTGTAGACCACAGGATGGTGTAATAATGCTCCACAAAATGTATATGACATTGTCCCTCGGCATCCCAACAGCACTCCAACCGCAAAAGCAGTTGTTGCTGAAATGAGAATAGGTGCTCATAGCCCACAGAAGTTATTTTTGATCTCACTTCGCCTAGGGAGTGCAGGTAGGGGAAGAGGGCCTTATCAGGGATATGAGGGTGAACGTCTGTGAGTATTACCATCTGCACTGGGGTCAACCTGCAGGGCCAAAAACACACTCATCGCCGACTTCAAATAGGAAATAGTCTTCCCATTCAAAACCACTGATACAACAATGCCCGTACAACCGCCAACCATGGCTTTTATGGCGACATTCCTACTTACTGAAGTGGGAATACATTGCACAGTGTTCTTTAAAGTCAGTAATTTGAACAGGTGGTCCTCCTCGTGAGCTCAAAGCCTCCACATACGACTGCCATGTCAGCTCCTCGGAGCTACAACCCAAAATTCTAACGCAGTCAAAATTCAAGAGTTTACCACCACCTCTGGGATGTTACATTGTCTACACTCAGTGGAACACCAGCAAAGAGTCAAAAGAAAGCGTTCAGAGTTGAGACAGGAGGGGGAGGGGAGGAACAAGCAGATAGGCAGGGTGAACCTCCGTATCATCCATGCCACTGTAAATGAAAGCATCTCCTGGGCCACTCCATTCTCCCACTGGCTGCTCCAAAGTGCTCTTCACTCAGTCGCCCTGAGCTAGGCACTCCAAATGGGAGGTGTTTTTCTGGCGTCACCACCAGAATAAATCCATCCTCGCTCCCAGCAAAGTTAGACTCGAAGCTTTGACAATCCACCAGCTGCACCCACCACTCAGCACCAAAGAGACATGGACCAAAAGCAGAATCCTTCCAGGAAAGGGAACTGTTCCAGACCACTGCTGAGGTTTTTCTCTACACTCTCAAAGCCTTTGGGCAGTCTCTAAAGCTGTTATTTGATGATTTTACCACAAATCTTCAATTTTAGAAGAGAGACCTCAAACAGTGTGAGCTTCTTTCAGTACTGCCTCTCCCATAGTGTGACCCTCCCTCAGTCATGCCCCTCAATAATGTGAGCCCCGGACTCTCTCTCTCTCTCTGTCTCTCTCAATCTGTCTCTCTCTCTTTCTCAATCTGTCTCTAATTGCATCTCTCTGTGTCTATCTTTCTCCGGTAGAAAATCCACTCGGAATTGGCTGGGATTAAAACGAACCTGGACGCGGTAACTGAGAAGACTGAGAAGGTACTGTCTGCACCTGAACAGCTGAGCAGTGCACCTGTGCTCCGTTCTGAGCTTGACCTCACTCTGCAGAAGATGGATCGAGTCTATAGCCTGTCCTCGGTGTACCTGGAGAAGTGAGTCGATGCTGGGTGATGTGGGTTAGACTGTATAGAGACCGCATGCACCAGGCTGGTTCTGCAATGTACAGCTGACAGATGGAGATCAGTGCAGCCTGGTCTATCGTCAGTTCTGGTCGGAACCTCACTAATGCAGAATGGGACAGACCGGATGGTGGTAGGATGCTCTTGGTGGCAGGGAAGTCAGGAATAAGAGATTAGAGAATGCTGTGGGTCATTCTGGAGTACGGCAAACCTGTTCTCCACCTTAGAAAACAGTTGAGGACACGTCATCAGTATGTTTGATTGAAGTTATTAGTCCTTTGAGCTAAAGTGGGCAATGAATATGGGGAGAGGACAGGAACAGGGTACTGAATTTGGAATATCTGCCATGAATGAGAGACAGGGCAGGGTCGAGGGGCTGAATGGACACCATAGGCTTCTACTTCTGCAGTTTCCCTAAAAGATCTACCCTCTGAGGGTGTAATCTGATTACACAATTGTGAACAAACATCCCAGTTTCAGAGGGAGTCAGCAGATCAGGCAGTATCTGAAAAGAGAATCCAGGTGAATCACCTACCCACTTCCTTCCGCAGGTCCAAGTTCCTCTAGCACTGTTTCCTACACTTGTGGACTCTGTCGGTCACTGACTTTGCATTGCATTGCAAAGTACAGAAGCTCAGAACCGGGAGATGTTGTTGACCAATGTCTTGTATATTACACATTCTACTGTTATGATCAGCCTGGTTCCATGGGGAGTGCAGCAAGGCTAGCAACCTGTTTGCCCATTGCTCAGGATCTCACAACTTCTGCCTGCAGATTGAAGACTATTGAGGTGGTCATCCGCAGTACGCAGGAGGCTGAAGAGCTGGTGAGAAAATATGAAAGGCGGCTGCGAGAGGTGAACAGTGTTCCTGCTGATACCAAGTCACTGGAGGTCCACACACATCAGCTGAAGGTAGGTTTGTGCAGTGACATTGAGAATCCTGAGACCATTTCAAAATTCATTAGAAAGAAGAGGGTAGCTATGGAAAGATTAGAGATAAGTTATGTGTGTAGCTAAGGAATATGAGAGGTTCTGAATGAAGAATGTAACTTAATAATTTACATATTCACCAGGGAGGATGTGGAGGATTCTGGACTGGACGTTGTGCATTGAACCAGAATTGATTAGGGGGCTTAAGGAAAAGGAACCCTTAGGGGAGTGATCATAATATAAGACCATAAGACATAAGAGGAGAACTAAGCCACTTGGCCCATCAAGTCTGCTTCACCATTCAGTCACAGCTGATCCTTTTCTCCCTCCAGCTCCTCGACGCCACTCCCTGGCCTTCTGCCCGTGGCCTTTGATGCTGTGTTCTATTAAGAACCTATCAAGCTCTGCCTTGAATACACCCAAAGACCTGGCATCCACAACTGCCTGTGGTAATAAATTCCACAAGTTCACCACCATCTGGCTAAAGAAATTTCTCTGCATCTGTTTTAAATGGACACCCTTCTATCCTGAGGCTGTGCTCTCTTGTCTCAGTCTGGGCCTTTAAACATTTGGAAGTTTTCAATGAGATTCCCCCCCCCCCCCCCCCATCCTTCTGAATATCAGCGAGTACAGACACAGCATTCAAACGTTCCTTCTATGAGAACACTTTCATTTCCAGAATCATCCTCATGAACCTCCTCTGAACCCTCTCCAATGCCAGCACATCAGCACATCTCTTCTAAGATGAGGAGCCCAGAACTGTTCTGAACCCTCAAGGTAATGTCTCAGCATCACATCCCTGCTCTTGTATTCTAGACTTCTTGAAATTAATGCTAACATTACATTTGCCTTCCTCACCACCACTCGACCTGCAAGTTAACCTTGTGTTCTGCACAAGGACTCTCAAGTCCCTTTGCATCTCGCATTTAGATGTAGTGTATATAGATTTCAGCAAGGCATTTGATAAAGTACCCCATGCAAAGCTTATTGAGAAAGTTAGGAGCCAGAAGTGGCTTGCCCACAGAAAGCAAAGAATAGTTGTAGATGGGTCATACCCTGCATGGAGACCAGTGGTGTGCCTCAGGGATCTGTTCTGGGACCCTTACTCTTTGTGAGTTTTACAAATGACCTGGATGAGGATGCGGAGGAATGGGTTAGTAAGTTTGCTGATGACACAAAGGTTAGAGGTGTTGTGGATAGTGTGGAGGGCTGTCAGAGATTACAGCGGGACATTGATAGGATGCAAAAATAGGCTGGGAAGTGGCAGATGGAGTTCAACCCAGATAAGTGTGAAGTGGTTCAGTTTGGTAGGTCAAATATGAAGACATAATATAATATTAACGGTAAGACTCTTGGCAGTGTGGGGGATCAGAGGGATCTTGAGGTCTGAGTCCATAGGACACTCAAAGCAGCTGTGCAGGTTGAATTTTAAAAAAACACAAAATGCTGGCAGAACTCAGCAGGCCAGACAGCATCTGTGGGAGGAGGTAATGACAAGGTTTCGTGCCGAAACCCTTCATCAGGAGTGAAGTAACATGGGATGGTCGAGGGGGGATAAGAAGTGGGGGGAGGGATAAAGTAGAGAGCTGGGAAGTGATAGGCTGGAGGGAAATGGGCTGGGGGAAGGTGGAGAATTATGGGAAATAAAAGAGAAAGAGAGGTAGGGATGGGGGGAGATTATAGTGAGGGGGGAAAAAGGAGAGAGAAAGAGAACCAGACTAAAATAATAGATAGGGATGGGGGTAAGGTGGGGGCAGGGGTATCAACCGAGGTCTGTGAGTTGGATGTTCATGCAGGCAGGTAGGAGGCTACCTAGGCGAGAGATAAGGTATTGCTCCATTGACCTGCGTGTGGCCTCATCCTGACGGTAGAGGAGGCCATGGACAGATATGTCGGAGTGGGAGTGGTCTGTGGAATTGAAGTGTGTGGGACAGACATGTCAGAGTGGGAATGGTCTGTGGAATTGAAGTGTGTGGTCACAGGGAGATCCCGCCACTGCTGGAGGACTGAGCACCAGTGTTCGGCAAAACGGTCTCCCAGTCTGCGGTGGGTCTCCCCAGTGTATAAATGGCCACATCGGGAGCACCGGATACAGTATATCACCCCAGTTGACTCGCAGGTGAAGTGGTGCCTCATCTGAAAGAACTGTCTGGGGCCTAGGATGGTGGTGAGGGAAGAAGTGTGGGGGCAGGTATAGCACTTCTTCCGTTTGCAGGGATGAGTGCCCGGAGGGAGGTTGGTGGGGAGGGATGGGGGGGATGAATGGACAAGGGAGTCGCGGAGGAAGCGATCCCTGCGGAAAGCCGAGAGTGGGGTGGAGGGGAAGATGTGGGTGGTGGTGGAATCATGTAAAAGGTGGCAGAAGTTACAGCGGATTATACGTTTGATCTGTAGGCTGGTAGGGTGAAAGGTGAGGACCAGGAGGACTCTATCCCTGGTGGGCTGGCGGGGGGATGGGGTGAGGGCAGAGGTGCGTGAAATACGGGAGATGCGATGGAGGGCAGAGTTGATGGATGAAGGGAAGACATCTCCTTTGTCCTAGAATGAAAGGCCTCATCCTGACAGCAGATGTGGCGGAAGCGGAGGAATTGACAGAAAGGGGGAAAGGGAGAAAAAATGCTAACCCAAAACGTCATCACTACCTCCTCCCATAGATGCTGTCTGGCCTGCTGAGTTCTGCCAGCGTTTTGTGTTTTATTTATTTCCAGCATCTGCAAATTCACTCATTGTACAGGTCGAATCTGTGGTTAAGAAGGCATACAGTGTATTGGCCTTCATTAATTGTTGAATTGAATTTAGGAGCTGAGAGGTAATGTTGCAGCTATTTAGGACCCTGGTCAGACCCCACTTGGAATACTGCTCAGTTCTGTTCGCTTCACTACAGGAAGGATGTGGAAGCCATAGAATGGGTGCAGAGGAGATTTACAAGGATGTTGCCTGAATTGGGGAGCATGCCTTATGAAAACAGGTTGAGTGAACTCGGCCTTTTCTCCTTGGAGCGACGGAGGATGAGCGGTGACCTGATAGAGGTGTATAAGATGATGAGAGGCATTGATCGTGTGGAAATTAATGGGGTTGTATTATAGACCACCCAATAGTCAGTGAGAATTGGAGGAGCAAATCTACAGAGAAATAGCAAACAGCTGCAGGAAACATAAAGTTGTGATAGCAGGGGATTTTAATTTTCCACATATTAATTGGGACACCCGTACTGTTAAAGGTCTAGATGGGTTAGAATTTGTAAAATGTGTTCAGGAAAGTTTTTAAAATCAATATACAGAGGTACTAACTAGAGAGGATGTAATATAACCATATAACAACTACAGCACGGAAACAGGCCATCTCAGCCCTTCTAGTCCATGCCGAACGTTTACTCTCACCTAGACCCACCTACCTGCACTCAGCCCATAACCCTCCATTCATTTCTTGTCCATATATCTATCCAATTTTACTTTAAATGACGATACCGAACCTGCCTCTACCACTTCTAGTGGGAGCTCGTTCCACACAGCAACCACTCTCTGAGTAAAGAAATTCCCCCTTGTGTTACTCCTAAACTTTTGCCCCCTAACTCTCAACTCATGTCCTCTTGTTTGAATTTCCCATACTCTCAATGGAAAAAGCCTATCCGCGTCAACTCTATTTATCCACCTCATAATTTTAAATACCTCTATCAAGTCCCCCTCAACCTTCTACGCTCCAAAGAATAAAGACCTAACTTGTTCAACCTTACTCTGTAACTTAGGTGTTGAAACCCAGGTAACATTCTAGTAAATCTTCTCTGTACTCTCTCTATTTTGTTGACATCTTTCCTATAATTCGGTGACCAGAACTGTACACAATACTCCAAATTTGGCCTTACCAATGCCTTGTACAATTTTAACATGACATCCCAACTCCTATACTCAATGCTCTGATTTATAAAGGCCAACATACCAAAAGTTTTCTTCATTATCCTATCTACATGAGATTCCACCTTCAGGGAACTATGCACCATTATTCCTAGATCACTCTGTTCTACTGCATTCTTCAATGCCCTATCACTTACCATGTATGTCCTATTCAGATTATTCCTACCAAAATGTAGCACCTCACACTTATCAGCATTAAACTCCATCTGCCATTACTCAGTCCACTCTTCTAACTGGCCTAAATCTCTCTGCAAACTTTGAAAACCTACCTCATTATCCACAACACCACCATCTTAGTATCATCTGCATACTTACAAATCCAATTTACCACCCGATCATCCAGATCATTAATGTATATGACAAGCAACATTGGACCCAGTACAGATCCCTGAGGCACACCACTAGTCACTGGCCTCCAACCTGACAAACAGTTATCCACCATTACTCTCTGGCATCTCCCACCCAGCCACTGTTGAATCCATTTTACTACTTCAATATTAAAACCTAACGACTGAACCTTCCTAACTAACCTTCCGTGCGGAACCATGTCAAAGGCCTTACTGAAGTCCATATAGACAACATCCATTGCTTTACCCTCATCAACTTTTCTCGTAACCTCTTCAAAAAATTCAATAAGATTAGTCAAACATGACCTTCCACACACAAATCCATGCTGACTGTTCCTAATCAGACCCTGTCTATCCAGATAATTATATATACCATCTCTAAGGATACTTTCCATTAATTTACCCACCACTGACATCAAACTGACAGGCCTATAATTGATAGGTTTACTCTTAGAACCCTTTTTAAACAACGGAACCATTTGAGCAATACACTAATCCTCCGGCACCATCCCCGTTTCTAATGACATTTGAAATATTTCTGTCAGAGCCCCTGCTATTTCTACACTAACTTCCCTCAAGGTCCTAGGGAACATCCTGTCAGGACCCAGAGATTTATCCACTTTTATATTCCTTAAAAGCGCCAGTACTTCCTCCTCTTTAATCGTCATAGTTTCCTAACCTCCCTGCTTGTTTCCCTTATCTTACACAATTCAATATCCTTCTCCTTAGTGAATACCGAAGAAAAATCTTTCATCATACGATAGGTTTCAATGAGGTCACCTCTCATTCTTCTGAATGCCCAGAGCCATCAAATGCTTTTTCTATGATAGGCCATTCAATCCTGGCATCATTTTCATAAACCTCCTTTGAACCCTCTCCAGTTTCAGCACATTCTTTCTAAGATAAGGGGCCCTCACCAGTGCTTTATAAAATCTCAACATTACATCCTTGCTTTTATATTCTAGTCCTTTTGAAATGAATGCTAACATTGCATTTGCCTTCCTCACCACAGAGTCAACCTGCAAATTAACCTTTAGGCATTCCTACACAAGGTCTCCCAAGTCCCTTTGACTATTTTCTCACTATTTATAAAGTGTCGACCCTTTCACTTCTTCTGCCAAAGTGCATAACCATACACTTTCCAACACTGATTTCACCTGCCATTTCTTTGCCCATTCTCCTCATCTGTCTCAGTCCTGTAGCCTCTCTACTTCCTCAAAACAACCTGCCATAAGACCATAAGACATAGGAGAAGAATTAGGCCATTCAGCCCATTGAGTTTTCGGCGCCATTCCATCATGGCTGATGCTGGATTCCACTCAACCCCATACACCTGCCTTTTTGCCATATCCTTTGATGTCCTGAATCACCAGGAAACAATCAACTTCCACCTTAAATATACCCATGGACTTTGCCTCCAACGCAGTCTGTGGCTGAGCATTCTGCAAGTTTACTACTCTCTGGCTAAAAAACAAATTCTCCTTACCTCTTTTCTAAAGTAGTGCCCTCTAGTTCCAGATACCCCCACCATAGGAAAATTCCTCTCCACATCCACCCTATTTGGTCCTATCAACATTTGGTAGATTTCATTGTTTGAGGCATTGATTACATTACTTAGAGTCATAGGGCAATTCAGCATAGATACAGGCCCCTCAGCCCACAATTCCATGCTGACCACAGCCAATAGTCCCTATTTCCTTCACCTATCCAAGCACTGCTTAACACAGAAACATAGAAAACCTACAGCACAATACAAGCCCTATCCAAAAGTCCCTTAAAAGACGCTATCGTGTCTGCCTCCACCACCATTGCTGGCAGCCCATTCCACGCACTCACCACTCTCTGAGTAAAAAACTTAACCCCTGACATCTTCTCTGTACCTACTCCCCAGCACCTTAAACCTGTGTCCTCTTGTGGCAACCATTTCAGCCCTGGGAAAAAGCCTCTGACTTTCCACACGATCAATGCCTCTCACCATCTTATAAACCTCTATCAGGTCACCTCTCATCTTCTGTCGCTCCAAGGAGAAAAGGCCAAGTTCACTCAACCTATTCTCATAAGGCTTGCTCCCCAATCCAGACAACATCCTTGTAAATCTCCTCTGCACTCTTTCTATAGTTTCCACATCCTTCCAGAACTGAACACAGTACTCCAAGTAGGGTCTGACCAGGGTCCTATATAGCAGCTTATTATACACCCCTCATTCAGTTCCTCTGGCAGTTCAATTCATTTACTCACCTCTCTTCATGAAGTTGCCCCTCAGGTACCTTTTAAATCTTTCCTTTATAACTTAAATTTATGTCCCTAGTTTTGGACTCCTGTACCCTGGGGAATAGATTATTGCCATCCATCTTGTCTATTGTTTTGTAAGGTTTTCCTACATTCCAATGAATAAAGGCCTGGCCTGGCTAACCCCTCTCAAATACTATACCAACCCCTATACTCAGTGCCCTGACTGACGGAGGCCCATGTGCTAAGTACCTTTTCCACCATCGTGACCACTTGAAACACTGCATTTGTTGAACTGTGCCCTTGTATTCCTGTGTCCCTCTGTTCCATTGCAAAGGATTGGGGGCGGGGTGGGACTGGAAGGTGAAGGATGTAGGGGATTGAATGGGAAGGGACATATGTTTAGAACATAGAAGATAGAATAGTACAGCACATTGCAGGCCCTTCGGCCCACAATATTGTGCCAACCCTCAAACCCTGCCTCCAATATAACCCCACACCTTAAATTCCTCCATATACCTGTCTAGTAGTCTCTTAAACTTCACTAGTATATCTACCTCCACCACTGACTCAGGCAGTGCATTCCACGCACCAACCACTCTCTGAGTAAAAAACCTTCCTCTAATATCCCCCTTGAACTTCCCTCCCCTTAACTTAAAGCCATGTCTTCTTGTACTGAGCAGTGGTGCCCTGGGGAAGAGGAGCTGGCTATCCACTCTATCTATTCCTCTTAATATCTTGTACACCTCTATCATGTCTCCTCTCATCCTCCTTCTCTCCAAAGAGTAAAGCCCTAGCTCCCTTAATCTCTAATCATAATGCATACTCTCTAAACCAGGCAGCATCCTGGTAAATCTCCTCTGTACCCTTTCCAATGCTTCCACATCCTTCCTATAGTGAGGCGACCAGAACTGGACACAGTACTCCAAGTGTGACCTAACCAGAGTTTTATAGAGCTGCATCATTACATCGCGACTTGTAAACTCTATCCCTCGACTTATGAAAGCTAGCACCCCATAAGCTTAGGATAGGAAGATGACGGTGAGGGTGTTACAGAACTAAGAAGAAGGGTGGAGCTGGGTAGGACTGGATGGGGAGGGGTGTGTGGGATTGGGAAGGAAAGGATCAATGTAGAACTGGATATGGGGAAGGGGTGTAGTACTGAATGGGAAGGGGGAGTGTGGGATTGGAAAGGGAAGGGGGGGGTGGAGGACTGGAAGAGGATGGTGAGAGGATGATAACACTAAGGGGAAGGGGCCTGTGTAGGACTTGATGAGGATGGGGAGGGGCTCTGTGTGTGTGGGATTGGAAATTGACAGTGAAGGGCCCAGATTCTGGTTCCAGTGCCAAGCTCAGAGGTACTTACCCATTGGGAATTTCATCCTGTTTAGGGAATGCGGACAGAGGTGGAAGGTCACCAGCCGCTCTTTGATAACCTGGAAGGTGAGCTGGGGAAAGCAAAGGCAGTGAGTGAGCAGATGATGCGCAGCCACAGTGAGCGAGATGTGGACCTGGATCGATACCGCGAATGTATACAGCAGCTCCTGGAGCACTGGAATGGGATCCAGACTCAGATTGACACCCGCTCAAGGGAGCTGGAGCAGCTCGGACGCCAGCTGACCTACTACCGCCAGGCTCATGACTGGCTGATGGACTGGATCCAGAGTGCCAAGGAACGTCAGGAGAAAATCCAGGCTGTACCCATACGGGACAGCAAAGGCCTGAAGCAGCAGCTGCAACAGGAGGAGGTAATGTGTGGGTGAGGAGTGACCAGGGTCACTAGTGGGGGTGAGGGGTGGGTGTTAACCACGGTAACTAAGAGGGACCACGGCGGTGGTATCCTCAATTACTAGGAGTGATCACTGGAGGGGTGATGAGTAACCATCATTATTGGGTTGACCAGACAATGACACTAGGAAAAGGGATTTGTTATGGGCACTGGAGGTCGGTGGACACAGGCTACTTGTTGGACTGTAATTTGGGAGACGGACTTGGAGTGTGCCTGTAGGTCCAGGAAAATACTCAGCACTGGGATCAGTACCACTCTTCTGTGTCACTGGTATTGGTTGCTTTGTGCCTTTGAGCTCTGGTAAGATAGGGCCACTTGGATGCAGCAGCCAATTCTGTGTGCAATCAAAGGTGTATTTGTTCATCCTATACATCTTTTTTTACCATCACAAGGCACTTCTGGATACTAAGAAGATCAAATTCTGCAGAACTATCCCATCAGCGAGTTGCTCAATAGTAATGATTGGACTTATACACACAGTAGTTGTGTTGTGACCTGGACTAGTTAAGTGCCGTTGTACTGAGGTAGTGTGTCATTTAACAATTTAAGTCAGGTTCACTGGTTCAAGGGGGAATCCAACAGCAGGGGAGCTGCATTAGCAAGGTTGTGGTGAGGGCTAGGACCATGCGATAGAGTCATATGTTGCAGTCATCCTGGGGAGCAGGCACCAAGGCTGTGTGGGAGAGGCCTCTCTGGGGCACGCTGCAATCCATACTAGTTTGATGACTGGCACCTCCTGTTGGTGCTGCTCTCCAGGATTTGCTTGGTGCTGTCCTCTAGTGTTCAGTCAGAGAAAGAACAACCTGGATAAGGACAACTTCCCATAAATCTACAGACATGTCACTTAGGGATTTGGGCTATATTACTTATTTCTATGTGTCTGTATTTTTCTAATATCAGAAACATATATGCTATTTGTGCTATATGTTTTGGTAATGTATTTTGAACCTTGGTCCCAGCGGAATACTGTTTCATATAGTTATATTCATAATGATTGAATGATAATTGAACTTCAGCTAATCTGGGTGTTTTGGGTTTATTAGAAAATTCTGCAGGAGGTGGAGAAAAACCGAGGGAAGGTGGAAGAGTGCGAGAAGTTTGCCAAGCAGTACATTGATGCCATCAAGGTAAGCCCTGATATCCAGGCCAGGGAGCAGAGTGGCTGCATTACCCATCCCTCACTGAGTCTCTCTCTCTCTCTCTCTCTCTCTCTCTCTCTCTCTCCCTCTCCCTCTCCCTCTCCCTCTCCCTCTCCCTCTCCCTCTCCCTCTCCCTCTCCCTCCCTCTCTCCCTCTCCCTCTCTCTCTCTCTCTCTCACACACACACACACACACACACACACACACACACACACACACACACACACACACACACACACACACACTGAAACTCACAACCTGCCTTACACACAGGCATAGGTAGATACACACACACACATACACATCATAAGACCATAAGATATAGAAGCAGAAGTAGGCCAGGCAGCCCATTGAGTCTGCTCGGCCATTCAATCATGGGCTGATCCAATTCTTCCAGTCATCCCCACTTCCCTGCCTTCTCCCCATAACCTTTGATGCCCTGGCTAGTCAAGAACCTAGCTATCTCTGTCTTAGTACACTCAATGACTTGGCCTCCACAGCCGCTCGTAGCAACAAATTCTGCAGATTTACCACGCTCTAAAGTAATTTCTCCACATCTCAGTTCTAAATGTATGTCCTGTAATTCTGAAGTCATGCCATCTTGTCCAGACTCCCCAACCATAGGAAATAACTTTGCCATATCTAACCTGTTCAGGCCTTTTAACACTTGGAATGTTTCAATGAGATCCCCCTCCCCCCCATTCTCCTGAATTCCAGGGAATACAAACCAAGTGCTGCCAGACATTCCTCATACGGTAACCCTTTCATTCCTGGAATCAATCTCATGAGTATTCTCTGAACCCACTCCAATGTCAGTATATGCTTTCTAAAATAAGGAGCCCAAAACTGCACAGAATACTCTTAAGTGTTGTGTCCCAGGTGCCTTACAGAGCCTGAACATCACATCCCTGCTCTTATATTCTATACCTCCAGAAGTGAATGTCAACATTGCATTCGCCTTCTTCTCCACCAACTCAGCCTGGAGGTTAACCTTTAGGGTATCCTGCACAAAGACACCCAAGTCTCTTTACATCTCTGCATTTTGAATTCTCTCCTCATCTAAATAATATTCTGCCCGTTTATTTCTTCCACCAAAGTGCATGACCATCTATACACTTTTCAACATTATTTTTCATTTGCCACTTCTTTGCCCATTCCCCTAAACTATCTAAGTCTCTCTGCAGGCTCTCTGTTTCCTCAACAGTACCCGCTCCTCCACCTATCTTTGTATCATCAGCAAATTTAGCCACAAATCCATTAATCCCATAATCCAAATCATTGACATACATTGTAAAAAGCAGCGGTCCCAACACCGAGCCCTGTGGAACTCCACTGGTAACCGGCAGCCAGCCAGAATAGGATCCCTTTATTCTCACTCTCTATTTTCTGCCAATCAGCCAATACTCTACCAATGCTAGTAGTTTCCTTGTAATTCCATGGGCTCTTATCTTTCTGAGCAGCCTCATGTGTGGCACCTTGTCAAAGGCCTTCTGAAAATCCAAGTACACCGTGTCTACTGCATCTCCTTTATCTACGCTGCCACTAATTTCCTCAAATGATTTCAGTAGGTTTGTCAGGCAGGATTTTCCTTTCAGGGTTCATTGGCCTATCTTGTCATGCGCCTCCAGGTAGTCCATAATCTCATTCCTAACAATCAATTCCAACAACTTCCCAACCACTGATGTCAGGCTAACAGGTCTATAGTTTCCTTTCTGCTGCCTTACACCCTTCTTAAAGAGCGGAGTAACATTTGCAATTTTCCAGTCATCTGCTACAATGTCAGAATCTATAGATTCTTGAAAGATCACTGTTAATGCCTCCACAATCTCTAGCTACTTCCTTCAGAGCCTGAGGGTGCATTCTATTGGGTCCAGGAGGTTTATCCACCCTCACACCATTAAGCTTCCTGAGCACCTTCTCAGTCATAATTTTCACTGCATGAACTTCACCTCCCTGACACTTTTGAATGTCTAGTATACTGCAGATGTGTTCCACTGTAAAGTCTGATGCAGAATATGCATTCAGTTCCTCTGCCACCTCTGTGTCTCCATTATAATATCCCCAGCATCATTTTCTTTTGGTCCTATATCTACCTTCAACCCTATTTTGCCCTTTATATACTCAAAAATTAAGTTTTTAGTATTTGCTTTGATATTAGTCATCAGCTTCCTTTCATAATTCATCTTTTCCTTCCTAATGACCTTCTTAGTTTCCTTCTGCAAGTTTTTAAAAGCTTCCCATTCCTTTATCTTCCCACTAACTTTGGCCTCCTTGTATGCCCTTTCTTTTGCTTTTATTTTGGCTGTGTCTTCACTTGTCTACCACGGTAGTGTACTTCCATTCAAAAATTTCTTCTTCTTTGGAATATTTCTGTCTTGCACTTCCCTCATTTTCTGCAGAGACTCCAGCCATTGCTGCTCTGCTGTCTTTCCTGCTCATGACCCTTTCCAGTCAACTTCGGCCAGTTCTTCTCCCATGCTATTGCAATTTCCTTTATTCCACTGAAATACTGACACATTGGAATTTAGATCCTCCTTCTCAGATTTCATAGTGACCTCGATCATGTTGTGATCACTGTTCCTAAAGGTTTCCTTAATCTTAAGCTCTCTTATCACCTCGGATCATTGCACAACAGCCAATCCCCTAGTGGGCTCAACAACAAGCTGTTCTAAAAAGCCATCCCTTAGACATTCTACAAATTCTCTCTCTTGAGATCCAGTACTGACCTGGTTTTCCCAATCCACTTTCATGTTAAAATCCCCAACGATTATCGTGACATTCCCCTTTTGACTCACCTTTTCTATCTCCTGCTGTAATTTGTAATCCACATCCCAGCTGTGGAGGTCTGTATACAACTGCCATTAGGGTCCTTTTACCCTTCCCAATTCTTAACTCAACCCAGCAGTCCTGAGCTAACTACCCTGATTATCATCTAATATACACACACATTATCTAACACGGAAATTATATATAGACTTCCAAACGGTAGCAAGGATGTGGTCTGCAAGTTACAACGAGAGATAGAAAATGCAAGTCAAAAAGGCAATGTTACTATAGTCATGGGGGATTTCAATATGCAGATAGATTGGGAAAATTAGTTTGGCACTGGATCCCAAGAGGGGGAATTTCTAAAATGCCGATCACAAGGCTTTTTAGAGCAGCTCCTGCTTGAGCCCACTCGGGGATTAGCTATTCTAGATTGGGTGTCTGCAGTGAACTGAAATTGATCAGAGCCAGGATGACTTAACTGGCTGACAAGAAAAGTCAAAGCCAAAATAAAATGTCATTTCCTTATCCCCGTAATAATCTCTCCAGCACTTTGCTCAATCATATGCACTCTCATTGACTTTTATATTGGCTTTAACTTCTCGTCAGCCACAGTTGCATCTTTTCTTTGGGATGTGTCTATCCTATACCTTCCAAATTGCTCCCAGAAACGCTAGCCTTTGCTGTTCTGCCATCACTGTGTCTGAAGGATTACTTTCTCTTAAACTCTCCAGTCAATTTAGGTTCATTGTACAACACCCAATCCAGAATAGCTGATCCCTTGCTGGGCTCAAACACAAACTCCTCTGAAAAAACATCTTGCAGGCATTTGAGATATTCCCCCTCTTGAGTTCTACCAACGACCTGATTTTCCCAATCTACCTGCATATTGAAATCCCAATTAATATCGTAACAATAGACAGTAGGTGCAGGAGCAGGCCATTCGGCCCTTCTAGCCAGCACCGCCATTCACTGTGATCATGGCTGATCATACACAATCAGTATCCCGTTCCTGCCCTCTCCCCATATCCCTTGACCTCGCTATCTATAAGAGCTCTATCTAACTCACTCTTGAAAGCATCCAGATACTTGGCCTCCACTGCCTTCTGGGGCAGAGCATTCCACACATCCACCACTCTCTGGTTTTTCCGCATCTCTGTTCTAAATGGCCTACCCCTTATTCTTAAACTGTGGCCTCTAGTTCTGGACTCACCCATCGGCGGGAACATGCTTCCTGCCTCCAGCGTGTCCAATCCCTTAATAATCTTATATGTTTCAATCAGATCCCCTCTCATCCTTCTAAATTCCAGTGTCTACAAGCCCAGTCGCTCCAATCTTTCAACATATGACAGTCCTGCCATTCCGGGAACTGCCTGCTGCACTTGCTCATTCACCTTCAGTGACTGATGAACAAGGACTCCTAGATCTCTTTGTATTTCTCCCTTACCTAACTTTACACCGTTCAGATAATAATCTGCCTTCCTGTTCTTACTCCCAAAGTGGATAACCTCACAACTATTCACATTAAACGTCATCTGCCAAGTATCTGCCCACTCACCCAGCCTATCCAAGTCACCCTGAATTCTCCTAACATCCTCATCACATGTCACACTGCCACCCAGCTTAGTATCATCAGCAAACTTGCTGATGTTACTCTCAATGCCTTCATATAAATCGTTGACATAAGTTGTAAACAGCTGTGGTCCCAATACCGAGCCCTGTGGCACCCCATTAGTCACCACCTGCCATTCCAAGAAACACCCATTCACCATTACCCTTTGCTTTCTATCTGCCAACCAGTTTTCTATCCATGTCAATATCTTCCCCCCAATGCCATGAGCTCTGATTTAACCCACCAATCTCCTATGTGGGACCTTATCAAATGCCTTCTGAAAATCGAGGTGCACTACATCCACTGGATTTCCCTTGGTAAATCCATGCTGGCTCGGCTCAATCCTATCACTGCTTTCTAGATATGCCACTATTTCATCTTTAATAATTGACTCTAGCATCTTCCCCACTACTGATATTAGGCTGACAGGATGATAGTTCTCTGTTTTCTCCCTCCCTCCTTTCTTAAAAAGTGGGATAACATTAGCCATTCTCCAATCCTCAGGAACTGATCCTGAATCTAAGGAACATTGGAAAATGATTACCAATGCATCCGCAATTTCCAGGGCCACCTACTTTCGTACCCTAGGATGCAGACCATCTGGACCTGGGGATTTGTCAGCCTTCAGTCCCATCAGTCTACTCATCACCGTTTCCTTCCTAATGTCAATCTGTTTCAATTCCTCTGTTACCCTATGTCCTTGGCCCATCCATGCATCTGGGAGATTGCTTGTGTCTTCCCTAGTGAAGACAGATCTAAAGTACTTATTAAATTCTTCTGCCATTTCTCTGTTTCCCATAACAATTTCACCCAATTCATTCTTCAAGAGCCCAACATTGTTCTGAACTATCTTCTTTCTCTTCACATACCTAAAAATGCTTTTGCTATCCTCCTTTATATTCCTGGCTAGCTTGCGTTCGTACCTCATTTTTTCTCCCCGTATTGCCTTTTTAGTTAAGTTCTGTTGTTCCTTAAAAATTTCCCAATCATATGTCTTCCCACTCACCTTTGCTCTGTCGTACTTCTTTTTTTTAATGCTATGCAATCTCTGACTTCCTTTGTCAACCACTGTGGTCCCTTCCCCCCTTTGAATCCTTCCTTCTCCAGGGGATGAACTGATTTTGCACCTTGTGCATTATTCCCAAGAATACCTGCCATTGCTGTTCCACTGTCTTTTCTGCTAGGATATCCGTCCAGTTAACTTTGGCCAGCTCCTCCCTCATGGCTCCATAGTCTCCTTTGTTCAACTGCAACACTGACACCTCCGAGCTGCCCTTATCCTTCTCAAATTGCAGATAAAAACATCATAGTATGATCACTACCTCCTAATGGCTCCTTTACTTCAAGATCGCTTATGAAATCCTGTTCATTACATAACACTAAATCCAGAATAGCCTTGTCCCTGGTCGGCTCTCGTACAAGCTGTTCCAAGAATACATCCTGTAGGCACTCAACAAACTCCCTATCCTGGGGTCCAGAACCAACCTGATTCTCCCAGTTCACCTGCATGTTGAAATCCCCCGTAACTACTGCGACATTACCTTTGCCACATGCCAATGTTAACTCCCTATTCAACTTGCACCCAATATCCATGCTACTGTTTGGTGGCCTGTAGGCAACATCCATTAGGATCCTTTTGCCCTTACTGTTCCTCAGTTCTATCCACTCAGACTCTACTTCTCCTGATCCTATGTCCCCCCTTGCAAAGGACTGAATTTCATTCCTCACCAACAGGGCCACCCCACCCCCTCTGCCCACATTTCTGTCCCTACGACAGCACGTATACCCTTGTACATTCATTTCCCAGGTCTGATCTCCCTCCAGCCATGTCTCCGTTATCCCAACAACATCATAGTTACCTATTCGCACCTGAGCTTCAAGCTCATCCGCCTTATTTCTGACACTTCGTGCACTCAGATATAGAATTTTTAGCCCATTTCTCCTCTCTCTGTTTGAATCACTGCCTATTGTGCTTAACCCAGCTCCCGGAACTCCCATCGGGCTATACGCCCCTAGAATTTTGTTGCCCTTTCTAAATTTACTTATTCTTTCTGCACATTTAACTCCATGTTCCATCAGACCATCCCTCTGTACATGTGTCCTCATCACTTGTTCCGCCTCACCTTTCTCTACTACACACTTAATATTCTGGAACCGTGTAGTCCCTACCTATCCTTTATTCTTCATCTCGCTATCCTCTCTCACATTCTGGATCCCCGCCCCCTGCAAATTTAGGTTAAACCCCCCCCCCGAGAAGCACTAGCAAACTTTCCTGCAAGAATGTTAGTACCGCTCCAGTTCAGGTGTAAACTGTCCCTTCGGAACAGATCCCACCTTCCCTGGAACAAAGCCCAATTATCTAAAAACCTGAAGCCCTCCCTCCTGCACCATCCTCTCAGCCATGTATTAATCTGTATAATCTTTCTGTTCCTTGCCTCACTCACACGTGGCACAGGTAGCAATCCTGAGATTGTCACCCTGGAGGTCCTGCTCTTCAGCTTCGCACCTAACTCCCTGAACTCCCTACGCAGGACCCCCTCACTCATCCTACCCACGTCGTTGGTCCCTACATAGACCACAACATCTGGATTCTTGCCCTCCCTCTCGAGAATAACCTGCACCCAATCTGAGATGTCCTGGACCCCAGCACCAGGGAGGCAACATACCATTCAAGACTCCTGATCTTCCCCACAAGATCTCCTATCCGCCCCCTGACTATAGAATCCCCTATCACTACCACTCTCTTCTCTTCCCTCCTCCCCTTACCCTTACTGGCATGTGGCATCTGGGGATTACTACCCTCGAGATCCTGTT
This sequence comes from Hypanus sabinus, assembly GCF_030144855.1. Taxonomy (NCBI): domain Eukaryota; kingdom Metazoa; phylum Chordata; class Chondrichthyes; order Myliobatiformes; family Dasyatidae; genus Hypanus; species Hypanus sabinus. The sequence continues at coordinate 268,113 of NC_082711.1, read as the reverse complement.
TTTCAACTTCCTACCAGGCTCTCTGTACTCACTCTTCAGGACCTCCTGACTCTTTCAACCTATGTCATTGGTACTGATGTGTCCCATGACATCCGGCTGATCTCCCTCCCACTTCAGAATACTGTGCACATGATCAGAGACATCCCTGACTCTGGCACCCGGGAGGCAACAAACCATCTGGGAGTCTCTGTCATGACCACAGAATCTTCTGTCTGTACCTCATATACTCTGTATCCTCTTGAGAGGATCTCAAGAGAGTGAGTTTGTTGAATGCCTACAAGATGGCTTTTTAGAGCAGTTTGTCATTGAGCCTACTAGGAGATCATTTATACCAGTTTGGGTGTTATGTAGGAACTGGAGGTGATTAAGGAGCTTAAGGTAAAAGAACCCTTAGGAGTCAGTGATCACAATATTATTGAGTTCAACTTGAAATTAGATAGAAAGTAAAGACTGATGTAGCAGTATTTCAGTGGAGTAAAGGTAATTACAGTTGTATGAGAGAGGAGTTGAACAAAATAAATTTGAAGGAGATCTGGTAGGAATGACAACAGAGCAGAAATGGCATGAGTTTCTGAGAAAGATGAGGAAGGTACAGGATAGATATATTCCAAAAATGAAGAATTATCAAATGACAAAATAGTACAACCATGGCTGACAAGGCAAGTCAAAGCTAGTGGAAAAGTGAAAGAGAGGGCATACAACAATGCAAAAATTAGCAGATGACAAAAACCAATAGAGAGCAACTAAAAGAATCATTAGGAGGGAAAAGATGAAAGCAAGCAAGCTAGCAATCAATATCAACGTGGATAATAAAAGTTTTTCAAGTATGTGAAAATTAAAAATGAGATGAGAATGGATATAGAACCACTAGTAAATGAAGCCAGAGAAATAATAACAGGGGACAAGGAGATGGCAGAGGAATTAAATTAGTACTTTGCATCAGTCTTCACTGGCATTGTACCAGATGTCGAAGGGTGTGAGGGACGAGAAGTGAGCATAGTTACTATTACAGGGGAGAAGGTGCTCAAAAAGCTGTATTGTCCAAGGCTACATAAGCACCCGGGCCAGATGAACTGAAACCTAGGGTTCTGAAAGAGGTAGCTGTAGAGACTGTAGAGGAACTCCTATTGATCTTTTAAATATCATTGTACTCTTTCATAGTGCCGGAGGACTGGAAAACTGCTAATGTCACTCCACTCTTTAAGAAAGGAAGAAGGCAGCAGAAAGGAAATTATTGACCAGTTAGCTTGACCTCAGTGGTTGGGAGATGTTGGAGTCAATTGTTAAGGATGAGGTTATGGAGTACTTGGTGATACAGGACAAGATAGTACAAAGTAGCATTGTTTCCTTAAGTGAAAATCTTGCCTGACGAACCTGTTGGAATTCTTTAAGTAGATTACAAGTAGATGAAGAGGGTGCAGTGGATGTTGTATAATTGGACTTTCAGATAGTTTTTGCCACAGTGCCATACATGAGGCTGCTTATCAAGTTAAGAGCCCATGGTATTACAGGGTTGTTAATGGCATGGTTAGAACATTGGCTGATTGGTAGGAGGCAGCAAGTGGGAGTAAAATTTGACTGCCAATGGATTGTGGTGTTCTGCAGGGGTCAGTGTTGGGACCATTTCTTTTTATGCTGTATATAAACCATTTGGATAATGGAACAGATGGCTTTGTTGCCAAGTTTTCAGATGATACAAAGATTGATGGAGGGTCAGGTAGTGCTGAGGAAACAGGTAGGCTGCAGAAGGACTTCGACAGATTAGGAGAATGGGCAAGGAAGTGGCAAATGAAATAGTATTGGAAAATGCATGGTCTTACACTTTGGCAGTAGAAATAAATGTGCAGACACTTGTCTAAACAGGGAGAAAATCAAAAACTCTGAGATGCAAAAGGATTTGGGACTGCTTGTGCAGAATACCCTGAAGGTTAACTTGCAGGTTATAGAAGGCTATGTTAGCATTCATTTCAATAGGTCTAGAATACAAGAACAGAGATGTGATGCTGAGGCTTTATAAGGCACTGGTGCAGCCTCGCCTTAAATATTGTGAATAGTTTTGGGCTCCTCATCTAAGAAAAGATTATGCTGGCATTGGAGAGGGTTCAGAGGAGGTTCACCAGAATGATTCCAGGCATGAAAGGGTTTTCATACAAGGAATGTTTGATAGCTCTGCATCTGTAGTTACTGGAATTTAGAAGGATTTCAAAGGTTACAAAGGTACATTTAATGTCAGAGAAATGTATACAATATAAAACCTGAAATGCTTTTTCTTCACAACCATCCATGTAAACAGAGGAGTGCCAAAAGAATGAACGACAGTTAAATGTTAGAACCCCAAAGTCCCCTCCAGCTCTCCTCCCTCCCACGTGTAAATCCCTCTGCCCCCACTGGCAAAAAAATGCATTGGCACCCACTCCCAAGCACTCAAGTGTGAACAAAGCAACAGTAAAGACACAGACATGCAGTTAACCCAAAGACTACACTGTTCACCCAACATTCAACATACCACAAGCTCTCTCTCTCCCTAATAAGGAGAGAAAGAGGTGTCTCCGTTTTCGCAGCGAGTGGGGAGACATAACAAACAACCAAAATCTCAAGTCTCCGGGCACACAGCCATAGATATTCTGACTCCCCCGAAGACACATGGGTCTCCTGCCATGACACCGAACCTTCGATCCGCCCATCTCCAGAGCCCTGAAATCCTAGCCTCCAAAGCCAAGCCGAACTTGTAGGCTGAGCCCTTGGCATGCCAAACAACTGCCAGTTATGAAGTCCTGAGAGCGGGTCCCATTCCCACAAAGAAACATAGTCAGCGTATAACTCCAGGTCAGGGTTTTCAAAAGAACTCTGAAAGGGAAAAATAAAGATATTAAAGATGGAAATAGAGCTGTTTCCAAAGATGCAAGCAAAGGAGTCACCATCATCACTTCACTTTGAGAGGGGATCTCATTGAAACCTTTCAAATATTGGAATTCCTAGAGAGAGTAGTAGTGGAAAGAATGTTTCCCATGGTGGGGGAGTCTAGGACCAACGGGCACAGCCTCAGGATAGAGGGGTATCCATTTAAAACAGAGAGGTGGAGAAATTTCTTTAGCTAGATGGTGGTGAATTTGTGTAATCTATTACCACAGGCAGCTGTGGAGGCTAGGTCATTGCGTGTACTTAAGGCAGAGTTTGATAGGTTCTTGATTGGACATGACCTCAAAGGTTACAGCGAGAAGGCCGGGAAATGGGGCTGAGGAGAAGAAAAGATCAGCCATAATTAAATGGTGGAGTAGACTCGACAACCCAAATGGCCTAATTCTGCTCCTGTGTATTATGGTCTTATGATACAATCAAAATCGGCCTTTCTCCAATTTAGAAATTCAACCCGCAGACCTGACCTATCTTTTTTCGTATTTACTGGAAAACTAGTGGCACTGTGGTCGCTAGATGCAAAGTGTTCCTCTAAACAAACTTCTGTCACCTGCCCTGTCTCATTTCCTAATAGCAGATCCAGTACTGCACACTCTCTCACTGGGTCTTCTATGTACTTATTGAGGAATCTTTCCTGAACTTTCCATTTGACAACCTCTATTCCACCTAGTCCTTTGATAGTATGTGGGTCCCAGTCAATATGTGGAAAGTTAAAATCACCTACTTTAATAACCTGATGTTTCTTGCAATAGTCCACAATCTCTCTATAAATTTGTTCTTCTAAATCCCTCAGACTGTTGAGTGGCCTGTAATATAGTCCCATTAACATGGTCATACCATTCTTATTTCCTCATTCCACCCGTAACACCTCAGTATACGAGTTCTTCAGTCTGTCCTGACAGAGGACTGCCACAACGTACTTTTTGACTTGTAATGCCACCCTTCCTCCTTTAATTCCTCCCACTCTGTCAGATCTAAAACAATGGAACCCTGGTATATTGAGCTGCTGGTTCTGTCTCTCCTGCAACCAAGTCTAATTAATGGCTACAGTATCATAATTCCAGGTGTTGATCCATGCCCTGATCTCATCAGCCTTACCTACAATACTTGTTGCACTGTCCTTTCAATACAGAGTGTATCCTTGGATGTTAAGTTCCCAGCTATAATCTTCTTTCAGCCATGATTCAATGATGCCCACAGCGTCATACGTATCTGTCTGTAACTATGCTACAAGTTCATCTAACTTATTCCATATTCTGCATGCATTCACCTTCAGTCCTGTATTCATTACCCTATTTGATTTTGTCCCCATTTTACATTACAACTCATTCCATTGACTGCACTTTTGCTCTATCCTCAGTATACACTGCCTCTATTTGTCAACCAACTATCCCTTCCTTAGTCCTATCACTCTGGTTACTATACCCCGCCAAACACTCCCAAACAGCTCTAGCAATCCTGCCCACAAGGATATTGGTCACACCTAGGCTTAGGTTTGGTGAGGCAATGTCCACTGCTGCACTGCACACCCATGTGTCACATCGAGTTTGGCAGGTTCATTTGTACTGATGTATTGCACTCTCATTGGTCACAGCTAGAGTTTGGTGGGATAGTTTACACTAGTGCACTACACATCGATTGGTCACAGTTAGGGTTTTGTGGGGTAGTTTACACTGGTGCACTGCACATCGATTGGTCACATCAAGGGTTTTGTGGGATAGTTTACACTAGTGCACTGCACACCCACTGGTCACAGTGAGTGTTTGGTGGGGTAGTTTGTACTCATGATTGAATCCTAATGTAATGTTTTGTTGTTTCAGGATTATGAACTACAGCTTGTGACATACAAGGTTCAGAGTGAACCAGTGGCATCTCCTGTGAAGAAGCAGAAATTGGTGTCTGCATCCGACAGCATAATTCAGGAGGTGGGAGCTACGTGCTTTTTACACACCATTCTCCCACCTCTAGTGACCTGAACAATTCCCATCTATCCCTTTCAATCTTAAAAACTTCACTTAGCGTCAACTGCAAAATTTCTTCTTTCATTTGACACTCGACCTGCAGTTTCCTGGCTTGTCCTTTCTGTCATTCAGAACAACATTAGCTCCCCATAAACAGAAGAGCTTCTGTAAGTGTTGGAAATCTTAAGAAATACACACAAAATGCTGGAGGAGCTCAGCAAGGTCAGGCAACAATTCAGCATAATTTTCTCGGGTGTTTCGGCTCCATCCCACATTTCAGAGACATATGGGTGAGGGTCAATAATTTGTTGACATGTTATGTTGGCACAGGAAGCATGGTGACACTTGCAGGCTGCCCCCAACAGCGCAAACTGTTGGTTGTTGACAGAAGCCACACATTTTACTGGATGTTTTGATGTACATGTGACAAATAAAAGCTAATATTTAGATCCGTTAACTCTCCCAACTCCTGTCTCATGCTCTTCCTAATTTAATACCCCAGTCTCCCAGATAAACACATCTGTACAAGGTGCACCGAGCTGCAGCTCCTGAGAGAACATATTAAGGAATTGGAGCTGCAGCTCAATAACCTTCGACATACGGGAGAGTGAGGATGTGATAGACAGGAGCTACAGGGAGGTAGTCAGCCTAGACTGCAGGAGACAGATAACTGGTTGTCTGTCAGGAGGAGGGGAAATGCACAGCCAGAGCAGAATACACCTGTGGCCATTCCCCTCAATAATAGGTATAAAACTCTAGATACTATTGAGGGGGATGACGTACCGAGGGGAGACACAAGTGACTGGATCTCTGGCAATGAGTTTGGTGCTGTGGCTCAGAAGGGCAGAGAGGTGAAGTAGACTGCAGTGTTGACAAGAGATTCCCCAGTCAGAGGAACAGAGCTGAGATTCTGTAGGTATGACAAAGACACCCAGATGGTATGTTGCCTCCCTGGTGCCAGGATCAGGCATGTCTCAGATTGAGTCAATAGACAATAGACAATAGGTGCAGAACTAGACCATTCGGCCCCTCGAGTCTGCACCGCCATTCTGAGAACATGGCTGATCATTCACTATCAATACCCAGTCCCTGCCTTGTCCCCATATCCCTTGATTCCCCTATCCATCAGATATCTATCCAGCTCCTTCTTGAAAGCATCCAGAGAATTGGCCTCCACCGTCTTCCGAGGCAGTGCATTCCACACCTCCACAACTCTCTGGGAGAAGAAGCTCTTCCTCAACTCTGTTTTAAATAACTGACCTCTTATTCTCAATCCATGCCCTCTGGTACTGGACTCTCCCAACATCTGGAACATATTTCCTGCCTCAATCCTATCAAATCCTTTAATTATCTTAAACCTTTCAATCAGATCCCCTCTCAATCTCCTCAATTCCAGCGTGTACAAGCCCAATCTCTCCAATCTCTCTGCGTAGGACAGCCCTGCCATCCCAGGAATCAACCTAGTGAATCTATGCTGCACTTCCTCAATTGCCAGAATGTCCTTCCTTAAACCTGGAGACCAAAACTGTACACAATATTCCAGGTGTGGTCTCACCAGGGCCCTGTACAAATGCAAAAGAACATCCTTGCTCTTGTATTCAATTCCCCTTGTAACAAAGGCCAACATTCCATTTGCCCTCTTCACTGCCTGTTGCACTTGCTCATTCACCTTCATTGACTGGTGAACTAGGACTCCTAGGTCTCTTTGCATTTCTCCCTTACCTAACTCTACACCGTTCAGACAATACTCTGCCCTCTTGTTCCTGCTTCCAAAGTGGATAACTTCACATTTATTCACATTGAATGACATCTGCCAAGTATCTGCCCACTCACTCAGCCTATCCAAGTCTCCCTGTATTCTCCTAACGTCCTCTTCGCATGTCACACTGCCACCCAGTTTAGTATCGTCAGCAAACTTGCTGATATAGTTTTCAATGCCCTCATCTAAATCATTGACATAAATCGTAAAGAGCTGTGGTCCCAATACAGAGCCCTGTGGTACCCCACTAGTCACCTCCAGCCATTCTGAGAAACACCCATTCACTGCTACCCTTTGCTTTCTATCTGCCAACCAGTTTTCTATCCACGTTGAAACCCTGCCCCCAATGCCATGAGCTCTGATTTTACTCACCAATCTCCTATGTGGCACCTTATCGAATGCCTTCTGAAAATCTAGGTACACAACATCCACTGGCTTACCCTCGTCTAACATCCTTGTTACACCCTCAAAAAACTCCAACAGATTAGTCAAGCATGATTTGTCCTTGGTAAATCCATGCTGGCTCGGCCTAATCCTATTTCTGCCATCAAGATGTGCCACTATTTCGTCCTTAATAATGGACTCAAGCATCTTCCCCACGACTGACGTTAGGCTAACGATAGTTCTCCGTTTTCTCCTTCCCTCCCTTCTTGAAAAGTGGGATAACATTAGCCACTCTCCAATCTTCAGGAACTGATCCTGAATCTAAGGAACATTGGAAAATGATTACCAATGCATCCGCAATTTCCTGAGCCACCTCTTTTAGAAGCCTCGGATGCAGACCATCTGGACCCGGGGATTTATTAGCCTTCAGTCCTACCAGTCTACTCATCACAGTTTCTTTCCTAATGTCAATCTGTCTCAATTCCTCTGATATCTTATGACCCTGGCCCATCCATACATCTGGGAGATTGCTTGTGTCCTCCCTGGTGAAGACAGATCTAAAGTATGCATTAAATTCTGTTGCCATTTCCCTGTTTCCCATAACAATTTCTCCCAATTCATTCTTCAAGGGGCCAACATTGTTCTTAACTATCTGCTTTCTCTTCACATAGCTAAAAAAGCTTTTGCTATCCCCTTTTATATTCCTGGCTAGACTGAGCTCATACCTGATTTTTTTCTCTCCATGGCATTCTCAAAGGTGAAGTGAGCAGTCAGAAGTTTTGGTGCATATTTGCAGCAATGACAAAGGTAGACAAGGTGAGGAGGTCCTTAAGAGAGATTTTAGGGTCCTAGGTAGAAAGGTTTGAAACAGGACCTCCAGAGTAGTAACCTGTGGATTGCTGCCTGTGCCACGTGCCATTGAGGGTAGGAATAGGATAATTTAGCAGGTGAATGCACGGCTGAGACATTGGTGCATGAGGAAGGGGTTCAGATTTATATATCATTGGGATTTCTTCTTGGGAAGATACAACCGTTACAAAAGAGACAGGTTACCCCTGAACCAGACAGGATACAATATCTTTCTGGGCAGATTGGATAGAGTTGTTCGGCAGGGTTTAAACTAGTTTGACAGTGGTTGGGAAGCAGAGTGATTGTGCTGAAGGTGAAGTTGTTGGTTTACAAACAGAAAGCAATGTGTAGTCAGGAAAGGCTGTTGATATGGCAAAATAGCAGTCAACAGGATGAGTTGCAATGTAAAAGAGAACAAAATCAAAAAGGGTGAATATAGGACTGAAGGTGTTATATTTAAATGCACACAGAAAATAGAATAAGGTAAATGAACTTGTTACACAGTTACAGAATGGCATGTATGATGCTGTAGGCATCAATGAATCATGGCTGAAAGAAGATTACAGTTGGGAACCTAATGTCCAAGGATACACATTGTATTGAAAGGACAGAGAGAAAGGCAGAATGGGTAGCGTTGCTTTGTTGGTAAAAAATGAAATCAAATTATTAGAAAGAGGTAACATAAGATCAGAAGGTATAGAATCATTGATGAAAGAGCTAAGGAACTGCAAGGGTAAAATGACTCTGATGAGAGAAGTATAGAGATCCCCAAACAGGAGTAAGGATGTGGTCTACAAATTACAAAGGGGGAAAGAAAATGTATGTCAAAGGGGCAACATTACAATAGTCCTGGGGGATTTCAATATGCAGGGAGATTGGGAAAATCAGATTCATGCTGGGTTCCAAGAGGGGAAATTTCTAGATTACCTATGAGATAGTTTTTTAGAGCTCCTCACAATTGAGTCCAATAGGGGATCAGATATTTTCGAACGTAACCATATAACAATCACAGCACGGAAACAGGCCATCTCAGCCCTCCTAGTCCGTGCCGAACTCATAATCTCATTTAGTCCCACCTACCCGCACTCAGCCCATAACCCTCCACTCCTTTCCTGTCCATATACCTATCCAATTTTACCTTAAATGACACAACTGAACTGGCCTCTACTACTTCTACAGGAAGCTCATTTCACACAGCTATCACTCTCTGTAAAGAAATACCCCCTCATGTTTCCCTTAAACTTCTGCCCCCTAACTCTCAAATCATGTCCTCTCATTTGAATCTCCCCTACTCTCATTGGAAACAGCCTATTCACGTCAACTCTATCTATCCCTCTCAAAATTTTAAGTACCTCGATCAAATCCCCCTCAACCTTCTACGCTCCAATGAATAGACACCTAACTTGTTCAACCTTTCTCTGTAACTTAAGTGCTGAAACCCAGGTAACATCCTAGTAAATCTTCTCTGCACTCTCTCTAATTTATTGATATCTTTCCCATAATTCAGTGACCAAAACTGTACACAATATTCCAAATTTGGCCTTACCAATGCCTTGTACAATTTTAACATTACATCCCAACTTCTGTACTCAATGCTCTGATTTATAAAGGCCAGCGTCCCAAAAGCCTGCTTCACCACCCTATCTACATGAGACTCCACCTTCAGATCTTTCTGTTCCACTGCATTCCTCAATGCCCAACCATTTACCCTGTATGTTCTATTTGGATTATTCCTGCCAAAATGTAGAACCTCACACTTCTCAGCATTAAATTCCATCTGCCAACGTTCAGCCCATTCTTCTAACTGGCATAAATCTCCCTGCAAGCTTTGAAAACCCACCTCATTATCCACAACATCTCCTACCTTAGTATCATCGGCATACTTACTAATCCAATTTACCACCCCATCATCCAGATCATTTATGTATATTACAAACAACATTGGGCCCAAAACAGATCCCTGAGGCACCCCACTAGTCACCGGCCTCCATCCCGATAAACAATTATCCACCACTACTCTCTGGCATCTCCCATCTAGCCACTGTTGAATCCATTTTATTACTCCAGCATTAATACCTAACGACTGAACCTTCTTAACTAACCTTCCATGTGAAACTTTGTCAAAGGCCTTGCTGAAGTCCATATAGACTACATCCACTGCCTTACCCTCGTCAACGTTCCTCGTAACTTCTTCAAAAAATTCAATAAGGTTTGTCAAACATGACCTTCCACCCACAAATCCATGCTGGCTACTCCTAATCAGATCCTGTCTATCCAGATAATTATAAATACTATCTCTAAGAATACTTTCCATTAATTTACCCACCACTGATGTCAAACTGACAGGTCTATAATTGCTAGGCTTACTTCTAGAACCCTTTTTAAACAATGGAACCACATGAGCAATAAGCCAATCCTCCGGCACAATCCCCGTTTCTAATGACACCTGAAAGATCTCCGTCAGAGCTCCTGCTACCTCTACACAAACTTCCCTCAAGGTCCTGGGGAATATCCTGTCAGGACCCGGATATTTATCCACTTTTAAATTTCTTAAAAGCGCCAGTACTTCCACCTCTTTAATTGTCATAGGTTCCATAACTTCCTTACTTGTTTCCCACACCTTACACAATTCAATATCCTTCTCCTTAGTGAATACCGAAGAGAAGAAATCGTTCAAAATCTCTCCCATCTCCCTCGGCTCCACACATAGCTGACCACCCTGATTCTCTAAGGGACCAATTTTATCCCTCACTATCCTCTTGCTTTTAATATAACTGTAGAAACCTTTCGAATTTACTTTCACCTTATTTGCCAAACCAACCTCGTATCTTCTTTTAGCTTTTCTAATCTCTTTCCTAAGATTCCTTTTACATTCTTTATATTCCTCGAGCAATTCCTTTACTCCATGCTGCCTATATCTATTGTAGGCATCCCTCTTTTTCCGAACCAAATTTCTAATATCCCTTGAAAACCATGGTGCTCTCAAACCTTTAACCTTTCCTTTCAACCTATCAGGAACATAAAGATTCTGTACCCTCATAATTTCACCCTTAAATGACCTCCATTTCTCTATTACATCCTTCCCATAAAACAACTTGACCCAATCCACTCTCTCTAAATCCCTTCGCATCTCCTCAAAGTTAGCCTTTCTCCAATCAAAAATCTCAACTCTAGGTCCAGTCCTGTCCTTCTCCATAATTATATTGAAGCTAATGCTATTGTGATCACTGGACCCGAAATGCTCCCCAACACATACATCTGTCAGCTGACCTATCACATTCCCTAACAGGAGATCCAACACTGCCCCATCTCTAGTCAGTACTTCTATGTACTGTTGCAAAAAACTATCCTGCACACATTTCACAAACTCTAAACTATCCAGCCCTTTTACAGAATGAGCTTCTCAATCTACGAGTGGAAAATTAAAATCTCCCACAATCACCACCTTGTGTTTACTACAAATATCTGCTATCTCCTTCCACATTTGCTCTTCCAACTCACACTCCCCATTAGGTGGCCTATAATACACTCCTATCAGTGTTACTACACCTTTCCCATTCCTCAATTCCACCCAAATAGCCTCCCTAGAGGAGCTCTCTAATCTATCCTTCCAAAGCACCGCCAGAAGATTTTCTCGGACAAGCAATGCAACACCTCCTCTTCTAGCCCCTCCTACTCTATCACACCTGAAGCAACTAAATCCAGGAATATTTAGTTGCCAATCACACCCTTCCTGCAACCATGTTTCACTAATAGCTATAACATCATAATTCCAGGTATCAATCCACGCTTTAAGCTCATCCACCTTTCTTACAATGCTCCTAGCATTAAAATAGATACATTTAAGATACTCTCCACCTCCTCCTCTCTTTTCATCCCTAACAATGCATTCAAATTTATTATCCTTTTCTTTCTTCTCCCCTACATCTTCGGGCTGAGCGCATCCCTTCTCCATCACCTGCCTTTCCTCCCTCACACACTGTCTACTTACTTGCTCTACTGGTGAACTAACCTCCTCTCCCATAGTTTCCTCAAATTGATTCCCCCCCCCCATCTTACTAGTTTAAAGTCTGCCCTGCAACCCTAGCAAACCTCCCCACTAGGATATTGGTCCCCCCAGGATTCAAGTGTAACCCGTCCTTCTTGAACAGGTCACGTCCATCCCAGAAGAGGTCTCAATGATCCAGAAACTTGAATCCCTGCCCCCTGTTCCAATCCCTCAGCCACGCATTCATCCTCCACCTAATTCCATTCCTACTCTCACTGTCGCGTGGCACAGGCAGTAATCCCGAGATTACTACCTTTGCGGTCCTTCTTCTTAACTGCCTTCCTAACTCCCTATACTCTTGTTTCAGGACCTCTTCCCCTTTCCTACCTATGTCATTGGTACCTACATGTACCATGACCTCTGGCTCCTCACCCTCCCACTTCAGGATATCTTGGACGCGATCAGAAACGTCCCGAACCCTGGCACCAGGGAGGCAAACTACCAGCCGGGACTCCCGATCACCTCCACAGAACCGCCTGTCTGAACCCCTGACTATCAAGTCCCCTATTACTATGGTCCTCTTTCTTCTATCCCTACCCTTCTGAGCTACAGGGCTGTCCTCTGTGCCGGAGGTCCGGCCACTGTCACTTCCTCCAGGTAGGCTGTCCTCCCCAACAGTACTCAAACATGAGTACTTATAGTCAAGGGGTACAGCCACCGGGGTACTCTCTAGTACCTGCCTCTTCCCCTTCCTGACCGTGACCCACCTATCTGCCTCCTGTGGCCCCGGAGTGACCACCTGCCTGTAACTCCTCTCTATCACCTCCTCACTCTCCCTGACCAGGCGAAAGTCATCGAGCTGCAGCTCCAGTTCCCTAACTCGGTCCCTCAGGAGCTGCAGTTCAGTGCACCTGGCGCAGATGTGGATGTCCGTGAGGCTCGGAGACTCCAGGATCTCCCACATCTGACACCTAGAACAACAAGCTGCCCTCACACTCATACTTTCTGAATAACTGAAAATAACAAGAACTAAAAGATAAGCCTACTGTGCCCTCTTCCACCTAAGCCCTCTGAGCCCAAGCCACACACTCTGCTCCCGGCTCATTCTGCTGCCCGCAAACGAAGCTGCCCGCTTTTTATATCTTTTTATATCTTCCCTCCTTCCCAGGCCCCCTTCACGCTAACTCCCGATTTGAGAAGCAATTTGAAAATGGCCGCCGCCGCACTTCCTCTCAAAGCCTCGTTGTCTTCTTCCAAAAGAGCTAATATTTTCTAATATTTCTAATATTAGCTAATATCTGATATTTTCAAAGAAGTCATGGAGGGGTTGTCTACGGAGTAACAGGGACATCAAGGAGCAGACAGGGAGACAGATTCTGGAAAGGAGTAATAATAGCAGGGTTGTTGTGGGAGATTTTAATTTCCCAAATATTGATTGACATCCCCCTAGAGTGGGGGGTTTAGATGGGGTGGAGTTTGTTAGGTGTGTTCAGGAAGGTTTCTTCACACAATATGTAGATAAGCCTACAAGAGGATAGGCTGTTCTTGATCTGGTATTGGGAAGTGAACCTGGTCAGGTGTCAGTTCTCTCAGTGGGAGAGCATTTTGGAGATTGTGGTTCCAATTCTATCTCCCTTACCATAGCATTGGAGAGCAATAGGAACAGGCAAGTTAGGGAAAAGTTTAATTGGAGTAAGGGGAAATATGAGGCTATCAGGCAGGAACTTGGAAGCCTAAGTTGGAAACAGGTTTTCTCAGGGAAACATATGGAAGAAATGTGGCAAATATTCAGGGGATATTTGCATGCGGTTCTGCATAGATACGTTCCAGTGAAACAGGGAAAGGATGGTAGGGTACAAGATCTGTGGTGCACAAAGGCTGTTGTAAATCTAGTCAAGAAGAAAAGAAAAGCTTATGAAATGTTCAAAAAACTAGTAGATGATAGGGATCTAGAAGATTATAAGGCTAGCAGGAAGGAACTGAAGAAAGAAATTAGGAGAGCCAGAAGGGGCCATGAGAAGGCCTTGGCAGACAGGATTAAAAAAAACACCAAAACATTCTACAAGTATATGAAGAGCAAGAGGATAAGGTGTGAGAGAATAGGACCAATCAAGTGTGACAGTGGAAAAGTGTGTAAGGAATCGGAGGAGATAGCAGGGGTATCTAATGAATACTTTGTTTCTGTATGCACTACGGAGAAGGATCTTGGCAATTGTAGGGATGACTTGCAGTATACTGAAAATCTTGAGCATGTAGATATTAAGGAAGAGGATGTGCTGGAGCTTTTGGAAAGCATCAAGCTGGGTAAGTCCAGTGGTCTGCCTCAGGAATCTGTTCTGGGACCCCTACTCTTTGTGATTTTTATAAACGACCTGGGTGAGGAAGTGGAAGGATGAGTTAGTAAGTTTGCTGATGACACAAAGGTTGGGGGCGTGGTAGATAGTGTGGAGGGCTGTCAGAGGTTACAGTGGGACAATCATAGGATGCAAAACTGGACTGAGAAGTGGCAGATAGAGTTCAACCCAGATACGTGTGAGGTGGTTCATTTTGGTAGGTCAAATATGATGACAGAATATAGTATTAATGGTAAGACTCTTGGCAGTGTGGAGGATCAGAGGGATCTTTGGGTCTGAGTCCATAAGACACTCAAAGCTGCTATGCAGGTTGACTCTGTGGTTAAGAAGCCATGCAGAGCATTGTCCTTCATCAATCGTGGTATTGAGTATAAGAACCAAGAGGTAATGTTGCAGCTATATATGGCCCTGTTCAGACCCTACTTGGAGTACTGTGCTCAGTTCTGTTCACCTCACTACAGGAAGGATGTAGAAACTTTTGAAAGGGTGCAGAGGAGATTTACAAGGATGTTGCCTGGATTGGGGAGCATGCCTTATGAGAATAGGTTGAGTGGACTCAGCCTTTTCTCCATTGAATGACGGAGGATGAGAGGTGACCTGATAGAGGTGTATAAGATAATGAGAGGCATTGATCGTGAGGATAGTCCAGGGCTGATAGGCTAGCACGAGAGGGCATAGTTTTAAGGTGCTTGGAAGTAGGTACAGAGGAGATGTTAAAGGTAAATTTTTTACACAGTGGTGAGTGTGTGGAATGGGCTGCCAGCACTGGTGGTGGAAGCAGAAATGAAAGGGTCTTTTAAGAGACTCCTGGATGGATACTTGGAGCTTAGGAAAATAGTGGGCTATGGGTAATCCTGGGTAGTTCTAAGGAAGGGACATGTTCGGCACAGTTTTGTGGGCTGAAGGGCCTGTACTGTGCTGTAGGTTTTCTATGTTTTTATGAATGGGTGTTGTGCAATGAACCGGAATTGATTAGAGAGCTTAAGGTAAAAGAACCCTTTTGGGGAAAGTGATCATAACATGATTGAATTCATCCTGAATTTTGAGAAGGAGAAGCCAAAATCAGATATATCAGTATTACATTGGAGTAAAGGGAATTTCAGACCATGAGAGAGGAGTTGGCCAGAATTGATTGGAAAAGAAGCAGGAATGATGGCAGAGCAGCAATGGCTGAAATTTCTGGAAGCAATTCAGAAGGCTTATGATAAATACATCCCAAAAAGGAAGGAATATTATAAAGCCAAGGTGACACAACCATGGCTAACAAGAGAAGTCAAAGCCTACATAAAAGCCAGAGAGGGCATATATTAGAGCAATAATTAGTGGGAAGTTAGAGGATTGGAAAGCTTTTGAAAACCAGCAGAAGACAACTAAAAAAGTAATTGAGAAGGTAAAGAAGGAATATGAAAGTAAGCTAGCCAATAATATTAAGGAGGACACCAAAAGATTTTTTGGATACATAAAGTGTAAAACAGTGCTCCCCAAACTCCAGGCCGCGGACCGATATCGGGCCGCGAAGCATGCAGGGGTGCAGCAGTAGCCAGCACGTACCCAGCACATCTTTAAGAAAAAAGCTGAAATAAACAAGCTAATTAATTAGGTGCCACCCAGCACGTAAATGCCGGCCCAAATCAGAGGCGATTGCCGATCGACATTTACTTGTGGAAGTTCCAAGTGTCCGCCACTGCTTTATCATGTAATATCACAGGCTCGTAGCTTGTTAAGCAACCTCATGTGCGGCACCTTGTCAAAGGCCTTCTGAAAATCCAAATACACAGCATCAACTGATTCTCCTTTATCTATCCTGGTTGTTATTTCTTCGAAGAATTCCAACAGATTTATCAGGCAAAATTTTCCCTTGAGAAGACCATGCTGACTATAGCCCATTTTATCACGTGCCTCCAAGTACCCCAAACCACATCCTTAACAATCGACTCCAACCTCTTCCCAACCACTGAAGTCAGACTAACTTGCCTGTACTTAAACACAAAGTACACTGCAGATACTGTGGTCAAATCAAGACATACAAAACGGCTGGATGAACTCAGCAGGTCGGGCAGCATCCGTTGAAAGAAGCAGTCAACGTTTCGGGTTCACCCTTCGTCAGGACTAAAGGAGGGGGCAAGGGCCTTATAAAGAAGGTGGGGGGAGGGTGGAAAACCAATCAGAGGAAAGATCAAGGGGTGGGGGAGGAGAAGCAGGGAGGGGATAGGTAGGAGAGGTGCAGAAGGAATCTAAGGGGAAAGCACTAAGATCTAACCACCCCTTATATTCCTTCTTCACCTCTCCTACCTATCCCCTCCCTGCTTCCCCTCCCCCACCCCTTGATCTTTCCTCTAATTGGTTTTCCACTCTCCCCCCACCTTTATAGGGCCCCTGCCCCCTCCTTTAGTCCTGACGAAGGGTCTGAACCCGAAACATTGACTGCTTCGTTCAACGGATGCTGCCCGACCTGCTGAGTTCATCCAGTGTTTTTGCACGTCTTGCCTGTACTTTCTTTTCTTCTGCTGCTCTCCCTTCTTGAAGACTGGAGTAACATTTCCAATTTTCCAGTCTTCTGGAGCCATTCCAAAATCCAGTGATCCTTGAAGAATCATTACTAATGTCTCCACAATCATTTCAGCCACCTCTTTCAAAACCCTAGGGTGTACACCATCAGGTTCAGGTGAATTACCTACCTTCACCTGCCTCTTCTTCCGTCTCTTCAGTTTATTTCCCACCCCCTAGCAATTCTAGTTTAATCTCTCCCAAATAGCCTTAAAAAACCTCCCTGCCAGGATATTGGTCCCTCTCAGAACCAAATGCAACCTGACCTTTTTGTACAGATCATGCCTGTCCCAAAAGAGGTCCCAATGATCCAGAAAGTTGAATCCCTACCCCGTGCTCCAATCCCGCAGCCACATATTTATCCTCCACCTCACTCTATTCCTATACTCACTGTTGTGTGGCACAGGCAGAAATCCTGAGTTTACTACCTTTTGAGGTCCTGCTTCTCAACTTCCTTCCTAACTCCCTGTTAGTTTCAGGACCTCCTCCCTTTTCCTACCTGTGTCGTTGGTACCAATATGTACCAAGGCCTCTGGCTGTTCATCTTCCCACTTCAAGATATCTCGGACGCATTGACTTACATTGACTTGCACCAGGACCATAGCCCTCCATAATCCCTACTATCCATGTGCTATCCAGACTTGACTTAAACATTGAAATCGAGCTTGTATGCACCACTTGTGCTGGCAGCTAATTCCACACTCTCATAAATCTTCTGAGTGAAGATGCTTCCCCCCATATTCCCTTTAAACTTTTCACCTTTCACACAAGGAAGTACACAATATGGCCCAGGGAACTTGTCTACCAGACTTTTTAGTTTCCCAAGAACCTTCTCGTGAATTGATTTCATTTTTTATCAAGAGCAACACTGTCTCCTCTGCCTTCCTGCCTGTCCTTTTGAAACAATGTGTATCCTGGGATATTAAGCTCCCAGCTATAATCTTCTTTCAGCCTTGATTCAGTGATGCCTAAATCAAACATGTCAAGCATCTGCATATTCCCTCGTGTTTGCGTTTTTAAATTCAAAAATGTCAATCTGCAACTGTGCTACAAGACCATCTACCTTATTCCATATAAGCGTGCATTCAAATATGACACCATCAGTCCTGTATTCACCCTTTTCAATATTGTCCACCTTTTTCATTGCAACTTATCCTGTTGACTGCAATTTTGTCCTATCACAAGCCTCTCTTTGCTAAAACTCTCATTGCACATTGCTTCTGTTTGTAAGCCAGCCACCTCATCTTCTGCACTATCACTCTGGTTCCCATACCCCACTAAAAAAAGTTTAAATCCACCCAAACACCTCTAGCCAACCTGCCCGCAAGAATTTTGGCCCCTTTCAAGTTAGGTGTAATTTGCCCCTTTTGTAGAGGTCACACCTTCCCCAGAAGAGATAACAATGATCCACAAATTTGAACCTGCCCCCTGCATTCACTTGCCATATCATTCTATTCTTACCCTCACTGGCATGTGGCACAGGCAGCAATCCAGAAATTACTATCGTGGAGGTCCTGTTTCACAGCTATCTACCTAGCTCCCTAAATTGTGCCCCAATCTTATAGTCTTCTGGTTTTACTCAGCCTTTCATGTCTACTCTGTCATTTCATCACAGCTGATCCATTTTCCTCTCAACCACGTTCTCCTGCCTTCTTCCCATCACTTTTCACACCCTGACTTATCAAGAACTTATCAACCTTCACCTTAAATGTATCCAGTGACTTGTCCTTCACAGCTGCCTGTGGCAACGAATTCCATAAATTCACCACCCTCTGGTTGAGAAGAAACTCACCAGATTCTTACATTACCCTGTCCTCACTGAAACCCGATGAACCAAAGCTTTGCCTTCTAACAATGGTCCCCTCTAATAACGGCCACTCTGCTTCTCACCACCTTATTTTTAATTACCCTTCCTAATGAATCACAACTGCACCACCAAAAAAAACAACTAAATCCTATGAGAGCCCCTTTTTTAAATCTCTCACTCTCTTGGACCTGTATGAGGCCGCCTCCACCAATTCGACTGCGAATGCACCACTGTAAAAAGTGCGCCAAGTAGATACAGCTAGACAACCAGAGCAATACCCACTCCAGGTGTGGACTCACCAACACCTGTTGGACTTCCTGTACTCACTGCCTTGATGAATGAAAATCACAAACGAGAGAAAATCTGCAGATGCTGGAAATTCGAGCAACACACAAGCTGCTGGATGATCTCAGCAGGCCAGGCAGCATCTAGGAAAACAGTACACTCGACATTTCAGGTCTCATCCAAATCATTAGTCCTGCCAAAGGGTTTTGCCCAAGACATCAACTGTACTCTTTTCCTAGATGCTGCCTGGACCCCTGAGTTCCTCCAGCATTTTGTGTCTCATCCAGGTCATTAATTTTCCTGTACTCCTTGGTCTATCTCCTGCCATTCACAAACTAGAGAAAATCTGCAGATGCTGGAAATCAAAGTAATACACACAAAATGCTATCTGGCCTGCTGCGCTCCTCCAGCATTTACGGAAAGGAGTAAACAGTCAATATTTCAGGGTTAGACCCTTCATCTGGCCCCTAATCAGTCCTCCTGAAGGGTCGGTCAGAAACATCAACTGTTCACTCTTTTCCTGGCCTCCTGAGTTCCTGCCAGTCACTGTCTCCTCCAGATCATTAATTTGGATGACAAACAACAGTGCACCCAGCACTGATCCCTGCAGCATGCCACGGGTCGTAACGCTACATGATGATCCTCTCTGCTTTCTCCACCAACTTTGTATTCAGCAAGTTAGCTCACCCTGGATCCCATGTGACCAAACTAATATCTCATATAATTGTACCCAGACTTCCCTACCCTATGTCCAGCAAACATCAAGTATGCTATAAAACCATGCATTCTTCATCCTTTTACAACATCGCCTCACCCTGGATCCCATGTTCTGCTTCAGCCAAGCTGCCAACATCTGATCGGTCTTGTCTGTTTGTAGGTTGTCGATCTACGGACGCGCTACATCGAGCTGATGACTCTGTCCAGCCAATACCTCAAGTTCATCACTGTCAACCTTCACAGACTTGAAAACGAGGAGGTAAGGGACAAGCTGTATGTTGAGGTTGGTTCACTGAGCAAGATCAGGTTACAGTGTTTAGTGAGTGGTTGGCAAGGGTGGTCAGAGGTTCCAGTGAGCAATTTGGGATTATATTCTGTATGATGTGGCTGGGATGCTTAGTGTGAGGGGTATGTAGATCAGATATTAGGGTGATGTATCAGAGTGTGGTTGAGGGGTTAGTGTTTGGGTCAGGTCAGGTAAGGAGACAGTGAGAGTGTGGGTGACGGTCATGTCAGTCACAGTGATGGTGAAGGATTAGGTTGTAGGTGAATAGTCAGGGTGAGGGGCAAGGCTGAGGGTTGGGGTCAGTCTTTGATGGGTCAACGTGAAGATGAGGGGTCATGGTGACGGGTCACTGAGACGATGATTGGAAGGTGTGCAAGAGAGGTCAGATTGTGGGAGAAAGGTGAAGGTTCAGGAAGAGTGTGGTTAGAGCCAGTGAGGGGTCAGGGTGAAGGTAAGGGGTGAGATAGGTCAAGCAGAGGTTGACTTGTGCTGTAATTCTGGGCTTCCATTTTTGATTTCTGAAATAAAATAAAACTTCCAGCCTTTGCGTAAGGCAGAGAATGAGGCAAAGAGAGGCAGAAAAACACCAGCAGACATAACAGCATCACTAACTGTGAAAGGTAATGCATCATTGGTGTGAGGATTCCCTTTGACCCTCAGGACTTCGTCACATCAAGAACGCAGGGTCACGACCCGACACCTGCTGACCTCCTTCCTTCCCCACAAGGTTTCTTGTTAAATGGTGACCTCTGTCCCATGATGCATTATCTGGTGATCCAGAGGTTGTGGGAGGGAATATGGGTGTGCAAGAGATATGTAAGAAAGGGTGAGTGTACAAAGGGTGTCTGAGGTGATGTGATGTGGGAGGTTTGTGTGAGAGAGAGATGTGTAGGGAGTGTTCAGGAGGGGGTAAGGGGAGTGTGTGAGGATGTGGAGGATCCATGTGTGAGGGGTTATGGGTTTGTGATCCATGATGCATTCAGTATGGAGTGAGAAGGAAGAGTAATAGTACATAAGTGTGAGAGTGAGTGTGCAGTGGCAGAACAATAATTGTGAGGAGGATAAGTATTAGAGAGATGGAATGTGAGTTGAGTGAGTGAGATTTGCTAGGTTAATGAGTGTGAATGGGTGAAATAATCTGTGAGGGAAGAGTCGGAGTGGTGGTGTGCACGAGCTATGAGGATCTCATTGATGTGTGTGTGAAAAGTAGAAAACGTACAGCACAATAAAGGCCCTTCGGCCCACAAAGCTATGCCGAACATGTCCTTACCTGAGAAATTACCTGGGGTTACCCATAGCCCTCTATTTTTCTGAGCTCCATATACCTGTCCAGGAGTCTCTTAAAGACCCTGTGTACCTACTTCTAAGCACCTTAATGCTGTGCCCTCTCATGCTAGCCATTTCAGCCCTGGTAAAAAGCCTCTGACTGTCCACATGATCAATTCCTCTCATCAACTTGACACTTTCCAAAAGCTCCAACACAACCTCTTTCTTAATATCTACACGCTCAGGCTTTTCAGTCTGCTGTAAGCCGTCCCTACGATTGCCAAGATCCTTTTCCATAGTGAATACTGAAGCAAAGTATTAAGTACTTCTGCTATCTCCTCCGGTTCCATACACAATCTTCCACTGTCACACTTAATTGGTCCTATTCTTTCACATCTTATCCTCTTGCTCTTAACATACTTGAAGACTGCCTTGGGGTTTTCCTTAATCTGGTCTGCCAAGGCCTTCTCATGGCCCCTTCTGGCTCTCCTGATTTCTTTCTTGAGCTCCTTCTTGCTAGCCTTATAATCTTCCGGCTCTCTATCATTACCTAGCTTTTTGAACCTTTCATTAGTTCTTCTTGACTAGATTTACAACAGCCTTTGTACACCATGCTTCCTGTTCTCTACCATCCTTTCCCTGTCTCATTGGAACGTATCTATGCAGAACTCCACGCAAATATCCCCTGAACATTTGCCACATTTCTTCCGTACATTTCCCTGAGAACATCTGTTCCGAATTTATGCTTCCAGGTTCCTACCTGATAGCCTCATATTTCCCCTCAATCCAATTAAACACTTTACTAACTTGTCTATTCATATCCCTCTCCAATGCTATGGTAAAGGAGATAGTGTTGTGATCACTATCTCCAAAATGCTCTCCCACTGAAAGATCTGACACCTGACCGGGTTCATTTCCCAATACCAGATCAAGTACAGCCTCTCCTCTTGTAGGCTTATCTAAATATTATGTCAAGAAACCTTCTTGAACACACCTAACAAACTCCACCCCATCTAAGCCCCTCACTCTAGGGACATGCCAATCGATATTTGGGAAATTAAAATCTCCCACCACCACAGCCCTGCTATTATTACACCTTTGCAGACTGTGTCTCCCTATCTGCTCCTCGATATCCCTGTTACTATTGGGTGGTCTATAAAAAACACCCAGTAGAGACATTGACCCCTTCCTGTTCCTAACTTCCACCTGCAGACACTCTGTAGACAATCCCTCCATGTCTTCCTCCTTTTCTATGGCTGTGACACTATTCTGATCATCAGTGCCCCACGCCCACCTCTTGCCTCCCTCCTGTCCTTTCTGAAACATCTAAAGCCTAGCACTTGAAGTAACCATTCCTGCCCCTGAGCTATCCAAGTCTCTGTCATGGCCATAACATCAGAGCTCCAAGTACTGACCCACGCTCTAAGCTCATCTGCTTTGTTCAATGTCCTTGCATTAAAATAGACACATCTAAAACCATCAGTCTGAGCGTGTCCCTTCTCGATCACCTGCCTATCCTCCCTCTCGCACTGTCTCTGAGCTTTCTCGATCTGTGAGCCAACTACCTCTTCCTCTGTCTCTTCAGTTCAGTTTCCACCCCCCCCCCCCCCCCCAGCAATCCTAGTTTAAACTCTCCCCAGTAGCCTTAGCAAACCTCCCTGCCAGGATATTGGTCCCCCTAGGATTCAAGTGCAACACGTCCATTTTGTACAGGTAACTCCTGCCCCAAAAGAGGTCCCAATGATCCAGAAATCTGAATCCCTGCCCCCTGCTCCAACCCTCAACCACACATTGATCCTCCACCTCACTCTATTCCTATACTCACTGTCACGTGGCACAAGCAGTGTAGAAGAATGCTGATGGACTGAGTATAAGGGCTGGCGTGAGTGAATAATTGAGTGTGTAGGGTGTAAAGTGGATGTGTAGTGAATGAGGGGTAGTGAGTGTGTATGTGGGTCTGTAGTGTATGAGGGGCGGTGTGTAAGTCGGTGTGGGGAGAGTGTGTAAAAGATTGTGAAGTGAGGTGAATGTGGAAGTGTGTAGAGTGATAAAGAGGGGATGGATTTGACGAGAGAATGGTCAATGTTCCCATGGGTATGTGGCACTGTGCATGACCCACACTGACTGGTATTGGTGATTTTAAGCTGCCTTTTCTTTGCTGGAAGACACATTCTTATTTTTGCTCTGCTTCTCACCTTTCCAATGCAGCAGCTGCCTGCCCAAATGTATGTGTTGGGGCAGTCACGGAGGTAAATGCAGTTTGTCACACCAGCCATTACCATCGTAACTGCATGCTCCATCTTGCCTGACCATCAATCTGTCTGTCTGTCTCTCTCTCTCTCTCTCTCTGCCGCAGTTTGGCCATGTACCACAGGGCTGCCCCTGTCCCAGGTTCTGCTGGTCCATGTTCTGGGTTGTAAACCCACTCTGACTCAGGCAGACAATATTCCATTTCCTGCAGCTGGACAATGCTGGCATCTGGTCTGTTCTGGATCTTGGATCTGGATAGTTCCTTAATTGGGATTGTTCTGGGATCCTGGAGGTTCAGGAGACCAGGATCTGGGTCAGGCTGTTTGATTGTGTGAATGTTAATCACCTGAATATCCATCACCCTCCCTTATTGTGTTCAGTGCTGTATCACTGTTGTATCTCTTCTCCACCTTACTGTGGTTCTACACCCAATGTCTCATGATGTTCTGCTGCTGTTTCGTCCCATGGCATCGAAGCAGCCATATCTCCCAGAGACCAACACCCTCCCATCCCTCCCTCCACAACCCAGTGTTCCCTCCTCTCTCACACTGGAACTCCAGTGATCCCTCCCTTTTCCCAGTAGGATGCTACATTCTTACCTTCCTTTAATGGGATTATAGCAGTGTTCCCCATGGAAATGACAGAGCCCTGAGAAGTACTGAAAGGAGCAAAGGGCACAGTCCCTGAAGTTGGCAGCACAGGTACACTGGGTGGTGAAGGAGGCATTCGAGATATTCATCTTCATTAGAAGGGCACAAAATAAAAAAGCAGGGAGGTCTTGGTACAACTCTATAAAACATTGGTTAGGCCAAATGTCATCCATGGTGAGCTAGCTAATTAGCAACAAAATTAATCATGTGGAAGGAGATGGTTGTTGTGTATAGTTGGTTTTTGACTGGTGTGCCACAGGAGTCAGTGCTGGGCCCCTGTTTCTACATTAACGTTTTGGGTGAGAATTTAGGTGCTATGGTTAGAGGGTTCACTGGTGGTGTGGTGATAGTGAAGAAGTAATCTGAGGTCACAGCAGGGAAAGTTGCAAAGTGGCCAGATGAATGGCAGGCGGAATTTAGCTGAGGCGAGTGTGAAGTGATACATTAAAACCACGATAGCCTCGCAGTTAGTGTGACACTATTACAGTTCAGGGCATCCAGAGTTTGCAGTTCAATTCTGGTGCCATTTTGTAAGGAGTCTGTACATCCTCCCTGTGGAATGTTTGGGATTTCCCTGGATGCTCTGGTTTCCTCTCATACTCCAAGGATGTATCGGATAAATTAATTGGTCATTGTAAATTGTCTTGTGTTAGGTTATGGTTACTTGGGCTTGTCAGCTTCTGCTGAGTGGTCTGGCTCAGAGAGCCAGAAGGGAAGACTTCATGCTGTATCAGTAAATAAAATAAATAAAAATTTTGGCAAGTTAAAGAAAGATAGGCCTTGTACAGTGAATAGCAGTGTTCTGGGGGCAGTGGGGGGGGAGAGTTGTAGAACTAGAGGATCTGGAGGTGCAGGTACATAGCTGCTGAAAGTGGCAACACTGGTGGTGAAGAAGCTGTTTAACATACTTGCTCTCAACAGTCAGGGCACTGAGTACAAGAGTTAGGATGTTGGTGAGACCACACTTGAAGTAGTGAGCGCAGATCTGCTCACTCATTGATAGGAAGAATCTCATTAAACTGAAAAAGATGCAAAAATGGATATGATATACAAGGCCCAGTTATTAAGTTTGGGGATGATTGTAAAAGAGGATGTGTGATGCTGAGGCTTTATAAGGCACTGGTGAGGCCTCACCTTGAGTATTGTGAACAGTTTTGGGCCCCTCATCTTAGAAAAGCTGTGCTGGCATTAGATAGGGTCCAGAGGAGGTTCACAAAGATGATTCCAGGAATGAAAGGATTATCGTATGAGGAACATTTGATGGCTCTGAGTCTGTACTCACTGGAATTCTGAAGGATGAGAGGGGATCTCATTGAAACCTTTCGAATGTTGAAAGGCCTAGAGAGAGTAGATGTGAAAAGGATGTTTCCCGTGGTGGGAGAGTCTAGGACAAGAGGCCACATCCTCAAGATAGAGGGGCATCTTTTCAAAGCAAGGATGTGGAGAAATTTATTTAGCCAAAGGGTGGTGAATTTGTAGAATTTGTTGCCACATTCAGCTGTGGAGGCCAGGTCGTTGTGTGTACTTGAGGCAGAGATTGATAGGTTCTTGATTGGACATGCCATCAAAGGTTGCAGGGAGAAGGCCGGGAACTGGGGTTGAGGAGGAGAGAACAAAAGGATCAGCCATGATTGAATGGTGGAGCAGATTCGATGGACCAGATGGCCTAATTCTGCTGCTGTGTCTTGTGGTCTTAGTGGACAGTAAAGGCTGTCAAGAATTATAGAGGAATCAGCTGAGTAGGCTGAAGATTGACAAATGGGGTATCTGGATCAGTTGAGTGATTAACAAATGATGTTTAATGTGGATAAATGCCAAGTGTTCCCTCTTTGGAAGTCAAACATCGGTAGGAATTGTCAGCCCCGAGGAGGTTTGTAGGACAGAGGGACCTAGGATCACAAGTACATTGTTGAAAGCAGTGTCATAGATAGACAGGGTGGTGAAGAAAGTATTGGCATAGTGGTTTTGATCAGTCAGGTCACTGAGTACAGGGGATATTATGTTACACTTGTACAAGAGATTGGAAACTGCACTTGGAGCATAGTGTACAGTTTTGGTCAGTCTGTTCCAGTAATGACATCATTAAATCAGAAAGATTGTATATAAAATTTATAAGGGTGTTGCCAGGAATTAGAGGACCTGAGTTTAAGGGAGAAGTTGGTTAGGCTAGAACTTTATTCCTTGGAATGTAGGATATTGAGTGGTGCCCTTATATAGGAGTATAGAATCATTAGAGGAGTCAATAGGGTGAACGCATATAGTCTGTTTCCCAGGGAAGGGGAGCTAAAAACTAGAGTGCAGATGTTTTAGGTGAGAGATTTAAAAGGGACTTGAAGAGCAAATTCCTCACATAGAGGGTGGTCCATGTATGAATTGAGCTGTCAGAGGAGGTGGCTGAGGCAGGTACAATAATAATGTTTAGAATACATTTAGACAATTACCTGGATAGGAGGGGTTTAGAGAGATATGGGTCAAATACAGGCAAATGGGACTAATTTGGTAGGCACCATGGTTGGTATAGATCAGTTGGGCTGGAAGGCCTGTGTCTTTGCTGCTGACTGTTATTCCAAGAATGTTACTCAGATTGGAGAGCTTGAGTTACAGGGAGACGGCTGTCCCTAGAATGTACAAGGCTAAGGGGTGACATTATGGGGAGGGAACATAAAATTAAGAATGTGGGAAGGTCAGTGCTGAAAGGAAGCTGCACTGTGACAGGGTGCAGAAAAGATTCAGCAGGATGTTACCTGGAGTGCAGACAGCAGTTATAAGGAGAAATTAGCTAGGCTGAGCTGGTTCCCATTGGAATGGAGGGATTGAGGGGTGACTTACGGAGATTTATAAAATACTGAATGGAAGAGATAGAGTAGATATTGTTCCCTGGAAGAGAGTTGGAAACTGAAGGACTCGGGTTTAAGGCAAGAGGGGTAAAATTTAAGAGATTTTAGGGATCAGTTTTTTTCACATACAGAGTGGTATCACTGGCAGTGGAGTCAGGTAAAAATACCATGTTTAAAAGGCTTTTGGACCAATATGGAGAGAAAAGTCATAGAGGGAAAAGTCCAATGCAATAAAATGGGATTGGACTACCTCGACATCATGGTGGGAAAGGACGACATGGACTAAATGGACTGTTTCTGTGCTGTGTCATAATCTAGTACCATCTCCCTTTGAAGTCCAGTGCCTTTTCCCTCTCCCTCTCTCCAGCAATCTAGCATAACCCTGCCTTTCATATTGACAATCCAGCAATCCTTGCTTAACAGGATCTGAGATCCCTCTTTCATCCCAGTGACACTCCGACTCCCCTTATCCCTTCCCAGTGACAGACTGGGAAGGTACTCCTTCCCCCCCCCTCGCAGTGACAGAGAGGCACTACCCTCCCTCCCCTTACCAGTGACAGTCCGCCACACCCTCCCATCTCCCCATGACACAGACATTCCCTCTCCTCTCCCCGTAACAGTCCAGCACTTACTCCCCTCTCCCAATGACAGAGGGACATACCTTTCCCTCTCCCAGTGACAGTCCAGCACTCCCTTCCCACTCCCAGAGACAGTCTGACATTCTCATCCCACTCCCAGTAACAGAGGGACACTCCCTCACCCTGTTACTGGAAGGGGTGAACTGTGTCGGTCTGTCACTATAAGGGGGAGGGTCTATCAGTCTGTCACTGGGAGGGGGCAGGGTGTGTCGGTCTGTAACTGAAACGGGGAGGGTGTGTCGGTCTGGCACAGGGAGGGGGGAGGGAGTGTCTGTCTGGGAGGAGGGAGGGAGTGTCAGTCTGTCACTGGGCAGGAGAGGTTGTGTCGGTCTGTCACTGTGTTTGGGGAGAGAGTGTCAGTCTGTCGCTGGGACGGGGAGTGATTGTCGCTCTGTCACTGGGGGGGGAGGAAGTGTTGGTCTGTCAATGGGGGGGAGGGTGTGTCTGGCACTGGGAGTGGGGAGGGAACACAGAATAGTACAGGACAGTATAGGCCCTTGGGCCCACAATGTTGTGCCGACACTTAAACCCTGCCTCCCATATAACCCCCACCTTAAATTCCTCCAGATGCCTCTCTAGTAGTCTCTTAAATTTCACTAGTGTATCTGCCTCCACCACTGACTCAGGCAGTGCATTCCATGCACCAACCACTCTCTGAGTAAAAAACCTTCCACTAATATCCCCCTTGAACTTCCCACCCCTTACCTGAAAGCCATGTTCATGTATTGAGCAGTGGTGCCCTGGGGAAGAGGCGCTGGCTGTCCACTCTGTCTATTCCTCTTAATATCTTGTACACCTCTATCATGTCTCCTCTCATCCTCCTTCTCTCCAAAGAGTAAAGCCCTAACTCCCTTAATCTCTCATCATAATGCATACACTCTAAACCAGGCAGCATCATAGTAAATCTCCTCTGTACCCTTTCCAATGCTTCCACATCCTTCCTATACTGAGGCGACCAGAACTGGACACAGTACTCCAAGTGTGGCCTAACCAGAGTTTTATAGAGCTGCATTATTACCTCGCGACTCTTAAACTCTAACCCGCAATTTATGAAAGCTAACATCCCATAAGTTTTCTTAAGTACCCTATCTACCTGTAAGGCAACTTTCAGAGATCTGTGGACATGTACCCACAGATCCCTCTGCTCCTCCACACTACCAAGTATCCTGCCATTTACTTTGTACTCTGCCTTGGAGTTTGTCCTTCCAAAGTGTACCACCTCACACTTCTCCGGGTTGAACTCCATTTGCCTCTTCTCAGCCCACTTCTGCATCCTATCAATGTTTCTCTGCAATCTTCGACAATCCTCTACACTATCCACAACACCACCAACCTTTGTGTCGTCTGCAAACTTGCCAACCCACCCTTCTACCTCCACATTCAGGTCGTTAATAATAATCATGAAAAGTAGAGGTCCCACAACCAATCCTTGTGGGACAGCACTACTCACAACCCTCCAATCCAAACGTACTCCCTCCACCACGACCCACTGCTTTCTGCAGACAAGCCAATTCTGAATCCACCTGGCCAAATTTCCCTGGATCCCATGCCTTCTGATTTTCTGAATAAGCCTACCGTGTGGAACCTTATCAAATGCCTTACTGAGGGAGTGTCGGTCTGTCACTGGGAGGGGGAGGGTGTGTCGGTCTGTCACTGGGAGGAGGGAGGGTGTGTCGGTCTGTCACTAGGATGGAGAGGGAGTGTCAGTTTGTCACTGTGAGGGTGTAGGGTGTATCGGTCTGTCACTGGGAGGGGGAGGGTGTGTCGGTCTGTCACCGGGAGGGGGGAGGATGTGTCATTCCGTCACCGAGATGGGGAGGGAGTGTCGGTCTGTCACTGTGAGGGGTGTAGGGTGTGTCGGTCTGTCGCTGGGAGGGGGGAAGGAGTGTCTTTCTGTCTCAGTAAGAGGGAGGGTGCGCTGGACTATCAATGGGAGGAGCGGGGAAGTAACAGACAACCATTGGGAGGGGGCAGGGAGTGTTAGACTATCACTGGGAGGGGGGAGGGAATGCCAGTCTGTCACTGGGAGGGGGGATGGAATTGCTGGACTGTCACTGAGAGTTGGGTCGCAGTACTGTTGATCAGAGATGTGTCACGGCTGCCGAAAAGGAGGAAGACATGGAGGGATTGTCTACAGAGTCTCTGTGGGTGGAGGTTAGGAACAGGAAGGGGTCAATAACTCTACTGGGTGTTTTTTATAGACCACCCAATAGTAACAGGGATATCGAGGAGCAGATAGGGAGACAGATTCTGGAAATGTGTAATAATAACATGGTTGTCATGGTGGGAGATTTTAATTTCCCAAATATAGATTGGCATGTTGCTAGAGCAAGGGGTTTAGATGGAGTGGAGTTTGTTAGGTGTGTTCAAGAAGGTTTTTTGACACAATATGTAGATAATCATACAAGAGGGGAGGCTGTACTTGATCTGGTATTGGGAAATGAACCTCATCGGGTGTCAGATCTTCAGTGGGAGAGCATTTTGGAGATAGTGATCACAATTCCATCTCTTTTACCATATCATTGGAGAGGAATAGGAACAGACAAGTTAGGAAAGTGTGTAATTGGAGTAAGAGGAAATATGAGGCTATCAGGCAGGAACTTGGAAGCATAAATTGGAAACAGATGTTCTCAGGGAAATGTATGGAAGAAATGTGGCAAACGTTCAGGGGATATTTGCACGGAGTTCTGCATGGGTACATTCCAATGAGACAGGGAAAGGATGGTAGGGTACAGGAACAGTGGTGGACAAAGGCTGTTGTAAATCTCGTCAAGAAGAAAAGAAGAGCTTACGAAAGGTTCAAAAAGCTAGGTAATGATAGAGAGGTAGAACATTACAAGGCTAGCAGGAAGGAGCTCAAGAAAGAAATTAAGAGAGCCAGAAGGTGCCATGAGAAGGCCTTGGCAGACCAGATTAAGGAAAACCCTGAAGCATTCTACAAGTATGTTAAGGGCAAGAGGATAAGATGTAAGAGAGTAGGACCAATCAAATGTGACAGTGGAAAAGTGTGTATGGAACTGGAGGAGATAGCAGAGCTACTTAATGAATATTTTGCTTCAGTATTCACTACAGAAAAGGATCTTGACGATTGTAGGGATGACTTACAGCGGACTGAAAAGCTTGAGCATGTAGATATTAAGAAAGAGTTTGTGCAGGAGCTTTTGGAAAGCATCTAGTTGGATAAGTCACTGGGACCGGACAAGATGTACCCCAGAAAGGTGGAGATTGCTGAGCCTCTGGCGATGATCCTTGCATCATCAGTGGGGACGGGAGAGGTTCCGGAGGATTGGAGGGTTGCGGATGTTGTCCCCTTATTCAAGAAAGGGAGTAGAGATAGTCCAGGAAATTATAGACCAGTGAGTCTTACTTCAGTGGTTGGTAAGTTGATGGAGAAAATCCCGAGAGGCAGGTTTCATGAACTTTTGGAGAGGCATAATATGATTAGGAATAGTCAGCATGACTTTGTGAAAGGCAGGTCATGCCTTACGAGCCTGATTGAATTTTTTGCGAATGTGACTAAACTCATTGATGAATGTAGAGCGGTAGATGTAGTGTATATGGATTTCAGCAAGGCATTTGAGAAGGTATCCCATGAAGCCTTATTGAGAAAGTAAAGAGACTTGGAATCCAAGGGGAGATTGGTTTGTGGATCCAGAACTGGCTTGCCCACAGAAGGCAAAGAGTAAATGTAGAAGGGCCATAATCTGCATGGAGGTCGGTCACCAATGGGTCTCTTTTCTGGGACCTCTATGCCTCATGATTTTTATAAATGACCTGGATGAGGAAGTGGAGTGATGGGTTAGTAAATTTGTTGAACAAAGGTTGGAAGTGTTGTGGATTGTGTGGAGGGCTGTCGGAGGCTACAGTGGGACATTGATAGGATACAAAACTGGGCTGAGAAGTGGCAGATGGAGTTCAACTCTGATAAGTGTGAGGTGGTTCATTTTGGTACGTCAAATATGATGACAGAATATAATATTAATTGTAAGACTGTTGGCAGTGTTAGGATCAGAGGGATCTTTGGGTATGAGTCCATAAGACACTCAAAGCTGCTGTGCAGATTGACTCTGTGGCTAAGAAAGCATATGGTGCATTGGTCTTCATCAATCATGTGATTGAATTTAGGAGCCGAGAGGCAATGGTGCGGCGATATAGAACCTGGTCAGACCCCACTTGGAGTACTGTGCTCAGTTCTGGTCATCTCACCACAGAAAGGATGTGGAAACCATAGAAAGGGTGCTGAGGAGATGTACAAGGATGTTGCCTCGAATGGAGAACATCCCTTACTGGAATAGGTTAAGTGAACTTGGCCTTTTTTCCTTGGAGCAATGGAGGATGAGAGGTCACTGGATAGAGGTGTATAAGATGATGAGAGGAATTGATCATGTGGATAGCCAGGGCTGAAATGGCTAGCATGAGAGGGCACAGTTTTAAGGTGGAGCATAGAAAAATAGAGGGCTTGTGAGTAACCCTAAGTAATTTCTCAGCTGAGGACATGTTTGGCACAGCTCTGTGGGCCAATGGGCCTGTATTGGCCTGTAGGTTTTTTCTGTTTCTATGAGATGGGGGTGGGACTGTCAGCCTGTCACTGGGAGGGCTTTAGGAGTGTCAATGAGTCACTGGGAGCACGTTGAGAGTGTCAGTTTGTCACTGGCAGGGCGTTGGGAGTATCAGTCTGTCACTGGGAGTGGGGAGGGAGTGCCAGTCTGTTACTGGAAGGAGCGAGGGTGTGTCAGACTTTCACTGGGAGGAGGTTGGGTGTGTCAGTCTGTTACTGGCAGGGTGTTGGGAGTGTCAGCCTGTCACTGGGAGGTGGAAGGGAGTGTTAACCTGTCACTGGGATGAGGTTGGGTGTGTCAGTCTGTTACTGGCAGGGTGTTGGGAGTGTCAGCCTGTCACTGGGAGGGGGGAGAGAGTGCTGGACTCTCTGGGAGAGGGAAGGAGTGTCAGATTGTTACTGGGAGATGGGAAGGGAGTGTCAGAGTGTTACATGGAAGGGGAAGGGAATGCCAGTCTGTCACTTGGAAAGGGTGGTGTTAGACTGTCACTGTGACAGAGCAACATTCCCTCCCCCTTCCCGGTGACAGTCTGTACTCCCTCCCCCTTTGCAGTGACAGTCGGACACTCTGCCCCCTCCCAGTACAGAGGGACACTCCCTTCCCCCTTCCTGTGGCAGTCCAGCACTCCCCCAACCTTTCCAGTGACAGTCGACACTCTCTGCCCCCTCCCAGGAACAGTCCAAACCTTCCTCTCCCCTACCAGTGATGGAGTGGCACTCTCTTCCCAATCTTAGTGACAGAGGGACACTCCCTCCCCCTCCAAATGACAGTCCAGCACTCCCTTCCCCCTTCCAGTGAGAGATCCCTCTCCCCTTCCGCTGGCTTCCTCCCCCCACTGAGAGGGCAGAGATCTTTTTCTCTTCCTGCTGTATTTGCAAAGATCCCTCTCCCCTTTCCTGCTCTGTTTGCAGAGAACCTCCTCCTCTCTCCACACTCGCACTACATTTGTGGAGATCCCTGACCCTCTCATGCTTCATTTGTGGAAGTCCTTCCCCCATCCCATTGGGTTTCCAAAGGTCCCACTCCTGTTCCACTGGGTTTGCAGAGATCCCTCTCCCCTCCCGAGGTTTTCAGATAACCCCCTCTGCTCCCCCGCCCTGGGTTTGCAGAGATCTCTCACCTGCCCCCCCCCCCCCGGGTTTGCAGAGATCCCTCTCCCCTCCCCAGGTTTTCAGATAACCCTCTCTGCCCCCCCCCCACCCTGGGTTTGCAGAGATCTCTCTCCCCCCGCAGGTTTGCAGAGATTCCTCTCCCCTCCCACTGTGTTACAGAGACCCCTCTCCACCACCCCCCCCCCCAGGTTTGCAGAAATCTTTCTCTCCCCTTCCACTGTTGCAGAGATCCTCTCCACCGCCACCCCCCACTGGATTTGCAGAGATCCTTCCCCTTAGGGCAGGCTGCACTTCTGTCCTTCTCATTGTCCCATGAGGGTATGTGCCATATATTCAGCAGGAGTATATCTAGCCCATGGGTGTGTTTATAAAGCCCATAAAGCATAAAAGAATTATGCAATTCAGCCCATTGTGTCTGCTGTGCCTTCTCATCATGGCTAATTTATTATTCCTCTGAACCCCATTCTCCTTCTCCCTCCCCATAACCTTTGGTATCCGTACTAATCAAGAACATATCAACCTGTGTTTTAAAAATACCAGATGTAGACAGTGTGGCAATGGATTTCAGTGCCAGGGTTTGTTATTTCACCAAACATTTTCCACTGTTTGCTAACCATTCTCATTTTCTCATCTTTAGAAAGCTGCAGAAAAGTTGAAGGAGGAGGAACTCAAACGGTTAGAGGAGGTCGAGGCTCAATTGGAGAGCCAGAAGCAGCTGGCTGCAGCACATGCCAAGGCCAAAGCTGAAGCCGAGAAGGCAGCCAAGGAACTGCAGCAGAGGATCGAGGAGGAGGTCACCCGAAGGGAGGCAGTGGCAGTGGATGCCGAACAGCAAAAGCAGAATGTGCAGCAAGAGTTCCAGCAACTCAAGAGCTCCTCCGAGATGGAGATCAAGAAAAAGACCAAGATGGTGGAGGAGGTGCTCCTGAGCCGCACCAAGATTGAGGAAGAGATTCGGATGATCCATATCCAGCTGGAAACGGCACAGAAGCAGAAAGCAGCTGCAGAATCTGAGCTCCAGCAACTGAAGACCCGTGCTGATGAGGCAGACAGGCAGAAGAAAGTAGCACATGATGAGGCAGAAAGGCTTCGGCGGCAAGTCAACGATGAAGCTCAGAAGAAGAAGCAGGCCGAGGAGGAACTGAAGCTGAAGATTCAGGCAGAGCAGGACGCAGCTCGAGAGAAACAAAAGGCTTTGGAGGACTTGCAGCATTTCAAGAACCTGGCAGAGGAAGTAGAAAGGAAGATGAAGCAGGCAGAGCTGGAGAAGGAAAAGCAGCTGCAGGTCACCAAGGAAGTGGCCCAGAAAAGTGCTGCTGCAGAACTCCAGAGCAAACGCATGTCATTTGAACAGAAAACCATGCAGCTGGAGATTTCTCTCAAGCAGGAGCACCTGACTGTTACCCAGTTACAGGAGGAGGCAGCCAGGTTAAAGAAGCAACAGGAAGACGCAGAGAATTCCAAGAAAGAAGCAGAGAAGGAGCTGGAGAAATGGCAGCAGAAGGCCAACGAGGCTCTTCGACTGAGGCTCCAGGCAGAGGAAGTAGCTCACAAGAAGACATTGGCTCAGGAGGAGGCTGAGAAACAGAAAGAGGAGGCAGATCGGGAGGCAAGGCGCAGAGCAAAGATGGAGGAGTCAGCCTTGCGGCAGAAGGAGATGGCAGAACAAGAGCTGGAAAAACAGCGGAAACTGGCAGATGAGACAGCTGAGCAGAAGCTAGTGGCTGAGCAGGAGCTGATCCGGTTAAGGGCAGAGACAGAGAGTGGTGAACAGCAGAGGTTGCTCTTGGAGGAGGAACTATACCGGCTGAAGAACGAGGTGAACGAAGTTCTCCGTCAGAGGAAGCTTCTAGAGGAAGAGCTAGCCAGGGTCAAGACTGAGATGGAGGCTCTGCTGCTGCTTAAAGCAAAGACAGAGGAGGAGACAAGGTCCAACTCAGAGAAGACCAAACAGATTCTGGAGAAGGAGGCTGAGAAAATGAAGCAACTGGCAGATGAAGCAGCCAGATTGCGGGCAGATGCAGATGAGGCCAAGCGCCAGAGGCAGTTGGCTGAGGATGATGCAGCCCACCAGAGGAGTGAGGCTGACCGCATCCTGAAGGAGAAGCTGGCAGCCATTAACGAAGGCACTCGTCTGAAGACAGAGGCAGAGATGGCTCTTAAAGAGAAAGAGGCTGAGAACGAGCGCTTGCGGCGATTGGCTGAAGACGAGGCCTTCCAACGGAAGCTTCT
Organism: Hypanus sabinus; assembly: GCF_030144855.1. Lineage (NCBI taxonomy): Eukaryota > Metazoa > Chordata > Chondrichthyes > Myliobatiformes > Dasyatidae > Hypanus > Hypanus sabinus. The sequence continues at coordinate 232,716 of NC_082711.1, read as the reverse complement.
GGAAGAACAAGCCACACAGCACAAGCAAGATATTGAGGAAAGAATCTTACAGCTAAGGAAGAACTCTGACCTTGAGCTGGAGCGGCAAAAGCTTATTGTGGAGGAGACATTAAAACACAGAAGAATTATTGAGGAAGAGATTCGGATCCTCAAACTGAACTTTGAGAAAGCCTCTGAGGGCAAATCTGATCTGGAGATCGAGCTGTCTAAAGTGAAGAAGGTTGCTGAAGAGACACAACACAGCAAGCAGGAGGCTGAGAAAGAGGCTGAGAGGCAGCGAGAAATGGCCATGCAGGAGGCAAAGAAGAGGCAGGAGGCAGAAAGAAAAGTTAAAGAGATCCTTGCTGCAGAGGAAGAAGCTGCACGCCAGCGCAAGACAGCCCTGGATGAAGTGGAGCGTCTGAAAAGGAAGTCAGAGGAAGCCTGGAAGCAGAAGGAGCTGTCGGAGCAGGAGGCAGAGAAGCAGATTAGCTTGGCCCAGGAGGCTGCACACAAGCGGATTTTGGCCGAGGAGAAAGCTCACCTGGCAATGGTGCAGCAGAAGGAGGAGGAGCTGTTGCAGAGCAGGATGCAGGAGCAAACGGTGGTGAGCAACTTGAAAGAACAGGCAGAGCGAGCAAAGCAGCTGGCTGAGGAGGCCGAGCAAGCCCGTCTGAAGGCAGAGCAAGAGGCTGCCTTCTGCCGCCAGCAGGCCGAAGAGGCCGAACGTCTGAAGCTGCAAGCAGAGAAGGAGGCAGGAGAGAAGGCCAGAGCCCAGCAGGATGCTGAAAAGTTGAGGAAGGAAGCAGAGATGGAAGCAGTTAAGAGGGCGCAGGCTGAGCAGGCAGCACTGAAGCAGAAGCAAGCTGCCGACATGGACATGGAGAAGCACAAGAAATTTGCAGAGCAGACCCTGAGGCAGAAGGCAAACATTGAGCAGGAGTTGGCCAAGGTCAAGTTTCAATTGGACGAGACTGACCACCAGAAGGAAGTGCTAGACGAGGAGCTGCAGCGTCTCAAGTCAGAGGTGACAGAAGCCCTGAAGCAGAAGAATCAAGCAGAGGGGGAGCTCTTCAAGGTCAAAATCCAGATGGAGGAACTAATGAAACTGAAGAGCAGGATTGAGGAGGAGAACAAAATGCTGGTGCTAAAAGACAAGGACAATACGCAGAAACACCTTGCTGAGGAAGCTGAGAAGATGAAGCAGCTAGCAGAGGAAGCAGCCAGGCTGAGCGTGGAGGCTCAGGAGACTGCCCGTCAGAGGAAACTGGCTGAAGAAGACTTGGCCCAGCAGCGTGCTCTTGCAGAGAAGATGTTGAAGGAGAAGATGCAGGCTATTCAGGAGGCAAGCAGGCTGAGAGCGAAGGCTGAAGTGCTGCAGAAGCAGAGAGACCAGGCTCAGGAACAAGCCAAGAAACTCTCTGAAGCCAAGCAGGAGATGCAGCAACGTCGAGATGAGGAGGCAGAGGAGTTCCAGAAAGCATTGCTCACTGAACGCAGGCGGCAAGAGGAGATCAGTGAAGAAGCAAAACAGCTGAAGGCTTTGGTCTCAGAACTGACGGAGGCCCAAGCCAAAGCACAGCGGGAAGCCCAGAAGTTCAAAGATGACGCAATGCAGATCAGCTTGAAGCTTCGCGAAACTGAGCAGAGCAGCAAAGAAAAGAACAGCATTCTAGAGCAACTGGAACTACAGTGGAAGCAAAGCAAGACAGAGGCTGGTGAACTGCAAGCAGCCATCGCTGAGCTGGAAAGTGAGAAGGAGAAATTGAGGAAAGAAGCAGAGTTGCTGCAGTTAAAAACCAAAGAGGTAATATTACTGAATACTTAACTCCTCTAACCTGACTTCATTGTACGTAGGTCTGGAATGGAGATACCAGAAACCACAGATGCTGGAATCTGGAGCAACAACCTAACTGATGGACCAACACAGTAGGTGAAGCGGCATTGAACCATAGAACACTACAGCACAGTACAGGCCTTTCAGCCCTCCATGTTGTGCCGATCCATATAATCCTTAAAAAAAAAGTACTAAACCCACACTACCCTATAACCCTCCATTTTTCTTTCGTCCATGTGCCTGTCCAAGAGGCTCTTAAATACCCCTAATGTTTTAGCCTCCACCACCATCCCTGGCAAGTCATTCCAGGCACTCTCAACCCTCTGTGTAAAAAAAACTTACCCCTGATGTCTCCCCTAAACTTCCCTCCCTTAATTTTGTACATATGCCCTCTGGTGTTTGCTGTTGGTACCCTGGGAAACAGGTACTGACTGCCCACCCTATCTATGCCTCTCATAATCTTGTAGATCTCTATCAAGTCCCCTCTCGTTCTTCTTCGCTCCAAAGAGGAAAAAGTCCCAGCTCTGCTGACCTTGCTTCAGATGACTTGTTCTCCAATCCAGGCAACAGCCTGGTAAATCTCCTGTGTACCCTCTCCATAGCTTCCACATCCTTCCTATAATGAGGTGACCAGAACTGAACACAATACTCTTAAGTGTGGTCTCACCAGCGATTTGTAGAGTTGCAACATGACCTCTCTACTCTTGAACTCAGTCCCCCTGTTAATGAAGCCTAGCATCCCATAGGCCTTCTTAACTACCCTATTAACCTGTGCAGCGACCTTGAGGGATGTATGGATTTGAACCCCAAGGTCCCTTTGTTCATCCACACTCTTAAGTAACTGACCATTAATCCTGTACTCAGTCTTCTGGTTTGTCCTTCCAAAATGCATCACCTAACGCTTGTCCAGATTGAACTCCATCTGCCATTTTTCTGCCCAACTCTGCCAACTCTGCAGCCTGTCTATATCTTCTTGTAACTTTCGACAGCCCACAGTTCCATCCACAACTCCTCAAATCTTCATGTCATCCGCAAACTTACTCACCTATCCTTCCGCCTCTACATCCAGGTCATTTATAAAAATCACAAATAGCAGGGGTCCCAGTTCAGATCCCTGCCGCACTCCACTAGTCACTGACCTCCAGGCAGAATACTTTCCTTCCACAACTACTCTCTGCTTTCTTCCTTTAAGCCAATTTTTTATCCAAACAGCCAAGGTTCCACTTATCCCATGTCTCATGACTCTCTGGATGAGTCTCGCACGAGGGACCTTGTCAAATGTTTTGCTAAAGTCCATGTAGACCACATCCACTGCCCTACCTTCATCAATTTCTTTTGTTACCTCTTCAAAAAACTCAATCAGGCTCGTGAGGCATGATCTTCCCTTCACAAAGCCATGTTGACTATCCATGAGTAGACTGTACTTCTCCAAATGCTCATAGATCCTATCCTTAGGAATCCTTTCCAGTAGTTTGCATACCACTGATGTAAGACTCACTGGTCTATAGTTTCCAGGTTTCTCCCTGTTACCTTTTTTCAACAAGGGAACTACATTTGCCATTCTTCAGTCCTCCAGCACTTCCCCTGCAGCCAAAGAGGATTCAAAGAACATGGCTAATGCTCCTGCGATCTCTTCTCTCAATTCCCACAACAACCTGGGGTGTATCATATCTGGCCCTGAGGATTTATCAATCTTAATGTTTTTAAGAAGATCCAGCAGTTCTTCCTTAATCTCCACACTGTCCAGCACACAGACCTGCTCTACTTTGACCTCATCCTGATCAAGATCCTTTTCACTTGTGAATACTGAAGCAAAGTATTTATTTAGGACCTCCCCAACCTCCTCCGCCTCCAGGCACACGTTGCCCTCTTTATCCTTTAGCGGTCCCACCTTCGTTCTCATCATCCTCCTATTCTTTACATACACATAGAACGCCTTGGTGCTCTCCTTAATCCTACATGCCAAGGCCTTCTCATGACCCCTTCAAGCTCTCATAAATCCTTTCTTTAGCTCCTTCCTGGCTACCCTATATTTCTCATAAGCCCCTCCTACTTCCTGCTTCTTATATCTAACATATGCTTCCTTTTTCCTCTTGACGAGTTGCCTCACACGTTTCGTCAGCCACGGTTCCCTTTTCCTACCATTTTTTCCTTGCCTCAGTGGGACAAACCTATCCTGAACCCAGCTCAAATGGTCCCTGAACTTCTCCCACATTACTTCTGTGCTTACCCCTTTGAACATCTGTTTCCAATTTACTCTCGCTAGTTCCTGCCTCATCCCTTCAAAGTTAACCCTTCCCCAGTTAAACACTTTACTATTTCATCTGATTTTATCCCTTTCCATTGCTATGCTGAAGCTAAGGGAGTTGTGGTCACTCTCACCAAAATGCTCCCCCACCAAGACATCTGTCACCTGACCAGGGTCATTACCCAGAACTAGATCCAGTATAGCCTCTCCTCTCGTCGGCTGGTCCACATACTGTGTCAGGAATCCTTCTTGAACACACCTGACAAATTCAGCCCCATCTCTCCCCCTTGCACTCAGGAGGTGCCAGTCAATATGAGGGAAGTTGAAATTACCCATAACTACTACTCTGTATTTCCTGCTCCATTCTAAAATCTGCCTGCTTATCTGCTCCTTGGTGTCCCGAGGGCCATTTGGGGGCCTATAGACTACTCCCAGCACAGTGATGGATCCCTTCCTATTTCTGACTTCCACCCAGACTGACTCTGTGGACACTCCTTCTGCAGCATCCTCCCTTTCTATAGCCGGATACTATCCCTGACCAGCAATGCCACTAGCCACCCCCCTCCCCCCTTTTCTACCTCCCATCCTATTCTTTTTAAAACACCTGAACCCCAGGACCTGGATCATCCAATCCTGCCCTTCCTCCAACCAAGTTTCAGTAACAGACACAACATCGTAGTTCCACATACTAATCTATGCTCTAAGTTCATCCTCCTTGTTCCTAATACTCCTAGCATTGAAATAGACACATTTCAACCCCTTTAACTGGCTACAATTATGTTCTGTCCCCTGCCTGTCCTTCCGCATCAACTCAGAACTCTTAGCATCATGCTCTTGTCCTTCTACCTTAATCCCTGCACTCTCATTCTGATTCCCACCCCCCCTGCCAAATTAGTTTAAACCCTCCCCAACAGCTCTATCAAACCTGCCCGCCAGGATATTGGTCCCCCTGGGATTCAAGTGCAACCCGTCCTTTTTGTACAGGTCACACCCGCCCCAAAAGAGGTCCCAATGATCTAGAAATCTGAATCCCTGCCCCCTGCTCCAATCCCTCAGCCACGCATTTATCTTCCACCTCATTCTATTCCTATTCTCACTGTCGTGTGGCACAAGCAGTAATCCCGAGATTACTACCTTTGAGGTCCTGCTTTTCAACTTACTTCCTAACTCCCTGTAGTCTTCTTTTAGGACCTCTTCCCTTTTCCTACCTATGTCATTGGTACCAATATGTACCACGAACGCTGGCTGTTCTCTCTCCCACCGCACGATATCTTGGACACGATGAGAAACATCCTGGACCCTGGCACCTGGGAGGCAAACTACCATCCGAGTTTCTTTCCTGCGTCCACAGAATCACCTTTCTGAACCCTGACTATCGAGTCCCCTTCCATTACTGCCTTCCTCTTCCTTTCCCTACCCTTCTGAGCCACAGGGCCAGACTCTGTGCCAGAGGCACGGCCACTGTCGCTTCCCCCAGGTAGGCTGTCCCCCCAACAGTACTCAAACAATACTTATTGTCAAGGGGTACAGCCCAGGGGGTACTCTCTGGTACCTGACTCTTCCCCTTCCCCCTCCTTACTGTGACCCATTTCTCTGTCCCGCATGGCCCCGGAGTGACCACCTGTCGGTAACTCCTCTCTATCACCTCCTCACTTTCCCTGACCAGACGAAGGTCATCGAGCTGCAGCTCCAGTTCCCTAACATGGTCCCTTAGGAGTTGCATCTCGATGCACCGGGTGCAGATGGGGCCGTACGGGACGCCAGGAGACTCCAGGACCTCCCACATCTGACACCAACTGCAGAAAACTGGCCTCACACACACTACCTCCTTTTGCAATCAACAACTGCCTCACTCTTCCCGTTACCACTGAAGCCCATGGAGCCAAAGCCCTCTCACTCCGCTGCCAGCTCCCGACGCTGCCTGCTGGATATGGCTGTCTGTGGAGGGAAAAGTATTCTTGATTCTTCAGATCTTGACCTAAAACATTGATGATCCTTCTGATACCCCAGCCCACCCTCACAGATGCTGCTTGACCTGCAAAGTTCCTCCAGCAGATTGTTGCCAGGGTTGGGATAGTTCCATCTGAAAAGAGTTTGGAGAGGCTGGGTCTGTTCTTCCTGGAGCAGAAGCAGTTAAGAAGAGACATGATTGCGGTGTATATATGTTCCTGGAGAATACAGACAGAGTAGATGGCAGGAAACCTTTCCTCATGATATAAACTGCAGGGATTTAGGGTAAGGGGGAAGAGACAGACAGCATTGGTGAAGGAATTTCTTCACCCAGAGAGTGGTGAGTACTTGGAACATGCTCCAGAGAGTAGTTGCATTGAGCTAATGTCTATTTAATCAAACATTGTTTAGAAATAAAGGACAGTGGATCACTTACTATGAGATGGGAATAGGGAAGGGAGCCCACAGGTCAGTGTTGGTCAGTGTTTAGACATAAAGGACTGTGGACAAAATGCTGTGAGATGGGATTGCACGGGTCAGTGTTTAGGCATAAAGGGCTGTAGACCAAGTGCTGTAACATGGGATTAGGGAAGGGAGCTAATGGTTAGTGTTTGGCGTAAAGGAAAGTGGAGCACTTGCTGTCAAATGGGATTAGGGAAGGGAGCCCGTGGGCAGTGTTTAGGCATAAAGTACAGTAGACCACTTGCTGTGAGATGGGATTATGAAAAGGTGCCCATGGGTCAGAGTGGATGGGTTGGGCCAAATGGTCTGTTTCCATGCTGCACAGTTCTACAACTCTTTGACGATCCATGCTGCCAAACTCTGTCTCAGACTCCTTGTCTAGAAAGAAAGGAATAATCACTTTGCTGGAGGCTCTATGTTTCTATGTTTAACACAGACTTCCTAATGGTGAGTGGGAGTTAGAGGAACAGATGTGTCGACAAATCACACAGAGCAGCAAGAATTAACTATTAGACAGAAGGAAATTTCAACTTCCCCAGTAATAACTGAGATCAGCTTGATGTGAGAGACCAAGGGGGAGGCAAAATGTATCCAGGAGAGCCAATAGGTAGAGAGGTCAAGTCAGGAAATGAAGCCAGGCAGATTGTGGGAATGTCTGTGCATGACTATTTTGGGGATAGTGATAAGATGCAGTAAGTGTAAGGTGGCTATAACAAATCTAGAAATTGGGAGATGGATGATCTCAATATAAAATAATGAGACCCAGTTAAAGCAGCTACTTACAGATTATTTGCACAAACATGGGAGTCCTGTGAGATCAGAAGATTCAGGCCACTGTGGGCCTACTGTGGGAAAATGTAATTAGTATAGACTGGTAAAAAAGGCTAGGAGGAGCATAGTTGGCCAAAGGGCTTGTTTCTATGTGGTACACCTCTACAAAACATGTACAAACAAGCTGGATGAACTCAGCAGGTCGGGCAGCATCCATTGAAATGAGTAGTCAACGTTTCAGGCCAAGACGTTGACTGCTCATTTCAACGGATGCTGCCTGACCTGCTGAGCTCATCCAGCTTGTTTGTACGTGTTGATTTGACCACAGCATCTGCAGTGTACTTTGTGTCTACAAAACATGAACTGCTTCTTTAAAGGTAAATGGTATGTGCAGGGAAGGCCAGAATATAAAGTAACATCAAGGGTTTGATCAAAAATTCAAAAGAAAGTGGAGATATTGACTATGGAAAAACTCAAGAGAGAGAGGTTGGTGTGAAAAGGATAGTACCTTGTACATGTACAGGTCTGTTCTCCACATCTAATAAAAGATATTACATAGAAACATGCAAAATAGGTGCAGGAGTAGCCCCTTTGAGCCTGCACTGCCATTCAGTATGATCATGGCTGATCATCCAACTCAGAACCCTGTACCTGCTCTCTCTCTATACCCCCTGATCCCTTTAGCCACAAGGGTCATATCTAACTTCCTCTTAAATATAGCCAATGAACTGGCCTCATCTGTTTCCTGTGGCAGAGAATTCCACAGATTCACCGCTCTCTGTGTGAAGAAGTTTTTCCTCATCTCGGTCCTAAAAGGCTTCCCCTTTATCCTTAAACTATGACGCCTCGTTCTAGACTCCCCCAACATTGGAAACAAACTTCCTGCATCTAGCCTGCCCAATCCCTTTAGAATTTTATACATTTCGATAAGATCCCCCCTCAGTCTTCTAAATTCCAGCAAGAATAAGCCTAGTCGATCCAGTCTTTCTTCATATAAAAGTCCTGCCATCCCAGGAATCAATCTGGTGAACCTTCTTTGTACTCCCTCTATGGCAAGAAGGTCTTTCCTCAGACTAGGGGACCAAAACTGCACACAATATTCTAGGTGCGGTCTCACCAAGGCCTTGTACAACTGCGTAGAACCTCCCTGCTCCTGTACTCGAATCCTCTTGCTATTTATACCAACATACCATTTGACTTTTTCCCCGTCTGCTGTACCTGCATGCCCACCTTCAATGACTGGTGTACAATGACACCCAGGTCTCGTTGCATCTCCCCTTTTCCTAATCGGCCACCATTCAGATAATAATCTGTTTTCCTGTTTTTGCAACCAAATTGGATAACCTCACATTTATCCACATTAAATTGCATCTGCCATGAATTTGCCCACTCACCTAACCTATCCAAGTCACCCTGCATCCTCTTAGCATCCTCCTCACAGCTAACACCGCCACCCAGCTTCGTGTCATCCACAAACTTGGAGATGCTGCATTTAATTCCCTCATCTAAATCATTAATATATATTGTAAACAACTGGGGTCCGAGCACTGAGCCTTGCGGTACCCCACTAGTCACTGTCTGCCATTCTGAAAAGGTCCCGTTTACTCCCACTCTTTGCTTCCTGTCTGCCAACCAATTCTCTATCCACATCAATACCATACCCCCAATACCGTGTGCTTTAAGTTTGCACACTAATCTCCTGTGTGGGACCTTGTCAAAAGCCTTTTGAAAATCCAAATATACCACATCCACTGGTTCTCCCCTATCCACTCTACTAGTTATATCCTCAAAAAATTCTGTAAGATTCATTAGACATGATTTTCCTTTCACAAATCCATGCTGACTTTGTCCAATTATTTCACCTCTTTACAAATGTGCTGTTATCACTTCTTTGATAACTGACTCTAGCATTTCTCCCCCACCGATGTCAGGCTAACTGGTTGAGAATTCCCCGGTTTCTCTCTCCCTCCTTTTTTAAAAAGTGGGGTTACATTAGCCGCCCTCCAATCCTCATGAACTAATCCAGAATCTAAGGAGTTTTGAAAAATTATCACTAATGCATCCAATATTTCTTGGGCTACTTCCTTAAGCACTCTGGGATGCAGACCATCTGGCCCTGGGGTCTTATCTGCCTTTAATCCCTTCAATTTACCTAACACCACTTCCCTACTAACATGTATTTCCCTCAGTTCTTCCATCTCACTAGACCCTCAGTCCCCTACTATTTCCGGAAGATTATTTATGTCCTCCTTAGTGAAGACAGAACCAAAGTAGTTATTCAATTGGTCTGCCACGTCCTTGTTGCCCCTGATCAATTCACCTGTTTCTGACCGTAAGGGGCCTACATTTGTCTTAACCAATCTTTTACTTTTCACATATCTATAAAAGCTTTTACAGTCAGTTTTTATGTTCCCTGCCAGCTTTCTCTCATAATCTTTTTTCCCATTCCTAATTAAGCCCTTTGTCCTCCTCTGCTGGACTCTGAATTTCTCCCAGTCCTCAGGTGTGCTGCTTTTTCTGGCTAATTTATATGTTTCTTCTTTGGACTTGATACTATCCCTAATTTCCCTTGTCAACCACGGGTGCACTACCTTCCCTGGTTTATTCTTTTGCCAAACTGGGATGAACACTTGTAGTTCATCCATGCGATCTTTAAATGCTTGCCATTGCATATCCACCGCCAACCCTTCGAGTATCACTTTCCAGTCTATCTTAGCTAATTCACGCCTCATACCTTCAAAGTTACCCTTCTTTAAGTTCAGAACTTTTGTTTCTGAATTAACTATGTCAGTCTCCATCTTAATGAAGAATTCCACCATATTATGGTCACTCTTAACCAAGGGGCCTCGCACGACAAGATTGCTAACTAACCCTTCCTCATTGCTCAATACGCAATCTAGAATGGCCTACTCTCTAGTTGGTTCCTCAACATGTTGGTTCAGAAAACCATCCCGTATACCATATATAACCATATAACAATCACAGCACGGAAACAGGCCATCTCGGCCCTCCTAGTCCGTGCCGAACTCTTAATCTCACCTAGTCCCACCTACCCGCACTCAGCCCATAACCCTCCACTCCTTTCCTGTCCGTATACCTATCCAATTTTCATACATTCCAAGAAATCCTCTTCCTCAGCACCCTTACCAATCTGGTTCACCCAATCTATATGTAGGTTGAAGTCACCCATTATAACTGCTGTTCCTTTATTGCATGCATTTATAATTTCCTGTTTAATGCCATCCCTAACCTCACTACTACTGTTAGGTGGCCTGTACACAATTCCCACCAGCATTTTCTGCCCCTTAGAGTTATGCAGCTCTACCCATATCGATTCCACATCCTCCAGGCTAATGTCCTTCTTTTCTATTGCGTTAATCTCCTCTCTAACCAGATACGCTACCCCACCTCCTTTTCTTTCCTGTCTATCCCTCCTGAATATTGAATATCCCTGGATGTTGAGCTCCCATCCTTGGTCACTCTGGAGCCATGTCTCTGTGATCCCAACTATATCATATTCATTAATAACTATGCACATTCAATTCATCCACCTTGTTATGAATGCTCCTCGCATTGACACACAAAGCCTTCAGGTTTATTTTTACAACTCTCTTAGACCTTATATAATTACGTTGAAAAGTGGCCCTTTTTGATTTTTGCCCTGGATTTGCCTGCCTGCCACTTTACTTTTCACCTTACTACTTTTTGCTTCTACCCTCATTTTACACCCCTCTGTCTCTCTGCACTTGTTCCCATCCCCCTGCCACATTAGTTTAAATCCTCCTGAACAGCAGTAGCAAATGCTCCCTCTAGGACATTGGTTCCAGTCCAGCCCAGGTGCAGACCGTCCTGTTTGTACCAGTCCCACCTCACCCAGAACTGATTCCAATGCCCCAGAAATTTGAATCCCTCCCCTTTGCACCATTTTTCAAGCCACATATTCATCTGAAATATCCTCCTATTTCTACTCTGACTAGCACGTGGCACTGGGAGTAATCCAGAGATTATTACCTTTGTAGTCCTACTTTTTAGTTTATCACCTAACTCCCTAAATTCACCTTGTAGGACCTCATCCCATTTTTTTACCTATATCATTGATACCTATGTGCACCACAACCACTGGCGGTTCACCCTCCCACTCCAGAATGTCCTGCAGCCGCTCAGAGACATCCTTGACCCTTGCACCAGGGAGGCAACATACCATCCTGGAGTCTCATTTGAAGTCGCAGAGACGCCTGTCTATTCCCTTTACAATCGAATCCCCTGTAACTATAGCTCTCCACTCCTTTTCCTTCCCTCCTGTGCCGCAGAGCCACCCATGATGCCATGAACTGGGCTGCTGTTGCCTTCCCCTGAATAGACCTCTCCTTCAACAGTATCCAAAACAATATATCTGTTTAGGAGGGAGATGACCTCAGGGGACTCCTGCACTACCTGCCTACTGTTATGCTGTCTAGTGGCCACCCCTTCCCTTTCTGCCTGTGTAGCCTTTACCTGTGGTGTGGCCAACTCACTGAACGTGCTATTCATGACTTTCTCAGCATTGCGGATGCTCCAGTATGAATCCAATCGCAGCTCCAGCCGCTCAATGCAGTCTGCCAGAAGCTGCAGCTGGACACACTTCCTGCACACATAGTCGTCAGGGACACTGGAAGTATCCCTGATTTCCCACATGCTGAAGGATGAACAAACCACGGGGCCGATCTCAGCTGACATGACCTACCCAATATGTTGCCTCAACTTTTGAAACATTCTTTTTTTTAAAGTAACTTACCCAGCCTTACCTCACTTGGAGTGAAGCTCATCCTCAGCCTCTGCTCGTCGAAGCCTCTGGAGACAAAGCCTTCCTACCCTGTCTCCCTCTACTCTGTCGCCTGCTACAACGTTGCCCACTCCATCTAACTGCTCCCTTTGAGTTCTCCCACTGCCTCATGGTCCGACTTACACGCGCTTGCGCAGTCGTGCCCCTGTTAAACTGCCAAAGAAAGTATTCTTGCTATGCTGGGTTTGTTCTGTGAGGCAACTGGAATATTAGCCTTAAACCAAGAGAGTTTATGCCTTGCAACACGCACAAAAAGCTGGTGGAACGCAACAGCCCAGACAGCATCTATAGGAAGAAGCACAGTCGACATTTTGGGCCACGTCTTTACGAAGGGTCTCAGCCCGAAACGTTGAGTGTGCTTTTTCCTATAGGTGCTGCCTGGCCTGCTGTGTTCCACCAGCTTTTTGTGTGTGTTCCTTGTTTTATGAGTTTATGCCTCATAGCATTAAGGGCTGCCCTCAATAGTGTTTAAGCCTGCTCTTGGCACCTTTTAGGCCTGCCCTCAGTGGCATTTCAGCCTCCCTCTGAAGTGTTTAGAAGAATGAGAGCTGATCTCATTGATATGTGTAAGGTGTGTACAGTCTGGCTGCAGTGGTGATGTTCACCAGCTGATATGTCTAGAACTGGGTCAGTTTCAAACTAGGGCTCAGCTATTCAGGACAGAACTTAGGAGAATTCAAACCAGAGAGGCCAGTAATTACAAAGGCATTTCAGAGGAACAAGCAAGGAATGGGAGGGACTTGGTCTAGGTGCTGTCTTGTCATCATAGTCAGCACAAATTTGGTGGATGAAGGATCCGTTCCTGTTTTGTGTCTATGGATTCTCTACCAAAGAGGGCTGCTATAATTCAATTGCTCAGTATCTTCAAGACAAAGATCAATAAAGGTTTATAGATGAAGGTATTTGAAGAATATCGGGTTAATGCAGAAAAGTAGAGCTTAGATAAATGATCAGACATGATCTTGAAGAATGATATACAAGGGATCACTGAATATTCCTGTTTCAAGTTCTTAAAGAGACATAGAAACAGAAAAACTACATCACAATACAGACTCTTCAGCCCACAATGCTGTGCCGAAGAAGTACTTACTTTAAAAATTACCTAGGGTTACCCATTGCCCTGTGTTTTTCTGAAATAGAGCATAGAATCATAGAGTTATACAGCACAGAAACAAGCCCAACTGTTCTGTGCTTAGCAAGATGCCTGTCCCAGTTAGTCCCAACTGCCAGTATTTGGCCCTTAACCTCCTAAATCTTTCAAAGTCTTTCCAAACTATGTAACTGGAGTTGTTGGTTAACGCTGGATCACTGCTGGATGTTTTGTCATTGATGAATTTCTTGCTCTTGGCTTTTACAGATGGAGGCAGGACAAAAGAAAGAAATCATCCAGACAACTCAGGCCCTTCAGCAAACATTCTTGAATGAGAAGGAGGTGTTAATCAAAAAAGAAAGGATGATTGAAGCTGAGAAGGAGAAGTTAGAACAGCTGTGTGAAGATGAGCTGGAGAAATCAAAGTCTCTGAAGGGCGAACAAATGAAGGAAATGAAGAGACTGGAGGAAGACAAAGTCCACCTTCAGGCTAGTATGGAAGAAGCCTTAAGGAAGCAGCAAGAGGCTGAAAAGCAAGTCCACGAGAAGCAGAGAGAACTTCAAGAAATGGAAAAGAGGAGACTGGAGAAAGAGAAACAGCTAGCTGATGAGAATCAGGCTCTGAGAGAAAAGCTGGAGCAACTGAAAGCTCAGAAGCTTGAAACTGTTGCCAAAGACACTGCAATGGTCCAAGCCCCACTTGGGGCTATTTCAAATGGTAGAGATGTGGTGGACTCTGTCTCAGAGAGTGCCAGGGACAAGTTCACTTTCAGTGGCCTTCGGCAACCAGTGCCAGCAGCTCGGTTACAGCAGGCTGGCATTCTCAGCAAGAAGCAATTAGACAAACTAAAGAAAGGCTCAGTCACGGTACAGGAGCTCTCACAAAAGGAGAGTGTTCAGAACTACCTTGAAGGAAAGAGCTGTGTTGCAGGACTGATCATTGAACCCTCAAAGGACAAAATGAGCATTTACCATGCAATGAAAAGGAATCAATTAAAGCCCACAACAGCGACAGTATTACTTGAGGCTCAGGCAGCAACAGGCTTCATTATTGACCCAATAAAGAACAGGAAGCTGCCTGTAAATGAGGCAATCAGGGAAGGGCTAGTGGGACCAGAGCTCCAGGAAAAGCTACTTTCTGCAGAGAGGGCCGTGACTGGTTACAGGGATCCCTACACAGGCAACCAAATATCATTGTTTGAAGCAATGCAAAAAGACTTGATCCCTTCAAGTTATGCAATCCGCTTACTGCAGGCACAAGTTGCCACCGGTGGTATCGTTGACCCAGTCAATAGCCACCGCCTTCCCCTGGCCCAGGCCTGTAAACAGGGTGTATTTAATGAAGACATGAACAAGATAGTTTCAGGTGATAGTGATGATGCCAAGGCATTCTTTGACCCTAACACACAGGAGAACTTAACGTACATTCAGCTGCTGGACAGGTGTCTGAAGGATCCAGAATCTGGCCTTTGCCTCTTACCATTGACCAAGGCAGCAGAAACAAGAAAGGGAGGATATACTATGGAACAGATACAGGACATCTTCAACACAGCCATTGTGTCTGTGCCATATGGGATCTATTCGGGGAAAACCATCACCATTTGGGAATTGATCAATTCTGAGTACTTCACAGAAGATCAACGTCGAGATCTAATCCGACAATACAGGTCAGGAAAAGTCACCATAGAACATATCATTAAATTCATCATCACCACCATTGATGAAACTGAGACCAAGAAGCAGCTACTCTTCACTGGGCTCAGGAACAAGGTTCCGGCCAGCATGTTGTTGGAATCAAAGATTATTGACAAAAAGACCTTTGGTGAACTGGAGAGAGGAGAGGTAACACCAGAAGATGTAAGCATGTTGGAGTCGGTGAGGAAATATCTTCAGGGCTCAGACAGTATTGCTGGAGTGTTTGTGGAGCCTACTCAAGAAAAAATGAGTTTCTATCAAGCAATGAAGAAGAATGTGTTGAGACCAAAGACAGCAGAGATCTTATTGGAAGCTCAGGCAGCGACAGGATTTCTTATTGACCCCGTGAAAAATCTTGTCCTCACTGTTGATGATGCAGTGAAGGAAGGTCTTGTTGGACCAGAGCTCCATGAGAAGCTTCTTGCTGCAGAGAAAGCAGTAACAGGGTACAGCGACCCCTACACTGGGCACAAGATCTCCTTATTTGAAGCAATGAGAAAGGAACTTGTACCCAAAGAACATGCAATGCAGCTCTTGCAAGCACAGGTGGCATCTGGTGGCATCATTGATCCCAGAACCAGCCATCGGCTGCCAGTTGATGTGGCCTACCAGCGGGGAATGTTTGATGAGGACATGAACAGGTTTGTGTCCACTCCAAGTGATGATACAAGAGGTTTCATTGAACCAAATACAGATGAACGAGTCACCTACCAGCAGCTGAAGGAAAGGTGCAGAAAGGACCCTCAGACATCACTTTGTCTGTTACCTCTAACAGACGAAGCAATGAAGCGAGTGGATGTCCACCCTGAGGATGTAACCAAGGACATTTTCCAAAAGGCTGTAGTGAGTGTCCCGTCTGGGAGGTTCTCTGGAAAAACCATTACCATTTGGGAATTGATCAATTCAGAATATCTCACCGAAAATCAAAGGCAAGATTTAATCTGGCAATACAGGTCAGGAAAAATCACCATTGAACATATCATTAAATTCATCATCACTACCATCGATGAAACTGAGACCAAGAAGCAGCTACTCTTCACTGGGCTCAGGGACAAGGTTCCAGCCAGTGAGTTGTTGGAATCAAAGATCATTGACAAAAAGACCTTTGATGAACTGGAGAAAGGGATGGTAACACCAGAAGATGTGAGTAAATTGGAGTCGGTGAGGAAATACCTTCAGAGCTCAGACAGTATCGCTGGAGTGTTTGTAGAGTCCACCAAAGAGAAGATGAGCTTCTACCAAGCAATGAGGAAGAATCTGTTGAGACCAAGGATAGCAGAGATCTTACTGGAAGCTCAGGCAGGGACAGGTTTTCTCATTGACCCTGTGAAAAATCGCACACTCACCGTCGATAATGCGGTGAAGGATGGTCTCATTGGACCAGAACTCCACGAGAAACTTCTGGCTGCAGAGAAAGCAGTAATAGGATATACTGACCCCTACACTGGGCGTAAAATCTCATTATTTGAAGCAATGAGAAAGGAATTTATTCCCAAAGAGCATGCAATGCAGCTCCTGCAGGCACAGATGGCATCTGGTGGCATCATTGACCCAAGAACCAGCCATCGGCTGCCAGTTGATGTGGCCTACAAGCGAGGAATGTTTGATGAGGATATGAACACATTTGTATCCACTCCGAGTGATGTCACGAGAGGTTTCTATGACCCAAACATAGATGAACGTGTAACCTACCAGCAGCTGAAGGATAAGTGCATAAAGGATGACACATCAGGTCTATTTTTGCTTCCCTTGAGTGAAAAAGCAGTAACATCCAAAATTGTGTACGATGAAGAGCAGACAAGAGATACTTTTGGCAAGACAACAGTATCTGTTCCAGCTGGCATTTTCTCTGGGAAAACCGTCAGCATTTTGGAGCTGATTAACTCAGAATATTTTACAGAGGAACAAAGGAAGGATTTGATCCGACAGTATAGGTCAGGAAAGGTCACAGTAGAGAAGATTATCAAAATAGTTATCACGGTAATTGAAGAGAAAGAAGCAAAGAGAAAACCACTTCTCCTCTTCACTGGGCTCAGGAACAAGATTCCAGCCAGTGAATTGCTGGAATCAAAGATCATTGACAAGAAAACATTTGATGAACTAGAGAGAGGGAAAGTAACACCGGGAGATGTGAGCAAGTTGGAGTCGGTGAGCAAATATCTTCAGGGTTCAGATAGTATTGCTGGTGTGTTTGTAGAGCCCACCCAAGAAAAAATGAGTTTCTACCAAGCAATGAAAAACAATCTGTTGAGACCAAGGATAGCAGAGATCTTACTGGAAGCTCAGGCAGCGGCAGGATTTCTCATTGACCCTGTGAAAAATCTCACACTCACTGTTGATGACGCAGTGAAGGAAGGTCTTGTTGGGCCAGAGCTCCATGTGAAGCTTCTTGCTGCAGAAAAAGCAGTAATGGGATACAGCGACCCCTACACTGGGCGAAAGATCTCCTTATTTGAAGCAATGAGAAAGGACCTTGTCCCCAAAGAACATGCAATGCAGCTTTTGCAGGCACAGGTGGCATCTGGTGGCATCATTGATCCCACAACCAGTCATCGATTGCCAATTGATGTGGCCTACCAGCGGGGAATGTTTGATGAGGACTTGAACAGGTTTGTGTCCACTCCAAGTGATGATACAAGAGGCTTCATTGAACCAAATACAGATGAACGAGTCACCTACCAGCAGCTGAAGAAGAGGTGCAGAAAGGACCCTCAGACATCACTTTGTCTGTTACCTCTGACAGAAGAAGCAATGAAGCGAGTGGATGTCCACCCTGAGGATGTAACCAAGGACATTTTCCAAAAGGCTGTAGTGAGTGTCCCGTCTGGGAGGTTCTCTGGAAAAACCATTACCATTTGGGAATTGATCAATTCAGAATATCTCACCGAAGATCAAAGGCAAGATTTAATCTGGCAATACAGATCAGGAAAAATCACCATTGAACGTATTATTAAATTCATCATCACCACCATCGATGAAACTGAGACCAAGAAGCAGCTACTCTTCACTGGGCTCAGGGACAAGGTTCCAGCCAGCGAGTTGTTGGAATCAAAGATCATTGACAAAAAGACCTTTGGTGAACTGGAGCAAGGGAAGTTAATACCAGAAGATGTGAGTAAATTGGAGTCGGTGAAGAAATACCTTCAGAGCTCGGACAGTGTTGCTGGAGTGTTTGTAGAGCCCACCAAAGAAAAGATGAGCTTCTACCAAGCAATGAAGAAGAATCTGTTGAGACCAAGGATAGCAGAGATCTTACTGGAAGCTCAGGCAGGGACAGGTTTCCTCATTGACCCTGTGAAGAATCGCACACTCACCGTCGATGATGCAGTGAAGGATGGTCTCATTGGACCAGAACTCCACGAGAGACTTCTGGCTGCAGAGAAAGCAGTAATGGGATATACCGACCCTTACACTGGGTGTAAAATTTCCTTATTTGAAGCAATGAAAAAGGAACTTGTTCCCAAAGAGCATGCAATGCAGCTCCTGCAGGCACAGATGGCATCTGGTGGCATCATTGATCCCAGAACCAGCCATCGGCTGCCAGTTGATGTGGCCTACAAGCGAGGAATGTTTGATGAGGACATGAACACGTTTCTGTCCACTCCGAGTGATGTCACGAGAGGTTTCTATGACCCAAACATAGACGAACGTGTCACCTACCAGCAGCTGAAGGATAAGTGCATAAAGGACGACACATCAGGTCTATTTTTGCTTCCCTTGAGTGAAAAAGCAGTAACATCCAAAACTGTGTACGACGAAGAGCAGACAAGAGATACTTTTGGCAAGACAACAGTATCTGTTCCATTTGGCATTTTCTCTGGGAAAACCATCAGCATCTTGGAGCTAATTAACTCAGAATATTTTACGGAGGCACAAAGGAAGGATTTGATCCGACAATATAGGTCAGGAAAGGTCACAGTAGAGAAGATTATCAAAATTGTTATCACGGTGATTGAAGAGAAAGAAGCAAAGAAAAAACCACTACTCCTCTTCACTGGTCTAAGGGACAAGGTTCCAGCCAGCGAGTTGTTGGAATCAAAGATCATTGACAAGAAAACATTTGATGAACTGGAGAGAGGGAAAATAACACCAGAAAATGTGAGCAAGTTAGAGTCAATAAGCAAATATCTTCAGGGTTCAGACAGTATTGCTGGTGTGTTTGTAGAGCCCACCCAAGAAAAAATGAGTTTCTACCAAGCAATGAAAAACAATCTGTTGAGACCAAGGATAGCGGAGATCTTACTGGAAGCTCAGGCAGCAACAGGATTCCTTATTGACCCTGTGAAAAATCTCACCCTCGCTGTTGATGACGCAGTGAAGGAAGGTCTTGTTGGGCCAGAGGTCCACGAGAAGCTTCTGGCTGCAGAGAAAGCAGTAACAGGATACAGCGACCCCTACACTGGGCACAAGATTTCCTTATATGAAGCAATGAGAAAGGACCTTGTACCCAAAGACTATGCAATGCAGTTCTTGCAGGCACAGTTGGCATCTGGTGGCATCATTGATCCCAGATCCAGCCATCGACTGCCGATTGATGTGGCCTACGAACGGGGGCTGTTTGATGAAGACATGAACAGGTTGATGTCCACTGCAAGTGATGACATGAGATGCTTCATTGAACCAAATGCAGATGAACAAGTCACTTACCAGCAGCTAAAGGAGAAGTGCAGAAAGGACCCTCAGACATCACTTTGTCTGTTACCTCTGACAGAAGAAGCAATGAAGAAAGTGGATGTCCACCCTGAGGAGGTAACCAAGGACGTTTTCCAAAAGGCTGTGGTGAGTGTCCCATCCGGAAAGTTCTCTGGAAAAAATGTCACCATATGGGAATTGATCAATTCAGAGTATTTCACTGAAGATCAACGCCGAGATTTAATCCGGCAGTATAGGTCAGGTAAAGTAACTATAGAGAAAATTATTACAATTGTTGTAACAATTATTGAAGAATGTGAGGTGAAGAAAAAGCCTCAAATTACATTTGCTGGGCTGAGGAACAAGCTTCCAGCCAGCGAGTTGATGGAATCAAAGATCATTGACAAAAAGACCTTTGATGAACTGGAGAAAGGAAAGGTAACACCAGAAGATGTGAGCAAGCTGGAGTCAGTAAAGAAATACCTTCAGGGCTCGGATAGTATTGCTGGAGTATTTGTAGAGCCCACCCAAGAGAAAATGAGTTTCTACCAAGCAATGAAGAAGAATTTGTTGTGTCAGTCCACTGCAGAAACTTTATTGGAAGCTCAAGCAGCAACAGGATTCCTCGTTGATCCTGTGAACAATCTCACCCTGACTGTCGATGACGCAGTGAAGAATGGTCTTGTTGGACCGGAACTCCACGAGAAGCTTCTGGCTGCAGAGAAAGCAGTAACAGGATACACAAACCCCTACACTGGGCATATGATCTCCTTATTTGAAGCAATGAGGAAGGGCCTTGTACCCAAGGACCATGCAGTGCAGCTCCTGCAGGCACAGGTGGCTTCTGGTGGCATCATTGATCCTACAACCAGCCATCGGCTACCAGTTGACGTGGCCTACATGCGAGGAATGTTTGATGAGGGCATGAACAAAAGGTTCCTTGATGCTCATGACAACACCAAGAAATATATTGATCCCAACACAAAGGAAGATGTCACTTACCAACAGTTGAAGAGCAAGTGCATTTTAGATCCAGAAACAGGTCTGTGCCTCTTGCCCATGACTGAGGCAGAGAAGCCAAGTGTGGTTGAAAGCAAAATCTATAATGAGACAGAAATGCAACAGGAGTTTGAGAGAACAAAAGTAGAAATTCCTTCAGGGCTTTTGGGTGGAAAGTCTATGTCAGTTTGGGAGATCTTACAATCTGATTACATCTCAGAAGAAGAGAGGAGCCGACTAACAAAGGAATTTCAGATGGGAAGGCTAACACATGAGCGTCTCATTTTAATCATCATTGAGATTGTTGAGCAAGTGGAAATCCGACGGGGAGGTGAACTGATCTCCTTCAACTGCTTCCGAGGCAAGGTCAGTGCCGATCATCTCTATGCCTCAGGAATTATTGATCTGGAAATTCTCACCAAACTGAAGGAGAAGCAGCTGACCATACAACAGGTGTGTGAAATGGAGCGCGTGAGAAAGTTCCTGTTTGGCACTGGTGCTGTCAGTGGTGTGTACAAGTCTGCAGAGAAGGAGGTGTCTAATCTCTATCAAGCAATGAAAAAAGACTGGGTAAAACCAGAAGTGGCTCACTCCCTTCTCGAGGCTCAGGCTGCCACTGGCTTTATCCTTGATCCAGTGAGGAATAAGAGACTGACTGTGGATGAGGCTGTAAGGGAAGGTGTAGTGGGTCCTGAATTACACGACAAGCTGCTGTCAGCAGAAAGAGCTGTCACCGGCTACCGAGACCCATACACTGCCAAGATCATCTCTCTATTTGAGGCCATGAAGAAAGAGCTTATTGTAAAAGACTATGCTCTGAAGTTGCTCGATGCTCAGCTAGCCACAGGTGGAATAATTGACCCACAGTACAGCCATCATCTGCCTCTGGAGGTTGCCTTTCAACGTGGCTATCTGGACCGTGAAACCTACAGCCTCCTCACTGACTCAGCCACAGGCACTCAAGGATTCCTTGATCCAAGCACCAATGATGCATCAAGTTACACTCAACTCCTTACGAAATGCAGAACTGATGAAAAGTCAGGCCATCGTCTGTTGAATCTGACAGACAGAAAAAGGATAATATTTAAGGGTCTACGCAAGCAAATCACGATGGACCAACTCATAGAATCAAATATCATTGGAAATTCCTTAGCTCAAAAGCTAGAAGAAGGTGAGACCACAGTTGAAGAGGTTAGTGACAGTATCAAGAAATACCTAGAAGGCACAAGTTGTATTTCAGGTGTATTTGTTGAGGCCTCCAAGGAGAGGCTGTCTATTTACCAAGCTATGAAGAAAGGCATGATCAGACCCGGGACTGCTTTCGAGTTGTTGGAGGCCCAAGCAGCAACAGGTTACATGATAGACCCAATCAAAAACAGAAAATTAACTGTTGCTGATGCAGTTAAGATGGGAGTAGTTGGACCAGAATTTAAAGACAAGCTTCTGTCAGCGGAGCGTGCTGTCACTGGCTACAGAGACCCTTACTCAGGGAAATTGGTGTCTCTCTTCCAAGCTATGCAGAAAGGTTTGATTCTGAAAGACCATGGAATCCGTTTGCTGGAGTCGCAAATTGCTACAGGAGGCATTATTGACCCAGAACACAGCCATCGGCTCCCAGTGGAAGTGGCCTACAAGCGTGGACTGTTTGATGAGGAGATGAACAAGATATTGTTAGATCCAGGTGATGACACTAAAGGTTTCTTCGATCCAAACACAGAGGAAAATCTGACCTACTTGCAGCTGAAAGAGCGATGTATTGTGGATCCTGACACTGGACTTTGTCTATTGCCTTTGAAAGAGAAGAAGCGAGAGAGGAAGACATCCTCCAAGTCATCAGTCCGCAAGCGACGGGTAGTCATTGTAGATCCTGAAACTGGCAAAGAAATGTCTGTCTATGAAGCTTATCGCAAAGGACTGATTGACCATCAGACATACAGTGAACTGTCTGAGCAAGAGTGTGAATGGGAGGAAGTAACCATATCTTCATCAGATGGAGTTGTAAAGTCAATGATAACTGACAGGAGATCTGGAAGACAATATGACATAGATGATGCTTTAGCCAAAGGTTTGATTGACCAAGGCTCTTTGGACCTGTATCGCTCAGGCGCTTTGTCCATAACTGAATTTGCTGATATGTTATCAGGAAACATGAGTGGATTCCGCTCAAGGTCTTCCTCAGTTGGATCTTCATCTTCATATACAAGCCAACAAGCAAGTCCAATGAGAAGCCATATAGTTGCATGGAGTGACCCAACAGAGGAGACTGGTCCAGTTGCTGGCATCTTGGACACTGATACCCTTGAGAAAGTTTCCATTACAGAGGCAATGCACCGAAACCTAGTGGACAATATCACAGGGCAGCGTCTGCTTGAGGCTCAAGCATGCACTGGAGGAATCATTGATCCCAATACAGGAGAGAAGTATTCGGTCACAGAAGCTGTTGGCCAAAATCTTGTTGACAAAATTATGGTGGACAGGATCAATCTGGCTCAGAAGGCTTTCCATGGATTTGAGGATCCAAGAACCAAGACCAAGATGTCTGCTGCTCAGGCCTTGAAGAAAGGGTGGCTGTATTATGAAGCTGGTCAAAGATTCCTGGAGGTGCAGTACCTGACTGGAGGATTGATTGAACCAGATGTGCCTGGCCGGGTGTCCTTGGATGAAGCTTTACAGAAGGGAACCATTGATAGCCGCACTGTGCAAAAACTAAGAGATGTTGGGGCCTATGTAAAGTATATAACTTGCCCCAAAACCAAACTGAAGATCTCTTACAAGGATGCGATGGATCGATCTATGATTGAGGAAGGTTCAGGTCTGCGTTTGTTGGAGGCCTCCTCACAGTCCACCAAAGGATACTACAGTCCCTACAATGTGAGTGGGACTGGCTCTTCTGCAGGCTCCCGATCAGGTTCTCGAACAGGCTCCAGGACAGGTTCCAGGCGTGGAAGCTTTGATGCTACAGGATCTGGTTACTCCATGTCCTTCTCTTCATCCTCCTACACATCACCCAGCTATGGCCGGAGGCTGTCAGCCAGTGTCCCTGGAGGAAGGGGATTGAATCTTACTGTTCCTCAATCTCTCTCCAGCCTAGTGGGGAGCTCTGTCTTCCCCCAGGCCCTGCTGCAGGGCGTCGTGACGATGTAACACCACACCCCTACCCTTTTCTAACTTCTAAACAATACCCTGCTCCACAATTAGCAAACACCTACCAATGGCCTCTGTTTTACTACAAGAATCAGAATCATTCTAATTGCAAAGAAATTTATTTTAATTTCCCATCACGTCAGTTCCTCTGAGTTTTATATAAATCTTGAAATTTGAAATGGATCAGATTGAATGTTCTGTATATGTTTGAACTGAAAAGGATCTATTTATGGAGACTTGATTTGATTCTGTTGGCCGCTCCCACTGGAAAGTCCTGTTGCTATTTGTAGAGCAGGGCAGATTAACCCCAGAATACAGCTGCCCCCTCCCAGTGATGGCTGGGAGGATTGTAATCTTCTCAATGAATGCACTGACTCACAGCGTGCCCAGCTATCTCTGCTTTCTATTACCAGACAAATGCTGCAAATATTAACTGAACTATAATAAAGGCTTGATGCTGTTAATCCAAATATTAATAAGGTGCGTCTTTCGAGTATCAAGCCCTGCACTCAGGCTGAGGTTGCACTCTGCGGGAAGAATTCTTGAGCTTTCTTCATCACATTTTTAACCATTGCACTGACTGGCTGGAGTAACCATTTCTGGATGAGTGAATTCTGACTCCCTGTGTGAACCAGAACTGTCCATTAAGCCATAAAGACCAATCAGCCTGCCTGCCACTGAGCGTATCTCCTGCATCTCCCTGTCCACATGCAGAACGAGGAACAGTCTAGGCTGAGTTGTCCAGTTCCATACAAGAGCAGAGCCCTGCAGGTGAGTAGAACTTCCTGAGAATGCTTCTTCTGACAATGACTTTTCTCTGTTTCTCTGCTGGCAGATACAAGACCATAAGTTATCGGAGCAGAATTAGGCCATTTGGCCCATTGAATCTGCTCTGCCATTTCATCAAGGTTGATCCAATTTTTCTCTCAGCTCTAATCTCCTACACCCGTATCCCTTCATGCTTCCTCCCCATATCCCTTTATGCCCTGACCAATCAAGAATCCATAACCCTTTGCCTTAAATATACATACAGTCTTGGCTCCACAGCTGTCTATGACAAAGAATTCCACAGATTCACCACTCTCTGACCAAAGAAATTTCTCATAACCTCCATTCTAAAAGGATACCCCTCTATTTTGCAGCTCTGCTCTCTGGTTTTAGACTCTCCCATTACAGGAAACATCCTCTCCACATCCACTCTACCATGGCCTTTCACTATTCGAAAGGTTTCAATGAGGTCACCCCTCATTCTTCTGAATTCTAGTGAACATAGGCCCAAAGCCATCAAATGTTGTTCATATGACCAGCCATTCACTCCTGGAATTATTTTCATGAACCTCCTTTGAACGCTCTCCAGTTTCAGCACATCATTTCTAAGGGGCCCAAACCTGCTCACAGTTCTCCAAGTGAGACCTCACCAGTGCTTTATCAAGTTCCAGTATTACATTCTTGCTTTTATATTCTAGCCCTCTTGATAGTTATTTATTTTAAGATAGACAGTGTGACAGTGATGAATTTTTAGCTGTCCTGTGAGATTCTGTTTCAAAGCAGTTCCTGTGAAACTGATCACCTTGTATGGCGAAGAGACTCTGAGGAAGGGGAATGATTTCTGGTGAACAGGCTCTCTATTTCTGGGGAAGGGGCTTTGGATTTCCTAAATTACATTGAGGGTAACATTTCCAGCCAGCAAGTCTGGAGAGTAGAAGGAGGTCATGATGGAAATTGTGTCTGATAAATGTATTGGAAATCACAAACTCAGAAACATTCACCATAGAAACAAGCTCTGACAATGCTAACTGTGCTGCCCAACTACACTAATCCCATTTGACCCAATTCAGCCTGTATCACTCCTTTCCTATCCATGTACCTGTCTAAGTGCCTTTTAAATATTGTTAATGTACCTGCCTTAATCATTTCCTTTGACAGCTCATTCCATATATTGACCACCGTCTGGATGAAATAATTGCCCCTCGGGTTCCTATTAAATTTCTCCCTTCTCACCTTAAACCTCTGGCCTCATGTTCTTAACTCCTCAATCTTGGGGAAAAAGACAGTTTATTCACCCAATCTATGCACCTCATGGTTGTATACACCTTTATAAGATCATGCCTCATGCCCTACATTTCATGAGATTTCTAAACAGTCCATGAACACTCCCTCACTATTCCTCTTTTGCATTATTTATTTACTTGTTTTAAATTATAGCTGCAAAACAACAAATTTCATAACATTAAAACCTGATTCAAAATGCAAGGCCTCCCTTTCAGTGTTGCTTTCCTTTTTAAGACTTGTAGCATTTGTTTTTATACTCAAAAGTCAGAGCAGTACAGCATACATACAGTCCCTTCAGCTTCACCAGTCCATGCTGACTACAGTGCCCACCCAGCTAGGCTCAAATTTGGCCTATATTGGCCTAAATTTGGCTTAATGCATGAATCTATCCAAAAGCTTCCAAATGGCTAATTCTGAGAGCAAACTTAGGCCATTTGGTCCAACAAGTCTGCTTCACCATTTCATCAAGGCTGATCCATTTTCCCTCTCAGCCCCAAGCGCCTGCCTTCTCTCTATATCCCTTCATGCCCTGACCAATCAAGAATCTATAACCCTCTCCCTTCAGTATACATAAAAACTTGTCTTCGACAGCCAGCTGTGGCAACAAATTCAACAGGTTTACCACTAGCTATATAAAGAAATTTCCCCTCATTTCTGCGAAAGGTTGTGTCCTTTGGTCTGAGACTTCCCCACCATACTAAACATCCTCTCCACATCCACTCTCTTGGGCCTTTCACCATCAATAGGTTTCAGTTAGGTCACCCTTCATTCTTCTGAATTCCAGTCAATACAGTGCCAGAGCCATCAAACACTCTTTATATGAACAGCTGTTCAATCCTGGAATCAGGTTTGTCAAGCTCCCTTGCATCCTCTTACATCCTTTCTAAGATAAGGGGCCCAAAACTGCTCACAATACTCTAGTGAGGATTGCCAGTGCTTTAAAATGGTTCAACATTACATCTTTGTTTTTATGTTCTACTCCTCTTGAGTTGATTTGCCTTCTTCACCAATATCTCAAACTGGAAATTAACCTTTAAGGAATCCTGCACAAGCACTCAATTCCTTTTTCATCTGTGTTTTTGAATTTTTTTCTCTATTTTATTTCTTCTACCAAAGTGCATGACCATATAATTCCTGACACTATTCCATCTGCCACTTCTTTGCCCATTTTTAGAAGTTGTGAACAGTTTTGGGCTCCTCATCTTAGAAGAAATGTGCTAAATTGGAGAAGTTCACAAGGATGATTCCATGAATGAAAGGGTTATTATATGAGGAATGTTTGATAGCTCTGGGTCTATTCTTGCTGGAATTTAAAAGGATGAGGGAGGATAGAAACATAGAAAAACTACAGCACAATACAGGCCTTTTAGCCCACAGTGCTGTGCCGAATATTTACATACTTTAGAAATTACCTAGGATTACCCATAGCACTCTCTTTTTCAAAGCTCCATGTACCTATCCAGGAATCTCTTAAAATACCCTGTCGTATCTGCCTCCGCCACCACTGCCGGCAGCCCATTCCACGCACTCACCACTGATAGCTTCATATTTCCCCTTACTCCAATTAAAGGCTTTCCTAACTTGTCTGTTCCTTTCCCTCCCCAATGCTATGGTAAGGGAGATAGAATTGTGATCACTATCTCCAAAATGCTCTCCCACTGAGAGATCTGACACCTGACCAGATTCATTTCCCAATACCAGATCAAGTACAGCCTATCCTCTTGTAGGCATATCTACATATTGTGTCATGAAACCTTCCTGAACACACCTAACAAACTCCACCCCAACTAAATCCCTCACTCTAGGGAGATGCCAATCTATATTTGGGAAAATAAAATCTCCCACCATGACGACCCTGTTATTTTTACACCTTTCCAGAGTCTGTCTCCCTATCTGCTCTCGATGTCCCTGGTAGTATTGGGTAGTCTATGAAAAAACATCATTATTGACACCTTCCTGTTTCTAACGTCCACCCACAGAGACTCAGTAGACAATCTCTCCATGACGTTCTGCAGCCGTGACATTATCTCTGATCAGCAGTACCACACCTCCACCTCTTGCCTCCCTCATGTCCTTTATGAAACAACTAAAGCCTGGCACTCTAAGTAACCATTGCTGCCCCTGTGCCTTCCAAGTATCTGTAATGGCCACAACATCATAGCTCCAAGACACACGTACAGCAAGCTGGAGGAACTCAGCAAGTCGGACAGCATCGTGGAAACAAGCAGTCAATGTTTCAGGCTGAGACCCTTCGTCAGGACTGAAGAGGGAGGGGCCCTATAAAGAAGGTGGGAAGGTGGGAAGAGTGGGAAGGAGAAGGCTATAAGGTGCCAGGTGAAAAACCAGTAAGAGGAAAGATCAAGGAGTGGGGGAGGGGATAGGCAGGAAAGGTGAAGAAGGAATGTAAGGGGAAAACACTTTGTAGTAGTAGAAGGCAGAATCATGAGAGAGGTGATAGGCAGCTGGAGGAGGAGGCAGAGTGAAACTGGGATGGGAGGGGGAGGGAATTAGCGGAAGTTGGAAAATTCAATGTTCATGCCAAGGGGCTGGAGACTACCCAGACGGTAGATGAGGTGTTGCTCCTGCAACCTGAGTTTGGCTTCATTATGGCAGTAGAGGAGGCCATGTATGGACATACCTGAATGGGAGTGTGAAGCAGAGTTGAAGTGGGTGGCAACTGGGAGATCCTGTCTGTTGTGGTGGACAGAGCGGAGGTGCTCGACGAAGTGGTCCCCTAATCTGCATCAGGTCTCGCTGTTGTAGAAGAGGCTGCACCAGGAGCAACAGATACAATAGATGACCCCAATAGACTCACAAGTGAAGTGTTGCCTCAGCTGGAAGGAATCATAGCTCCAAGTACTGATCCATTCTCTAAGCTCATATGCTTTGTTCAGTCTTCTTACATTAAAACCTTATCTCATTCAAAAGGATCTCATTGAAACCTTTCAAATGATGAAAGGCCTATACAGATGTGGAAAGGATGTTTCTCATGGTGGGAGAGTCTAGGACAAGAGGGCACAGCCTCAGGATAGAAGGGTGTCCATTCAAAACAGAGATATGGAGAAATTACTTTCACCAGAATTTGTTGCCATGTGCAGCTGTGGAGGCCAGGTCATTGGGTGTATTTAAGACAGAGATTGATAGGCTCTTGATTGGACATAGCATGAAAGGTTATGGGGAGAAGGCCAGGAAATGGGGTTGAGGAGGAGAAAAAAAAAGATCAGCCATGATTGAATGGCAGAGCAGACTCAATGGGCCAAATAGAAACGTAGAAAACCTGCAGCACAATACAGGCCCTTTGGCTCACAAAGCTTACCTGACCTTAGAACTACATAGGCTTATCCATGGACCTCTATTTTTCCAAACTCTTATGTATCCATCCAGGAGACTCTTAAAAGACCCTATCGTTTCCGCCTCCACTGCTGTTGCCAGCGGTCAATTCCATGCACACACCACTCTCTGCGTCAAATACTTACCCCTGACATTTCATCTGTACCTACTTCCAAGCACCTTAAAACTGCCCTCTCGCACTAGCCATTTCAGCCCCGGGGAAAAGCTTCTGACTATCCACATGATCAACGCCTCTCATTACCTTGTACACCTCCATCAGGTCACCTCTCATCCTCTGTCGCTCGAAGGAGAAAAGTCCGAGATGCCCTAACCCAAATGGCCTAATTCTGCTCCTATGTCTTATGGTCTTATTTTCCTAATCTTGTCTAAGTCCTTCTATAACCTCAATACTTCTTCATCACTACCTGCCCCTCCACCTACCTTTGTATTGGTTGCAAATGTTGCAACAAAGACATCAATTCCATGGAACATAGAAAATCTACAGCACATTACAGGCCCTTCAGCCCACAATGTTGTGCTGGCCATGTAGAAGCTGCCTAGAAGTTCCCTACTGTATAGCCCTCTATTTTACTAAGCTCCATGTACCTATTTACTAAGCTCCGCGTAAGAGTCTCTTAAAACACCTTGTTGTACCCTCCTTGACCACCTTCACTGGCAGTGAATTCCATGCACCCACCACTCTCTGTGTGAAAAACTTACCTCTGACATCCCCCTTGTACCTTCCAAGCACCTTAAGACTCTGCCTACTCATGTTAGCCATTTCAGCCCTGGAAAACAGCCTCTGGCTATCCACACAATCAACGTATCTCATCATCTTATACACCTCTATCAGGTCACCTCTCATCCTCTGTCACTTCAAGGAGAAAAGGCCAAGTTCACTCAACCTATTCTCATAAGGTGTGTTCTCTAATCCAGGCAACATCCTTGTAAATCTCTGCTGCACTCTCTCTTTAGTGACCACATCCTTGCTGTAGTGAGGTGAGCAGAACTGAACACAGAGCTACAAATGGGGTCTGACCAAGGTCTTAAATTTCATCATTCATGTCACTGACCTATAATGTAAAAAGAAGCAGTCCTGACACCACCACCAGTGGAATTCCACTAAACACTGGCAGCCAACCAGTAAAGGTTCCCTTCAGAACAATAGAAACATAGAAAACAGACAGCATAATACAGGCCCTTCGGCACACAAAGCTGTGCCGAACATGTCCCTACCTTAGAACTACTTAGGCTTTACCCATAGCCCTCTATTTTCCAAAGCTCCATGTACCCATCCAAGAGTCTCTTAAAAGACCCTATTGTTTCTGCCGGCAGCCCATTCCACACACTCACCATTCCCTGCATAAAAAACTTACCCCGACATCCTGTCTGTACCTAGAAAGTTTGAACATTAGAAAGTTTTTGACAATTACGGGCCATTCAGCCCAACAAAGCTTGCCAATTTCATTTCCCGCACATCTGCCTTCACCCCATCCGCCCACCACCCCACTCAGAATAGGGTTCCCCTTCTCCTCACCTACCACCCGACCAGCCTCCAGATCCAACGTATAATTCTCCGTAACTTCCACCACCTCCAACGGGATCCCACTACCAAGCACATCTTTCCCTCCCCCCCCCCCACTTCTGCTTTCCACAGGGATCACTCCCTACACGCCTCCCTTGTCCATTCATCCCCCCCATCCCTTACCACCGATCGCCCTCCTGGCACTTATCCTTGCAAGTGGAACAAGTGCTACACCTGCCCTTACACTTCCTCCCTCACCACCATTCAAGGCCCCAGACAGTCCTTCTAGGTGAGGCGAAATTTCACCTGTGAGTCAGCTGGTGTGGTATACTGCATCCGGTGCTCCCGATGTGGCCTTTTATATATTGGTGAGACCCAACACAGACTGGGAGACTGTTTCGCTGAACACCTACGTTCTGTCCACCAGAGAAAGCGGGATCTCCCAGTGGCCACACATTTTAAATCCACGTCCCATTCCCATTCTGATATGTCTATCCATGGCCTCCTCTACTGTCAAGCTGAAGCCACACTCAGGTTGGAGGAACAACATCTTATATACCGGCTGGGTAGCCTCCAACCTGATGGCATGAACATTGACTTCTCTAACTTCCGTTAATGCCTCTCCTCCCCTTCTTACCCCATCCCTGATATATTTAGTTTTTTTTCTCTCTGCCCATCACTCTGCCTCTTCTCCATCTCCCTCTGGTGCTCCCCTTCCCCTTTCTTTCTCCCTAGGCCTCCTGTCCCACGATCCTTTCCCTTCTCTAGCTCTGTATCCCTTTTGCCAATCACCTTGCAGGCTCTCAGCTTCACTCCACCCCCTCCAGTCTTCTCCTATCATTTCACATTTTCCCTTCCCCCTCCTACTTTCAAATCTCTTACTATCTTTCTTTTCAGTTAGTCCTGACAAAGGGTCTCGACCTGAAACGTCGACAGCGCTTCTCCTTATAGATGCTGCTGGCCTGCTGCATTCCACCAGCATTTTCTGTGTGTTGCTTGAATTTCCAGCATCTGCAGATTTCCTCATGTTTGCCTTGCCAAATTCCTATTCACATAATATGTCAAAATAACTATCAAGTTTAGATTTGAAAGTTTCTAAGGTATTACTCTTAACTACACGACTAGGTAGTTTGTTCACATGTGTCCACAACTCACTGTGTAAAGAAATGTTTCCTGGTGTTAATCTGAAATCTCCCTTTAACCAGTCTCTACCTATGGCCCCGTGTCTTCTTTGATGGAACTTTGAAGTAGCTGCTGGCATCCACCTTCCTTATACCCTTAATGATCTTGAACATGTCTCCTATATCTACTTGGCTAAACAGATTTAATTCTTTTAATCTTTCTTCATAGCTCATACCTTGCAGACCTGGAATGAGTCTAGTTGCCCTTCTCTGAGCTCGCTCCAGGCCCTTCACATCCCTCACACAATATGGAGATCAAAATTGTACACAGTATTCAGGGTTTGGCCTCAGAAATGCATTATACAGCTTAAGGAGAATGTCCCTAAATGTGAACTCCACTGAGTGCATTATATAGCCTTCCTAATTACTTCTGTGCATTGTCTGGATGTTGATAGTGACGAATAAATCAGGACACTCAAAAACTATCTCATACAGTGCACTTTCTAACTCAAGACTTCCCATTGTACATTTATATCTAATATTTCTGCTTCCTATTTGTAATATTTTAAATTTGCTTACATTGTTTTATCTGCTATTTATCTGCCCACATCTGGATTTTCTGTAGATCTAACTATATTGATTCTGCCATTCGAATGCTATCAGCCTGTCCATCTAATTATGTGTCATTGGCAAACTTTTCTGGTTTATTTGTTACGTGCTTATCCAAATCATTAATGTAAATTAGAAACACCAACGGCCCCGAAACTGAACCCTGCAGAACCCCACTTCTAACATCTACTAGGTCCTCTCACCATTACTCATTGTTTTCGGTTTTTGAGCCAGTTCTGCACACATTTTTGAGCGTAAAAGAATGAGGGGAGATTTGATAGAGGTGAATAAAATTATGATGGGTATAGAGTGAATGCCAACAGGCTTTTTCCACTGAGGCTAGGGGAGAAAAAAAACCAGAGGACATGGGTTAAGGGTGAAAAGGGAAAAGTTTAAAGGGAACATTAGGGAGAGCTTCTTCACACAGAGAGTAGTGGGAGTGTGGAATGAGCTGCCAGTTGAAGTGGTGAATGCAGGCTCACTTTTAACATTTAAGAAAACTTGGCCAGGTACATGGATGAGAGAGGTATGGAGGGATATGGTCTAGGTGCAGGTCAGTGGGAGTAGGCAGAAAAATGGTTTGGCACAGCCAAGAAGGGCCAAAAGGCCTGTTTCTGTGCTGTAATGTTCTATGGTTCTATTCATACGTCTTACCCTGAATCCCTATCTTCTGTAATTTGATTATTAACCTCACTTAGATTACCTTGTCAAAAGTCTTCTAATAGTCCAGGTAAATGAGATCAACCACTCTATTTGTATCATAAATTCTAGTTGCCTTTTCATAGAACTCCAGCTTGTTAGTAAAATATGATTTCGCCTTTCTGAAACCATGCTGGCTTTCTACTAACATGCCTGTTCTTATCAGCTGCTTTCCCATCTCATTCTTTATGATTGTTTCCATTATCTTGCCTACGATGCACATTAAACTTACTGGTCTATCGTTACCAGGGTCAGTGCAGTCACCCTACACCCGTTGTAATTTGTAGACCACATCCTTACTACTGCTTGGGGGTCTGAATATAACTCCCATAAGGGTGTTTTTACCCTTGGAGTTCCTATGCTCTACCCATAACTATTCAACCCACAACAATGTGCTCATATCTTATTATACATTCATTTATAATAAATCTTTTCTGCACTCTTTCCAGTTTAACAACATATATAACAGGGTGACCAAAACTATATATAGTACTCCATGTACAGCATCACCAACAACTCAGGCAACTACAAACTAATATCCCTTAATCACTGCCCTGACTGTGAAGCAAGCTGAATACCTTTTTCCTCACCTTGTCGATCTATGACACCACTCACTGTCTGTCCTACTTCTGAGCCAAGTTTGAATCCACCTAACTAACTCACTGGACTTAATAGAACCTAACTTTCCAGCCCAGCCTACCATGTGGGACCTTGTTGAAGGCCTTGCTAAAGGCCAAATAGACAATATCCACTGCCCTAACCTCATCTACATTTTAGGTAACCTCTTCATAACACTCTCAAAGGTTGATCAACCACACCTTCTCACGCATAAAGCCATGCTGACTACTCCTAATCAGACTCTGACCATAGAACATAACAGCACAGAAACAGCCTTTTGGCCCTTCTTGGCTGTGCAGAACCATTTTCCTGCCTAGTCCCACTGACCTGCACCTGGACCATATCCCTCCATACACCTCTCATCCATGTACCTGTCCAACTTTATCTTAAATGTTAGAAGTGAGCCCGCATTTACCACTTCATCTGGCAGCTCATAACACACTCCCACCACTCTCTGTGTGAAGAAGATCCCTTTAAACTTTCCCCCCTTCACCCTTAACCCATGTCCTCTGTTTTTTTTCTCCCCTAGCTTCAGTGGAAAAAGCC
This sequence comes from Hypanus sabinus, assembly GCF_030144855.1. Classification (NCBI taxonomy): domain Eukaryota; kingdom Metazoa; phylum Chordata; class Chondrichthyes; order Myliobatiformes; family Dasyatidae; genus Hypanus; species Hypanus sabinus. The sequence goes on along the minus strand of NC_082711.1, from coordinate 198,587 downwards.
TGTTTGCATTCACTCTATCTATACCCATCATAATTTTATATACCTCTATCAAATCTCCCCTCATTCTTCTGTACTCCAGGGAATAAAGTCATAACTTATTCAACCTTTCTCTGTAACTCATTTTCTCAAGTACTGGCAACATCCTTGTAAACCTTCTCTGCACTCTTTCAACCTTATTAATATCCTTCCTGTAATTTGGTGACCAAAACTGCACACAATACTCCAAATTCGGCCTCACCAATGCCTTAAGCAACCTCACCGTAACATTCCAACTCTTATACTCAGTACTTTGATGTATAAAGGCCAATATACCAAAAGTTCTCTTTACGACCCTATCTACCTGTGACACCACTTTTAGAGAATTTTGTATCTGTATTCTCAGATCCCTCTGTTCTACTGCACTCCTCAGTGCCCTACCATTTACCTTGTATGTACTAGCATGGTTAGTCCTTCCAAAATGCAATACCTCACACTTGTCTGCATTAAACTCCATCTGCCATTTTTCAGCCCGTTTTTCCAGCTGGTCCAAATCCCTCTGCAAACTTTGAAAACCTTCCTCACTGTCCACTGCACCTCCAATCTTTGTATCATCAGCAAATTTGCTGATCCAGTTTACGATATTATCATGCAGATCATTGATATAGATGACAAATAACAATGGACCCAGCATTGATCCCTGTGGCACACTACTAGTGACAGCCCTCCACTCAGAGAAGCAATTTCCACTACTACTGTATGGCTTCTCCCATTGAGCCAGTGTCTAATCCAATTTACTACCTCTCCATGTATACCTAGTGACTGAATCTTCCTAACTAACCTCCCATGTGGGACCTTGTCAAAGGCCTTACTGAAGTTCATGTACACAACATCCACTGCCTTCTCTTCATCCACTTTCCTTGTAACCTCCTCGAAAAACTGTAATAGATTTGTTAAATGTGACCTACCTCGCACAAAGGCATGTTGGCTCTCCCTAATAAGTCCCTGTCTATCCAAATACTTGTAGATCCTATCTCTTAGTACTCCATGCCAGTTTCCTTAGCAAATACAGATGCAAAAAAAAACGTTTTAAGATCTCCTCCATTTCTTTTAGTTCCATACATAGCCACCACTCTGTATCTTCAAGAAGACCAATTTTATCCCTTACTATCCTTTTGCGCTTAATATACCTGTCGAAGCTTTTTGGATTATCCTTCACCTTGACTGCCAAAGTAACCACATGTCTTCTTTTATAACCATATAACAATTACAGCACAGAAACAGGCCATCTCGGCCCTTCTAGTCCTTGCCAAACGCTTACTCTCACCTAGTCCCACTGATCAGCACTCAGCCCATAACCCTCCATTCCTTTCCTGTCCATGTACCTATCCAATTTTACTGAACCTGCCTCTACCACCTACTGGAAGCTCGTTCCACACAGCTACCACTCTCTGAGTAAAGAAATTCCCCCTCGTGTTACCCTTAAACTTTTGCCCCCTAACTCTCAACTCATGTCTTCGTTTGAATCTCCCCTATTCTCAATGGAAGAAGCCTATCCATGTCAACTCTATCTATCCCCCTCATAATTTTAAATACCTCTATCAAGTTTCCTCTCAACCTTCTACACTCCAAAGAATAAAGAACTAACTTGTTCAACCTTTCCCTGTAACTTAGGTGCTGAAACCCAGGTAACATTCTAGTAAATCTTCTCTGTGCTGTCTCTATTTTGTTGACATCTTTCCTATAATTCGGTGACCAGAACTGTACACAATACTCCAAATTCGGCCTTACCAATGCCTTGTACAATTTTAACATTACAACCCAACTCCTATACTCAATGCTCTGATTTATAAAGGCCAACATACCAAAAGCTTTCTTCGCCATCCTATCCACATGAGATTCCAACTTCAGGGAACTATGCACCATTATTCCTAGATCACTCTGTTCTACTGCATTCTTCAATGCCCTACCATTTACCATATATGTCCTATTTGGATTATTCCTACCAAAATGTAGCATATCGCACTTAACAGCATTAAACTCCATCTGCCATCACTCAGCCCACTCTTCTAACTGTCCTAAATCTTTCTGCAAGCTTTGAAAACCTACTTCATTATCCACAACGCCACCTACCTTAGTATCATCTGAATACTTACTAATCCAATTTACCACCCCATCATCCAGATCATTAATGTATATGACAAACAACACTGAACCCAGTACAGATCCCTGAGACACACCACTAGTCACCGGCCTCCAACCTGATTAACAGTTATCCACTGCTACTCCCTGGCATCTCCCATTCAGCCACTGTTGAATCCATTTTACTACTTCAATATTAATACCTAACGATTGAACCTTCCTAACTAACCTTCCATGCGGAACCTTGTCAAAGGCCTTACTGAAGTCCATATAGACAACATCCACTGCTTTACCCTCGTCAACTTTCCTCATAACTTCTTCAAAAAATTCAATAAGATTTGTCAAACATGACCTTCCACGCACAAATCCATGTTGACTGTTCCTAATCAGACCCTGTCTATCCAGATAATTATATATACCATCTCCAAGAATGCTTTCCATTAATTTACCCACCACTGACGTCAAACTAACAGGCCTATAATTGCTAGGCTTACACTTAGAACCCTTTTTAAACAATGGAACCACATGAGCAATAAGCCAATCCTCTGGCACCATCCCCATTTCTAATGACATTTGAAATATTTCTGTCATAGCCCCTGTTATTTCTACACTAACTTCTCTCAAGGTCCTAGGGAATATCCTGTCAGGACCCAGAGATTTATCCACTTTTATATTCCTTAAAAACGCCAGTACTTCCTCCTCTTTAATCGTCATAGCTTCCATAACTTCCCTACTTATTTTCCTTACCTTACACAATTCAATATCCTTCTCCTTAGTGAATACCGAAGAGAAGAAATTGTTCAAAAACTCCCCCATCTCTTTCGGCTCACATAGCTGTCCACTCTGATTCTCTAAGGGACCAATTTTATCCCTCACTATCCTTTTGCTATTAATATAACTGTAGAAACCCTTTGGATTTATTTTCACCTTACTTGCCAAAGCAACCTTGTATCTTTTAGCTTTTCTAATTGCTTTCTTAAGATTCTTCTTACATTCTTTATATTCCTCGAGCACCTCATTTACTCCATGCTGCCTATATTTATTGTAGATATCTCTCTTTTTCCTAACCAAGTTTCCAATATCCCGTGAAAACCATGGCTCTCTCAAACTTTCAACCTTTCCTTTCAACCTAACAGGAACATAATGATTCTATACCCTCAAAATTTCACCTTAGCCCTCCTGATTTCTTTCTTAAGTATTTTTTGCACTTTTATTCTCCTCAAGCACCTTATTTGCTCCCTGTTTCCTATACATGTCATACATCTCTCTTCTTTTTCCAGAGTTTCAATATCCCTTGAGAACCAAGGTTCCTTATTTTTATTTACTTTGCCTTTAATCCTGACAGGTACATACAAATTCTGCACTCTCAAAATTTCTCCTTTGAAGGCCTCCCACTTACCAATCACACCCTTGCCAGAGAACAACCTGTCCCAATCTACACTTTTTAGATCCTTTCTCATTTCTTCAAATTTGGCCTTTTTCCAGTTTAGAATTCAGTCTGAGGACCAGATCTATCTTTATCCATAATCAAGTTTAATATCACTGGCATTTGCCCTGAAATTTGTTAACTTTACAGCAGTACAATGAAATGTATGATTGATATAGAGAAAAACTGATTACTGTCAGTGCATATGTATATACTGTATCTGGCCAATCTGGACATTGAAAGTTTTGAGAGGAGGGAACTTCTATCAGATGTACTGCCTGAGGATAAAAGGCAACAGCTGGTCAGTAAAGCGAAAAGGGGCTTTGACAAGTGTGCAATCACCATTTAGGATTGATTAGCAAGAGCAAATTAAAGGAAGAAAGGGGCAAGCGCAGCAGCCATTGTTGCATCAGCCATCTTCTGAGTGGTGATCTTGAGGATTTAGTTCTTCAAGGCTTCTGCGAAGTGAGGCCTCACTCAGAGAATGCAAAGAGAAGCTCAAGTTTTTTTCTTACTCTTCTTTATATCTGCTGAGCTTGAACAGTAGGGATGTCAGGCAGGATAGTGGAATGATCCTCTTGCAGGATGTGGGAAGGCAAGGTGTCCTACAGTGACCCTGACAACTACAACAGCAAGAAGTGCATCCAGAAGGATGAGAGGGAATCTCATTGAATCCTTTTGAATGTTGAAAGGCCTAGACAGAGTAGATATAGAGAGGATGTGTCCCATGGTGGGAGAGTCGAGGACAAGAGGGCACAGCCTCAGGATAGAGGAGTGCCCTTTCAAAACAGAGATGTGGAGAAATTTTTTAGCCAAAGGTTGGTGAATTTGTTGCCACGTGCAGCTGAGGAAGCCAGGTCATTGGGTGTATTTAAGACAGAGATTGATAGGTTCTTGACTGGACATGGCATTAAAGGTTATGGGGAGAAGTCCAGGAACTGGGGTTGTGAAGGAGATAGAATGAAAAGGTCAGCCATAATTGAATGGCAGAGCAGACTCGATGGGCCAGACGGCCTAATTCTGCTCCTATGTCTTATTGTCTTATGTAGCTACCAATGACGTGGGTAGAATGAGGTTCTGCATAGGGAGTTCAGGAGTGCTATGTTAAAGGGCAGGACCTCCAGCATTGTGATCTCAGGATTGCTACCCATACCACGTGCTAGTGAGGCCAGGTCTAGGATGGTTATACAGTTTAATATGTGGCTGAGGTGTTGGTGTAAGAGGAAGGGCATAAGATTTTGGATCGTTGGCTCTCTTCTAGGGAAGGTGGGAACTGTATAGAAGGGACGGTTTGCACCTGAACTGGAGAGGGACTAATATCCTAGCGGGATTGAGAAGTTGCAGAATCTGGGCCTCTGTACCTCCCTCTGCAATTGCATCCTCGACTTCCGAACCGGAAGACCACAATCTGTGCAGATTGGTGATAATGTATCCTCCTTGCTGACAATCAACACTAGCACATCTCAGGGGTGTGTGCTTATCCCACTGTTCTGCTCCCTATATACACATGACTGTGTGGTTAGACATGGCTCAAATACTATCAATAAATTTGCTGATGATACAACCATTGTTGGTAGAATCTCAGGTAGTGACAAGAGGGCGTACAGAAGTGAGATATGCCAACAAGTGGAGTGGTGCCGCAGCAACAACCTGGCACGCAACGCCAATAAGAAGGAAGAGCTGATTGTGGACTTCAGGAAGGGGAAGACGAAGGAACAAATACCAATCCTCATAGAGGGATCAGAAGTGGAGAGAGTGAGCGGCTTCAAGTTGAGGGGGGATCTCGTAGAAACATTCCAAATGTTAATGGGCCTTAACAGATTAGATATAGCAAATTTATTTCCCATGGTAGGGGATTCTAGGACAAAAGGGCACAACTTCAAGATTGAAGGATGTCCTTTTAGAACAGAGATGCAGAGAAATTACTTTAGTCAGTGGGTGGTAAATGTGTGGAATTTGTTGCCATGAGTGGCTGTGGAGGCCAAGTCATTGGGTGTATTTAAGGCAGAGATCGATAGGTTCTTGATTAGCCAGGGCATCAAAGGGTATGGGGTGAAGGCAGGGGAGTGGGGATGACTGGAAGAATTAGATCAGCCCATGATTGAATGGTGGAGCAGACTCGATGGGCTGAATGGCCCACTTCTGCTCCTGTGTCTTATGGTCTTGTGGTCTTAGTAAGGATCAAACAAAGTGCATAAGGAGTATAAAAAAAGTCAGAAAAGAACGAAAGAAGGGAATTAGAAAAGACAGCAGGGGCCATGTGAGGTGTATAAGATGATGAGAGGTATTGATTGTGTGGATAGTCAGAGGCTTTTTCCTAGGGCTGAAATGGCTAACACAAGAGGGCACAGTTTGAAAGTGCTTGAAAGTAGGTACAGAGGAGATGTCGGGGTATGTTGAATGGTGGAGCAGACTCGATGGGCTGAATGGCCTACTTCTGCTCCTATATCTTATGGTCTTATAGAAACATAGAAAACCTACAGCACAATACAGGCCCATTGGCCCACAAAGCTGTGCCGAACATGCTCTTAGCTAAGGTTACCCATGGCCCTCTATTTTTCTAAGCTCCATGTGCCTATCCAGGAGTCTCTTAAAAGACCCTACCTTTTCTGCCTCCACCACCATTGCCAGCAGCCCATTCCAGGTACTTAACACTCTCTGCATTAAAAAACTTACCCCTGACATCTCCTCCATCGCTCCAAGGAGAAAAGGCTGAGTTCACTCAACCTATTCTCATAAGGTATGCTCCTTGTAAATCTCTTCTGCACCCTGGGTGTGACTACCTCTTCAAGTATCTCGCCTATAATATTTTCAGCTTCTCAAATGGTACTGAGTACATCCAACTCCAGATCCAGCTCCTTGGCCCAGTCAGTCAAGCTGTAAAGTTGGGTGCCTTTCCCATAGACGTTGTCATCGGGGAAACCAACAGGTATCCTGAATTCCCCACATCTGACAGAAGGAGCATTCCTTCCTGACTATCCTATACCAAAAAAGAGAAATGCTTGGCTCTTCTTAATTGTGTGTAACTCCCTGGGTCGCCTCAGGCTCGCTCAGCTCGTTCTTGTCTAGGGGGAGCAGCCTTCGGCCCCGCCAAACTGGGTAATCAGCTGGTGTGGATGCTGTGTGATGTCCCCGCCTCGCCCAAAACCAGACAGTACACCATATGCGATTAAATGAGTACAATTTATAAAGGTTACTATAACTAAGTGATTAATAACGATACAGTATATATGAAGAGAAAATTAAAGAAAAGGCGCCAAACTTATCAAAGTCCAAACCACTTCGTGCACAACCGTTGGAGCTCAATTACTGAAGTCTTCTGGCCACCATTCGATCCCCTCCGAACTCCTCGACTCGCAGCTCAGGACCCTCCGAACTCCTCAACTCTCCAAACAGCTCAGGACCCTCCGAGTGGTCAACCAAGCACATCTAGCTTCATCCCCCCCCCCCCCCCGGAGAATCTCCCGGCCTCGGACCCCCCTTTGGGGTCCGATCCTCGCCCAGCTTAGAGCATTGCGTCCTCTCTCTCGACCCCCTCGCGCCGATCTGCCCAAAAGCCCGTCAACAAAAGCTTACAGACTCAGAAGAAAGAACATTAATCCCCATTTGGTTTACAAAGGAATACCATTCTCGTTATCAGTAAATTAGCATTCCTGCTAGTTAACAAAAGGAAACCCTTTCCCAACAGTAACAAAGAAAAAAAAAGAAACCCCCTTTACACACTTCCTCCACCAAATAAAAGTCATGTCCTCATGACTACTAAATAACTCGCCACCTTTCCTGCCAACACACCGTAACCCAAGCACAAACAGTGACATCTCCTCCCCACACAGTAACCCTCACGCCCTGTTCCTCAGGTGCTACTTAGGCCAACTATCTGGGAGTTCCCTAACCCTTCTGAGGCCTCCGTACCCCCTCACCTAAACCCTTCAGGCTCGGACACAACTGGGGATACCTTGGGCCTCTCTCAACCTCTCACTCATGCCCCACACTGCACACAGCTAACCCTCCCCGCTACACCTGACTCAATGGGAGAAGGGCCAAAGGTCTCTTCCTCAATCGAGGGAAAGTCAGCAAAAGGCAGCATGTACCACACATCCAGCACATCATCCATCGAATCTGTATTCTTCCTCATTCCTGTGATTGGTAGCTGCTGTTTGATCTTCTCCAAACGGAAACACGTGGCCTGCACTGCTCCCGCAGTCTCTTCAGCCTCCTGTTCAGTATTCACTGCACATCTCTCCAGCTTTTTCTTCCTCATGACTTCTTCCAGATCAACTTTCAAGTTTTGCACTTCATTTGAACTGTCGATGGTCATCTTCAGGTTCCCTTCAAGCTTCCGCTTCTCTCTTCTGAGATTCGTCTGTAATTTCTTCACCTCTGCAAACTCCCCTCTCCGGGTTCTCAGTTTGCTATTACCCTCAGTCAGACAACTTTCTTCATTCTCTGCAACTTGTAAGTCTTCCGAATGGTTCCAGATCACTTTCTCCAGTCTCTCCGTCTTCATTTCAAACTTGATTCCGTAGAGACAGTCTCTCACGAGCTGCGACCTTCGCCAGCCCTGGCACATGTCCCGAAAACACTTGAACTCGGTAGTTCTCAGCTGCTCCTGCAACGACCTCACTTCATATTCTCCTGAGGCAAATCCAAATACCAAGAGATCATCCACATACACCAAAACTCCAAACGCCTCCACATCCCCTATGGTCTTCCACCTGCCCCACAGGAAGGTTGCAAGGGCTCCAGATATGCCCTGTGGCATCTTTTCGGACCCGAAGACTCCTAGGGAATTTATAACGGCCGTCTTCTCCTTGTTGGCCCCACTCATCGGGATCTGGCAACATCCACTCCTCAGATCCAGCACCTTAAACCACTTCACACCACTCAGACAGGCCATCGCCTCTCTGGCCCTCAGGGCCATATTCTGGTCACTGACAGTGCACCTCTTCAACGCAATATAATCCATACACACGCTGCCTACATCTTCCACGACTGTAGGGGCCAGTCGCCGCAACCTCTCTCTCTCCGAGGTGTCTTCAGCAGTCAACTCCCCTCCCTTGTGGTATTTCGCAGCGTCCACGAAGAGGGTCTCACCCTCAGATTCTTCCCCCAGGCCGTACCACCGCTGGCTCTTGTTTGAATTCGGTATCAGCCCAATGCTGCTACACACGTCCGCACAAACAGCTCAAAACCCTGGGTGCATCGACAATGCCTCCAAACAGCGCTCACCCGCCTCCACCGGGCAGGCTCCCAAACACACCAGCAGGATTTTGGTTCTCTCTAGAACAGAAACGCTGCCCGTCTCAACAGGGTCCGGACACATCAACATTAACGATTCATGAACCTCAGTCTCCTCCACATTTGCCTCTAAGAACTCCATTTTCACTGACCAACAACCGTTGTCTGGATAATCACCGGCACTGGTACCCCGAATCTCCAGTGTCCTCAATGTTGTCAAGGGTAAATGCTTCCAATAACGGTTATGAAACAAACTGTACAGCAACTTCACCGGCGCCCCGGTGCCGAGGATGGCTTTAACTTGACTTCCATCCATCCGTAACAACACCTGTGCGCATGGCCTCTCTAAGCCTTCAGGAATAGGTTCTGTTCCTTTCGGGAGTTCCTTGGTACATTGCTGGGAACGTGCTCCCCCAGAGACCCCAAGCCGTTCCCCCACTGGGCCTCCTCTAAGTTTCCCGACACCTCTCGAATCAACGGAACAACTGATCCCCTTGACAGATCCCCTTAGCACCACAAGCAATTTATCTGCCCCTCTAGGCAAAAAGGGATACCCTAAAAACTTCCCACCAATCTCCTGCCACAGATATAATAAGCCCCCCAGCTGCGGCATTTGACTTCCAGTCGAACCACACGCATTTTCCCACACTTTCCCAGAACTGGCAGCAGTCACTTCGAGGTAATTGCGCCTGACAGTTCTAACAAAGTCACCAGCCCACCTACTCAAACTTCCAACCCGTCCCTGTCGCTTTTCCTCAGCCAAGCACTGCCACTCACCCAACAACTGAGAGGTCCGCTCCGCCCACGCCTCCGCCCCTTTAGGGCTGGACATTATTCCAATAACCGGGCGGAGCTCACCACTGCTGAAACATCCCAACCTGTCACTCCTCAATCTCCAAACAGTACGGACAACCCATGGTCCCACCACCATTTCGTCAGCACTAGTCGGAAATCGAACAACGACCTCCAGGCTACCAACAGCAACCACCCCACCCAACACACACACAGCGATAACCAGCAATCGCACACCCACAAAGGCACACCAGCTCTTCGCCGCAGACACAATTTAAAGAGGGTGATCACACAGCTTCCACAGAAATCAACACCAGACGAGCACCCCACAATGTAACTCCCTGGGTCGCCTCAGGCTCGCTCAGCTCGTTCTTGTCTAGGGGGAGCAGCCTTCGGCCCCGCCAAACTGGGTAATCAGCTGGTGTGGATGCTGTGTGATGTCCCCGCCTCACCCAAAAACAGACAGTACACCATATGCGATTAAATGAGTACAATTTATAAAGGTTACTATAACTAAGTGATTAATAACGATACAGTATATATGAAGAGAAAATTAAAGAAAAGGCGCCAAACTTATCAAAGTCCAAACCACTTCGTGCACAACCGTTGGAGCTCAATTACTGAAGTCTTCTGGCCACCATTCAATCCCCTCTGAACTCCTCGACTCGCAGCTCAGGACCCTCCGAACTCCTCAACTCTCCAAACAGCTCAGGACCCTCCGAGTGGTCAACCAAGCACATCTAGCTTCATCACCCCCCCCCCCCCCCGGAGAATCTCCCGGCCTCGGACCCCCCTTTGGGGTCCGATCCTCGCCCAGCTTAGAGCATTGCGTCCTCTCTCTCGACCCCCTCGCGCCGATCTGCCCAAAAGCCCGTCAACAAAAGCTTACAGACTCAGAAGAAAGAACATTAATCCCCATTTGGTTTACAAAGGAATACCATTCTCGTTATCAGTAAATTAGCATTCCTGCTAGTTAACAAAAGGAAACCCTTTCCCAACAGTAACAAAGAGAAAAAAGAAACCCCCTTTACATGTGCAAGTTCACACTGAAGCTTATTAAGCCAAAGCCTCCACATTCTATCACTGGCACATTCTGACAATGGTTGCTCCAAAATGGCTACTCTGCTTGAGCCTACCCTCTATGTATTTGCAGCTGAGTTTATGACACTTTATGCACCTGTGCAGTCCAAAAAGACTGGCCTTGCCCAAATCTGCTTCTTTTATCCTTATCACAACTTCTATTAGGCTCTGACCTGATTTACTCTCTTCTTACTTGAGCTGCGAGAAAATAAAGAGCATTTTTAATCCTTGTCTGGTCATCAATGGATTCACTCAACCCTGATCTCCAAAACCCATTGTAGCTTCCTCCTCTTTCTTAATCAGAGCCTCAATATTTCTCATTAGCTAGGGTGCCCTAAACTTGCCAAGTTTACCTTCCACCATAACAGTAATGTACTGCCAAGGCTCTTGATATCACTCTCAAAACCACCAACTTTTTATTCATTACTATCCCTTCAAACAGGCTCACCCAGTTAGCCTCCATGAGATCCTCCTAATTCCCTTAAAATTAGCCCTGATCCAGCTTAGGTCCCTGACTTGCAATTATCTTAAAACAAATCAACTCCATTAAGACTGCCTTATTGGCTACATTTAGAATACAAATTGGTTGATTTTTGGACTTTAAGGAATTGAGGGATATGGGATAGTATGAATTGGCAGATCAGCCAGGATGAATGGTGGAACAGGCTCAATGAGCCTGGGGATCACTTTTTGCACATTTTGTACATGTTTTCTTGCTTTAACATTTGATGCATCTGTTCCCTTTATAGTTCCTGTGGACATCAGTTACTTGGGAGGTGGTGCAAAGTTACATGGAGTATGATCAGACATCGCTCAGATTGAGTTGTCTCTCCAGAACATTCCGGAAACTCAGCCAGGACAAATACAGAATCACAGGGACAGTCACTATTCCTTCATGAGGCTTCCATGATCCGCATCCTGAAAGGATTGAATGCGAACTTATGGAACTACTGTGGAGTTGATTGGAATCAAGCCCTTCATCTCAGAACATCAGCCAGACCTCCAAAACTTGCTCGCAGTTTATATCCTCTCTAGAATCTGACCATTTCCCATTCATTGTTTTGATGATGAAAATTTTTGTTATGCATGCTCTACTAACTTGTCAGGAAACCTCTAGCCAGCGGAAATATCCTGTTTATATTAAAACAGTGAGTTTAACAAACTAACTAATTGTAATCCAGAACTGAAATTAACAACTGTACAGAAGATAACTTGTTTAATGGCCTCAATGTAGAAGTACAAATAAAAGAGAAATTAATATATATATATATGTATATATAAGACTGAATAATGATTGACCATCCAGCACAATAACATTGAACACAGTAAGTAACAGAGCAATTAGGGACCCTGAACCATAGGTGGGTAACTATACACGCAAACACGAGGAAATCTGCAGATGCTGGAAATTCAAGCAACACACAGAAAATGCTGGTGTAACGCAGCAGGCCAGGCAGACACTTTGTCAGGACTAACTGAAAGAAGAGTCTTACTATCTCTTCTTTCAGTTAGTCCTCATGAAGGGTCTCAGCCCGAAATATCGACTGTACTTCCTACAGGTGCTGCCTGGCCTGCTGCATTCCACCAGCATTTTGTGTGTGTTGCTTGGGTAATTATACAGTCAGCCTTCTGTAACACAAAGGGATGGGATACTGTATAGCAGTATAAAATGCCTTGGGATTCTCATTGATTCTGCACATCTGCTTGAGCACTTTCCTGTGATTATTATGTTCCACAAGTGAACAGTATGACTTTAGCTTTCTAACCCTTATGTATGCTTCCTTTCTGACTAAATCTGGGACCTCTTGGGTCATCCCTTGTGTTACCATCCTTGTCTTCACTACTTAACAGAACTTGATGATCTTAAAGTCTAATCTTGTCTTTAAACAACTCCCACATGTCAGATGTGGACATGTCCAACAGGAGTTGTGCCCAATCATCATCCTTCTGCTCCTGTCTTATCCTGTTGTAATTTCCCTCCCCCATTTTAGTATCTTCCCACAAGATCCAATTTTAGCTTTATTCATAATTGTCTTAAAACATAATGAGTCATGGTCACTATTCCTAATATGTTCCTGGCCTGGTTCATTTCCCAAAATTAAGCCCAATCTATTTTGTCCTTGATTTTCCTCTAGGCTTCTAGTATTAAGGAAGTTCCAATCAACATTGAGGGAAGTCCCCCACTATGCCACCCTGTTGTTTCTGCACCTTTCTGCCATCTGTCTACATATCTGTTCCTCTGTCTCTCAGTGGCTATTGTGGGTCCTACAGTATAATCCCATCAGTGTAATTCCATTTTTCATATTTCTGAACATCCAAATTGCCCGTTTATGAGCCCACCACAGTGTCCTCTCTGAGTATCACCAGGACATTCTCCCTTATTAGTACACAGAACATAGGAAAGTGCAGCAAAGGAACATGCACTTTTGCCCGCAGTATTGTGCCAAGCCAATTAAATCAAATAGCTAACTATAATTCCTTATACCTACACAATGCCCATCTCCCTCCATTTTCCTCAGATTCATGTGCCTCTCCAAACATCTCTTAAAGTCTCCAATGTATCTGCCTCTATCACTATCCCAGGCAGTGCATTCCAGGTTCCCACCACTAACTTGCCCCTCACATCTTAAATACATGCCCTCTGGTATTAAACATTTTAACTCTGGAAATATCCACTCCATCTATGCACCTCATAATCTTACAAACTTCTATGAGATCTTCTCTCAGCCTGCGCTGTTCCAGAGAAAACAACCCAAGTTCAAAGTCCATCTGTTATCAAAGTATATGTACTGTATACACCCTGTGATTTGTCTCCTTACAAGCAGCCACAAAGCAAAGAAACCCAATAGAATCCATTAAAAAAAGACCATCAAACACCCAATGTACAGAGAAAAAAACAAATCATGCAAACAATAAAAGTAAGCAAGTAACATTCAGAACTGAAGTTCACTGAAGTGAATCCACAGCCATGAAGCCAGTCATCACTGCAGATGGTCCAGGTTCTGTACAGAATCAAGTAAACCTCATGGAGCAGCAAGCTAAACAGCAGCTCTTCCTAAATCCGGCCCAGCACTTAAATCAGCAAACCTTGGGTTGATCCTCACTCTCAGACGGTCCCACCACCTTGACTCTGCCTCACCTCAGTGCTGTTGCAATGAATCACCTCCTAGTCTGCTCCAGCAATGGCCAAACATTAGCTCATTCCTCACTCTTGGACCAGGCCCTGCCACCATGAATCTTCTTCACCTTGGTTCTGCCACTTCAAATTGTCTCCAAGTCTGCTCCAGCAGCCAAACATTGTCTCATTCCCCACCTTTGGGGCTGGGAGTTTGTCCAATCTCTCATTATAGCATTATAATCCTCTAATCCAGGCACCATCTTGGTAAACCTCTAATCCAAAGCCTAGACATACTTGCTATAATGTGGTGGCTAGAACTATATGCAATACTCCAGATGCAGCCTAAGTGAAGTTATATAAAGCTGAAATATAACTACCTGACTTTTGAACTCAATGTCTCGATTAATAAAGGCAAGCACACCAAATGCCTTCTTAACCACCCTATTAACCTCTGTAGCTACTTTCATGGAACAATGAACTTGGACCCCAAGATCCTTCTGCTCATCAACACTGTTAAGGTTAAGACCCTTAACAGTGTACTGTCTCTTTACATTAGACTACCAAAGTGAAACACTTCACATTTGGCCAGGTTAAACTCCATCTGCATTTCTCTCTCCATATCTGTAACTAATCTATATTCTGCTGTATTCTTTGCCAGTATTATCCACAACACAACCAATCTTTGTATCATCTGCAAACTTACTAACCCACTCATCTACATTTCCATCCAGGTAATTTACTGTATATCATAAACAGCAAATCCCCGAGGAACAGCACTAATGACAGATATCCAGTCAGAATAAGTCCCTTCAACCACTACCCTCTGACTTAAATGGGCAAGCCAAGTCTGAACCCAAATAGCCAATTCACCATATATTCCATGCCTCTAATCTCTCAAATGAGCCTCCCATGAGTGTAGAACAAGCTGCCAGTGCAAGTGGGCACGATAGAGACATCTGGATGATATGTTGCCTTCCTGGTGCCAGTGTCAGGAATGTCTCGGATTGGAGCAGAGCATTCTCAAAGGTGAGGGCGAGCAGCCAGAAATCTTGGTACATATTGGCACCAATGACACAGGTAGACTAAGTGACGAGGTCCTGAAGAGAGATTTTATGGAGCTATGTAGAAAGCTGAGAAACAGAACCACTAGGGTAGTAATCTCTGAATTACTGCCTGTGCCACATGCCAATGAGGGTAAGAATAGGATGATTTGGCAGGTGAATGCATGGCTGAAGAACTGATGCAGTGAACAGGGGTTCAGGTTTATAAATCACTGGGATCTCTTCTAGGGACGGCATGATTGGTACAAGAGGGACAGATTATACTTGAACCTGGGGGTTCAATATACTTGTGGGCAGGAAGTTTAGAGGAGTTTGGGTGGGTTTTAACTAAATTGGCAGAGGGATGGAACTGGAGTGATAGTGCTGAAGATAAGGTAGCTGGTTAACAAACAGAGGCAATGTGTAGTAAGATACCTAGCAAGGTGAGGCTGTTGATTGGGCACCTTAAAATTATGCACCCTTGTGTTTAGCCATTTCTGCCCTGGGAAAAAGCCTTTGGCTATCTACATGATCAATACCTCTCATCATTTTATACACCTCTATCAGGTCACCTCTCATCCACTATCACTCCAAAGAGAAAAGGCCAAATTCACTCAACCTATTCTCATAAGGCATACTCCCCAATCCAGGCAACATCCTTGTAAATCTCTGCACTCCCAATACAGTATTCACATTCTTACTGTAGTGAGGTGACGAGGACTGAGCACAGTACTCTTGGTGGGGTCTGACCAGGGTCCTATATAGCTACAACATTACCTCTTAGCTCTTGAACTCAATTCCACAGTTGATGAAAGCCACACACCATTCGCCTTCTTAACAACACTGTCAACCTGCACAGCAGTTTTAGGTGTCCTATGGACATGGACTCCAATATCTCACTGATCCTTCACACTGCCAAGAGTCTTATCATTAATATTAAGTTTCAGATCGCATCCAAGATATCCGCAGTGGGAGGGAGAACAGCCACAAGTCGTGGTACATATTGGTACCAATGACATAGGTAGGAAAAAGGAGGAGGTACTGAAAAAAGACTACAAGGAGTTAGGAAGGAAGTTGAGAAGCAAGACCACAAAGGTAGTAATCTAGGGATTACTGCCTGTTCCACGCACAGTAAGTATAGGAATAGAATGAGGTGGAGGATAAATGCGTGGCTGAGGGATTGGAGCAGGGGACAGGGATTCAGATTTCTGGATCTTTGGGACCTCTTTTGAGGCAGGTGTGACCTGTACAAAAAGGACAGGTTGCACTTGAATCCCAGGGGGACCAATATCCTGGCGGGAAGGTTTGCTAAGGCTACTGGGGAGAGCTTAAACTAGAATTGTTGGAGGGTGGGAACCGAACTGAAGAGATTGGGGAAGAGGTGGTTGGCTCACAAATAGAGAAAGCTTGGAGACAGTGTTTGAGGGAGGATAGGCAGGTGATAGAGAAGAGAAACGCTCAGACCAACCGTGTGAGATATGTCTATTTTAATGCAAGGAGTATTGTGAGCTTAGAGCATGGATCAGTACTTGGAGCTATGATGTGGTGGCCATTACAGAGACTTGGATGGTTCAGGGACAGAATGGTTACTTCAAGTGCCAGGTTTCAGGTGTTTCAAAGAGGACAGGGAGGGAGGCAAAAGAGGTGGGAGCATGGCACTGTTGATCAGAGATAGTGTCACAGCTGCAGAAAAGGTGGACGTAATGGAGGGATTCTCTATAGAGTCTCTGTGGGTGGAGGTTAGGAACAAGAAGAGGTCAATAACTTTACTGGGTGTTTGTTATAGGACATCCAATAGTAACAGAGATATCAAGGTGCAGATAGGGAAACAGATCCTGCAAAGGTGTGATAATAACAGAGTTGTTGTGAAGGGAGATTTTAATTTCCCAAATATCAATTTGGGAACAAGGGGTTTAGATGGGGTGGAGTTTGTTAGGCATGTTCAGGAAGGTTTCTTGACATAATATGCAGATAAGCCTACAAGGGGAAAGACAGTACTTGATTTGGTATTGGGAAATAAACCTGGTCAGGTCTCAGATCTGTCAGTAGGAGAGCATTTTGGAGATAGTGATCATAATTCTATCTCCTTTACATTAGCATTGGAGAGAGCTAGGAACAGACAAGTTAGAAAAGAGTTTAACTGGACTAAGGGGAATTATGAGGCTATCGGGCAGGAAATTGAAAGCTGAAATTGGGAACAGATGTTCTCAGGGAAATGTACGGATGAAATGTGGCAAATGTTCAGGGGATATGTTTTGGAGCGTAGAAGGTTGAGGGGGGACTTGATAGAGTTATTTAAAATTATGAGGGGTAAAGATAGAGTTGACCTGGATAGGCTTTTTCCATTGAGAATAGGGGAGATTCGAACAAGAGGACATGCATTGAGAGATAGGGGGCAAAAGTTTAAGGGTAACACAAGGGGGAATTTCTTTACGCAGAGAGTGGTAGCTGTGTGGAACGAGCTTCCAGTAGAAGTGGTAGAAGCAGGTTTGGTATTGTCATTTAAAGTAAAATTGGATAGGTATATGGACAGGAAAGGAATGGAGGGTCAGTGGGACTAGGTGAGAGTAAGCATTCGGCATGGACTAGAATGGCCAAGATGGCCTGTTTCTGTGCTATAATTGTTATATGGTTTAATGATACTTGTGTGGAGTTCTGCACAGGTATGTTCCAATGATACAGGGAAGTTATGGTAGGGTACAGGAACCGTGATGTACAAAGGCTGTAATAAATCTAGTCAAGAAAAGAAAAGCTTACAGAAGGTCTAGAGAGCTAGGTGATGTTAAAGATCTAGAAGATTATAAGGCTAACAGGAAGGAGCTTCAAAAAGAAATTAGGAAGCCAGAAGGGGCCATGAGAAGGCCTTGGTGGGCAGGATTAAGGAAAACCCCAAGGCATTCAAGTATGTGAAGATCAAGAGGACAAGACGTGAAATAATAGGAACTATCATGACAATGGGAAAGTGTGCATGGAACCAGAGGAAATAGCAGAAGTACTTAATGAATACTTTACTTCAGTATTCACTGGGGAAAAGGATCTTGGTGATAGTAGTGCTGACTTGCAGTGGACTGAAAAGCTTGAGCATGTAGATATTAAGGAAGAGGATGTGCTGGAGCTTTTGGAAAGCATCAAGTTGGGTAAATCACCGGGACTGGATGATGTGTACCCCAGGCTACTGTGGGAGTCAAGGGAGGAGATTGCTGAGCATCTGGCAATGATCTTTGAATCATCAATGGGGACAGGAGAGGTTCTGGACATTGCCTCAAGATTCAGGGGAGAAAATTTAGGACAGATAAGGAGAAACTGTTTTTCCCAGAGAGTGGTGAATCTGTGGAATTCTCTACCCAGGGAAGCAATTGAGGCTTCCTCACTTAATATATTTAAGAAACAGTTAAATAGGTTTTTACATAGTAAGGGAATTAAGAGTTATGGGGAAAAGGCAGGTAGATGGAGCTGAGTTTATGGACAGATCAGCCATGATTTTATTGAATGGTGGGGCAGGCTCGATGGGCCGGATAGCCGACTCCTGTTCCTATTTCCCATGTTCATATGTTCTTATGTACCAGATCAAATACAGCCACTCCTCTGGTTGACATATCTACATATCACTATACAGGTGTCTCTTTTGCTGCTACAGAATGTCCTATCTGTCCCCATAACCATTGCCACCTGACTTCACCCTACCCTTCTGAGGTTCACAACTGACCACAGTGCTATTGGTATGACTGCTGCTGCCTTGCCCAGATCGGTCATCTCCCACAGCAGCATCCAAAAGTGTATACCTGTTGCTGAGGGGAATGGCCACAGGGGAACCCTGCACTGACTTCCTTCTCCCTTTACCTCTTGTGGTGTTCATTCATCTACTCCCCAAATTCTACACTCTGTGTGTAACCACCTGCTCAAAGGTCATATCTATCAAATGCTCTGCATCCTGGATGATCCTAAGTTCATCCAACTCCAGCTCTTCAATGCACCTGCACTTCCTGCAGGTGTAGTCATCAGGGAGACTGTCAAGTTCCATGAATCCCCACATCCTACAGGAGGAGCATTCCACTGCTGTATCTGCCATACTGCCTGCACTGTACAATGGGCAACCAAGACCAAATTCACTAACCTGTTTCTTTGGCCTCAGTCTCTTCTCATCGAAGCCTCTTGAGTCAAAGCCTGATGCTCCTACTCTCACTGCTGGCTTACTCCCAACAAAGAGGTGCTTATCGAGCATAAGAAATGCAAGAGAATACTTGAGAAATAATTCAAGAGGGCTAAGAGATGGCATGAGGTTGCCACAGCTGGCAAGGTGATGGAGAATGTTGAGGAATTCTGCAGATATGTTAAGAGCAAAAGGATAGCAAAGGACAAAACCAGTCATATGGAAGATCAAGATGGTTCTCTATGTGTGGAGCCAAAGGAGATGGGGAAGATCTTAAATGATACTTTTACATCTGTATTTACTCAGCAGATGGACACAGAGTCTATAGAAGTGAGGCAAAACAGCATTGATCTCTTGGACCCTATACAGATTACAGAGGAGGAAGTGTTTGGTATCTTGAGGCAAATTAGGATGGATAAATCTTCAGGTCCCGACAAGATATTCCCTTTCAACCTATGGGAGGCAAGTGCAGAAATTGCAAGGGCCCTAGCAGTGATACCCAAATCATCTTTGGCGATAGATGAGGTACCAGAGGATCGGAGGATAGGTAATGTCCACTGTTTAAGAAAGACTCTAAAATAAACAAGGAAATTAGTCAAGTCAAGTCACTTTTTATTGTCATTTTGATCATAACTGCTGGTACAGTACACGGTAAAAATGAGACAACGTTTTTCAGGACCATGGTGCTACATGAAACAGTGCAAAAACTAGACTGAACTACATAAAAACAACACAGGAAACAAAACTAGACTACAGACCTACCCAGGACTGCATAAAGTGCACAAAACACTACAGGCATTACAATAAATAATAAGCAAGACAATAGGCACAGTAGAGGGCAGTAAGTTGGTGTCAGTCCAGGCTCCGGGTAATAAGGAGTCTGATGGGAAGAAACTGTTACATAGTCTGGTCGTAAGAGCCCGAATGCTTCAGTGCCTTTTCCCAGATGGCAGGAGGGAGAAGAGATTGTATGAGGGGTGCATGGGGTCCTTCATAATGCTGTTTGCTTTGCAGATGCAGCATGTAGTGTAAATGTCTGTAATGGTGGGAAGAGAGACCCTGATGCTCTTCTCAGCTGACCTCACCATCCGCTCCAGTGTCTTGCGATCTGAGATGGTGCAATTCCCGAACCAGGCAGTAATGCAGCTGCTCAGGATGCTCTCAATACAACCTCTGTAGAACTTGATGAGGATGGAGGGTGGGAGATGGACTTTTCTCAGCCTTTGCAGAAAGTTAAGACGCTGCTGGGCTTTCTTTGCTATAGAGCTGGTATTGAGGGCATAGCTGAGATTCTCCGCCAGGTGAACACTAAGAAATCTGGTACTCTTAACGATCTCTACTGAGAAGCCGTTGATGTTCAGCAGGGAGTGGTTGCTCCGTGCCCTCTGTGGGAGGGTGGCGGACTCACCGGTAGGGTTGGACAGTGGACTGACCAGTTGGGGAGGGTGGAGGTGGGGGGACTGGGGGGACTGGAACTGGTTAGCTTTGTGAGTGGTGATTTTGGATCGGTGACTGAGAATGTGCATCGGGTGACTTAATGTGGAGCTGGTGTTGAGGGACCAGGTTAGATTCTTCACCAGGTGAACACCAAGAAATTTGACACTCTTAACGATCTCTACTGAGGAGCCATAGATGTTCAGCAAAGACCAGTGTGCAGAGTCAGTGGAGACCCTAATTATAGACCAGTGTGCCTGACATCAGTTGTGTGAAAGTTATTGGAAGAGACTGAACATTGAAAGAAATTACAAAATGCAGTTCGATTGGGAAAATCAGGTTGGTAATGGATCTCAAGACAGTGTCTTTGTGGAATGCCTACAAGGTGGGTTTTTAGAATAGTTTGTCATTGAGCCTAATAGAGAATCGATGATACTGGATTGGGTGTTATGTAATGAACTGGATGTGATTAGGGAGCTGCAAGTAAAAGAATCCTTAGGAGACAGAGATCACAATATAATTGAGATCAACTTTATATTTGATAGGAAGAAAGTAATGTCTGAGGTTGCAGTAATTCAGTGGAATAAAGTAAATTGCAGTGGTATGAGAGGAGTTGGCCAAAGTAAATTGGAAGGAGATACTGGCAAGGATGGCAGTAGAGCAGCAATGGTGTGAGTTTCTGGGGGAAAAAAGAGGAAGGTGCATTCTTAATGTATTCTAAAAATGAAGAAATACTCAAATGACAAAATAGTACAACTGAGGCTGACAACAAAGTCAAAGCTAATGGAAAAGCAGGAAGATAGATGATTGGGAAGCTTTTAAAAACCTACAGAGAGCAACTAAAAGAATCATTAAGAGGCAAAGATAAAAAATATGAAAGCAAGCTACCAAACAATATCAAAGAGAATAGTAAAAGCTTTTTCAAGTATGTAAAAAATAGAGAGATATCAGTGGATACAGGACCTCTAGCAAATGAGGCTGGAGAAATAATAACAAGGCACAAAGAAATAGCAGATAAACTAAATTAATACTTTGCATCAGCCTTCTTCACCGTGGAAGACACTAGCAGTGTGCCAGATGCTTAAGGGTGTGAGGGGAGAGAAATCAGTGCAGTTACTTTTACAAGGAAGAAGGTGCTCAAAAAGCTGAAAGACCTAAGGGTACATAAGCCACACGGACCAGATGAACTGCACCCTAGTTTGAGGAAAGAGCAGCAGAATATAGGGTATAAAGGTAATAAGGTAGAAGGGCGTACTTCAATGCAAGAAGCATCAGGAACAAAGATGATGAACTGAGAGCTTGGATACATACTTGAAATTATGATGTAGTGGCCATTACAGAGACTTGGCTGGCACCAAGGCAGGAATGGATTCTCAATATTCCTGGATTTCAGTGCTTTAAAAGGGATAGAGAGGGGGGGGGAAAGGGGAGGAGGGGTGGCATTACTGGTCAGGGATACTATTACAGCTGCAAGAAAGGGTGGGTAATGTAGCAGGATCCTCTTTTGAGTCAGTATGGGTGGAAGTCAGGAACAGGAAGGGAGCAGTTACTCTACTGGAGGTATTCTATACCCCCTGGTAGCAGCAGAGATACCGAGGAGCAATTTGGGAGACAGATTTTGGAAAGGTGCAAAAATAACAGGGTTATTATCATGGGTGACTAACTTCCCTAATATTGATTGGCACTTGATTAGTTCCAAGGGTTCAGATGGGACAGACTTTGTTAAGTGTGTCCAGGATGGATTCCTGTCACAGTATGTAGAGAGGCCGACGAGGGAGAATGCCATACTAGATATAGTGTTAGGTAACCCTAATGTGAGGGCAATTTATGAGGCTATAAGGCTATAAGGCTAGAATAGGAGATTGGTGGGTAAAATCAGAGCTCATGGCATTGGGGGAAGATATTGACATGGATAGAAAACTGGTTGGCAGATAGAAAGCAAAGGGTAATGGTGAATGGGTGTTTCTCGGAATGGCAGGTGGTGACTAGTGGGGTGCCACAGGGCTCGGTATTGGGACCACAGCTGTTTACGATTTACATCAATGATTTAGATGAAGGCATTGAGAATAACATCAGCAAGTTTGCTGATGATACTAAACTGGGTGGCAGTGTGACATGTGATGAGGATGTTAGGAGAATTCAGGGTGACTTGGATAGGCTGAGTGAGTGGGCAGATACTTGGCAGATGACATTTAATGTGAATAAGTGTGAGGTTATCCACTTTGGGAGTAAGAACAGGAAGGCAGATTATTATCTGAACCGTGTAGAGTTAGGTAAGGGAGAAATACAAAGAGATCTAGGAGTCCTTGTTCATCAGTCACTGAAGGTGAATGAGCAAGTGCAGCAGGCAGTGAAGAAGACTAATGAAATGTTGACCTTTATTGCAAAGGGAATTGAGTACAAGAGCAAGGAAATCCTCTTGCATTTGTACAGGGCCCTGGTGAGACCACACCTGGAGTATTGTGTACAGTTTTGGTCTCCAGGGTTAAGGAAGGACATCCTGGCTGTAGAGGAAGTGCAGCATAGATTCACAAGATTAATTCCTGGGATGTCCGGACTGTCTTACGCAGAGAGGTAAGAGAGACTGGGCTTGTACACTCTGGAATTAAGGAGATTGAGAGGGGATCTGACTGCAACTTATAAGATTATTAAGGGATTGGACAAGATAGAGACAGGAAATATGATTCAGATGCTGGGAGAGTCCAGTACCAGAGGGCATGGTTTGAGAATAAGGGGTAGGTCATTTAGGACAGAGTTAAGGAAAAACTTCTTCTCCCAGAGAGTTGTGGGGATCTGGAATGCACTGCCTCGGAAGGCAGTGGAAACCAATTCTCTGGATGCTTTCAAGAAGGAGCTAGATAGGTATCTTATGGATAGGGGAATCAAGGGATATGGGACAAGGCAGGAACCGGATATTGATAGTAGATGATCAGCCATGATCTCAGAATGGCGGTGCAGACTTGAAGGGCCGAATGATCTACTTCTGCACCTATTGTCTATTGTCTATTGTCTAACTTGCGGGTGTGAATTGGGATTATGTATTTGCAGAGAAATGTACTATGGACATGTGGTCGATGTTTAAGGATCTCTTGCAGGATGTTAGAGATAAATTTGTCCCGGTGAGGAAGATAAAGAATGGTAGGGTGAAGGAACCATGGGTGACGTGAAGTGGAAAATCTAGTCAGGTGGAAGAAGGCAGCATACATGAGGTTTAGGAAGCAAAGATCAGATGGGTCTATTGAGGAATATAGGGCAGCAAGAAAGAAGCTTAAGAAGGGGCTGAGAAGAGCAAGAAAGGGGCACAAGAAGGCGTGGGCAAGCTGGGTAAAGGAAAACCCCAAGGCATTCTTCAATTATGTGAAGAACAAAAGGATGAAAGGAGTGAAGGTAGGACCGATTAGAGATAAAAGTGGGAAGATGTGCCTGGAGACTGTGGAAGTGAGCAAGGTCCTCAATGAATACTTCTCTTCGGTATTCACCACTGAGAGGGAACTTGATGACAGTGAGGACAATTTGAATGAGGTTGATGTTCTGGAGCATGTTGATATTAAGGGAGAGGAGGTGCTGGAGTTGTTGAAATACATTAGGACAGATGAGTCCCAGGGGCCTGACGGAATATTCCCAGGCTGCTCCATGAGGCAAGGGAAGAGATTGCTGAACCTCTGGCTAGGATTTTTATGTCCTTGTTGTCCATGGGAATGGTACCAGAGGATTGGAGGGAGGCGAATGTTGTCCCCTTGTTCAAAAAAGGTAGTAGGGATAGTCCAGGTAATTATAGACCAGTGAGCCTTATGTCTGTGGTAGGAAAGCTGTTGAAAAAGATTCCATGGGCATTTAGAGAATCATGGTCTGATCAGGGACAGTCAGCATGACTTTGTGAAGGGCAGATCGTGCCTAACAAGCCTGATAGAGTTCTTTGAGGAGGTGACCAGGCATATAGATGAGGGTAGTGCAGTGGATGTGATCTACATGGATTTTAGTAAGGCATTTGACAAGGTTCCACACTATAGGCTTATTCAGAAAGTCAGAAGGCATGGGATCCAGGGAAGTTTGGCCAGGTGGATTCAGAATTGGCTTGCCTGCAGAAGGCAGAGGGTCGTGGTGGACGGAGTGCATTCAGATTGGAGGGTTGTGACTAGTGGTGTCCCACAAGGATCTGTTCTGTGACCTCTACTTTTTGTGATTTTTATTAACAACCTGGATGTGGGGGTAGAAGGGTGGGTTGGCAAGTTTGCAGACGACACAAAGGTTGGTGGTGTTGTAGATAGTGTAGATGATTGTCAAAGATTGCCGAGAGACATTGATAGGATGCAGAAGTGGGCTGAGAAGTGGCAGATAGAGTTCAACCCAGAGAAGTTTGAGGTGGTACACTTTGGAAGGACAAACTCCAAGGCAGAGTACAAAGTAAATGGCAGGATACTTGGCAGGATACTTGAAAAATCATTGGATTCTGGGCCAGAGGACTGGAAAATTGCAGTTCTTCTCCACTCTTTATGAAAGGAGGAAGGCAGAAAGGAAATTATAGACCGGTTAGCCTGACCTCAGTGGTTGAGATGTTGGAGTCAATTGTTAAGGATGAGGTTATGGAGTACTTGGTGACACAGGACAAGATATGACAAAGTCAGTATGCTTTCCTTAAGGGAAAATCTGTAGAACCTGTCAGAATTTTTTTGAGGAGATCATAAGTAGGATAGATAAAGACGATGCAGTGGATGTTGTATATTTGGACTTTCAGAAGCCCTTTGATAAGGTGCCACACATGAGGCTGCTTACCAAGTTAAGAGCCCATTCTATTACAAGAAAGGTACTGGCATGGTTAGAGCATTGGCTGATTGGTAGGAGGCTTTGAGTGGGAATAATAGGATTCTTTTCTGGTTGGCTGCCAGGGACAATTTATGCTCCACAGGGGTTGTTGTTGGGACTGCTTCTTTTTATGCTCTAGATTTAGATAATGGAATAGATGACTTTGTTGCCAAATTTGCAGATGATATGAAGATTGGGGTAGGAGCAGGTAGTGTTGAGGAAACAGGTAAGCTGCAGAAGGACTCAGACAGATTAGGAAAATGGACAAGAAAGTGGTAAATGAAATTCAATGTTGGAAAATGCATGGCCATACACTTTGATAGTAGAAATAAATATGCAGACTATTTTCTGAAGGGGGAGAAGATCCAAAAATCTGAGATGCAAAGGGATGCAAATCTGAGATGTCAACAAATGCACTCAAAGACTTCTATAGTTGTACTGTGGACAGCATTCTGACAGGCTGCATCACTGCATCACTGGTATGGAGGGGCTACAGCACAGGACTGAAAGCAGCTGTAGAGGGTTGTAAATCTAGTCAGCTCCATCTTGGGTGTTTGCCTACAAAGTACCCAGGACATCTCCTGGGAGCAGTGTCTCAGAAAGGTAGCGTCCATTATTAAGGACCTCAAGCACCCAGGGCATCCCCTTTACTCACTGTTACCATCAGGTAGAAGGTGCAGAAGCTTGAAGGCACACACTCAGTGATTCAGGACCAGCTTCATCCCCTCTGCCATCTGATTCCTAAATGGACATTGAATCTCTGGATACTACCTCACTTTTTTAAATTATACAGTATTTCTGTTTTTGCACAGTTTTTGATCTATTCAATATACATAATTGATTTACTTGTTTATTAGTTTTTTTATTTTTTTTATTTCTATTATTTTTTCTCTACTAGATTATGTATTGCATTGAACTGTTGCTGCTAAGTTAGCAAATTTCACGTCACATGCCAATGATAATAAACCTGGTTCTGATTCTGATTCTGACCTGGGAGTCCTTGTGCAGAACACTTTAAAGGTTAACTTGCAGATTGAGTCAGTGGTGAGGAATGCAAATGCAATTACTTTAGCAAGACATTTGACAAAGTCCGCATGGGCAGTTCGTCAAGAAAGTTCAGTTGCTTGGCATTCAAGATGAGGTAGTAAATTGGATGAGACATTGGCTTTGTGGGAGAAGCCAGTGAGTGGTAGTAGGTGGTTGCCTCTCTGATTAGATCTGTGAGTAGTGGTGCACTGCAGAGATTGGTGCTGGTTCATTTTTTGTGATTTATATCAATGATCTAGATGATCATGTGGTTGACTGGATCAGCATATTTGCAGATGACACGAAGATTGTGGAATCTTGTGGAATATTTGCAGACACCAAGATTGTGGAAATTATCCTGCCCACAGCGTTGGTGCGGGCAGCGGAGCGCGCGAGAGCAGAGTGCTGGGCTTTGGCTCAGTGGGCTTCAGCGTGACGGGACTTTGGTGAGAGGAAATCAGTGAGCCTGAGTACGTGCTTGCTGAGGTAAAAGAGGTGAGGTCGGCAGGTACTTTTTTCATTTATTCTGACTATTCTGGGATCAGGTAATGGGGGAGACAGTTAGAGCAGTGGTGTGCTCCGTATGCAGTATGTGGGAGGTCAGAGTCAACAGAGTTGTCCCTGATGACCACACCTGAAAAAGGTGCATCCAGCTGCAGCTCCTATCAGATCGAGTTAGGGAGTTGGAGCAGGAGCTGGATGAACTACTGATCATTCGGGAGGCAGAGATAGAGATAGATAAGAGTTATTGGGAGGTAGTCACACCGAAAAGACAGGAGGTAGGCAAATGGGTGACAGTCAAGAGAGGCAGGGGGAGATGACAGAGAGAGCAGAGCACCCCTGTGGCCGTTCCCATCAACAATAAGTATACCATTTTGGATACTGTTGGTGGGGATGACCTACCAGTAACAAGTTGCAGTGGTCCTGTCTCTGGCACTGAGGTTGGACCCTTGACTAGGAAGGGGAGGAGGGAAGAGAAGAGAACGGTAGTGATAGGGGATTCTATAGTCTGGGGGACAGATAGGAGATTTTGTGGGGAAGATCGGGAGTCTCGGATGGTATGTTGCCTTCCTGGTGCCGGGGTCTGGGACATCTCAGATCAGGTGCAGGTTATTCTCGAGAGGGAAGGCAAGAACCCAGATGTTGTGGTCCATGTAGGGACAAACAACATGGGTAGGATGAGTGAGGGGGTCCTGCGTAGTGAGTTCAGGGAGTTAGGTGAGAAGCTGAAGGGCAGGACCTCCAGGGTAACAATCTCAGGATTGCTATCTGTGCCACATGAAAGTGAGGCAAGGAACAGAAGGATTATACAGATTAATACGTGGCTGAGAGGATGGTGCAGGAGGGAGGGCTTCAGGTTTTTAGATAATTGGGCTTTGTTCCAGGGAAGGTGGGATCTGTTCCGACAGGACGGTTTACACCTGAACTGGTGCAGTACTAACATTCTTGTAGGAAAGTTTGCTAGTGCAGCTCGGTGGGGGGGGGGGGGAGGTTAAACTAAATTTGCAGGGGGCAGGGATCCAGAATGTGCAAGAGGATAGCGAGATGAAGAATAAAGGACAGGTGGGGACTACACGGTTCTGGAATATTAAGTGTGTAGTAGAGAAAGGTGAGGCGGAACAAGTGATAAGGAGGACACATGTACACAGGGATGGTCTAACGGAACATGGAGTTAAATGTGCAGAAAAGAATAAGTAAATTTAGGAAGGACGACAAAATTCAAGGGGCATATAGCCCAATGGGAGTTCGGAGAGCTGGGTTAAGCACAATAGGCAGCGATTTAAACAGAGAGAGGAGAAATGGGCTAAAAATATCTGAATACACGAAGTGTCAGAAATAAGGCAGATGAGCTTGAAGTTCAGGTGCAAATGGGTAACTATGATGTTGTTGGGATAACGGAGACATGGCTGCAGGGAGGTCAGACCTGGGAAATGAATGTACAAGGGTATACGTGCTACCATAGGGACAGAAATGTGGGCAGAGGGGGTGGGGTGGCCCTGTTGGTGAGGAATGAGGTTCAGTCCTTTGCAAGGGGGAACATAGGATCAGGAGAAGTAAAGTCTGTATGGATAGAACTGAGGAACAGTAAGGGCAAAAAGATCCTAATGGGTGTTGTCTACAGGCCCCCAAACAGTAGCATGGATATTGGGTGCAAGTTGAATAGGGAGTTAACATTGGCATGTGGCAAAGGTAATGTCGCAGTAGTTACGGGGGATTCAACATGCAGGTGAAATGGGAGAATCAGGCTGGTGCTGGACCCCAGGATAGGGAGTTTGTAGAGTGCCTACAGGATGTATTCTTGGAACAGCTTGTACGAGAGCTGACCAGAGATAAGGCAATTCTGGATTTAGTGTAATGAATAGGATTTGATAAGCGATCTTGAAGTAAAGGAGCCATTAGGAGGCAGTGACCATAATATGATAACTTTTTATCTGCAATTTGAGAAGGATAAGGGCAGATCAGAGGTGTCAGTGTTGCAGTTGAACAAAGGAGACTATGGAACCATGAGGGAGGAGCTGGCCAAAGTTAAATGGACGGATATCCTGGCAGAAAAGACAGTGGAACAGCAACTGCAGATATTCTTGGGAATAATGCACAAGGTGCAAAATCAGTTCATGCCCCGGAGAAGGAAGGATTCAAAGGGGGGAAGGGGCCACAGTGGTTGACAAAGGAAGTCAGAGATTGCATAGCATTAAAAAAAAGAAGTACGACAGAGCAAAGGTGAGTGGGAAGACATGTTTGGGAATTTTTAAGGAACAACAGAACTTAACTAAAAAGGCAATACGGGGAGAAAAAATGAGGTACGAACGCAAGCTAGCCAGGAATATAAAGGAGGATAGCAAAAGTTCTTTTAGGTATGTGAAGAGAAAGAAGATAGTTAAGAACAATGTTGGGCCCTTGAAGAATGAATTGGGTGAAATTGTTATGGGAAACAGAGAAATGGCAGAAGAATTTAATAAGTACTTTAGATCTGCCTTCACTAAGGAAGACACAAGCAATCTCCCAGATGGATGGATGGGCCAAGGACATAGGGTAACAGAGGAAATGAAACAGATTGACATTAGGAAGGAAACAGTGATGAGTAGACTGATGGGACTGAAAGCTAACAAATCCCCAGGTCCAGATGGTCTGCACCCTAGGATACTAAAGGAGGTGGCCCTGGTAATTGCGGATGCATTGGTAATCATTTTCCAATGTTCCTTAGATTCAGGATCAGTTCCTGAGGATTGGAGAATGGCTAATGTTATCCCACTTTTTAAGAAAGGAGGGAGGGAGAAAACAGAGAACTATCATCCTGTCAGCCTAATATCAGTAGTAGGGAAGATGCTAGATGCCATTATTAAAGATGAAATAGTGGCATATCTAGATAGCAGTGATAGGATTGGGGCGAGCCAGCATGGATTTACCAAGGGCAAATCACGCTTGACTAATCTATTGGAGTTTTTCGAGGATGTAACCAGGAAGTTAGACAAGGGAGATCCAGTGGATGTAGTGTACCTCGATTTTCAGAAGGCATTTAATAAGGTCCCACATAGGAGATTGGTGGGTTAAATCAGAACTCATGGCATCAGGGGAAAGATATTGACATGGATAGAAAACTGGTTGGCAGATAGAAAGCAAAGGGTAGCGGTGAATGGGTGTTTCTCGGAATGGCAGGTGGTGACTAGTGGGGTGCCACAGGGCTCGGTATTGGGACCACAGCTGTTTACGATTTACATCAACGATTTAGATGAAGGCATTGAGAATAACATCAGCATGTTTGCTGATGATACTAAGCTGGGTGGCAGTGTGACATGTGAGGAGAATGTTAGGAGAATTCAGGGTGACTTGGATAGGCTGGGTGAGTGGGCAGATACTTGGCAGATGACGTTTAATGTGAATAAGTGTGAGGTTATCCACTTTGGGAGTAAGTATAGGAAGGCAGATTATTATCTGAACAGTGTAGAGTTAAGTAAGGGAGAAATACAAAGAGATCTAGGAGTCCTTGTTCATCAGTCACTGAAGGTGAATGAGCAAGTGCAGCAGGCAGTGAAGAAGGCTAATGAAATGTTGGCCTTTATTACAAAGGGAATTGAGTACAAGAGCAAGGAAATCCTCTTGCATTTGTACAGAGCCCTGGTGAGACCTCACCTGGAGTATTGTGTCCAGTTTTGGTCTCCAGGGTTAAGGAAGGACATCCTGGCTGTAGAGGAAGTGCAGCGTAGATTCACGAGGTTAATTCCTGGGATGTCAGGACTGTCTTACGCAGAAAGGTTAGAGAGACTGGGCTTGTACACGCTGGAATTAAGGAGATTGAGAGGGGATCTGATTGAAACATATAAGATTATTAAGGGATTGGACAAGATCGAGGCAGGAAATATGTTCCAGATGCTGGGAGAGTCCAGTACCAGAGGGCATGGTTTGAGAATAAGGGGTAGGTCATTTAGGACAGAGTTAAGGAAAAACTTCTTCTCCCAGAGAGTTCTGGGGGTGTGGAATGCACTGCCTCAGAAGGCAGTGGAGGCCAGTTCTCTGGATGCTTTCAAGAAGGAGCTAGATAGGTATCTTATGGATAAGGGAATCAAGGGATATGGGGACAAGGCAGAAACCGGGGATTGATAGCAGATGATCAGCCATGATCTCAGAATGGCGGTGCAGGCTCGAAAGGCTGAATAGTCTACTTTTACACCTATTGTCTAAATTAGAGGGCCTGAAGGTAGGTAAGTCTCCTGGTCCTGATGGGATGCATCCCAGAGTACTGAAGGAATTGGCGGAGGTTATAGTAGACATACTGGCAATCATTTGTCAAAACTCTCCAGACTCTGGGCAGGTCCCGGTGGATTGGAAGGCAGGAAATGTCACGCCACTTTTTAAAAGAAAAGCCTGGTAACTATAGGCCAGTTAGCTGTAGTCAGCTAACTCTGTAGTCAGGAAAATGCTTGAAGCTATCATTAAGGAAGAAGTAGAGGAACATTTAGAAAGGAGTGATTCCATTAGACAGACGCAGCATGGATTCAGAAAGGGCAGGTCCTGTTTGACAAACTTTTTGGAGTTCTTTGAGGACATAATGAGTGTAATGGATAGAGGGGAACAGATGGATGGCATAAACTTGGATTTCCAGAAGGCATTTGATAAGGTGCAGCACAAGAGACTTATAAATAAGATACGGATACACGGAGTCGAAGGAAATGTATTGGCATGGATAGTGAATTCATAACAATAGAAGGCAGAGAGTTGGTATAAATGGGTATTTCTCCGGTTGGCAGTCTGTGGTGAGTGGGGTGCCACAGGGGTCGGTGCTGGGACCGCAGCTGTTTACCATTTATATTGATGATTTGGAAGAGGGGACTGAGCGTAGCATAGCAAAATTTGCTGATGACACTAAAATAAGTGGAAAAGCAAATTGTACAGAGGATGTGGAGAGTCTGCAGAGGGATATAGATAGGTTAAGTGAGTGGGCCAAGTTCTGGCAGATGGAATACAACGTTTGTAAATGTGAGATCATGTACTTTGGAAGGAATGATAGAAGAGCAAATTATTATTTAAATAGTGAAAGATTGCAGCTTGTTGTTGTGCAGAGGGACTTGGGAGTGCTTGTGCATGAATCACAAAAAGTTGGCATGCAGGTACATATCCAACTTGGTGCTTTCCAAAAGCTCCAGCACATCTTTTTTCTTAATATCTACATGCTCAAACTTTTCAATCTGCTGCAAGGCGTCACTATCACCAAGAGCATTTTCCATAGTGAATACAGAAGTAGTCATTAAGTACCTCTGCTATTTCCTCCATTTCCATATACACTTTCCCACTGTCACATTTGATAGGTCCTATTCTTTCATGTCTTATCCTCCTGCTCTTCACATTGTAGAATGCCTTGGGGTATTCCTTAATCCTGCCCACCAAGGACCCTCCTGGCTCTCCTAACCATATAACCATGTAACATCTACAGCACGGAAACAGGCAATCTTGGCCCTTCTAGTCTGTGCCGAACGCTTACTCTCACCTAGTCCCACTTTTAATTACTTTTAATGCATTTAATTTTTCTAATTTATGCATTATTTGCCTCAAAGTCTTTTTTGTACTTTCAGAGGAACTTTCATCTTCTCCATCTTCATCTGATTTTTTCCAGAGAGTCTGTCTCTCTCTCAGACTCACTTTCACTGTCGGTTTCAGTCGTTGCTGGGATTTGTAGTTCTGGTTGTTCTCTTTTGCGCATGCTCGTTCCTTTACGCTTGCCCAGTTCTCGTTGATCTTTCCCTTTAGAAATGGCCGATGCTGCCGCAGTCTCCTTTTCTGTTTCACCGGTGGTGTATTGTACCTGAGTCCGCGGTTCTTCGGTAGAAGTAGGCCTTGATTCTGTTCCAACTTGAGCGGTCTTCGCGGTAGCAGTTTTCTTCGTCCTCTGTTTATGAGGCATAGCTTAAAACAATCCGGAATAGTTTATAAGTAACCTTAAAAAAGTATTAATTAACTTTTCTTCACTTAGACATTAATTTATTAACTTTTTTACGGGAGGGCTGGGTTCCAGCGTCTCGATCCTACGTCATCACGTGATGTCCCCCCTCACCTAGTCCCACTGACCCACACTCAGCCCTCCATTCCTTTCCTGTCCATATACCTATCCAATTTTACTTTAAATGACAATACCAAACCTACCTCTACCACTTCTACCGGAAGCTCGTCCCATACAGCTACCACTCTCTGAGTAAAGAAATTCCCCCTCGTGTTACCCTTAAACTTTTGCCCCTTAAGTCCCTTCTTAAACTCCTTCCTGTTAGCCCTACAATCTTCTAGATCTCTAACATTACTTAGCCCTTTTGTTAGCTTTTCTTTTCTTCTTGACCAGATTTATTAGAGCCTTTGTACACCACGGTTCCTGCACTCTACCATAACTTCCCTGTCTCATTAGAACGTACCTGTGCAGAGCTTCAAATAAATATTCCCTGAACATTTGCCACATTTCTATACTTTTCCCTGAGAACATCTGTTTCCAAGTTAAGCTTCCAATTTCTTGCCTGATAGCCTCATAATTCCCCTTACTCCAATTAAATGCTTTTCTAACTTGTCTGTTCCTATCTCTCTACAATGCTATGGTAAAGGAGATAGAATTATGATCACTTTCTCCAAAATGCTCTCCCATTGAGAGATCTGACACCTGACCAGGTTCATTTCCCAATATCAAATCAAGTACAGCCTCTCCTCTTGTAGGCTTATCTACATATTGTGTCACGAAACCTTCCTGAACACACCTAACAAACTCCACCCCAACTAAATCCCTCACTTTAGGGAGATACCAATCTATATTTGGGAAATTAAAATCTCCCATCACGACTGTAGTCAGGTAGTCAGGTGACCTTGAGCCAATGGGATGAAGATCCACCAGTTCAACTGCTGAGGAACACTATAAGAGTCAGGAGCTCCAAATATACAGGGGCAATAACTCTCCTGTAACCAGAGACAAACCATCATGGATAAGGAGAACACCACAGACCCGCGAAGATCAGGACCAGAAGGAACGCCTGGCCAGCATAGACTCCTTTCCCAAGTAACACCTTTTCTCTTCATTGACTGTTCACGAAGGGCCAGGGATTCTAGTATGGTGCAGACAGGTACAGTAGTAAGTTTGTGAACCCACTTGCCTTTCAGTTGAGACAATAAAAGTTACTTCTCGGTAAATACAGATTCTCTGTACCTTATTGATCATCATTAGAAGGAGTGATTCTTGTAATAGAATCCGTATCCCTGTGAGCGGGCTTGAGGATAAATCTCTTCATTCAGCAGGAGACTCGAGTCGGATGACGTGGATGAGGTACTGTTACGTGTCTGGCAACGATGAATATAGAATTGAGTCAGGTTTTTATAAACAAATATAAAAATTTATTAAACTCTGCTCAACAATAGCAACTAACGACTAACTTAACCAGAAGTTAACTGCTATATAGCAACTCTGGAACAGTTCTTAAAGTGGTAAATTCAAACACATTCTTAAAGTGGTAAATTCAAAAGTCCAACTGATTTATACAGTCAGTAAGGAGAGATTTTACTGCAATTCCTCCGAAGAAAATGAAGTATCTGCTGATCACAGTCGAGAGATGCCTTGTCCAATGGATTCACAACGAAGAAAATAAAAACAGCTTAAAGGAACTGACGTTTTTCTTGGCAAATGAACTCTGCACAAACCTTCCTACTCTCATAGGCAGGGGTTATCTCAGTGCAGGTCACTATTTTCTGAACAAAGATTCAATCAGGTCAATCCTGTATTAAACCACGGAATGACACCAACTTTACTCGATCCTTCCGGTTCCCGTACTTTAGTAAGGTCTTCATTCTCCAATACTTTAAAATTAAATCAAAGATACACCAAACAAAACTGGCAACAATTGACAAAACTGCCAGCACAATGATTCTGTACCTTAGAATAGAAAGTAAAACTCCACTTTAAAACGAAACAGCATCATGAGACAAATACGCAGCATATCGGAGTAACTGACGAATTAAACAACTCAACTCAATTGCGTAACAACAAGAGTTTCCTGTTATATACCTGTTGAGAGCATGTCATCACGTGACCTCACACTGGTGGGAAATTACATCACCCTACCATCACAAGACCATTACATCATGCTCACAAGATACTCAATTACATCATGGTCATAAGACAGTCACAAGATACGGGGTATGTAACAGTACCGAGAGATATGGAGCTGGGTAGTTAGCAGTTACTAACCCAGGATGAAAAATGAATGAATCTCTGCAAGTCAAAAGGACTTGGATAGTTTTGATTAGAGCGGATACGTGTTGAGGAAGTGGCCACAATATGAAGAGTTTGTTGGTCACCCTGGCTGTTTCCCCTTAAGGGAAAACTGCTGTGGATGTCCTGTGGAAAATCACCCAAATGGAAGCTGTCAACAATAAGTTCAAACAATTACAAAAAACAGTTGCAGTTGGATTGAGGATTTGATAGAATTATGACAAAACGCTAAACCAAACGGCACAGATGAGAAACGGAAAACAAATTTCGACATAAAACAGAAGCTGAGTGAGATAGTTGATGACAGGAAATCCTAGAATACTGGCAAAATGTTGAAGCCAAGCGAGATAGCTGGAAGGAGGACACTGAAGGAGGTAAAAACCATTAGAGAAAAGGTTACTGATTTACAGGGTCAGGGAGGTATGGACTTGATGCATATGAACCATTTTCAGTTGGTGTGTGAGAAATTACTTACAGGAAAAAAAATTAACAAGAGGAAGCAACCAAACAGGTGTTTTCAGGAAAGTTTCCTGACACAATATGTGGATTAGAGAGACTGTACTTGATCTGGAATTGGGAAATGAACCTGGTCAGGTGTCAGGTCTCTCAGAGGGTGAGCATTTTGGAGATAGTGATCATAATTCTATCTCCTTTTGCATAGCATTGGAAAGGGATAGGAACAGACAAGTTAGGGAGTGTTTAATTGGAGTAAAGGGAGATATGAAGCTATCAGGCAGGAATTTGGAAACATAAATTGGGAACAGATGTTCTCAGGGAAATGTACAAAAGAGATGTGGCATATGTTCAGGGGATATTTGTGTAAAGTTCTGCACAGGTACATTCCAATGAGACAGGGAAAGAAGGGTCAAGTATGGGAACCGTGGTATAGAAAGGCTGTTGAAAATCTAGTCAAGAAGAAATGAACAGGTTATGAAAGGTTCAAAAAACTAAGTAGTGATAAAGATCTAGAAAGCTATAAGTCTAGCAGGAAGGAGTTTAAGAATGAAATTAGGAGAGCCAAAAAGGGCCATGAGAAGCCCTTGGCTAGCAGGATTAAAGAAACGCCTAAGGCATTCTACAAGTATGTGAAGAATAAGAAGATGTCCGAGGAAGGGGCCAATCAACTGTGACAGTGGAAAAGAATGTATGGAATCGGAGGAGATAGCTTAAGTACTTAATGAATACTTTACTTCAGTATTAACTACGGAAAAGGATCTTGGCGATTGTAGGGATGACTTACAGCGGATTGAAAAGCTTGAGCATGTAGACTTAAAGAAAGAGGATGTGCAGAGCATTTGGAAAGCATCAAGTTGAATAAGTCTCTGGGACTGGATGATACGTACCCCAGGCTACTGTGGGAGGTGAGGGAGATTGCTGAGCCACCAGACGAGATAGAAACATAGAAACGTAGAAAACATACAGCACAATACAGGCCCTTCAGCCCACAAAGCTACCTTAGAACTACCTAGGCTTTACCCATAGCCCTCTTTTACTAAACTCCATGTAGTCATTCAGGAGTCTCTTAAAAGACCCTATCGTTTCTGCCTCCACCACCATCACCGGCAGCCCATTTCACACACTCACCATTCTCTGCATAAAAATACTTACCCCGACATCTCCTCTGTACCTACTTCCAAGCACTTTAAAACTAGGCCCTCTCATGCTAGCCATATTCCATATCTAGGTGTATTCCAGGCTACTGTGGGAGGCGAGAGAGGAGATTGCTGAGCCTCTGGCAATGATCTTTGCATCATCAATGGGAACAGGAGAGGTTCTGGAGGATTGGAGGGTTGTATATGTTTTTCCATTATCTAAGAAAGGGAATAGCAATAACCCAGGAAATTATAGACCATTGAGTCTTACTTTGGTGGTTGGTAAACTGATGGAAAAAAGTCTGAGAGGCAGGAATTACGAACATTTGGAGAGGCATAATACGATTAGAAATAGTCAGCATGACTTTGTCACAGACACGTCGTATCTTATGAGCCTGAATGAATACTTTTTGAGGATGTGACTAAACACATTGATGAAGTCAGAGCAGATTTCAGCAAGGCATTTGAGAAGGTATCCCATGCAAGGCTTATTGCTTATTGCTTCTCAGCATTGCTTGAAGGCAATGCTGAGAAGTGTGAGGTTCTACATTTTGGCAGGAATAATTCAAATAGAACATTCAGGGTAAATGGTAGGGCATTGAGGAATGCAGTGGAACAAAGAGATCTAGGAATAACTGTGCATAGTTCCCTAAAGGTGGAGTCTCATGTAGATAGGTTGGTGAAGAAGGCTTTTGGAACGCTGGCCTTTATAAATCAAAGCATTGAGTACAGAAGTTGGGATGTAATGCTAAAATTGTACAAGGCATTGGTAAGGCCAAATTTGGAATATTGTGTACAGTTCAGGTCACCGAATTATAGGAAAGATATCAATAAATTAGAGAGCGTGCAGAGACAATTTACTAGGATGTTACCTGGGTTTCAGCACTTAAGTTACAGAGAAAGGTTGAACAAGTTAGGTCTCTATTCATTGGAGCGTAGAAGGTTGAGGGGGGATTTGATCGAGTTATTTAAAATTTTGAGAGGGATAGATAGAGTTGACGTGAATAGGCTGTTTCCAATGCGAGTAGGGGAGATTCAAATGAGAGGACATGATTTGAGAGTTAGGGGGCAGAAGTTTAAGGGAAACACGAGGGGGTATTTCTTTACTCAGTGATAGCTGTGTGAAATGAGTTTCCTGTAGAAGTAGTAGAGGCCAGTTCAGTTGTGTCATTTAAGGTAAAATTTGGATAGGTATATGGACAGGAAAGGAGTGGAGGGTTATGGGCTGAGTGCGGGTAGGTGGGACGAGGTGAGATTAAGAGTTCAGCACGGACTAGGAGGGCCGAGATGGCCTGTTTCCGTGCTGTGATTGTTATATGGTTATATGGTTATTGAGAAAGTAAGGAGGCATGGGATCCAAAACGACCTTGCTTTGTGGATCAAGAATTGGCTTGCCCACAGAAGATAAAGAGCGGTTGGAGACCCATCATATTCTGCATGGAGATCAGTGACCAGTGGTGTGCCTCAGGGACGTGTTCTGAGCCCCTTCCTCTACGTGATTTTTTTAAATAACCTGGATGAGGAAGTGGAGGGATGACTCAAGGGTTGGGGGTGTTGTGGATAGCGTGGAGAGCTGTCAGAGGTGTCAGTGGACATCAATAGGATGCAAAACTGGGCTGAGAAGTGACAGATGGAGTTCAACCTGGATAAGCGTGAGGTGGTTTATTTTGGTAGGTCAGATAAGTTGCCAGAATATAGTATTAATGGTAAGACTTGGTAGTGTGGAGGATCAGAGGGATCTTTGGGTCCGAGTCCATAGGACGCTCAAAGCAGCTGCGCAGGTTGACTCTGTGGTTAAGAAGGCATACAGTGCTTTGGCCTTCATCCACCGTGGGATTGAGTTCAAGAGCCGAGAGGTAATGTTGCAGCTAAATAGGACCATGGTCAGACCTGACTTGGACTACTGTGCTCATTTCTGGTCACCTCACTACAGAAGGGATGTGGAAACTATAGAAAAGGTACAGTGGACATTTACAAGGATGTTGACTGGACTGGGGAGCATGCTTTATGAGAATAGGTTGAGTGAACTCGGCCTTTTCTCCTTAGAGCTTCGGAGGATGAGCGGTGACCTGATAGAGGTGTATAAGATGATGACAGGCATTGATCGTGTTGATAATCAGGGGCTTTTTGCTCAGAGGTGAAATGGCCAACATGAGAGGGCACAGTCTTAAGGTGCATGGGAGTAGGTACGGGGTGGGGGGGGGGGTAAATTTTGTAAGCAGAGAGTAGTGAGAGCGTGAAATAAGCTGCCGACAATGGTGGCGGAGGCAGATACGATAGGGTCTTTTAAGAGACTCCTGGATAGGTACATGGACCTTAGAAAAATAGAGGCCTTTGGGAAACCCTAGGTAATTTCTAAAGTAAGTATATATTCGGCACAGCATTGTGGGCCAAAGGACCTGTATTGTGCTGTAGGTTTTCTATGTTTCTATGTTTCTGTAATAAATTCCACAAATTCACCACCGTTTGATTGATGAAATTTCTCTGCATCTCCGTTTTAACCTTATAACCATATAACAATTACAGCTCGGAAACAGGCCATCTCAGCCCTTCTAGTCCATGCTGAACACTTACTCTCACCTAGTCCCATTGACCTGCACTCAGCCCATAACCCTCCATTCCTTTCCTGTCCATATACCTATCCAATTTTTTTTTTAATGACAATATTGAACCTGCCTCCACCACTTCTACTGGAAGCTCGTTCCACACAGCTACCACTCTCTGATTAAAGAAGTTGCCCCTCTGGTTACCCCTAAACATTTTTCCCCTAACTCTCAACTCATGTCCTCTTATTTGAAACTCCCCTACTCTCAATGGAAAAAGCCTTTCCACGTCAACTCTATCTATCCCCCTCATAATTTTAAATGCCTCTATCAATTCCCCCCTCAACCTTCTACACTCCAAAGAATAAAGACCTAACTTGTTCAAACTTTCTCTGTAAATTAGGTGCTGAAACCCAGGTAACATTCTAGTAAATCTCCTCCGTACTCTCTCTATTTTGTTGATATCTGTCCAGTTCAGTGACCAGAACTGTACACAATACTCCAAATTTGGCCTCACCAATGCCTTATACAATTTTAACATTACATCCCAACTCCTATACTCAATGCTCTGATTTATAAAGGCCAGCATACCAAAAGCTTTCTTCACCACCCTATCCACATGAGATTTAAACATCAGGGAACTATGCACCATTATTCCTAGATCACTCTGTTCTACTGCATTCCTCAGTGCCCTACTATTTACCAAGTATGTCCTATTTTGATTAGTCCTACCAAAATGTAGCACTTCACACTAACCAGCATTAAACTCCATCTGCCATCTTACAGTCCACTCTTCTAACAGGCCTAAATCCCTCTGCAAGCTTTGAAAACCTACTTCATTATTCACAGCACCACCTATCTTAGTATCATCTGCATACTTACTAATCCAATTTACCACCCCATCATCCAAATCATTAATGTATATGACAAACAACACTGGACCCAGTACAGATCCCTGAGGCACACCACCAGTCACCAGCCTCCAACCTGACTAACAGTTATCCACCACTACTCTCTGGCATCTCCCATCCAGCCACTGTTGAATCCATTTTACTACTTCAATATTAATACCTAACGATTGAACCTTCCTAACTAACCTTCTATGCAGAACCTTGTCAAAGGCCTTACTGAAGTCCATATAGACAACATCCACTGCTTTATCCTCATCAACTTCCCTAGTAACCTCTTTAAAAAATTCAATAAGATTTGTCAAACATGACCTTCCACTCATAAATCCATGTTGATTGTTCCTAATCAGACCCTGTCTATTCAGATAATTATATATACCATCTCTAAGAATACTTTCCATTAATTTACCCACCACTGATGTCAAATTTACAGACTGATAATTGCTAGGTTTACTCTTGGAACCCTTTTTAAACAATGGAACCACATGAGCAATATGCCTATCCTCCTGCACAATCCCCGCTTCTAATGATTTTTTTGGAAGAAAACCAAGATTAATGGATGTCCCTCCATCCTGAGGCTGTGCCCCCTTGTCCTAGACTCAGCCACAATGGGAAACACCCTATCTGCTCTGTCGAGGCCTTTTAATATTTGAAAACATTTCAATAAGAAACCCCCCCCCCCATCATCCTTCTAAATTCCAGCGATTATAGACCCATAGCTATAAAACGTTCCTCGTATGATAACTCTTTCATTTCCGGAAGAAAACTGTGAACCTCCTCTGAACCGCCTCCAATGCCAGCAAAACTTTACTTCGATGAGGAGCCCAAAATTGTTCACAATACTCAAGATGATGCCTCATCAGAATCTTATAAAGCTTCAGCATCACAGCCCTGCTCTTATATTCTAGACCTCTTGAGGGGAATGCTAACATTGCCTTTGCCTTGCTCAACACCAAATCTACCTGCAAGTTAACCTTTAGGGGGTTTTACACAAGGACCTCCTCGTCCCCTTGCATCTCAGATTTTTGGACTTTCTCCACATTTAGGAATTAATCTCCACATTTATTTCTACTATAAAAGTGCATGACAATGCATTTTCCAACATTTTATTTCATTTGTCACACTCTTACCCATTCTCCTAACCTATCTGTTCTTCTGCAGCCTACCAATTTCCTCAACACTGCCTGTCCCTCCAGCAATCTTTGTATCATCTTCAAACCTGGCAACAATGCTATTTATTCCATCATCTAAATCACTGATATACAGGATAAAAAGAAGAGGCCCCAACACTGACTCATGCAGAACAGCAGCAGTCACTGGCAGCAAACCAAAAATTGTTT
Organism: Hypanus sabinus; assembly: GCF_030144855.1. Lineage (NCBI taxonomy): Eukaryota > Metazoa > Chordata > Chondrichthyes > Myliobatiformes > Dasyatidae > Hypanus > Hypanus sabinus. Next base: position 157,248 of record NC_082711.1, on the reverse strand, counting down.
CTTGTATTCCCACTCGCTGCCTCCTACCAATCAGCCAGTGCTCTAACCACGCAAGTAACTTTCATTTAATACCATGGGCTCTTAACCTGTTAATAGACAATAGCTGCAGGAGTAGGCCATTCAGCCCTTTGAGCCAGCACCACCATTCACTGAGATCATGGCTGATCATCCACAGTCAGTACCCTGTCCCTGCCTTCTCTCCATATCCCTTGACTCTGCTATCTTTAAGAGCTCTATCTAACTCTTTCTTGAAAGCATCCAGAGAATTGGCCTCCACTGCCTTCTGAGGCAGAGCATTCCACAGATCCACAACTGTCTGGGTGAAAACGTTTTTCCTCAACTCCGTTCTAAATGGCCTACCCCTTATTCTTAAACTGTAGTCTCTGGTTCTGGACTCCCCCAACATCGGGAACATGTTTCCTGCCTTTAGCGTGTCCAATCCTTTAATAGTCTTATATGTTTCAATCAGATTCCCTCTCATCCTTCTAAATTCCGGTGTATACAAGCCCAGTCGCTCCAATCTTTCAACATACAACATTCCCGCCAGCCTGGGAATTATCCTCATGAACCTACACTGCACTCCCTCAATAGCAAGAATGTCCTTCCTCAAATTTGGAGACCAAAACTGCACACAATACTCCAGCTGTGGTCTCACCAGGGCCCTGTACAATTGCAGAAGGACCTCTTTGCTCCTATACTCAACTCCCCTTGTTATGAAGGCCAACATGGTAGGCTCCAGTACAAGTTACTCTAAGAATCCATCTCGGAGGCACTCCAGAAACTCCCTTTCATGGGGTCCAGGACCAACCTGATTTTCCCAGTCTACCTGCATGTTGAAATCCCCCATGACAACCATAGCATTACCTTTGCAACAGGCCAATTTTAACTCTTGATTCAACTTGCACCCTATATCCAGGCTACTGTTTGAGCACCTGTAGATAACTCCCATTAAGGCCATTTTGCCCTTACAATTTCTCAGTTCTATCCATACTGACTCTACATCTCCTGATTCTATGTCACCCCTCACAAGGGACTGAATTTCATTCCTCACCAACACAGCCACCCATCTACACACTTGTCTGTCCTTTTGATAGGACATATGCCCTTGCATATTCATTTCCCAGCCCTGGTCCTCTTGCAGCCATGTCTCTGTTATTCCTATAACATCATACCTGCCAATTTCCAACTTAGCCTCAAGCTCATCCACTTTATTTCTTATAATGTGCATTCATATATAATACTGTAAAGCAGCCTCATGTGTGGCACCTTGTGAAAGGCCTTCTGAAATTCCAAATGTGCAACATGGACGGCATCCCTTTTATCTATTCTATGTGTAATCTCCTGAAAAATTCAAATAGGATCATCAAGCAAGATCTTTCCTAAAGGAAACTATGCTGACTTTGTTCTGTCTTATTGTCTATTTCCAAGTACTCCGTAACCTTATCCTTAACCTTGGCTCCAACATCTTCCCAGTCACTGGGGTTCGGCTAACTGCTGCAATTTCCTTTCTGCTGCTTTCGTCCTTAGTTAAAGACAGGACTGCCATTTGCAATTCTGCAGTCCTCTGGCACCATGCATAAATCCAATGATTTTTGAAAGATCATTACTAATGTCTCCAAAGTCTCTAATGCTTCCACTTTTAGAATGTTGTCATGCAGTTCATCAGGTCTGGGCAATTTATATAACCTTAGGTCTTTCAGATTTTCCAACGCCTTCTCTCTTGAAATAGTATCTGTACTTAATTCTCTTCCCTCACACCCTTCAACAGCTGGCACACTGCTAATGACTTTTACTGGGCGTCTCTGGAAATGCAGCTCGTTAGCCCCTCGCTAACAGCCACTGGATTCCACGGTGAGAAACCCACCTTTACGGGCTTCGTAAGGCTAGGGTGTATATAACTTTGTGAGGATGGGATGTCTCGCCCACACAAAACTCAGACATGTGAAAGCTGTGTGATTGCCCCTGGCAATCGCTTGTGGCAAGAAATAATAGATTATATACTGCATGCAATTAATTAGAAGTATATTTAAGAATGTTAACTTAAGCAGTTATTAAACAGCAACGGTGGTAGAGGCGGATATGCTAGGGTCTTTTAAGAGACTTTTGGATAGGTACATGGAGCTCAGCAAAATAGAGGGCTATGGGTAAGCCTAGTAATTTCTAAGGTAGGGACATGTTTGGCACAACTATGTGGGCCAAAGGGCCTGTATTGTGCTGTAGGTTTTCTATGTTTCTATGTTTTAAAGAAAGAAAAAAAAAGTGGCCATTATATTTAATGTGCATGGTGGAGCTCAAATCTTGAACATGTCTGTAACTCACATGCTGGAAAGCACACATCATCTTACGACGGTCGCTCGAAATCCATCTTGAACAAATGGGCTCTCTCACGGGAGTACTGGTCCTTCCCCCTCAAAGCCACTCATCTGCTCAAAGCATCTTGTGGAACAGGGACGGCATCTTCCATTCCCTCTCATCTTCTCCCAGCTCCCACCAGCAACGACCTCTTTGCCCAGCAATTCCTAGAACATTTTCCCAATTCTACCAGTCTAATTTGGTGACACCACATTACTAAGTTGAACAACAAGCCTCTTTTCTCAGCTCCAACCCAAACAATCTGAAAGCAGAACAGAACATGCTGCATTTAGCATGTAGATATTAAGAAAGAGGATGTGCTGGAGCCTTTGGAAAGCATCAAGTTGGATAAGTCACTGGGACTGGATGAGATGTACCCCAGGCTACTGTGGGAGGTGAGGGCAGAGATTGCTGAGCCTCTGGCAATGATCTTTGCATCATCAATGGGGAAGGGAGAGGTTCCGGAGGATTGGAGGGTTGTGGATGTTGTTCCTTTATTCAAGAAAGGGATTAAAGATAGCCCAGGAAATTATAGACCAGTGAGTCTTACTTCAGTGGTTGTTAGGGTGATGGAGAAGGTCCTGAAAGGTAGGATTTATGAACATTTGGAGAGGTATAATATGATTAGGAATAGTCAACATGGCTTTGTCAAGGGTAGGTTGTGCCGTACAAGCCTGATTGAATGTTTTGAGGATGTGACTAAACACATTGATGAAGGAAGAGCAGTCGATGTAGTGTATGTGGATTTCAGCAAGGCATTTGATAAGGTACCCCATGCAAGGCTTATTGAGAAAGTAAGGAGGCATGGGATCCAAGGGGACATTGCTTTGTGGATCCAGAACTGGCTTGCACACAGAAGGCAAAGAGTGGTTGTAGATGGGTTACATTCTGCATGGAGATCAGTGACCAGTGGTGTGCCTCAAAGATCTGTGCTGGGACCCTTACTCTTCGTGGTTTTTATAGATGACCTGAATGAGGAAGTGGAAGGATGGGTTAATAAGTTTGCTGGTGATGCAAAGGTTGGCGGTGTTGTAGATGGTGTGGAGGGCTGTCAGAGGTTACAGTGGGACATTGATTGGATGCAAAACTGGGCTGAGAAGTGGCAGATGGAGTTCAACCCAGATAAGAGTGAAGTGGTTCACTTTGGTATATCAAATATGATGGCAGAAAATAGTATTAATGGAAGACTCTTGGCAGTGTGAAGGATCAGAGGGATCTTGGTGTCCCAGTCCATAGGACACTCAAAGCAGCTGCGCAGGTTGACTCTGTGGTTAAAAAGGCATACGGTGCATTGGACTTTTAGGTAGGTACATGGAGCTTAGAAAAATAGAGGGCTATGGGTAAGCCTAGTAATTTCTAAGGTAGGAACATGTTCAGCACAACTTTGTGGGCCAAAGGGCCTGTATTGTGCTGTAGGTTTTCTATGTTCTATGTTTCTATGTAACAGTCTGCTATTACAGAACTGTTAAAATGACATACCCACAGCACAGCAGTAAAAATGTTTACCATGGCATTACAATTCTTAAAGCATTTTTAAGCAGCAACGTTGAGGTTGAGGGGGGATTTGATCGAGGTATTTAAAATTTTGAGAGGGATAGATAGAGTTGACGTGAACAGGCTGTTTCCATTGAGAGTAGGGGAGATTCAAACTAGAGGACATGATTTGAGAGTTAGGGGGAAGAAGTTTAAGGGAAACACGAGGGGGTATTTCTTTACTCAAAGAGTGATAGCTGTGTGGAATGAGCTTCCTGTAGAAGTAGTAGAGGCCAGTTCAGGTGTCATTTAAGGTAAAATTGGATAGGTATATGGACAGGAAAGGAGTGGAGGGTTATGGCTGAGTGCGGGTAGGTGGGACTAGGTGAGATTAAGGGTTCGGCACGGACTAGGAGGGCCAAGATGGCCTGTTTCCATGCTGTGATTGTTATATGGTTATATGGTTAACGTAACATTAGCTATCTTCCAAATCCTCAGGTACTCACCTGTTGCAGAGAATGATTTAAATATCCCTTCCTGGACTCCTGCAGTTTCTGGACATGCCTGTCATGGGGTAACAGGAAGCATCTTGTCAGGCCCTGTTCATGTAACTACCTTGATTTGCCTCAAGACAGCAGATGCCTACTCCTCAGTATTCCTTATAGGAACATCGCTGCTACTTTGCCTAACTTCTATAGACTCTTGTGGTCATCTCCGATATAAACACAGATGCAAAAAATTCCATTTAAGATCTCCCCCACCCTTTTTGGCTCCACACAAAGTTTGCCACTGTGATCTCCCAGAGGACCAATTTTGTCACTTGCAATCCTTTTGCTCTTAAGTCTTCCATTGAATCCCTTAAGGTCCTCATTTATCTTGACTGCTAGAAAAATCATGCCTTTCTAGCCACCTGATTTATTTCTTATGTGATGTCTATCATTTCTTACACTCCATAAGTATCTCCTTAGATCTTACCTGCCTACAATGCATCTTCTTTTCTTTCTTAACCAGGGCCTCAATATCTCCAGACAACCAAGGTTCCCTAAACCTGTTATTTTACCATTTATTTTGGCAAACACATGCAAGCCTTAAAATCTCACTTTCGACGGGCTGCTACAAGGGGTGATTGATATGATCGTGGCCTAAGGTAAAAGATGTTAATTTTAGAAAACCTAGCACATTTATTTTTCAACATAGTCCCTTCCAACATTTACACACTTAGTCCAGCGGTCAAGAAGAATATGGATCTTGGACCTCCAGAAAGTGTCCACAGATAGGTGATTGATAAGTTAGTGGCCTAAGCTAGAAGGAAATGAGTTATACAGCTCTCATTACATGCACATGCAGGTCAACTCTCTGAGTGTTTATGCAGAAAATTTAAAGTTAATAACTCATCTCCTTCTACCTTAGGCCATTAACATATCAATCACCCCCATACTTACCATCTGCATGTTTTCCAGAAAACAATCCATATTTGTGAGATCCTTTCTGATGCCATCAATACTGCCATTCCTCCAATTTAGAATTTCAACATGAAGAACAGACTGTCCTTTTCCATAATTACCTTGAAACTGATGGCATTATAATCACTAGATACAAAGGGTTCCACTACACAAACTTCTGTCGCCCGCCCTGTCTCATTCCCTAATAGGAAATCAAATGTTGCACAATTTCTCGTTGGGTCTTCTATGCACAGATTAAGGAAACATTCCTCAACACATTTGACAAACTCTATCTCTTCTAGTCATTTTACAGTATAGGGTCCCAGTGGAAAGTTAAAATCAGCTACTATTACAATCAATTCTGGTATCATCAAATCTGTTCCTCTAAATTCCTCTACTTCTCATGTGGTATATAATGCCATTAATGTGGTCATGCCTTTCATATTCCTCAGTTCTACCCATGAAGTCTCACTGGATGATTTCATCAGTTTGTCCTGACAGGGCACTGCCATCATATTTTTCCTGACTATGGAACGCCATCCCTCCCCCTTAAATCCCGCCCACTGTATCACATCTAAAACTACGGAACCCTGGAAAGTTGAGCTGTCAGCCCTGCCCTGCCTTCATGCTATAATATCATAATCCAATGTGTTAATCCATGCCCTGATCTCATCTGCCATTCCTACAATACTTCTTGCATTGAGAAAGATGCAACTCAGAACTGTAGTCCAACAATGCACAATCTTTTTATTCCAGACATTTTAGGTAAGATTACCAATATCATCTCCATCACTACTCTGCTATCTGTCCGTCACTTTGGTTCATAACCCTCTGCAACTCTTAGTTAAACATCCCTCATGTAGTAGTAGCAAACCTTCCCACTAGGATGTTAGTCCCCATCCAGTTTACGTGCAAATCATCTCTTCTGTACATGTTCAACCATTTCTGGAAGATAGCCTAGTGAATCAAAAATCTAAAGCGATTTCTCCTACACCAACACCTTAGCCACATGTTAAACTGTAGGATCTTCCTATTTCTGATCCAGAGACAGAACATAGAACAAAATACATCGAATAATACAACACAGGATTAGGGCATTTGGCCCACAGTGTTACGCTGAACCAGCTAAAAAGCAAATCAAAGTCACCTAAATACTAATCACTGCTATCTATATCATGTCCATATCCCTCCATCTTCCTTATATTCATGTGCTTATCCAAACGTCTCTTAAAGATCTCTTCCAGTTCTTCCAGTTCCAGATGCAACTCTTTAATGCAGAGTGTTAGAAGCTGCAGCTGGATTTGCATCATACAGGTGAAATCACCAGGTATGCAGGAGGACTCCCTGTCTTTCAATATTCTGCAAGAGGAGCATTCACCTATCCTGGCTGGCACCCCTACAGTTCTAACTGGGCATGAGCAATTATAAAAACAATAAATAAAATTAAAAGAGGCTCTAAAAGTTATCCAGGAAATTATAGGCTGGTAAGTTTGACATCGGTAGTAGGTAAATTATTGGAAGGAGTACTAAGAGATAGGATCTACAAGTATTAGATAGACAGGGACGTATTAGGGAGAGTCAACACGGCTTTATGCGTGGTAGGTCATGTTTAACAAATCTATTAGAGTTTTTCAAGGAGTTTACAAGGAAAATAGATGAAGGGAAAGCAGTGGATGTTGTCTACATGGACTTCAGTAAGGCTGGCAAGGTCCCACATGGGAGGTTAGTTAGGAAGATTCAGTCACTAGGTATACATGGTGAGGTAGTAAATTGGATTAGACATTGGCTCAGTGGGAGAAGTCAGAGAGTGGTAGTGGAGGATTGCTTCTCTGTGGAGGCCTGTGACTACTGGTGCCACAGGGATCAATGCTGGGTCCATCGTTATTTGTCATCTATATCAATGATCTGGATGATAATAGACAATAGACAATAGACAACAGGTGCAGAAGTAGACCATCCGGCCCCTCGAGCCTGCACCGCCATTTTGAGATCATGGCTGATCAATTACTATCAATCCCCGGTTCCTGCTTTGTCCCCATATCCCTTGATTCCTCTATCCATAAGATACCTATCTAGCTCCTTCTTGAAAGCATCCAGAGAATTGGCCTCCACTACCTTCTGAGGCAGTGCATTCCAGACACCCACAACTCTCTGGGAGAAGAAGTTTTTCCTTAACTCTGTCCTAAATGACCAACCCCTTATTCTCAAACCATGCCCTCTGGTACTGGACTCTCCCAGCATCTGGAACATATTTCCTGCCTCCATCTTGTCCAATCCCTTAATAATCTTATATGTTTCAATCAGATCCCCTCTCAATCTCCTTAATTCCAGCGTGTACAAGCCCAGTCTCTCTAACCTTTCTGTGTAAGACAGTCCTGACATCCCAGGAATTAACCTCGTGAATCTACGCTGCACTTCCTCTACAGCCAGGATGTCCTTCCTTAACCCAGGAGACCAAAACTGGACACAATACTCCAGGTGAGGTCTCACCAGGGCTCTGTACAAATGCAAGAGGATTTCCTTGCTCTTGTACTCAATTCCCTTTGTAATAAAGGCCAACATTTCATTAGCCTTCTTCACTGCCTGCTGCACTTGCTCATTCACCTTCAGTGACTGATGAACAAGGACGCCTAGATCTCTTTGTATTTCTCCCTTACCCAACTCTACACCATTCAGATAATAATCTGCTTTCCTGTTCTTACTCCCAAAGTGGATAACCTCAGACTTATTCACATTAAATGCCATCTGCCAAGTATCTGCCCACTCACCCAGCCTATCCAAGTCACCCTGAATTCTCCTAACATCCTCATCACGTCACACTGTCATAATGTGGTAAATTGAATCAGCAAATTTGCTGATGATACAAAGTTTGGAGGTGTAGTTGGCAGTGAGGAAGATTTTCAAAGCTTGCAGAGGGATTTGGACCAGCTGGAAAAATGGGCTGAAAAATGGCAGATGGAGTTTAATACAGACAAGTGTGAGGTATTGCACTTTGGAAGGAAAACCAAGGTAGAACATGCATAGTAAATAGCAGGGCACTGAGGAGTGCAGTAGAACAGAGGGATCTGGGAATACAGATACAAAATTCCCTATAAGTGGCATCACAGGTAGATAGGGTAGTGAAGAGAGCTTTTGGCACATTGGCCTTTATACATCAAAGTGAGTATAAGAGTTGGACTGTTATGGTGAGGTTGCATAAGGCATTAGTGAGGCCGAATTTGGATGAGGATAGAGGTTGCCAAAACAGTGGGTTCAGAGACGGAGGCAACAGAAAAGGAGTTTGTGTCATGGTGTAACACATTGAGGTACAAGAATAGCACGACAAAGTTGAGGTCCATGCTGCGGACAGAGCATCCTTTCTCAGAGAGGGTAAGGTCAGATATAGGATGGTGAAGACCTCTATGGTAAGAGGAGGTAACGTATTGGAAGGGCCAGAGGTGAGCGTGGTGTTGGGGTGTTCCCAGAGCGTGAGGTGGGAGGGAGGTGGTGTCTCAGAATAGAGAAAGAAAGTTGAGAGGTAGAAGTGAGTGAGAGATCAACGGTAGGTGGGGATTAATGTTGGAAGAAGAGCCATTATACCCAGCGGCTGTGAGACAGGTCTCTCCTGGAGGCATAGGGATTAAGAGTGGTCTGTTGAATTCTATGGTACTCCAAGCTGGCGTACATCCTAGAGCTGACAACCAGATGGATTTTCAGCCCAGAAGAGCACATTGTGATTGGATGGTGAATTTCAGGAGCAGGATTCCGAGCCAGAAGCACAACAGACTCTAATGGTTTGCACTAAGGGCCCGGATTGTATGAATGAACTTAAGTAGAGTGGTGACCGGATATTTCACGATACTGTTCACCTGATCCCTGAACTTAGACTGGGTCACCACATAAATAAACGTGTTCGTGCAGCAGCTGACATTCCTCAGCAAATATCCTACTTGCAACATGAGAAATTCAGAGTCATTCCACTCTGATCCCGTGACCTGATAGAAGACAAAAAATATAACGAACATCATCCACAGGAGTATGAAACTACCAGAGAGAGTGAAAAGTAAGACCATAGATCTCCTCCTGCTCTCCATCTCTGGGTCACTACCACTCTTTCCATCCTTTTGAGCGCAAAGCCCCTTACGGACCCGACTGGTCACTAAGATGTGCCTGATTGTCAGAGCATTGAACAACAGTATTAAACCGAAAGGGAGAAATGGCGTTAAAACCTTATCGAACGAGTCAAATCCTACCCACCCGAATTCAGTATAATAAGTTGGCTTGGTTAAGCATCCCCACGGTACATTGTCGACGATTCGTCCAGGTTTGCGTGTAAAGTAGAATGGGATGTTCTTCAGACAGAGGAGAATACCAGTGGTTGCCAGAACGCCAGCTGCAGTTTTCCCGGTGCAGTATTTTGCCTTAAATACTTGGCAGCAGATGGCGACATATCGATCAACAGTGAAAGTAACTGTGAACCAGACAGAATTATCCGTGGCAACACGAGTCAACGCAACAATAAGACTGCACACGGGGGTAATATGTAGAAAACTCACTGGGAAGTATTGAAAATTGATTTGGCGTAAAATGACTTCACTGATAATCACCAATAGATCTGCCGCTGCCATAGCAATCAGGTAGCGCGTGGTGCATGTTGAGAGCCCGCACTTCCCTCGGATGAGGATTACAATCGCTAACAAGTTCACTGCAGAAAAAGAAAGAAGAGGATAGTTATTATCCGACAATATTGAATATTGATATATTTAATTCCCCAGTGGATCCCAGATGTGGGCGCGTTTCATTTTATTTTTAGTTTTTGGAGTTTTGACGTTCATTGCAAATGGAACTTGCTTAGATATGTATCTAGGTCCGTATATGTGAGGGAGAATTCATTTTCTGTGCTTTATGCCTCTATGGCAACCACATATGGAAACAAGTTTTACAAATTTAACCATGGCCGTCCTGTCAAAAAAATGTACCTTCTGTGACCCAGAGATAAGGGTTTCAGGAACAATTCAAGTCAAGTCAAGTCAAGTCAACTTTTATTGTCATTTCAACCATAACTGCTGGTACAGTGCATAGTAAAAACGAGACAACTTTTTTCAGGACCATGGTTTACATGACACAGTACAAAAAAAAAACTAGATTGAACTACATAATAAAAAAAACACAGAGAAAGCTACACTAAACTACAGACCTACACTGGACTGCATAAAGTGCACAAAACAGTGCAAGCATTACAATAAATAATAAACAGGACAGTAGGGCAAGGTGTCAGTCCAGGCTTCGGGTATTGAGGAACAATAATTGATGGAACAATTATTTCTTCAGGTAGCAAAGTGATAGTCCATATGGGAAATTATTACATTGATAAGAGATTCACAGTGACAGACACTCTAAAACCACTGGTATCCGCTTAGCAATTCATCTCTGTTTAGTAACCACACTTATATGACTCCCAACACCATAGTCTCCTAGGGTGATATGTGATCACTGGGTTTTATTCCTGACAATATGTCAAAAACAACTAAATGAAGTGTTCCACGTTAACTCGGCCTTTTCTCCTTGGAGCGAAGGAGAATGAGAGGTGATGTGATAGAGGTGTACAAGATGATGAGAGGCATTAATCGTGTGGATAGTCAGAGGTTTTTTCCCAGGGCTGAAATGGTTGCCACAAGAGGACACAGGTTTGGAATCTCATGTGGATAGGGTGGTGAAGAAAGCTTTTGGTATGCTGGCCTTTATAAATCAGAGCATTGAGTATAGGAGTTGGGATGTAATGTTAAAATTGTACAAGGCATTGGTAAGGCCGAATTTGGAGTATTGTGTACAGTTCTGGTCACCGAAATATAGGAAAGATGTCCGTAAAATAGAGAGAGTACAGAGAAGATTTACTAGAATGTTACCTGGGTTTCAGCACCTAAGTTACAGGGAAAGGTTGAACAAGTTAGGTCTTTATTCTTTGGAGTGTAGAAGGTTGAGGGGGGGACTTGATAGAGGTATTTAAAATTATGAGGGGCATAGACAGAGTTGATGTGGATAGGCTTTTTCCATTGAGAGTAGGGGAGATTCAAACAGGAAGACATGAGTTGAGAGTTAGGGGGCAAAAGTTTAAGGGTAACACGAGGGGGAATTTCTTTACTCAGAGAGTGGTAGCTGTGTGTAACGAGACTCTAGTAGAAGTAGTAGAGGCAGGTTTGGTATTGTCATTTAAAGTAAAATTGGATAGGAATATGGACAGGAAAGGAATGGAGGGTTATGGGCTGAGTGTGGGCCAGTGGGATTAGGTGAGAGTAAGTGTTGGGCATGGACAAGAAGAGCCGAGATGGCCTGTTTCCTTGTTGTAATTGTTATATGGTTTAAGGTGCTGGGGAGTAGGTACAGAGAAGATGTCAGGGGTAAGTTTCTTACTCAGAGAGTGGTGAGTGCATGGAATGGGCTGCCAGCAACGGTGGTGGAGGCGGATTCAATAGGGTCTTTTAAGAGGCTTTAGGATAAGTACATGGAGCTTGGAAAAAATAGAGGACTATAGGTAAGCCTAGTAATTTCTACGGTAGGGGCATGTTCGGCACAACTTTGTGGGCTAAAGGGCCTGTATTGTACTGTAGGTTTTCTATGTTTCTACTCAAATAACTGCTTCACTGAGATTTCGTATCAATGTTACTTGGTAGCTTATTAAAGCAATAAAGTTTTTATTTCAGTCTCCAGCGATTTGCCAATAGTGGGCAATTGTTAGCACACTCAACAGGATCAATGCAAGGAGATAATTCAGTACATCAAAGGTTCAAATGTTAATTTATTATCGCTGTATTACAACTTGAAATCCTTCTTCTCCGGGTAGCCATGAAACTAAGAAAGAAAACCAATACGATCACGAACCCCCAGCACCACAACGCCCCACAAAATATTATACAAGGCATTGGGACAAAATGAACAAAACAGTCAAGGCACGTCAGCCCCCACATACCTCATCCTGCAGAAAAAAAAACGAACGAATCAAATGGAACAGCAAAAAAAAAGAAAGATCGGGCGAAAAGTACAGAATATATTTTTAAAAAACACTATAAGACTGAAGAAAAGTCCAAATTTATATGCACAACGCAGAAAACCTGAGCAACACTCTGTGGGCCGAGCGGCAGACCCTTTCCTTCTCCGTAGACAGCGGTCACCCATCCTCACTTGCCTCAATGCTTCAATTTCCCTCGTTGCTTTAATCGGCGAAATGTAATCGAAATGCCTTCCCGCCATGAAGATCTCAAACACTGCCTCTGCCTAACGGAATCCTTTCGGAGACTGCGCACCGCTGAAACTCCCAAATGATTTCCAAGTTTCCATATTCGCCCCAATGTTTCAATCTCCCTTGTTGCTTTGATCGGCGAAATGGAGTGGAACTTCGGATCGTGCCCCGTCCAGCAATCTTCTAGCCATGTTTCGCGCACGCTGCCTCTGCTTCCCGGTATCCTTTCGGAGACTGCAGAGCGCTGGAACACACAGATGATCCCCAAACAGCAAATTACAGGCTCCAAGAGATCCAGAATCACATCCGATTCGAAGGCAAACGTATAAGATATTACAAAGTGAAATATATGGTTTCAGGATCTATCCAGGAGATGTCCCCCGAAGGAACGTTGAATGCAGGCGCCATATTGACTGGAACTAAATTTAACGAACAAAGCGGTATCATGGGTATGGACTACAATTGGAACGGCTTTAACGTTATCATAAAAGGAAAAGGAGAAGAATCAAACGATGCAGGTAATTTCGCAACTTGTAATATTGAGCTCACTTACCAGGAACTCCGATGACGGCAATGATCGCATGTAGTATTCCGTGTACGGTGTGGTAAACTTTCCACATCTTCTTCGAAAAGCGACCTGCTCCTTTATTCTTCAGTCCAATGAATAATTCTTTTTCGGAATAATATGTAAGACTGTAGCTACCCGGGTTTTTATACTCTATGTGATATCCTCATGAACATGGCGATTTCAACATAGTTAATTTGCCTTAGTGAGCTAATGACGGCATCCAAAATAAATCCCTAAATAAATCAGAGTTTTAATTGCGAAAGTCTAAACAATGGAAGATCTGATGACAGTAATGGTGAAAACTGGGAGAGGTATTCACCAAAATAGCGTTTCGTTATAGGCATCATTTCTTCATCTTATATTGTTTAACAAATGTCCTTCTATTTATCACATTCAGCAAAGCAATTCGATCCAGCCGGTATCCCGCGCTGTCTCTCCGAGCATGTAGCTCCCTGTCAGTCTATTGACACTTGGGGCATTTGGGGTTATCGAAATTACTGCTATGAACAGTAACTGTATGGAAGGAAATTCGCAAATGTGAACTGTAGGAGCATGCATAATTACCCTTAGAAAATGGAATGGCTTGCAAAATAAATCAATTTAAAATTTGCGCTTCCTTTCAAACAGATTTGAATGCTGAAACATGCTAAACCTGAGAACCATCTTCTCAATGCTGTAAGTGTTAAAAGAAACGTTCATTAAACAAGTACTGTCCATCAGCCTGTTGAATATTTCAAATGAATGCAGTAATGTTGTATTTAAAAATATGTTTGAATGTGAACTGTAAACAAAACATTGGAAATTGACTGCAACTACTAAAAGAAATATAGGCTTTTACAATGTTTCTACTTCATTTTTATATCAAAAGCAGAGGCCTCATAGAATAAACACGAGGAAATCTGCAGATGCTGGAAATTCAAACAACACACACAAAATGCTGGTGGAACACTGCAGGCCAGGTAGCATCTATAGGGAAAAGTGCTGTCGATGTTACGGGCCGAGACCTTTCGTCAGGACTAACCGAAAGGAAAGATAGTAAGAGATTTGAAAGTAGTGGGGGGAGGGGGCAATGCAAAATGTTAGGAGAAGACCAGAGGGGGTGGGATGAAGCTAAGAGCTGGAAAGGTGATTGGCGAAAGTGATACAGAGTTGGAGAAGGGAAAGGATCATGGGACGGGAGGCCTCAGGAGAAAGAAAGGGGGGGGGAGGAGCACCAGAGGGAGATGGAGAACAGGCAAACAACTAAACAAGTCAGGGATGGGGTAGAAGGGGAGGAGGGGCATCAACGGAAGTTAGAGAAGTCAATGTTCATGCCATCAGGTTGGAGGCTACCCACTGGTATACAAGGTGTTGTTCCTCCAACCTGAGTTTGGATTCATTTTAACAATAGAGGAGGCCATGGATAGACATATCAGAATGGGAATGGGACGTGGAATTAAAATGTGTGGCCACTGGGAGATCCTGCTTTTTCTGGCGGACCGAGCGTAGGTGTTCAGCGAAACGGTCTCCCAGTCTGCGTCGGGTCTCACTAATATATAAAAGGCCACACCGGGAGCACCGGATGCAGTATACCACACCAGCCGACTCACAGGTAAAGTGTCGCCTCACCTGGAAGGACTGTCTGGGGTCCTGAATGGTGGTGAGGGAGAAAGTGTAAGGGCAGGTGTAGCACTTGTTCCGCTTGCAAGGATAAGTGGCAGGAGGGAGATCGGTGGGAAGGGATGGGGGGGGGATGAGTGAACAAGGGAGTCACGTAGGGAGCAATCCCTGCAAAAAACAGAAAGGGGGGAGGGAAAATGTGCTTGGTAGTGGGATCCTGTTGGAGGTGGCGGAAGTTACGGAGAATTATACGTTGGACCTGGAGGCTGGTGGGGTGGTGGGTAAGGACAAGGGGAACCCTATCCCGAGTGGGGTGGCGGGTGGATGGGGTGAGGGCAGATGTGCGGGAAATGGGAGAGATGCATTTGAGAGTAGGTGGACGAAGGGAAGCCCCTTTGTTTAAAAAAGGAAGACATCTCCTTCATCCTGGAATGAAAAGCCTCATCCTGAGAGCAGATGTGGCGGAGACAAGAGGAATTGTGAGAAGGGGATAGCATTTTTGCAAGAGACAGGGTGGGAAGAGGAATAGTCCAGGTAGCTATGAGAGTCTGTAGGCTTATAGTAGATATCAGTAGATAGGCTGTCTCCAGAGATGGAGACAGAAAGATCAAGAAAGGAGAGGGAGGTGTCGGAAATGGACCAGGTAAATGTGAGGGCAGGGTGAAAGTTGGAGGCAAAGTTAATGAAGTCAACGAGCTCAGCACGCGTGCAGGAGGCAGCGCCAATGCAGTCGTTGATGAAGTGAAGGAAAAGAGGGAGATGGGTACCCATATAGAGTTGGAACATAGACTGTTCCACAAAGCCAACAAAAAGGCAGGCATAACTGGGACCCGTATTCTTCGTGTTTTTTTTTTAAATGTCCTGTATGAAGAAGTGGAGGGATAAGTTAGTAAATTTGCTGATGACACAAAGGTTGTAGGTTGTGGAGGGTTGTCAGAGGTCACAGCGGGACATGAATAGGATGCAAAACTGGGCTGAGAAGTGGCAGATGGAGTTCAACCAAGGTAAGTGTGAGGTGGTTCATTTTGGTAGGTCAAATATGTTGACAGAATATAGTATTAATGGTAAGACTCTTTACAGTGTGGAAGATCAGACGGATCTTGGGGTTCGAATCCATAGGAAACTCAATGCTGCTGAGCAGTTGACTCTGTGGTTAAGAAAGCATGCAGTGCATTGGCCTTCTTCAATCGCGGAGTTGAGTTTAGGAGCCGAGAGGTAATTTTGCAGCTATATTGGACCCTGGTCAGACCCCACTTGGAGTACTGTGCTCGGTTCTGGTCGCTTCACTACAGGAAGGATATGGAAACTATAGAAAGGATGCAGAGGAGATTTACAAGGATGTTGCCTGGATTTGGGAACATGCTTTATGAGAATAGGTCGAGTGAACTTGGCCTTTCTTCCTTGGAGCGACGGAGGATGAAACCTGATAGAGGTGTATAAGATGATGAGAGGCATTGATCGTGTGGCTAGTCAGGGACTTTTTCCCAGGGCTGAAATGTCTAGCATGAGAGGGCACAGTTTTAAGGTGCTTTGAAGTAGATACAGAGGAGATGTCGTGGGTAATTTTTTTTTACGCAGAGAGTGGTGAATACGTGGAATGGGCAGTGGAAGCCGATATGATAGGGTCTTTTAAGAGACTCCTGGACAGGTATATGGAGCACAGAAAAATAGAGGGTTATGGGTAATCCTAGGTAATTTCTCAGGTGAGAACTTGTTCGGCACAACTATGTTTCTATGATATGGTGGACGCGATCAGAAGCATCCTGAAGGCTGGCAGCTGGGAGGTAAACTACCATCCGTACTTCTTTCTTGCATCCACAGAATCGGCTATATGACGCCCTAGCCATAGAGTCCCCTATCACGGCTGCCATCCTCTTCCTTTCTGTAGCCTTCTGAGCCACAGGGCCAGACTAGCAGTGTTCCTCAAGAGTTGGTGCTGGGCCCACATCTTTTTATGCTTCATATAAATAATTTAGATAATGGATGGTTTTATTGCCAAATTTGCAGACGAAACGAAGATTGCTGGAAAGGCAGTTAGTATTGAGGAAACAGCTAGGATACAGAAGGGCAGAAAGATAAAGAGAATGGGCAAGGAAGTGGCAAATGAAATAATGTTGGAAAATGTATATTCACGCACTTTCATAATAGAAATAAATGTGTTGTGGTGAACGACTTTCCAGTGCACTTGAACCGGCTCACAAAATGGCATGTGCCAGCAGAGAGGCCGGCCCCAAAAAGGGTGCCAGGCCTTCTTCACCAACAAGGGGAAAAGCCCGCGCACGGTAAGGGACTGTGAATATGCACTCCTAACAGCATTCCCACCCGGGGAGGGCAGAAACAGGAAGGCTTAAAAGCGAGGCCGTGAAGTTTGAATAAATCTTTTACACAACTGCAACTCACCGTCTGCGTGTCGTTATTCCAGCGCTGTGTGTAGCACACCGCTACAAATGGTGAACCCGACAGCCCAAACAATATTTGGACCGAAAGTGAACGACGCCGTATCTGTTCATGCAGTTTCATTAAAACTGCCAAGCTTCTGGATGCTGCAACCTCACCTATGGTTCCAACAAGCAGAAGCCCAATTCCACATTCGGCAGATAACCTCGGATTCCACACGTTACTAATACATGGTGAGCTCCCTCAACCAGGAGACAACCACCCAGGTTGAGGAGTTCACACAGCCACCCCCGGAGGATGGCAAATACACAGAATTCAAAGCCCTGCTCATAAGGACTTTGGGTCTCTCACGGCGCGAGCGAGCTACCCGCTTACTGCACCTGGATGGTTTAGGAGACAGGCTGCTGCCAGCATTAATGAATGAGATGCTGGCTCTGGCTGAAGGATACAAGCCCTGCCTCATGTTTGAGCAGGCGTTCCTGGAGCAGCTGCCTGAGGACATGCCCCTGCTGCTGTCCAATGCAGATTTCAGTGACCCCCAGAAGGTGGCGGCCCAGGCAGATGTGCTTTGGAAAGCCAAGAAGGAGAGTTGGGCGTCCGTTGCACAGATCACCAAGCCACACGCCCAACAGCAGACCAGACCAGGCCCGGCAGAAGAGCCCACAAAACCCAGAGGCAGGAGTGCAGAGGCCAACGAACAATGGTGCTTCTACTACCAGCGGTGGGGCTCAGAAGCCCGCCGCTGTAGCCCGCCCTGCAACTTCCCGGGAAACGCCAGGGCCAGCCTCTTGTATGTCTGGGACAAATAGTCGGGATGCCGCTTTTTGGTCAACACCAGAGCCGAGATAAGCGTCTTACCTCTGACGAGTTATGACACCCCTAACAGAGAACCAGGACCCGCCCTGAGGGCCGCAAACGGCAGCACAATACGGACCTATAGCACCCGTACGTTGCAGCTACAGTTCAGCTCCAGACGGTTCACGTGGGACTTCACACTGGCCGCCATGGCCCAACCACTCCTGGGGGCAGATTTTTTGCAAGCTCACAGCCTGCTGGTCGACCTGCAAGGGAAGAGACTAGTCCACGTCAAGACTTTCCAAATGTTCTCCCTGGGTGAAGCCAAGTTGCCAGCCCCACACCTGGACTCCATTACGCTGTCTGACAACGAATACTCCAGAGTCCTGGCGGACTTCCCATCAGTTCTGGCACCGCAGTTCACAGCAGCCATGCCCAGACACGAAGTACAGCACCACATCCCAACCCAGGGACCACCCCCCCACGCCCGTGCTTGAAGGCTTCTCCCGGACAAGCTCCGACTGGCGAAGGAGGAGTTCAAGAGGATGGAGGAATTGGGGATCATACGGCGGTCGGACAGCCCACGAGCCTCCCCCCTGCACATGGTGCCCAAAGCAACAGGGGGCTGGAGATCATGCAGCGACTACTGCAGACTGAACAAGGCTACAATACCGAACCGCTACCCTGTGCCGCACATTCAGGACTTTGCAGCAAACCTGCACAGCGCAAGGATCTTTTCCAATGTAGACTTCGTCCGGGTATACCATCAAATCCCAATGCATCCGGACGACATCCCCAAAACAGCACTCATCACTCCGTTCGGCCTTCTCGAATTTCTCCGAATGCCGTTTGGCCTAGAGAATGCCGCACAGATGTTTTGGCGGCTCATGGACGTGGTGGGACACAACCTGGACTTTGCATTCATCTATTTGGATGGCATCCTCATAGCCAGCAGTAGTTGTCAGGAGCATCTGTCCCACCTCCATCAACTCTACGCCTGACTGAGTGAATACAGCCTCACGATCAACCCGGCCAAATGCCAGTTCGGACTCAACATCATTGACTTTCCGGACCACAGGATTACTAAAGGCAGGGCAACCCCTCTGCCCGCCAAGGTAGACACGGTCCGCCACTTTCCCCGACCCAACACACTCAAAGGCCTGCAGGAATTTGTGGGTATGGTGATTTTCTGCCACCGCTTCCTCCCCTCAGCAGCCTAAATCATGCGCTCCCTGTTCACCCTGATGTTGGGTAAGGGCAAGGACATTACCTGGGACGAAGAGGCCGCAGCCGCTTTTGTTAAAACCAAAGACGCCTTGGCAAACGCCACAATGCTAGTGCACCCCAGAATAGACGTCCCTACCTCCCTTACAGTAGACGCATCCAACACAGCAGTCGGTGGAGTGCTGGAACAACTCATCGAGGGTCGCTGGCAACCCCTGGCGTTTTTCAGCAAACACCTATAACCACCCGAACTCAAATACAGTGCTTTCGACTGGGAGCTGTTGACACTATACCTGGCAATCCGGTATTTCAGGTACTTCTTAGAAGGTAGGCCCTTCACCGCGTTCACGGACCACAAACCACTTACCTTTGCGTTCATGAAGGCGTCCAATTCCTGGTCGTTCCACCAGCAGCGACATCTGTCCTACATCTCCAAATACACGACGGACATCTGGTATGTCTCGGGAAAGGACAACGTCGTGGCGGACGCACTATCCAGACCTACCTACCAGGGGGTGGACTATGTAGCACTGGCAGAGGTGCAGCAGGCAGATGACAAGATCCCTAGTTACAGAACTGCAGTCTCCGGTTTGCAGCTCCAAGACTTCCCCGTAGGCCCAGCTGAGAGGACCCTTCTGTGTGACGTAGCTACCGGCCAACCTTGCCCAATTGTCCCGGCAGCCTGGCGGCGGTGAGTTCTCATCTCCATTCACAACTTAGCGCACCCCTCCATCAGGTCAACCATCCAGATGGTCTCCAACAGGTTCGTTTCTCACGGACTCCGCAAGCAGGTCAGTGAATGGGCCAAAATGTGCATGCAGTGCCAAACTGCCAAGGTGCAGCAGCACATTAAAGCTCTGCCGCAGCAATTCCACCCCACCAGCCGGCATTTTGACCACATTCATGTGGATATCATGGGGCCCCTGCCAGTGTCGCGAGGAGCGCGGCACCTCCTAACTATCGTAGACCGGTTCACAAGATGGCCAGAGGCAGTCCCGCTCACCGACACCACCTCTGAATCCTGCGCCCGAGTGCTGATTGCAACCTGGGTATCTCGCTGTGGTGTACCAGCCCACATTACCTCCAACAGAGGCGCCCAGTTCACCTCCAGCCTGTGGTCAGCTATGGCCTGCCTTTTGGGTACACAGTTACACAACACAACTGCCTACCACCCACAATCAAATGGACTAGTGGAGCATTTCCACTGTCACCTGAAGTCGGCTCTCATGGCCCACCTGAAGGGGCCTAACTGGGCGGACGAACTTCCCTGGGTCCTGCTTGGAATTTGCACGGTGCTCAAAGAGGATCTGCACACCTCGTCGGCCGAGTTGGTGTACAGTGCAATCCTGGTCGTCCCAGGAGAGTTCATACCAGCCCCAAGGGGGCAAGAGGAAGAACCCAGTCCTGGACAGACTATGTGAGAGGCTCGGTAACCTAGCCCCCACACCCACTGCACAGCATGGACAGAGACCAACCTGCATACCCAAAGACCTGCAGCACTGTAAGTTTGTTTTTGTACGACGGGGCAGACATCAGGCACTGCTACAGCGGCCCTATGAAGGGCCATTTAAGGTGATCAGGAACAACGGGTCCATGTTTGTGCTGGACGTTGGGGGGAAAGAGGAAGTTTTCACAGTGGACCGACTCAAACCGGCCCATGTGGACTTGGCGCAGCCAGTTGGAGCTCAGGCACCGCGGCGCAGAAGCAGACCTCCCAAACAGAGGCCAACTCAGACTGTGGAGATTGTGGGGTGTATCGCTGGTTCTGGGGGTGGGGGTTATGTGGTGACCCACTTTCCAGCACACTCGAACTGGCTCACAAAATGGCGTGTGCTGGCAGAGAGGCCGGCCCCAAAAAGGGCGCCAGGCCTTCTTCACCAGCAAGGGGAAAAGCCCCCGCGCGGGAAGGGGCTGTGAATATGCACTCCCTACAGCATTCCTGCCCGGGGAGGGCGGAAAAGGGAAGGCTTAAAAGCAAGGCCATGAAGTTTGAATAAATCTTTTACACAACTGCAACTCACGGTCTACGTGCCGTTATTTCAGCGCTCTGTGTAGCACGCCGCTACAGCGTGGACTAATTTTCTAAACGGGGAAAACTCAAGAATCTTAGAGATAAAGGGAATTTGGAGTCCTCGTGCAGAACAACCTCAAGGTTAACTTGCAGGCTGAGTCGCTGTTAGGGAAGGCAAATGCCATGTTAGCATTCATTTCAAGACGTCTAGAATACAAGAGCGAGTATGTGATGCTGAGGTTTTATAAGGCATTGGTGTGACCTCACCTTAAGTATGGTGAGCAGGTTTGTGCCGTTCATCTTACAAAAGATGTGCTGGAATTCAGAGTGTACAGATTCCAGGAATCTGTCGGTGCGGGCAGCGGAGCGGGAGTAAGGAGTGCTCGTGATCAACATACAACTGGAGATCGGAGGATCAGCCGTTGTAGGTAGGCCGAGACCCTCGGACCTACCTGGAGAATACCTGAGGAGGAAGGTAAAACTGCTCAAGTGCGGGTGACATCAGCGACGAGCGCGGGCTTTAAAAAGCGACCCACTTTCAGGAGCGGGCAGCGGAGTGCGCAGGAGCAGATTGCTGGGCTTTGGCTCAGCGGGCCTCGGCGCAAGAGGACTTCGACAAGAAGCCTGTTTTTCATTTATTCTGACTAATCTAGGATCAGGTAATGGGGGAGACAGTTAGAGCAGTGGTGTGCTCTGTATGCAGAATAGGATCCCTTTATTCCCACTCCCTGTTTTCTGGCGATCATTCAATGCTCTGCTCATGCTAGTAAATTCCCTATAAATCCATGGGCTTCTGACCTGCTAAGCAGCCTCCTGTGCGGAACCTTATCAAAGGCCTTCTGAAATTCCAAGTACACCACATCCACTGCATCTACTTTATCTACCCTGCTTGGAATTCTCTCAAAACAGTCCAAGGGGGAAAAGCGAAGGAGAGTAGACAGGGAGTGCAGAGCACCCCCTGTAGCCATTCCCCTGAATAATAAGTTTACCGTCCTGGATGCTGTTGGTGAGGACGACTGACCAGGTGTGAGCCACGGTGGCACTAAGTCTGACCCTGTGGTGCAGAAGGATGGGATGGAGAAAAGGAGAACTGTCATCATTGGAGACTCTATAGTCAGGGGAGCAGACAGGAGCTTTTGTGGATGTGAGAAGGAAACCCACATGGTTTGTTGCCTCCCGGGTGCCAGGGTCCGGGATGTCTCTGACTGGGTGCATGACATCCTGGTATGAGAGGGAAAGCAACCAGAAGTCGTGATACTTGTTGGGACCAATGACATAGGCAGGAAGAAGGATGAGGTCCTGAAGTGTGAGTTTCGGGAACTAGGCAGAAGGCTGAAGAATAGGACCTCAAGGGTGGCGTTCTCAGGATTTCTGCCAGCACTACGTGATAGTGATGGTAAGAATTGGAGGAGATGGCAGTTGAATGCGTTGGCAGGGTTTTTGATTTTTGGACCATTGGGATCTCTTATGGGCAAGGTGGGACCTGTACAGATTGGATGGGTTGCACCTGAACTTGAGGGGAGTAATATCCTTGCTGGTAGGTTTGCTAGCATGGTTCGGGAGGATTTAAATAATTTGCAAGGGGGATGGGACCTGAAGCGATAGAGCAGTGAAAGAAGTGCATGAAGTATAGCCATATCTAACATATAGAGAGGCTTTGAGGAAAGAGCAGCAGAATAAAGGGTATAAAGGTAGTAAGGTAGAAGGGCTAAAGTGTGTGTACTTCAATGCAAGAAGCATCAGGAACAAAGATGATGAACTGAGAACTTGGATACATACATGGAATTATGATTTAGTGGCCATTAAGGAGACTTGGCTGGCACCAGGGCAGGAATGGATTCTCAATATTCCTGGATTTCAGTGCTTTAAAAGGGATACAGAGGGGGGGGAAGGGGAGGAGGGGTAGCATTACTAGTCAGGTATACTATTACAGCTGCAGGAAGGATGGGTAATGTAGCAGGATCCTCTTTTGAGTCAGTATGGGTAGAAGTCAGGAACAGGAAGGGAGCAGTTACTCTACTGGGGGTATTCTGTAGGCCCCCTGGTAGCAGCAGAGATACCGAGGAGCAGATTGGGAGGCAGATTTTGAAAAACAGGGTTGTTATCATGGGTGACTTTAACTTCCCTAATATTGATTGGCACTTTATTAGTTCCAAGGGTTTAGATGGGGCAGAGTTGGTTAAGTGTGACCAGGATGGATTCTTGTCACAGTATGTTGACAGACCGACTAGGGGGAATGCCATACTAGATCTAGTATTAGGTAACGAACTGGGTCAGGTTACAGATCTGTCAGTGGGTGAGCATCTGGGGGACAGTGATCACCACTCCCTGGCCTTTAGCATTATGATGGAAAAGGATAGAATCAGAGAGGACAGGAAATTGTTTAATTGAGGAAGGGCAAATTATGAGGCTATAAGGCTAGAATTTGCGGGTGTGAATTGGGATGATGTTTTTGCAGGGAAATATACTATGGACATGTGGTCGATGTTTAAGGATCTCTTGCAGGATGTTAGGGATAAATTTGTCCCAGTGAGGAAGATAAAGAATGGTAGGGTGAAGGAACCATGGGTGACAAGTGAAGTAGAAAATCTAGTCAGGTGGAAGAAGGCAGCATACATGAGGTTTAGGAAGAAAGGATCAAATGGGTTTATTGAGGAATATAGGGTAGCAAGAAAGGAGCTTAAGAAGGGGCTGAGAAGAGCAAGAAGGGGACATGAGAAGGCCTTGGCGAGTAGGGTAAAGGAAAACCCCAAGGCATCCTTCAATTATGTGAAGAGCAAAAGGATGACAGGAGTGAAGGTAGATTAGAGATAAAAGTGGGAAGATGCGCCTGGAGGCTGTGGAAGTGAGCGATGTCCTCAATGAATACTTCTCTTCGGTATTGACTAATGAGAGGGAACTTGATGACGGTGAGGACAACATGAGTGAGGTTGATGTTCTGGAGCATGTTGATATTAAGGGAGAGGAGGTGCTGGAGTTGTTAAAATACATTAGGATGGATAAGTCCCTGGGGCCATAAGGAATATTCCCCAAGCTGCTCCACGAGGTGAAGGAAGAGATTGCTGAACCTCTGACTAGGATCTTTATGTCCTCGTTGTCCACGGGAATGGTACTGGAGGACTGGAGGGAGGCAAATGTTGTCCCCTTGTTCAAAAAAGGTAGTAGGGATAGTCCAGGTAATTATACACCAGTGAGCCTTACTTCTGTGTTGGGAAAGCTGTTGGAAAAGATTCTTAGAGATAGGATCTATGTGCATTTAGAGAATCATTGTCTGATCAGGGACAGTCAGCATGGCTTTGTGAAGGGCAGATCGTGCCTAACAAGACTGATAGAGTTCTTTGAGGAGGTGACCAGCCATAGAGATGAGGGTAGTGCAGTGGATGTGATCTACATGGATTTTAGTAAGGCATTTGACAAGGTTCCACGTGGTAGGCTTATTCAGACAGTCAGAAGGCATGGGATCCAGGGAAGTTTAGCTAGGTGGATTCAGAATTGGCTTGCCTGCAGAAGGCAGAGGGTTGTGGTGGAGGGAGTACATTCAGATTGGCGGGTTATGACTAGTGGTGTCCCACAAGGATCTGTTCTGGGAGCTCTACTTCCTATGATTTTTATTAACGACATGGATGTGGGGGTAGAAGATTGGGTTGGCAAGTTTGCAGATGACACAACGGTTGGTGGTGTTGTAGATAGTGCAGAGGATTGTCGAAGATTGCAGAGAGACATTGATAGGATGCAGAAGTGGGCTGAGAAGTGGCAGATAGAGTTCAACCCAGAGAAGTTTGAGGTGGTACACTTTGGAAGGACAAACTCCAAGGCAGAGTATAAAGTAAATGGCAGGATGCTTGGTAGTGTGGAGGAGCAGAGGGATCTGGGGGTATATGTCCACAGATCCCTGAAAGTTGCCTCACAGATAGATAGGGTAGTTAAGAAAGCTTATGGGGTGTTAGCTTTCACAAGTCGGGGGATAGAGTGTAAGAGCCGCGATGTAATGATGCAGCTCTATAAAACTCTGGTTAGGCCACACTTGGAGTACTGTGTCCAGTTCTGGTCGCCTCACTATAGGAAGGATGTGGAAGCATTGGAAAGGGTACAGAGGAGATTTACCAGGATGCTGCCTGGTTTAGAGAGTATGGATAAAGATCAGAGATTAAGGGAGCTAGGGCTTTACTCTTTGGAGAGAAGGAGGATGAGAGGAGACATGATAGAGGTGTACAAGATATTAAGAGGAATAGATAGAGTGGACAGCCAGCACCTCTTCCCCAGGGCACCACTGCTCAATACAAGAGGTCATGGTTTTAAGGTAAAGGGATGGAAGTTCAAGGGGGATATTAGAGGAAGGTTTTTCACTCAGAGAGTGGTTGGTGCATGGAATGCACTGCCTGAGCCAGTGGTGGAGGCAGATACACTAGTGAAGTTTAAGAGACTACTAGATAGGTATATAGAGGAATTTAAGGTGGGGGGTTATATGAGAGGCAGGGTTTGAGAGTCGGCACAACATTGTGGGCCGGAGGGTCTGTAATGTGCTGTACTGTTCTATGTTCTATGTTCTATCTGTTCCAAGTTTTACATGTGATCTTCCACCTTCTCAATTCGTGTCTCTGTCACCGCAATTTTTCTTTTTCAATATTTTTATTATTATTATTAATATCAACAAAATAAAATTGATACATAGATAATGGGATTACAAACATACACTTTTCAACTGAACATGAAAGAATACATAAGCAATAGTTACAGTATAAATGAGTATTCCCAAATCATGGACGATACAAGTAACAAATAAACAAGGCAAACCCAGGTATATCATAATATATATTTAAAAAGAACAGAAAAAAGAAAAAGAAAAAAAATTATGCAAAAAACTAATCTAATAATCTAATAATTAATAAGGAAAAAACAAAGAGAAAAAGAAAAAATGAAAAAAAGGGCTGTTTATAATATCTAACAAAAATACAACATCATCAGTGTTGTCAACTCCAATCCTCTCAACATATATAAAATCGAAACTGGAAAAACAAATAGGCTTGGAACAGGGTCATATTACATCTTATGAGAATATTGAATAAATGGTCTCCATATCTTTTGAAATTTAATAGAAGTATCAAATACAACACTTCTAATTTTTTCTAAATTTAGACATAACATAGTTTGAGAAAACCAATGAAATATGGTAGGAGGATTAATTTCTTTCCAATTCAACAAAATAGATCTTCTAGCCATTAATGTAAAAAATGCAATCATTCAACAAGCAGAAGAGGATAAATGGAGTGAGTCCATCATTGGTAAACCAAAAATTGCAGTAATAGGATGAGGTTGTAAATCAATGTTCAATACCATAGAAATAATATCAAAAGTGTCTTTCCAATATTTTTTCAAAAGCGGACACGACCAGAACATATGAGTTAAAGATGCTATCTCAGAATGACACCTGTCACAAATAGGATTTATATAGGAATAAAAATGAGCCAATTTATCCTTGGACATATGAGCCCTATGCACAACCTTAATCTGTATTAATGAATGTTTAGCACATATAGCTGATGTATTAACTAATTGAAGAATTTTATCCCAATTCTCAATAGGGATAGTAAGGTTAAGTTCTCTTTTCCAATTATTTTAATCTTATAGAAGGGCTTTGAACATATCTTCATAATTATATTGTAAAGTTTTGATATTAGCCCTTTCTGAGAAGGATTTAGTTCAAACAAATTCTCCAAAATACCTGAAGACACAAAATTTGGAAAAGTAGGAAGTACAGTGTTTAAGAAATTCCTAACCTGTAAATATCTAAAAAAATGAAATCTAGGCAAACTATATTTATTAGATAATTGTACAAAAGACATAAAACAATTATCCAAAAATAAATTGGAAAATCATAGTAATCCTTTAGTCTTCCAAGCTGAATAAGCTTGGTCTATAATATAAGGATAAAAAAAAGCAATTGGATACAATAGGAATATTTAAAACAAACTGAGTCAACCCAAAAAATTTTTATTCTGCCATATATATGAGGAAATTTTTGAATCAACATTAGCAAAAAAAGATTTTGGAATAAAAATTGGTATCACTTGAAATATATGTATAAAAACTTGGATAAAATAACCATCTTAATATCATTAATCCGACCTATCAGAGATAAAGATACTGGTGACCATTTAGTAAACAAACATTTAATCTGATCGATTAGGGGTAAAAAATTAACCTTAAATAAGTCCTTATAGTTTTTTGTGATTTTAATCCCTAAGTAAATAAAAGAGTCATTAACTAATTTAAAAGGTAAATTTCCATAAATTGGAACCTGTCTATTTAAAGGAAACAATTCACTGTTATTAAGATTTAATTTATACCTGGAAAAATTACTAAATTGAGCCAACAATGATATAACTGCAGGAATGGATTTCTCAGGATCAGAAATAAATAATAATAAATCATCTGCATATAATGATAGCTTATGTATATCCATCCCACGATTAATGCCAAAAATGTTCTGTGATTCTCTGATAGCAATTGCCAAGGGTTCTAAAGCAATATCAAATAATAATGGACTAAGAGGACAGCCTTGACTAGTGTAAGGCCAAATTTAGAATATTGTGTGTAGTTCTGGTCACCGAATTATAGGAAAGATATCAATAAATTAGAGAGAGTGCAGAGACGATTTACTAGGATGTTACCTGGGTTTCAGCACTTAAGTTACAGAGAAAGGTTGAACAAGTTAGGTCTTTATTCATTGGAGCGTAGAAGGTTGCGGGGAGATTTCATCGAGGTATTTAAAATTTTGAGAGGGATAGATAGAGTTGACGTGAATAGGCTGTCTCCATTGAGAGTAGGGGAGATTCAAATGATTTGAGAGTTAGGGGGCAGAAGTTTAAGGGAAACACGAGGGGGTATTTCTTTACTCAGAGAGTGATAGCTGTGTAGAATGAGCTTCCTGTAGAAGTAGTAGAGGCCAGTTCAGTTGTGTCATTTAAGGTAAAATTGGATAGGTATATGGACAGGAAAGGAGTGGAGGGTCATGGGCTGAGTGCGGGTAGGTGGGACGAGGTGAGATTAAGAGCTCGGCACGAACTAGGAGAGACGAGATGGCCTGTTTCAGTGCTGTGATTGTTATATGGTTATATGGTTATACCCCGAAATGAATGAAAAAAGGGAGATCTTTGATTATTAGTAAGCACCAAGGCTACTGGAGTATGATATATCATTTTAATCCTGGAAATGAATGTCGGACTAAAATTAAACTTCTCACGCACAGTAAATGAGTATGGCCATTCAACTCTATCAAATGCTTTCTCCGCATCTAGTGAAATGACACATTCTGAAGTGCTATGTGAAGGAGTATAAACAATATTCAATAATCCCCTAACATTGAAAAAAGAATAGCGATTTTTAATAAAACCAGTTTGATCTTCCGAAATAATTTTGGGTAATACCTTCTCCAGCCTGGATGCCAGTAACTTGGAAAAGATCTTGGAATCTACATTCAATAAAGATATTGGTCTATAGGATGCACAGTCAGTAGGGTCTTTATCTTTCTTCAATATTAAAGAAATGGAAGCTCTATAAAAAGATTGCGGCAGATTACCCAATCTAATTACTTCTTCAAAAACCCTGCATAACCAAGGAGAAAGAGTAGTGGAAAAACATTTTAAAAATTCTACCGTATACCCATCTGGACCTGATGCTTTCCCAGAATTCATAGAGGAAATAACCCCTTTAATTTCTGCATCCGTAGTAGGAGTTTCTAATATTGAAAGATTATCTTGTAGCGGTGTGCTACACGCAGCGCTAAAATTACGACACGGAGTCGGTAACTGCAGTCGAAGGAAAAAACTTTATTCGAAATCTTCAGCCTCACTTTTAAGCCTCCCTCAACCTGCCCCCCCATGACGCAGAGGCTCCAAGGCTCTGTGCTCGCAAACCCCCGTAGGCTATCTAATTGTGAGTCGGTTCGGATGTGCCAGGAAATGGGTCGCCACATAACCCGCCCCCCCCCAGAACCGGCGATACACCCCCCAATGTCCACAGTCTGGGCCAGAACCTGCTTGGGAGGTCGGCCTCTGCGCCGAGGTGCCGGAAACTCGGCAGGTTGCGCCAGGTCCACATGGGCCGGTTTGAGGCGGTCCACCGTGAAAACCTCCTCTTTCCCCCCAACGTCCAGCACGAACGTGGACCTGTTGTTCCGGAGCACCATAAACGGCCCCTCGTATGGCCGCTGCAGCGGTGGCCGATGCCCGCCCCTTCGTACAAACACAAACTTACAGTTCTATAGGTCTTTGGGTACGCAGGTCGGGTGCCGCCCGTGCTGAGAAGTGGGTATGGGGGCCAGGTTACCGAGCTTCTCACGTAGTCTGCCCAGGACTGCTGCGGGATCTTCCTCTTGCCCCCTTGGGGCTGGTAGGAACTCCCCGGGGACGACCAGGGGCGTGCCGTATACCAACTTGGCCGACAAGGCGTGCAGGTCATCCTTGGGCGCTGTGCGGATGCCGAGTAGGACCCAGGGAAGCTCATCCGCTCAGTTGGCTCCTCGCAGGCGGGCCATGAGGGCCGACTTCAGGTGACGGTGGAAACGCTCCACTAGCCCGTTCGACTGTGGGTGGTAGGCAGTGGTGTGGTGCAGCTGAGTCCCCAAAAGGCTGGCCATAGCTGACCACAGGCTGGAGGTGAGCTGGGCGCCTCTGTCAGAGGTAATATGGGCTGGTACACCAAAGCGAGATATCCAGGTGGCGATCAGGGCTCGGGCGCAAGATTCGGAGGTGGTGTCGGTGAGCGGGACCGCCTCTGGCCATCTCGTGAACCGGTCCACAATAGTCAGGAGGTGCCGCGCTCCACGCGACACTGGCAGGGGGCCCACAATATCCACATGAATGTGGTCGAAACGCCGGTGGGCGAGATGGAACTGCTGCGGTGGGGCTTTGGTGTGCCGCTGCACCTTGGCCGTCTGGCAGTGCATGCACGTTTTGGCCCATTCACTGACCTGTTTGCGGAGTCCGTGCCAAACGAACCTACTGGAAACCATCCGGACAGTTGTCCAGATGGAGGGATGCGCCAAGTTATGAATGGAGTCGAAAACGCGGCGCCGCCAGGCTGTCGGGATGACGGGACGGGGCTGGCCGGTGGCGACATCACAGAGTAGGGTCATGAGGGAGGGCTTGTGTCCGTCGGCGAGAGACAACATCTCATTCATTAAAGCCGATGGAGGTCTGTCGCCCAAGCCATCCAGGTGCAGTAAACGGGCAGCCCGCTCGCGCCGTGAGAGTCCGAAAGTCCTGAGGAGCAGGGCTTTGAATTCCGTGTACTTGCCATCTGCCGGGGGCAACTGTACGAACTCTGCGACCTGGGCTGCTGTGTCCTGGTCGAGGGAGCTCACCACGTAGTAGTAGCGGGAGTCTTCTGAGGTGATCTGGCGAACGTGGAATTGGGCTTCGGCTTGCTGGAACCATAGGTTCGGGCGCTGTGTCCAGAAACCCGGCAGTTTCAACGAAACTGCATGAACAGAGGCGGCGTCGGTCATTTCTGGTCCAAAAATCGTTTGGACTGTCGGGGTCACCAATTGTAGCGGTGTGCTACACGCAGCGCTAAAATTACGACACGGAGTCGGTAACTGCAGTCGAAGGAAAAAACTTTATTCAAAATCTTCAGCCTCACTTTTAAGCCTCCCTCAACCTGCCCCCCATGGCGCAGAGGCTCCAAAGCTCTGTGCTCGCACCCCCCCGTAGGCTATCTAATTGTGAGTCGGTTTGGATGTGCCAGGAAATGGGTCGCCACAATCTGATGATAATTTTAATTTTGGAAAATTCAATTTCCCAAGAAAATCACACATGGTATTATAATCATGAGGGAATTCAGAATGATACAGGGAGGTATAAAAATCTTGAAATGATTTGTTTATCTCATCATGGTTAACTGTCAGATCCCCATTCTGCTGACGAATCTTAGTAATTTGACGTTTAACCAAAACATTCTTCAATTGACTAGCTAACAGTTTACCTGATTTATCACTATGTATATAAAAATCAGATCTGGTTTTCATTAATTGATTTTCAATCGAAGATGTAAGTAATAAACGATGTTCCATTTGAAGTTCAACCCTTTGTTTGTAAAGCTCCTTACGAGGAGTGATCGAATATTTCTTGTCAATCTCTTTAATTTTATCAACCAATAAAAGAGTTTCCTTCTTAATGTGTTTTCTCAGACCAACAGAGTAAGAGATAATCTGTCCACGTATATATGCTTTAAAAGTGTCCCAAAGTGTTCCGCAAGAAATAACATCCATGGAATTAGTTGAAAAGAAGAAATCGATCTGTTCCTTCATAAATTTAATAAAATCCGGATCTTGCAGTAAGGTAGAATCAAATCGCCATTGTTTAGCACTAGAAGCTGTATCCGTAAATTTAATAGAAAGTTTTAATGGAGCATGGTCAGAGATAGCTATAATATCATAATTACAACCAATTAGTGATGGAATAAAACAAGAGTCAATAAAAAATAATCAATTCTCGAGTAGGAATGATAAACATGTGAGAAAAATGAAAACTTTTTATCCTTAGAATGCCGAAATCTCCAAATATCAAAAATTCCATTATCAGACAAAAAAAGAGTTAATATAAGTGGCCAACTTATTAGGTAAAGTCTGAGTAGATATAGATCTGTCCAACAAAGGAATTAAACAACAATTAAAGTCACCACCCATTATTAACTTATATTCATTTAGATTAGGTAGAGAAGTAAATAAGGACTTTAAAAAAAATCGGGATAATCCACATTGGAGCATAAACATTAACCATAGCAACCCTTTTGTTAAAAAGTAAGCCAGTAATTAACAAAAATCTACCATTAGAATCCGAAAAGATATCGTGTTGGACAAATGCAATAGAGGAGTCAATAAAAATTGAAACTCCCTTTACTTTAGCATTCAAATTCGAATGGTGCTGTTGACCCCTCCAAAACCTAAAAAATCAATATTTATCCTCTTTCCTCACATGAGTTTCTTGTACAAAAATAATATGTGCATTGAGTCTTTGAAATATTTTGAAAATCTTTTTCCGTTTAATCGGATGGTTTAAGCCATTAGTATTCCAAGAGACAAAATTAATGGTCTGAGCCATATTTCTGAAATTAACCCTTTGGTATATAAAGGGTTAACCAAATTATGAACTCATGCACCCAGAAGAGGAACAAAAATAAGGAAGTGACGACATCGTGGACATTTTAGTAGTTTAAAATCAGCTCAAATGAAGAAACTAAAAAAAAACTGTTGTAAAGAACATAAGATTTAGAAAAAGAACCCCCCACCCCCCCACCCAAGATGAGAAAAGACCTCCCCAGCCAAGCCAGGAAAAGGCTGGGAAAAAAGAGAAATGTAACTAAATCTTCCCCCATATCAGCAGGAGGCATCTCCGTATATAAAAGATAAAAAAGATCCACCCAAACTCTAAAGAAATAATAATCACTATACTAAAACCAAACTTCTTAATATAATTGCTAGTAAAAAAAACAAAAATAATATAATCACTAGTAACTTATAAATCGGGTTAAAACCCAAACAAACCAAAAAAAAATTTTAACTGTGATAAGAAATGCATTATAGGAAGAAGACGAGAGAAAAAAAATGGCGAAATCAAAAAAAAGCCAAAAATATTTTAGAGAAGAAACCGCCATCTTAGTAAAAAAAAATTCACCTTCAAAGGATTAATAAAAATGATCAAAGCTAAAGTACAGTGATTGAAGAAAGTAAAATAAAAAGATTAGCACATCAAAAAAAAACTTTAACTAGAGTATAAAATATAGAGTAAACCTGCACCAATAGCCAAAAACAAAATCTGGTTTTGGAAACAAAAACCACCTTGCAATGATCAAAATCACTCATTTATTAGAGATGAGAATCCATAGCAGTAGGGAAGTTCTCATTCAAAAAGCTTCTCGCTTCAGATGTAGAAAAGAAAACACGCCGTGATCCGTGATGCATTGGGAGGCGATATTCTGAGCTTCGCAGGGTATAAGAGCACAGGTTTTAGATTTTTCTCATAACATTCAGACATCAGAGGTTTAAAAAGAAGCCTTGCCTTCATTACTTCTGGACTAAAATCTTCTACTAATCGAAAATTGAATTCTTGAAATTTGACCATCCCTACACACTGAGCCACACGAATAGTTAGCTGAAACACTTGGTGATCAAAGCATAATTCTGTGAGCGCGATCAAGTAACGGAGGACTGTCTGGGAATACAGAAGGGAACGCATCCTTTAAAAGTTGAGCAAAGTACTTCGAGGGGTCCCCTTGTTCAATACCTTCCAGGAGACCAAGTATGCGTAAGTTCTGTCTTCTGGACCGATTCTCAAAGTCGACACTCTTGGCTTTAAGTGTTTCCACCTGTTTAATCATCGAAAGTAATTTCTGCTCCAGTTTTTCGATTATCAAGTCTCGCTTCCGAGTGTCCTCTTGCAAAGTTGCGATTAGAACTTGCTACTGGTTAACTACTGAATCTGTCTTATCCATATAATCTTGAAAAGCCTTTATTTCTTGTTTGAAAATTTGTCGTTGTTCTTCAAATTTTTCATTTAAATCCTCCAATAACATTTCATAAGTCAATTCAGTGTGCTTAGGATCGGTCTTTTTCTTCTTTCCATTCCCGTTAGAATCTTTCCCAGGTTCTCACCCTTTAGATCTAAGAGCCATTTCTGTATTAATTTCTTTAAAATTCACAATAAACTCTTAAAGATAAGTTCAAAAAAGTAGCAAGAATCTTTTGGTGTAGATAAAAGTAAGTTAAATAAGGGTGATCATAGGTTAAAAAAAGTAAAGGTTATGGAGCGAATCTGAAACAATGCTCACTCGATGAGCATCTCCTGCTGACCCCCGCTATTGTTTGATTGATGTTTGTGAGCTCTGACTTGATATCATTTAGTTGCTGTTTTATATCTTTTTGGAACTCCCGTAGCTCTTCCAGAATTTTTATTATATTTGCCGCTTCGCCTGAATGAGGCAACATCATCAGCCTCACTACCATGCGTTCGGGTAGGCGAGCCACTCGCTGCACCCCTCTCATCCACAGGCTTCGCA
Source organism: Hypanus sabinus (assembly GCF_030144855.1). NCBI lineage: Eukaryota > Metazoa > Chordata > Chondrichthyes > Myliobatiformes > Dasyatidae > Hypanus > Hypanus sabinus. Next base: position 123,115 of record NC_082711.1, on the reverse strand, counting down.
GTGATGCTTTTCAATCTCCTTTCTTTTTCCCCATTCTTGCCCCCTTATCAATTCAGATATTTTTGAAAGATGTTATATTTGATGGATTAATGGGGCAAAATATGCATTTTTCAAGAGGAGTTCTTGACTTAAGCTGAACGATTATGTCACCGGAACCTCCCCTGGAAAGACTTCTTAAGGATAGGATCTACGAGCATTTGGAGAAGTACAGTCTACTCAAGGATAGTCAATATGGCTTTGTGAAAGGAAGTTCATGCCTCATGAGCCTAATTGAGTTTTTTGAAGAGGTAACAAAAGAAGTTGATGAGGGCAAGGTGGTAGATGTGGTCTACATGCATTTTAGCAAGGCATTTGATAAGGTACCCCATGAGAGATGCATCCAGAAAGTCATGAGGCATGGGATCAGTGGAACCTTGGTTGTTTGGATAAAAAAAATTGGCTTGCAAGAAGAAAGTAGAGGTAGTAGTGGAAGGAAAGTATTCTGCCTGGAGGTCGGTGACTAGTGGAGTGCTGCAAGAATCTGTCCTGGGACCCCTGCTCTTTGTGATTTTTATAAATGACCTGGATGAAGAGGCGGAAGGATGGGTGAGTAAGTTTGCGGCTGACAGGAAGATTGGAGGAGTTGTGGATAGAGCTGTAGATTGTTGAAGGTTACAAGAGGATATAGACAGGATGAAGAGTTGGGCAGGAAAGTGGCAGATAGAGTTTCATCCAGATAAGTGTGAGGTGATGCATTTTGGAAGGACAAAAAAGAAGGCTAAGCACAGGGTTAATGGTTGGTTACTTAAAAGTGTGGATGAACAGAGGGACCTTGGGCTTCAAATCCATATATCCCTCAAGGTTGCTGCTCAGGTTGGTCGGGTATTGGATATCCTATAGGATAGGATGATTTGGAGTTTGTAAAATGTGTGCACGATGGTTTTTTGTAGCAATACATAGAGGTACCAACTAGAGAAGGGGCAGTGTTGGATCTCCTGTTAGGGAATGAGATAGGTCAGCTGACGGAGATATGTGTTGGGGAGCACTTTGGGTCCAGTGATCACAATGCCATTAGTTTCAATGTAATTATGAAAAAGGATATGACTGGAACCAGTGTTGAGATTTTTGATTGGAGAAAAGCTAACTTTGAGGAGATGCGAAAGGATTTAAAAGGAGTGGATTGGGACAAGTTGCTTTATGGGAAGGATGTAATAGAGAAATGGAGCTCATTTAAAGGTCAAATTTTGAGGATACCAAATCTTTATATTCTTGTTAGGTTGAAAGGAAAGGTTAAAAGTTTCAGAGAGCCATGGTTTTCAAGGAATATTGGAAACTTGGTTAGGAAAAAGAGAGATATCTACAAAAAATATAGGCAGCATGGAGTAAATGAGGTGCTCGAGGACTATAAAGAATGTAAAAAGAAATTGGATAGGTAATGGACAGGAAAGGAAAGGAGGGTTATGGACTGAGTGCAGGTCAGTGGGACAAGGTGAGAGTAAGCATTCGGCGTAGACTAGAAGGGCTGAGATGGCCTGTTTCTGTGCTGTAATTGTTATAAGGTTATATGGTTATATGATATTAAGAAAGTCTATGGGATGCCAGGCTTCATTAATAGGGGGATTGGGTTCAAGACCAGAGAGGTAATGTTGCAATTCTACAAATTTCTGGTGAGATCACACTTAGAGTGTTGTGTTCAGTTCTAGTCAACTCATTATAGGAAGGATGTGAAAGGTATGAAGAGGGTGCAGAGGAATTTAGCAGGATGTTGCCTGGATTGGAAAACAAGACTTATGAGTCAAGGTTAGCAGAGCTGGGACTTTTCTCTTTGGAGCATAGACAGATGAGAGGGGACTTGATAGAGGTCTACAAGATTGTGAGAGACATAGATAGGGTGGATAGCGAGCACCTGTTTCCCAGGGCACGAATAGCAAACACCAGAGAGCATATGTATGAAGTTAAGGGAGAGAAGTTTAGGGGAGACATCAGGGGTAAGCTTTTTACACAGAGGGGTATGGGTGTCTGGTCTAACTTGCCAGGGATGGTGGTGGAGGCTAAAACATTAGGGGTATTTAAGAACTTCATGGACAGGCACATGGATGAAAGAAAGATAGAGGGTTACGGGGTAGTGTGGGTTTAGTACTTTTTTAAAGAATAGACAATAGACAATAGGTGCAGAAGTAGATCATTCGGCCCCTCGAGTCTGCACCGCCATTCTGAGATCATGGCTGATCATTCACTATCAATACCCAGTCCCTGCCTTGTCCCCATATCCCTTGATTCCCCTATCCATCAGATATCTATCTAGTTCCTTCTTGAAAGCATCCAGAGAATTGGCCTCCACCATCTTCCGAGGCAGTGCATTCCACACCTCCACAACTCTCTGGGAGAAGAAGCTCTTCCTCAACTCTGTTTTAAATAACTGACCTCTTATTCTCAATCCATGCCCTCTGGTACTGGACTCTCCCAACATCTGGAACATATTTCCTGCCTCAATCCTATCAAATCCTTTAATTATCTTAAACGTTTCAATCAGATCCCCTCCCAATCTCCTCAATTCCAGCGTGTACAAGCCAAATCTCTCCAATCTCTCTGCGTAAGACAGCCCTACCATCCCAGGAATCAACCTAGTGAATCTACACTGCACTTCCTCAATTGCCAGAATGTCCTTCCTTAAACCTAGAGACCAAAACTGTACACAATATTCCAGGTGTGGTCTCACCAGGGCCCTGTACAAATGCAAAAGGACATCCTTGCTCTTGTATTCAATTCCCCTTGTAACAAAGGCCAACATTCCATTTGCCCTCTTCACTGCCTGTTGCACTTGCACATTCACCTTCATTGACTGATGAACTATGACTCCTAGGTCTCTTTGCATTTCTCCCTTACCTAACTCTACACCGTTCAGACAATACTCTGCCCTCTTGTTCCTGCTTCCAAAGTGGATAACTTCACATTTATTCACATTGAATGACATCTGCCAAGTATTTGCCCACTCACCCAGCCTATCCAAGTCTCCCTGTATTCTCCTAACGTCCTCTTCGCATGTCACACTGCCACCCAGTTTAGTATCGTCAGCAAACTTGCTGATATAGTTTTCAATGCCCTCATCTAAATCATTGACATAAATCGTAAAGAGCTGTGGTCCCAATACAGAGCCCTGTGGTACCCCACTAGTCACCTCCAGCCAGTCCGAGAAACACCCATTCACTGCTACCCTTTGCTTTCTATCTGCCAACCAGTTTTCTATCCATGTTGAAACCCTGCCCCCAATGCCATGAGCTCTGATTTTACTCACCAATCTCCTATGTGGCACCTTATCGAATGCCTTCTGAAAATCTAGGTATACAACATCCACTGGCTTACCCTCGTCTAACATCCTTGTTACACCCTCAAAAAACTCCAACAGATTAGTCAAGCATGATTTGCCCTTGGTAAATCCATGCTGGCTCGGCCTAATCCTATTTCTGCCATCTAGATGTGCCACTATTTCGTCCTTAATAATGGACTCAAGCATCTTCCCCACGACTGACGTTAGGCTAACAGGGCGATAGTTCTCCGTTTTCTCCTTCCCTCCCTTCTTGAAAAGTGGGATAACATTAGCCACTCTCCAATCTTCGGGAACTGATCCTGAATCTAAGGAACATTGGAAAATGATTACCAATGCATCCACAATTTCCTGAGCCACCTCTTTTAGAACCCTCGGATGCAGACCATCTGGACCCGGGGATTTATTAGCCTTCAGTCCTACCAGTCTACTCATCACAGTTTCTTTCCTAATGTCAATCTGTCTCAATTCCTCTGATATCTTATGACCCTGGCCCATCCATACATCTGGGAGATTGCTTGTGTCCTCCCTGGTGAAGACAGATCTAAAGTACGCGTTAAATTCTGGTGCCATTTCCCTGCTTCCCATAACAATTTCTCCCAATTCATTCTTCAAGGGGCCAACATTGTTCTTAACTATCTTCTTTCTCTTCACATAGCTAAAAAAGCTTTTGCTATCCCCTTTTATATTCCTGGCTAGACTGAGCTCATATCTGATTTTTTCTCTCCGTATTGCTTTTTTAGTTAAGATCCGCTGTTCCTTAAAACTTTCCCAATCATCTGTATTCCCACTCATCTTAGCCCTGTCATACTTCTTTTTCTTTAATGCTATACAATCTCTGACTTCCTTTGTCAACCACTGTGGCCCCTTCCCCCTCTTTGAATCCTTCCTTCTCATTGGAATGAACTGCTTTTGCATCTTTTGTATTATGCCCAAGAATATCTGCCACTGCTGATCCACTGTCTTTCCTGCCAGGGCATCCGCCCATTTAACTTTGGCCAGCTCTTCCCTTATGGCTCCGTAGTCTCCTTTATTTAATTGCAACACTGACACCTCTGATCTGCCCTTATCCCTCTCAAATTGTAGATAAAAACTTATCATGTTATGATCACTACTTCCTAATGGCTCCTTTACTTCAAGATCACTTATCAATTCCTTTTCATTACACATCACCAAGTCCAAAATAGCCTCGTTCCTGGTTGGCTCAAGCACAAGCTGTTCCAAAAATACATCCCTTAGACACTCCACAAACTCCCTATCCTGGGGTCCAGTACCTACCTGATTCTCCCAGTTCACCTGCATGTTGAAATCTCCCATAACAACTACATTACCTTTAGCACATGCCAATGTTAACTCCCTAATCAACTTGGACCCAATATCCACGCTACTGTTTGGGGGCCTGTACACAACACCCATTAGGGTCTTTTTACCCTTACTGTTCCTCAGCTCAATCCACACAGACTCTACTTCCCCTGTTCGAATTAATCATCCAGCTCATCATGGAACGTTTGTGACAGAGAGGCTGCGAAGTGATTCAAGCTAAAGGAGATGCCAACGTGAGATCACAAAAGCAGCCGTCACAATCTCTGCTTTCAAATGTATGACCCTCGTTGGAGAAGACACAGATCTCCTTGTACTCTTGCTCTACCATGTAGTGGTAACAAACTGCACTGAACTCTATTTCTGCTCAGACAAGGTGAAATCAAATGCCAATAATATCAAGGTCCTTAAGCCGGTACTCAGAGAAGCAGCTTGTAATGATCTATAGTTTCTCCATGCCTTTACCAGATGCGACTGAACATGCAGAGTATTTGGGTTCGGAAAGAAGTTGTGGTTCCAACGAATCATCAAGAAAGAACAGGGAATCAGAGACTGTTCAAAAGTGTTCTGTTCACCAAAGCAAGTCAGGATGTTGTGGAAACCAATGGCTGTAGGGCAATGGTGATGTGTTCAATGGAAATCAGAATGACTCTCTGGCATCTATCAGATACAATATGCTCTGCAAGAAAGTTGCGAGAGCTAAGACTTTCATCACGCCTGAAAGACTGCCACCAAGCACCTCAGCCTGTAAATTTCACTCCCTGTGGACCCTGTGGTTATTCCATAACCAGGTTATGGAATGGATGGGCTGTGGTGATAAAATGGAGCCGTTTGAGTGGGAATGGAGGGCAGAAGGGGAAACACTCATTCCAGTGATGACACAAAAAGGCCTGCTCCAGAGGCTCATATTCAGATGATTCACTGAAACTGTTCGGGAGGGTGCAATACGCTAAAGTGTACCTGCAGAAAGCATGGGCTGGAATGCACCAATGCATGTGGGCATTGCCAAGATGGCAACTGTGAGAATATGACAAATGAGACAGTGAAGTTAGGAGTTTCAAGATGGCGACGTAAACACCTGCCTTTTAGGCGCTCTTTACTTTTTTAACTATAATCACCCTTTAATCAAATCTTTTCGAATTTAATCAAATGAGTTGATATTTTCGATTGACTTTTTTTTTTCCTAAAACTATATTTGATCTAACTCTGTCGAACTTAAAATGGCTACAAGTAAGAAATCGTCTAAGGAGCCTTTATCTATCGATGCAATTTCTAATCTTCTGGACACTAAACTTGCAAGTTTGGAAAGCAAGATGGAAAGTAAAATGGCAAGTTTGGAAAACAGGCTGGAAAGTAAAATGGCAAGTTTGGAAAGTAAAATGGCAAGTTTGGAAAACAAGCTTACCACGAAAATGTCTGAACTTGAAGGAGTTGTTAGATCACTTGATACTAAGCTTCAGTCGCAGGCATCGGATATTCAGCGGCATGAAGATAAGTTGGCGACTCTTGAAAAATTAATTGTTGAAAAAGTACGTACAATTGAAGTGTTGGATAAGAAGGTACAATCGACTCTTAAAACTGTAGATCAGTATAAGTTTAAAATTACTGATCTCGAAAATCGATCTCGCAGACAGAATTTGCGAATTATCGGGTTTCCCGAAAGAGTTGAGTCCGGTGATTTAACTGAATTTTTCTCTAAATTACTGTGGGAAATTTTCGGTGATGAAGGTTTGCAAACTAAACCTGTTATTGACCGCGCTCACAGAGTTGCGAGGTTTTCATCTACGACTGATAAACCACGAGCGGTGATTGTTCGCCTTCATTATCCTCGTGAGAAAGAGCTTTTAATTCAATTAGCTCATAAAAAAGGTATTTTTATACCCTAATTTCGAATTGTTGAGGATTACTCCTACGAGGTAATGAGAGCCAGAATCGCTTTTAAACCAGTGATGGCAGAGATTTACTCGATTGGACTTAAACAAGCTTTAATGTATCCAGCGAAGCTTAGAATTACACTGAACGACAACAGTCAGCAAATTTTTAACACTCCGGAAGAAGCGAAGAAATTTGCTGAAGAATTTCGATCTTCTAGTGCAACTTGAACTATGTGTTATGTGGAAGATTTTTCGGAGAGAGGATATCTTTTTACTTTAAGTTTTAACCTATGAAGCTGGGTTATAACTTCTTATTTTGATCTACAGGTCTGGTTTTTTTTTACTATCATCATTGTTTATAGATGTTCCTTTTAATTTTTATAATATCTTTTTTTTCTTCTTTCTGTTTTGGTCATATACGTTTATATTTTGCAATAATGATTTACTTTTTTTTTAAGATGTCGTTTCTTTTTCCAGTAAGATTCTGTTTTTTGTAAGCATTTATTTGTTTGCCTGTACTTAGAAATGGGACAAATGTTTTGGATTTTTGGTCTTTTTTTTATATATATTGTACTGTTTATTACATCCCTTTTTTAAAAATTTTATTTTGTCTTTTAACAGATTGCTGAACTCACATTTGTATTTAGTAATATGGCTTTTTCAAAATGGCATTTCTTCTTCCCATAAGTCTTTGCTTTTGAAACGTCATCTTGTATTTGAACACGGGATTTTTTTTTAAAGGTATATTACACTTTCAAATTTTGATGTTTATACTTTTTTTTATTAATGATTGTTTGTTTTATTATATTAGTTTTTTTATTCTGATTGATATATATTTTCTTTTTGCAACTCTATATCTTAATCTGGGTGTTATATAGTTTTCTTTTAATCATTTTATAGAGCTGCCATCTTGAAATGGGGGTAATGTTAGTATTAGATTATGCGCCTGCCGCTTGGCTTTTTTTCGAAGGGTGGGGGTAGAGGGTAGGGATCTTTTTTCACGCTTTTGCTCTTTATTTTTTTGCTTTTAGTTTATGGGCCGACTTTAAATTATTAATATTGTTGAGGTGTCATGTTCTCCGGTTGCTCCTGAATCAATTTTCCTCCTTCCTGAATTGTGGGTTATGTGTCTTTTTAACCTTTTATGATACACACAACTAATATTAGCATGATGGATAAATCTGTTAACTTTATCTCCTGGAATACTAATGGTTTAAATCATCCAATTAAACATAAAAAAATATTTAAAGAATTCCATAGACTGAACGCTAATATTATCTTTGCACAGGAGACCCATATCAGGAGGGAGGATAACCAACGTTTTTTTAGGTTCTGGAAGGGTCAACAATTTCACTCGAATTGTACCGCTAAAATTAGGGGTGTGTCTATTTTTATAGACCCCTCAATATCGTTTACACATCATGAAATTATTTCTGACCCACAGGGTAGATTTTTGTTGATAACTGGCTCACTTTTTAATCGGAAAGTTGTTCTAGTTAATATTTATGCTCCAAACTTTGACTGCCCTGAATTTTTTAAACTTTTATTTACTTCCCTTCCTAATCTAAATGAATATATGTTGATAATGGGTGGAGATTTTAATTGTTGTTTGAATCCTTCGATGGATAGATCTAAACCTATCCGTACTCTTCCGAATAGATCAGCCCTACTTATCAATTCTTTTATGGTTGATTCGGGAATTACAGAAATATGGCGGTTTTTGAACCCTAAAGATAAAGAATTTTCATTTTTTTCACATGTATATCATAGCTATTCTAGAATTGACTATTTTCTTATTGATCATCGGTTATTAACGGATGTTATTGATTGTAAATATGATTCTATTACTATTTTGGATCATGCACCTTTGAAGTTATCTATTAAGATTTTGGACTATTCCAATAATATCAGATCTTGGAGGCTTAACGCTACTTTGCTTCAAGAACCAGAATTTATCACCTACATAAAACAGCAAATTGACTTGTTTTTCTCAACAAACTATACTGAAGAAATCGACAGAGGAATACTTTGGGACTCTTTTAAGGCTTTTATCCGTGGACAAATTATCTCATATTCTGTTGGTAAAAGAAAACAAAGATATTTAGATATTGCTTTATTAGTGGATAAAATCAAGGAAATTGATAAGATTTATTCCATGACTCCTACCAAAGAACTGTATAAGAAGAGAGTTGAGCTTCAAATGGAACATAGTTTACTATTATCTTCTTCAATTGAAAATCAATTAATTAGGACCGGGGCTCAATTCTATATTCACAGTGATTGAACTGGCAAACTGTTAGCTAATCAATTAAAAGCTATTTCAACTAAGCGACAAATTATTAAAATTTGCAAACAAGACGGTAATTTAACTACTGATCATAAAGAAATTAATAATACTTTTCAAGATTTTTATAAATCTTTATATCAATCAGAATTTGATGGTGACCAGTCCATGATAAATAATTTTTTTAACAATTTGAATATTCCTAAACTGATAGATGAAGACCATAGCCTGTTAGATGCTCCTATCTCTATGGTGGAAATAGGAGAGGCTATCTCATCAATGAATTCAGGGAAAGCTCCTGGTCCTGATGGTTATATAGTAGAATTTTTTAAAACTTTTTCTTCTTTGCTCTCTCCTTGGTTATGTGAAATTTTTAATGATGTGTTTGCTAAGAAGAGATTACCTCAATCTTTTTATGAAGCTAATATCTCTCTAATTCTCAAAAAAGATAAAGATCCTACTTTATGTACATCTTATCGCCCTATATCACTATTAAATGTAGATTCTAAGATTCTTACAAAAATTTTAGCCATTTGATTAGGAAAAGTACTATCACAGATTATTTCAGAAGATCAAACTGGTTTTATGAGGAATCGGTATTCCTTTTTTAATGTTAGAAAATTGATTAATATAATTCATACTTCACCACCCACAATCCCAGAACATGTTATCTCATTAGATGCTAAAAAAGCTTTTGATAGAGTTGAATGGACATACTTATTTAATAAATTGAGAAATTTTAATTTTAGTCCTAACTTTATATCATGGATTAAATTAATATATTATAAACCTGTTGCTTCTGTTCTTACAAATAACTATAGATCCTCTTTTTTTCAATTATTTCGTGGTACGAGACAAGGCTGTCCCTTAAGTCCTTTATTATTTAATATTGCATTAGAACCTTTAGCTATTGCTATTCGTGAATCTCCTAATATTTTTGGTATTACCCGTAATGAGAAGTTATACAAATTATCACTTTATGCTGATGACTTGCTGTTATATATTTCTGACCCTGATAGGTCTATTCCCGCTATTTTATCCTTGTTGGTTCAATTTGGTATTTTTTCTGGTTATAAACTAAACTTAGATAAGAGTGAATTATTTCCTTTAAATGCACAAACTTTATTGAGTGATAGGATACCATTTAAAGTTGTTACTGATAACTTTACCTATTTAGGTATAAAAATTACTAAGAAATATAAAGATTTATTTAGATTGAATTTTTTACCTATGCTTCATCAAATTCAACAACTTACTACAAGATGGTCTCCTTTATTTTTATCATTAATTGGTCGGATTAACGCTATTAAAATGATGATTTTACCGAAATTTTTATACTTATTTCAAGCCTTACCAATTTTTATTTCTAAATCTTTTTTTGATAACATTGATTCAAAAATTTCCTCATTTGTGTGGCAAAATAAAAACCCTAGGTTAAGTAAAAGGCAATTACAAAAATCTAAAAAAGATGGTGGTTTAGCTTTACCTAACTTTAGATTTTATTATTGGGCAAATAATATTCGTAATTTAATGTATTGGAAACTAGATTTGGATTCACCATTGTGCCCACAGTGGGTAAATTTGGAATGTAATGAGGTAAAGGAATATTCTCTATTCTCTGTTCTTGGTTCTTGTCTTCCTGCTGATTTAGTTAAATTTAATAAACAAATATCTAATCCTGTTATTAAACATACATTACGAATTTGGTTTCAATTTCGTAAGTTTTTTACTTTGAAAAACTTTGTTCTTGATAGCCCTATCTTACTTAATTTCTTTTTCAAACCCTCTTGGACAGATCAAGCTTTTAACATATGGAAAAGGAAAGGTATAAAATGTTTTCGTGATCTTTTCTTTGAAGATACTTTGATGTCATTTGACCAACTTTCCAACAAATTTGAATTACCTAAATCTAATTTTTTCAGATATTTACAAATTAGAAATTTCTTACATAAAGTTTTACCATCGTTTCCTAATTCAACTTTAGTGGATTTTACAGATTTGATTTTTACCTTAAACCCTTGTCAGAAGGGATTAGTAGCTTTTATTTATAATATGTTTATGAAGATACAACCAGAAATATCAGTTAGAATTAAACAAGAATGGGAAAAAGAACTTCGATATAATATATCAACAGATAAATGGGAAAAAAATTTGCAAATGGTTAATTCTTCTTCTATATGTGCAAAACATGCTTTAATACAATTTAAAATTGTACATAGAGCTCATATGTCTAAAGATAAACTAGCTCGATTCTATTCTCATATTAACCCTCAATGTGACAGATGTCATTCAGAAGTGGCCTCATTGACCCATATGTTTTGGTCATGTCCCACTTTACATAACTATTGGAAGGACATATTTACTACCATTTCCTCAATTTGGAATATAGATTTACAACCTCATTTTGTTACTGCAATTTTTGGCATACCAAATGAAGATGGTAATCAGTTTTCCCCTTCAATCAGATGAATGATTGCTTTTGTAACATTAATGGCCAGAAGGTCTATATTACAAAACTGGAAAGAAGTAAATCCTCCTACCACATTCCAGTGGTTTTCTCAAACTATTTCTTATCTGAGCCTGGAAAAAATTAGAAGCACTATTTTTGACTCATCAATTAAATTTGAAGAAACTTGGAGACCGTTTATTCGACATTTTCATATGAATTAATTTGGCCTTTTCCAGACCTTCTTTCTGCTTATTCATGTTCAGGTATGGAGTTCTGGAGTTTTTTGACACTATCATATACTTGTAAGCTATTATTATTGCCCATGTTAGTTTAGTTTAGTTTAGTGTTTTATTTTTCTTAATATATATTTTTTTCACATATTTTCAAATTTTTTCTTCTTTTAACAGTTATTTTTGTTTTTTTTCCATATATAATCATATGGACTTGATTGATTAAGGTATTTTTTTCTGTTGATGTTTAATAGGATATTGTTATCTTATTATTAACGCGATTTCAAGTCTATTGTATTCATAATTTACTCATTATTATGTTATTTTTTTATATGTATATATGAAACTCAATAAAAAGATTGAAAAAGAAAAAGAGACAGTGATAGATGAGGATGATGCAAAAGACTGCATCTGAGAAGCCATAAGGTAGCATATTATGTGTCATGACATCATTACTTAATGCCAGAGTTGCTGGTATCCCTTGATGACACCATTGATGAATCCATGATGTCAGCACACATGCAACTTTCATTCCAGGAACTACTTTGATGGTAGTTAGATTTTTGACATTCTTCTGCTGGCAGCCATTTTGTTATTTGTGTCATTTTTGGAGACTTTCTTGTGTGTCAAAATTGTCCAACTTTTGATATGTTGTTCTACATTGAATATTACAATAAATGATCATAAAACTTCTTTTTGCAATTTTTTGGGGTTAGGTGATATATTGACCCGCCTGTGAAGTCTGAAAGTGAAAATTATGACTGAGAAATTGCTCAGAAGGCATAATTGTCTGAGGGTGAATAAATCTGAATCTGATGGAATGCACCTTTGGGTTCTGGAGGAAGTAGCTGGAGAGATTGTAGAGCAATTAACAGTTATCTTTCAGGAATCAATAGATTCTGGCATTGTACCAGATGACTGAAAAATTGCAAAAGTTATTCTGCTATTTAAGAAAGGTGGGAAGTAGCAGAAAGGAAACTATAGACCTGTTAGCCTGACATCAATTGTAGGAAAGTTATTAGAATCGAGAGTTTAGGATCAGATTACGGTGTACATGGAAGCACACTACAAAATAGGCCAAAGCTAACATGGTTTACTGAAAGGAAAATCCTGCCTGACAAGCCTACTGCAATTTTTTAGAACATAGAATAGTAAAGCACATTACAGGCCCTTCAGCCCACAATGTTGTGCTGACTCTTAAACCCTGCATCCCATATAAACCCCCACCTTAAATTCCTCCATATACCTGTCTAGTAGTCTCTTAAACTTCACTAGTGTATCTGCCTCCACCACTGACTCAGTCAGTGCATTCCACACACCAACCACTCTCTGAGAAAAACCTTCCTCTAATATCCCCCTTGAACTTCCCTCCACTTACCTTAAAGCCATGTCCTCTTGTACTGAGCAGTGGTGCTCTGGAGAAGAGGCGCTGGCTGTCCACTCTGTCTATTCCTCTTAATATCTTGTACATCTCTATCATGTCTCCTCTCATCCTCCTTCTCTCCAAAGAGTAAAGCCCTAGCTCCCTTAATCTCTGATCATAATCCATACTCTCTAAACCAGGCAGCATCGTGTACCCTTTACCATGCTTCCACATCCTTCCTATAGTGAGGCGACCAGAACTGGATACAGGCCTCCAAGTGTGGCCTAACTAGAGTTTTATAGAGCTGCATCTGCCTTGGGGTTTTCCTTTACCCTACTCGCCAAGGCCTTCTCATGCCCCCTGCTTGCTCTTCTCAGACCCTTCTTAAGCTCCTTTCTTGCTACCCTATATTCCTCAATAAACCCATCTGATCCTTGCTTCCTAAACCTCATGTATGCTGCCATCTTCCACCTGACTAGATTTTCCACCTCACTTGTCACCCATGGTCCTTCACCCTACCATTCTTTATCTTCCTCACCGGGACAAATTTATCCCTAACATCCTGCAAGAGATCCTTAAACATTGACCACATGTCCATAGTACATTTCCCTGCAAAAACATCATCCCAATTCACACCCGCAAGTTCTAGCCTTATAGCCTCATAATTTGCCCTTCCCCAATTAAAAATTTTCCTATCGTATTGATTCTATCCTTTTCCATGATAATGCTAAAGGTCAGGGAGCAGTGATCACTGTCCCCCAGATGCTCACCCACTGACAGATCTGTGACCTGACCCAGTTCGTTACCTAATACTAGATCTAGTATGGCATTCCCCCTAGTCGGTCTGTCAACATACTGTGACAGGAATCCATCCTGGACACACTTAACAAACTGCCCCCATCTAAACCCTTGAAACTAATCAAGTGCCAATCAATACTAGGGAAGTTAAAGTCACCCATGATAACAACCCTGTTTTTCAAAATCTGCCTCCCAATCTGCTCCTCGGTATCTCTGCTGCTACCAGGGGGACTACAGAATACCCCCAGTAGAGTAACTGCTCCCTTCCTGTTCCTGACTTCTACCCATATTGACTCAAAAGAGGATCCTGCTACATTACCCATCCTTCCTGCAGCTGTAATAGTATACTTGACTAGTAATGCCACCCCTCCTCCCCTTTTCCCCCCTCTGTATCCCTTTTAAAGCACTGAAATCCAGGAATATTGAGAATCCATTCCTGCCCTGGTGCCAGCCAAGTCTCCATAATGACCACTACCTCATAATTCTATGTATGTATCCAAGCTCTCAGTTCATCACCTTTGTTCCTAATGTTTCTTGCATTGAAGTATACACACGTTAGCCCTTCTACCGTACTAGCTTTACACCCTTTATTCTGCTTCTCTTTCATCAAATCCTCTCTATATATTAGATCTAGCTTTACTCTATGTACTTCTTTCACTGCTCTATCGCTCCAGGCCCCAACCTCCTTGCAAATTAGTTTAAACCCTCCTGAACCATGCTAGCAAACCTACCTGGGCAGATAGTTCAGGTGTAACCCATCCAATCTGTACTGGTCACACCTTCCCCAGAAGAGATCCCAATGATCCAAAAATCTAAAACCCTGCACCTTGCACCAACTCCTCAGCCACGCATTCAACTGCCATCTCATCCAATTCTTACCATCAATATCACGTAGCGCAGGCAGCAATCCTGAGAATGCAACCTTGAGGTCCTGTTCTTCAGCCTTCTGCCTAGTTCCTGAAACTCATACTTCAGGACCTCATCCCTCTTCCTGCCTATGTCGTTGGTACAAATATGTATCATGACTTCTGGTTGCTTTCCCTCTCGTACCCAGATGTCATATACCTGGTCAGAGACATCCCGGACCCTGGCACCCAGGAGGCAACAAACCATGCGGGTGGCCTTCTCACATCCACAAAATCTGCTGACTGCTCCCCTGACTATAGAGTCTCCAATGACGACAGTTCTCCTCTTCTCCTGTTTTATATGTATATTGGCATTTTTGGTACTGTATTGCTTAGTTTTACTAATAAACACTTTTAGTTACAGTACCACCAGACTCCAACATATCATTCCATTTCTGCTGGTCTAGTAACCTGGTCACAGGGTATGTGACAATATTCCTTAAAAGCGCCAGTACTTCCACCTCTTTAATCGTCATAGTTTCCATAAACATAGAAACATAGAAAATAGGTGCAGGAGTAGGCCATTCGGCCATTCGAGCCTGCACCACCATTCAGTATGATCATGGCTGATCATCCAACTCAGAACCCTGTACCTGCTTTCTCTCCATACCCCCGATCCCTTTAGCCACAAGGGCCATATCTAACTGCCTCTTAAATATAACCAATCAACCGGCCTCAACTGTTTTCTGTGGCAGAGAATTCCACAGATTCACCATTCTCTGTGTGAAGAAGCTTTTCCTCATCTCGGTCCTAAAAGGCTTCCCCTTTATCCTTAAACTATGACCCCTCGTTCTGGACTTCCCCGACATCAGAAACAATCTTCCTGCATCTAGCCTGTCCAATCCCTTTAGAATTTTATATGTTTCAATAAGATCCCCCCCTCAATCTTCTAAATTCCAGTGAGTATAAGCCTAGTCGATCCAGTCTTTCTTCATATGAAAGTCCTGCCATCCCAGGAATCAATCTGGTGAACCTTTTCTATACTCCCTCTATGGCAAAAATGTCTTTCCTCAGATTAGGGGACCAAAACTGCACACAATACTCTAGGTGCAGTCTCACCTAGGCCTTGTACAACTGCAGTAGAACCTCCCTGCTCCTGTACACAAATCCTTTTGTTATGAATGCCAACATACCATTTGCCTTTTACACTGCCTGCTGTACCTGCATGCCAACCTTCAATGACTGGTGTACAATGACACCCAGGTCTCGTTCCACCTCCCTAACTTCCCTACTTGTTTCCTTTACCTTACACAATTCAATATCCTTCTCCTTAGTGAATACCAAAGAAAGTGCACTCTGATTCTCTAAAGGACCAATTATATCACTCACTATCCCTTTGCTGTTAATATAACTGTAGAAACACTTCAGATTGATTTTCACCTCACTTGCCAAAGCAAGATTTTCTAATTTCTTTCTTAAGATTCTTCTTACATTCTTTATATACCTCGAGCACCTCATGTGCTCCATGCTGCCTATATTTATTGTAGATATCTCTTTTTCCTAACCAAGTTTCCAATATCCCTTGAAAACCATGGTTCTCTCAAACTTTTAACCTTTCCTTTCAACCTAACAGAAACATAAGGACACTGTACCCTCAAAATTTCACCTTTAAATGACCGCCATTTCTCAATTACATCCTTCCCACAAAACAAATTGTCCCAATGCACTCCTCCAAAATCTTTTCGCATCTCCTCAAAGTTAGCCTTTCTCCAATCAAAAATCTTAACCCTGGGTCCAGCCCTATCCTTCTCCATAATTATGTTGAAACTAATGGCATTGCGATCACTGGACCCGAAGCACTCCCCAACACATACCTCCGTCACCTGACCTATTTCATTCCCTAACAGAAGGTCCACACTGCCCCTTCTCTAGTTAGTATTGTTAAGTATCCCTAGGGTTCATAATTTCTGTGGACAACCACTTTATAATGTCAAGAGAATGAGTCTGACTTTTGGACACTGTTTGTGTTGCTAACGAGAGAGAGAGAGATGAAGAACAGAGGTAGAGGCATCTGCTACAGATAAGAGAGAGAGAGAGACAAGTGATTTATGTATTATGGCTTCTTCACTGATTATTTACCCTTTGCTACAAGGACACCTCTTTGCTCATTAACATTTCTGAGGAGACAGCAGGGAGTGGCCAGTTTGATGGACATAGAGTTGATGGATGGCTGATACCCCATCAGTGGGGATAAAAGACGGGTCTGCAGAGACACCCACAGACACACCAGTGGACAATGAAAGAGTGTTGTGCACCCACAGGAAGGTGGGGGCCTGGAGGATTGGTTCAGGAGAATCGGTCCGGAGCACAGCAGATGAAGGCAGACCGGTGGGGACTTATCTGTATGTCCGCCCTTGCCTGAGTGACGAGTCCATCACTGAAGAACGGTCTAGCCTGGAATGGAAGGGTCATAACTGGTGACCCCAATGGTACAACGGAACAAGAAGATGACGGAAGGTTTGCCTGCTGCAGCTGCTCATCTCTTGCTCGCTCTCTCTCTCTCTCTCTCCAACACTGCAACACAACAACTACCTCAACTGAACTGAACTCAACTGTATATTCTCTTATGACAATTCATTTACCCCTAGACTTTGATAGAGCTTGGTTTTGATTATTATTCCTGCACTTCTATATTTAATATTGCTAACCTGTTTTATATGTATATTGGCATTTTTTGATACTGTATTGCTTAGTTTACTACTAAACATAATTAGTTACAGTACCACCAGACTCCAACGTATCATTCTATTTCTGCTGGTCTGTTACCCCAGTTACGGGTAACGTAACAAATTGGGGGCTCGTCCGAGATTTGAATTTCCAATTGGGAGGTTGCTGATTTGATTGGGGTAAATTCCCTTAATCTGATCTGGTTGTGTGAGAAAACAGTAATTCAGGTAGTTATAATGGATGTTGGTGAGTTTCTGTTAAGACCAGACCCTGCGGGCTATGGAAAGCTAAAAAGGGTGAGTTGTGGGAAGGTGTTAATGCCTTGCAACAAGTATGACGAAGGTGGAACTCCAAATGATAATAGTGGAGCACTATATTTCTATGAAGCATTTTAGTGAGAAGGAGGTAGAAATGTTTAGTCTAGAGATCCAGTTGCGTCTGGAAGAGATGAGGCTAGAGAGAATTAAGTTAGAGGCTGCAGAGAAGGAAAAACAGAGAGAATACGAGAGGAAGATGTGGCAGCTGGAAGGTCCAGTGTTGGACACTGATGATTTATGTAGTTTGAAGGAGCTGGTTGTTGTTGAGGAATTTGAGAAGTGTGTTCCTGATGATGTAAGGGCATTTCAAGAGGAAAAGGATGCTGCTACTTTGGATGGTAAAAAAGGATGCCTGCTGAGTTAGCAGACGAGGTTGTTTTAACCTGCAAGGTTGAGGTTACTCCGGATGGAAGTTGCCCAGGGAGGAACTGGGAGGATCAGGGGTACTTGGAATTTGAAACTGGGACTGATATTGAAAGCCTAGAAGAGGCAGATGTCCTGTTTGCCTGTGTTCAGGTTGTTGAGGTACCTGTGGATGCACAGGGTACTGAACCTAGTGTTGAAGCTCAGGAAAAGTCTGAGGGGTCTGACTTAGTTGAAAAGGAATGCAGTCCTTTTGGGTCAGATGGACTTGGTTCAGTGAGGAAAGGGTCAACCCTGGCACCAGTGGAAAGTGAGAATTCTCAGTCACTTGTGTTAGAAGGTGTTCTAAAAGTTAGTGATGAGATGAAAGCTGGTGATGTGAATATTATTGAAGGAAAAGGGAGAAGTATTGTTCCTAGACTTTTGAATAAGGAAAATTTAAAGTTTGGATCAGTTTTAGAAGTAGTAACCATGCTGAAGGTTCAATGGTCTGGTAACAAGGTGCCTGCGAATCAATTACAGTTTGTTTTGAAATTTAAGGATAAACAACTTGGTAATATTGTTCAAGTATGTGATTCGGAGAGGCAGAATTTGAAGTGTTGTTTTGACCAAGAGGGATCATCTGCAGGTGTTAAACTAGAAACTAATAGAATTAAAGATCATTAAGATAAAATTAATGACTTGCTTAAAATTAATGAGTGGTGTGGAAGTTCAGCAAATGGGTTTAGTCTGGAAAACATTAGTGATAAGCTAGCCCCTGTGCAGGGAGTCTGTGAAGGCCTATTCCAAGCTGGTGAGCAAACTGATCACGTGATGGTTAAGTGTTCTGCGTCAAAGTGGAAAAGGGACAATGGTTGACCAAACACCACTTTGAATAACAGGATCTGGTTTTGCAGGAATTTGACTTTTTTTGTGTCACATTAAATATTAAATTTCAAAGTGAAATATAGATTAGTATTTGTATACGCTTCTGTAATGTACTAAATGGTAATCACATATGTATTGCTTTATATACTGTAATGTACACTTAAGTTTAATTTTTCCCTTTGTGAAAATTTCTTAAAAGGGAGGGGGTGTTATGTACCCCTAGGGTTCATATTTTCTGTGAACAACCACTTTAAAATGTCGGGAGAATGAGTCTGACTTTTGGACACTGTGCTGCTAACGAGAGAGAGATGAAGAACAGAGGTAGAGGCATCTGCTACAGATAAGGGAGTGAGAGACAAATGATTTATGTATTATGGCTTCTTCACTGATTATTTACCTTTTGCTACAAGGACACTTCTTTGCTCGTTAACATTCCTGAGGAGACAGCAGGAGCGGCCAGTTTGATGGACGTAGAGTTGATGGATGGCTGATACCCCGTCAGTGGGGATAAAAGACGGGTCTGCAGAGACACCCACAGACACACCAGTGGACAATGAAAGAGTGTTGTGCACCCACAGGAAGGTGGGGGCCTGGAGGATTGGTTCAGGAGAATCGGTCCGGAGCACAGCAGATGAAGGCAGACCAGTGGGGACTTGTGTGTGTGTCCACCCTTGCCTGGGTGATGAATCCAACACTGAAGTACAGTCTAGCCTGGAACAGAAGGGTCATAACCGGTGACCCAAACGGTACAACGGAACAAGAAGACGACGGAAGGTTTGCCTGCTGCAGCTGCTCATCTCTTGCTCGCTCTCTCTCTCTCTCTCTCTCTCTCTCTCTCTCTCTCTCTCTCTCTCTCCAACATTGCAACACAACAACAACTATCTCAACACGAACTGAACTGAACTCTATATTCTCTTATGACAATTCATTTACCCCTAGACTTTGATAGAGCTTGGTTTTGATTATTATTCCTGCACTTCTGTATTTATCATTGCTAACCTGTTTTATATGTATATTGGCATTTTTGATACTGTATTGCTTAGTTTACTAATAAACACTTTTAGTTACAGTACCACCAGACTCCAACATATCATTCCATTTCTGTTGGTCTGTTAATCCAGTTACGGGGTACATAACAGTACCTCTATGTATTGCTGCAAAAAACTATCCTGCACACATTTTACAAACTCCAAACCATCCATCCCATTTAGAGTATGGGCTTCCCAGTCTATGTGTGGAAAATTAAAATCTCCCACAATCACAACCCTGTGCTTACAACAAATATCTGCTATCTCCTTGCAAATTCTCACTCCCCATTAGGTGGTCTATAATACACCCCATTAAGTGTTACTACAACTTTCCCATTCTTCAATGCCACACAAATAGTCTCCCTGGACCAGCCCTCTAATCTATCCTGCCAGAGCACCGCTGTAATATTTTCTCTGACAAGCAACGCAACACCTCCCCCTCCCCCTCCGATTCTATCACACCTGAAGCAATGAAATCCAGGAATATTGAGTTGCCAATCACACCCCCCATTCAAACATGTTTCACTGATAGCTACAACATCATATTTCCAGGTATCAATCCATGCTCTAAGCTCATCCACCTTTCTTACAATGCTCCTAGCATTAAAATAAATGCATTTAAGAAATTCTCCACACCTTCATCTCTGTTTATCTCTAACAGTACAAAGAAATTTACCGTCTTCTTTTTCTTCCTTCTCTCATACATCTGTTCCTACACTGTTTCCCCTCCCCCCTCATATCTAGTTTAAATCCACTGGAGCCTCTCTAGCAAACCTATTTGCAAGAGTATTTGTCCCCTTCCAGTTCAGATGTAAACCATCCCGCTGGAACAGATCCCACCTTTTCTGGAAAACTGCTCAATTATCTATAAATCTGAAGCCCTCCCTCCTGCGCCATGTCTTCAGCCACATGTTGATCTTACTATTTCTAAACCCACCTGCACGTGGTACTGGTAGCAATCCTGAGATTGCTATCCTGGAAGTCCTGTCCTTTAACTTGACATCTAGTTCCCTAAACTCACCTTCCAGGACCTCCTCACTCTTCCTACCCACGTCACTGGTCCCTACATGGACCATGACATCTGGCTGCTCACCCTCCCTCTTGAGAATACTGAGAACTCGATCCGAGATATCACAGACCCTAGCATCAGGGAGGCAACAGACCATCCGAGATTCTCGATCTCTTCCACAGAACCTCCTATCTGTCCCCCTAACTATTGAATCCACTATCACTACTGCTCTCCTCTTTTCCCTCCTTCCCCTCTGAGCTGAGGGTCCAATCTCGGTGCCAGAGGTGCAACCACTGCAACTCGTCCCTGGTAGGTTGTCCCCACCAGCAGTATCCAAAACAGTATACTTATTGTTGATGGGAACGGCCACAGGGGTGCTCTGATCTTCCTGTCTATTCCCCTTCCCTCTCCTGACAGTCACCCAACTCCCTGTCTTCTGACTCCTAGGGGTGACTATCACCCTGAAATAAGTGTGAGGTGGTTCATTTTGGTAGGTCAAATATGATGGCAGAATATAGCATTAATGCTAAGGCTCTTGACAGTGTGAAGGATCAGTGAGATCTTGGGGTCTGAGTCCATAGGGCAGACTATTATTTAAATGGAGAGAGAATTCAAAGTTCTGAGTTGCAACGGGACTTGGGAGTCCTCGTGCAGGATACCCTAAAGGTTAACCTCCAGGTTGAGTCGGTGGTGAAGAAGGCAAATGCAAAGTCAGCATTCATTTCTAGAGGAATAGAATAGAATGGAAGAAATAAGACCATTGTTTAGATGGGGAGAAAATTCAAAATGCAGAGATGAGAAAGGACTTGGAAGTCCTTATGCAGGATACACTAAAGGTTCACTTCCAGACTGAGTTGGTAGTGAAGGTGCAAAATGCAATGAGAAATGCAATGTTGGCATTATCTTCTAGGGTATAGAATATAAGAACAGGGGTGTGATGTTGAGGCTCTATAAGGCACTGGTAAGACCTCACTTGGAGTACTGTGTACAGTTTTGGGCTCCTTATTTAAGAAAGGATGTGCTGACTTTGGAGAGGGTTCAGAGAAGATTCATTAGAATGATTCCGGGAATGAGAGGGTTAACATATGAAGAACGTTTGATCACTCTTGGACTGTACTCCTTGGAGTTTAGAAGGATGAGGGGGGACCTCATAGAAACATTTTGAATGTTAAAAGGCATGGACAGAGTGGGTGTGGCAAAGTTGTTTCCCATGGTTGGGGAATCTAGTACCAGAGTGTATGACTTAAGGATTGAAGGGCGCGCATTCAGAACAGAGATGTGAAGAAATTTTTTTAGCCAGAGCATGGTGAAGCTGTGGATTTGTTGCCACGGACAGCAGTGGAGGCCCAGTCATTGGGTGTATCTAAGGCATAGATTGATAGGTATATGAGAAGCTGGGGCATCAAAGGTTATGGTGAGAAGGCGACAGAGTGGGACGAAATGGGAGAAAGGATCAGCTCATGATAAAATGGCGGAGCAGACTTGATGGACCGAATGGCCAACTTCTGCTCCTTTGTGATATAGTCTTATGGACACTCAAGGCTTCTACGCAGGTTGGCTCTGTTGTTAAGAAGGTGTATGATGCATTGACCTTCATCAATCATGAGATTGAGTTTAAGAGCAGCAAGGTAATGTTGCAGCTGTATAGGACCTTGGTCAGACCCTAGTTGGAGTACTGCACTCAATTCTGGTTGTCTCACTACAGGAAGGACGTGGAATGCATAGAAAAGGTGCAGAGGAGATTAACAAGGATGTTGCTTGGATTGGTGAGCATGCCTTATGAGAATAGGTTGAGTGAACTCGGACATTTCTCCTTGGAGCGACGGGGGATGAAAGGTGACCTGACAGGGGTGTACAAGATAATGAGAGTCATTGATCATGTGGATTGGCAGAAGCTTTTTCCCAGGGCTGAAATGGCTAGCACAAGAGAGCATATTTCAGGTGCTTGGAAGCTGGTACAGAGGAGATGTCAGGGGTAAGTTTTTTTACACAGAGGGTGGTGAGTGCGTGAAATGGGCTGCCAGTGGGGTGGTGGACGTGGAAACGATAGGGTCTTTTAAGAGACTCCTGACTGGATACATGGAGCTTAGAAAAATAGAGGGCTATGGGCAAGCCTAGGTCTTTCTAAGGTGAGGACATGTTTGGCACAGCTTTATGAGCCAAAGGGCTTGTATTGTGCAATAGGGATCCTGTGTTTCTATGTTTGAAAACAGAGGCATGCCCAAGTGGAGAAGACGAAACACGCTGTGGTGCCTCCATTACTGAGAGAATGGCCCAGATTGGAATTGAGGAATAAGATCCTGTACTGGGTGACGTCACCTCTGGGCTGCCCTCGGCATACCCAGCTGTTTCTGCCTGAGAAGTATTGGAGAATTGGATGAAGTCACTTCATGATGATTCTGGGCATTTGAGGTTTGACAAATCCTATGGATCGCTCAGAGATCGGTTTTATAACCGTATAACAATCACAGCACAGAAAAAGGCCATCTCGGCCTTTCTAGTCCATGCCGAAAGCTTACACTCACCTAGTCACACCGACCTGCACTCAGCCCATAGCCCTCCATTCCTTTCCTGTCCATATCCCTATCCAATTTTACTTTAAGTAACAATATTGAACCTGCCTCTACCACTTCTACTGGAAGCTTATTACACACAGCTACCACTCTCTCAGTAAAGAAGTTCATCCTTGTGTAACCCTAAACTTTTGCCCCCTAACTCTCAACTCACGTCCTCTTGTTTGAATCTCCCTTACTCTCAATGGAAAAAGCCTATCCACATCAACTCTATCTATCCCCCTCATAATTTTAAATACCTCTATCAAGTCCCCCCTCAACCTTCTACACTCCAAAGAAAAAACACCTAACTTGTTCAAGCTTTCTCTGTAACTTAGGTGCTGAAACCCAGGTAACATCCTAGTAAATCTCCTCTGTCCTCTCTCTATTTTGTTGACATCTTTCCTATAAATCAGTGGCCAGAACTGTACACAATACTCCAAATTTGGCCTCACCAATGCCTTGTACAATTTTAACATTACATCCCAACTCCTGTACTCAATGCTCTGATTTATAAAGGCCAGCATACCACAAGCTTTCTTCACCACCCTATCCACATGAGATTTAAACATCAGGGAACTATGCACCATTATTCCTAGATCACTCTGTTCTACTGCATTCTTCAATGCCCTACCATTTACCAAGTATGTCCTATTTTGATTAGTCCTACCAAAATGTAGCACCTCACACTAATCAGCATTAAACTCCATCTGCCATCTTTCAGCCCACTCTTCTAACTGGCCTAAGTCTCTCAGCAAGCTTTGAAAACCTACTTCATCATCCACAACGCCACCTATCTTAGTATCATCTGCATACTTACTAATCCAATTTACCACCCCATCATCCAGATCATTAATGTATATGACAACCAACAATGGACTCAGTACAGATCCCTGAGGCACACCACTAGTCACCGACCTCCAACCTGACAAACAGTTATCCACCACTACTCTCTGGCATCTCTCATCCAGCCACTTTTGAATCCATTTTACTACTTCAATATTAATACCTAAAGATTGAACCTTCCTAACTAACCTTCCATGTGGAATCTTGTCAAAGGCCTGACTGAAGTCCATATAGACAACATCCAATGCTTTACCCTCATCAACTTTCCTAGTAACCTATTCAAAATATTCAGTAAGATTTGTCAAATGTGACCTTCCACGTACAAATCAATGTTGACTATTCCTGATCAGACCCTGTTTATCCAGATAATTACATGTACCATCTTTAAGAATACTGCCATTGAGTTACCCACCATTGACGTCAAACCTACAGGCTTATAATTTCTAGGTTTACTCTTAGAACACTTTTTAAACATATGAGCAATCCAGCACCATCCCCATTTCTAATGACATTTGAAATATTTCTGTCAGAGCTTCTGCTATTTCTACACTAACTTCCCTCAAGGTCCTAGGGAAGATCCTGTCAGGACTCAGAGATTTATCCACTTTTAGCTTCCTTAATAGCGCCAGTACTTCCTCTTCGTTAATCATCATAGTTTCTATAACTTCCCTACTTGTTTCCCTTATCTTACACAGTTCAATATCTTACTCATTAGTGAATACCAAAGAAAATAAATTGCTCAAAATCTCCCTCATCTCTTTCAGCTCCATACATAACTGCCAACTCTGATTCTCTAAGGGACAAATTTTATCCCTCACTATCCTTTTGCTATTAATATAACTGTAGAAACCATTCGGATTTATTTTCACCTTACTTGCCTCGTATCCTCTTTTAGCTTTTCTAATTTCTTTCTTAAGGTTCTTCTTACATTCTTTATATTCCTTGAGCACCTCATTTACTCCATGCTGCCTATATCTATTGTAGATATCTCTCTTTTTCTGAATCTCTTTTTGCTGCAAAAAAACTATCCTGCACACATTTTACAAACTCCAAAACAAACCAGCCCTTTTACAGAATGGGCTTCCCAGTCTATGTGTGGAAAATTAAAATCTCCCACAATCACAACCCTGTGCTTACTACAAGTTTCTGCTATCTCCTTACAAATTTGCTCCTCCAATTCTCGCTCCCCATTAGCTGGTCTATAATACACCCCTATAAGTGTTACTACACCTTTCCCATTCCTCAATGCTACCCAAATAGCCTCTCTAGACGAGCCTTCTAATCTATCCTGCCAGAGCACCGCTGTAATATTTTCTCTGACAAGCAACGCAACACCTCCTCCTCTTGTCCCTCCGATTCTATCACACCTGAAGCAACAAAATCCAGTAATATTTAGTTGCCAGTCACACTCCTCTTGCAACCATGTTTCACTAAGAGCTACAACATCATATTTCCAGGTGTCAGTCCATGATCTAAGCTCATCCACCTTCCTTACAATGCTCCTAGATTTAAAATAAATGCATTTAAGAAATTCTCCACCTCTTACTCTCTGTTTATCACTAACAGTGCGAACAACTTTGTTATCTTCTTTTTCTTCCTTCTCCCCTACATCTGTTCCTACAATCTGGTTCCCCTCCCTCCCCCTGTATCTAGTTTAAATCCACTGGAGCCTCTCTAGCAAACCTACCTACAAGAATATTTGTCCACCTCCAGTTCAGATGTAAACCGTTCCGCCGGAACAGGTCCCAACTTCCCTGGAAAATTGCCCAATTATCTATAAATCTGAGGCCCTCCCTCCTGCACCATGTCTTCAGCCACGTGTTGATCTGCGCTATCTTACTATTTCTAAACCCGCCTGCATGTGGCACTGGTAACAATCCTGAGATTGCTATCCTGGAGGTCCTGTCCTTTAACTTGGTGCCTAACTCCCTAAACTCACCTTTCAGGACCTCCTCACTCTTCCTACTCACGTCATTGGTCCCTACATAGACCACGACATTCGGCCTGTTGAGAAAACTGAGAACTCGATCCAAGATCCCACGAACCTTGGCACCAGGGAGGCAACAGACCATCAGGGATTCTCGATCCCTTCCATGGAACCTCTTAGCTGTCCCCCTAACTATCGAATCCCCTAACACTACTGCTCTCCTCTTTTCCCTCCTTCCCTTCTGAGCTGAGCATCCAATCTCGGTGCCAGAGACACAACGACTGCAACTTGTTTTAAAGAAAAGGGAAAGCCTTTTAGGACCGAGATAAGGAAAAACCTCTTCACCCAGAGAGTGGTGAATCTGTGGAATTCTCTGCCACAGGAAACTGTTGAGGCCGGTTCATTGGCTATTTCTAAGAGGAAGTTAGATATGGCCCTTGTGGCTAAAGGGATCGGGGGTATGGAGAGAAAGCAGGTATAGGTTTCTGAGTTGGATGATCAGCCATGATCATACTGAATGGTGGTGCAGGCTCGATGGGCCGAATGACCTACTCTTGCACCTATTTTTTATGTTTCTATGTTGAATCCATTTTACTACTTCAATATTAATACCTAACGATTGAACCTTCCTAACTAACCGTCCGTGCGGAACCTTGTCAAAGGCCTTACTGAAGTCCATATAGACAAC
Organism: Hypanus sabinus; assembly: GCF_030144855.1. NCBI lineage: Eukaryota > Metazoa > Chordata > Chondrichthyes > Myliobatiformes > Dasyatidae > Hypanus > Hypanus sabinus. The sequence goes on along the minus strand of NC_082711.1, from coordinate 96,324 downwards.
ATCCACTGCTTTACCCTCATCAACTTTCCTAGTAACCTCTTCAAAAAATTTCAGTGAGATTTGTCAAACATGACCTTCCACGCACAAATCCATGCTGACTGTTCCTAATCAGACCCTGTCTATCCAGATAATTATATATACCATCTCTAAAAATATTTTCCATTAATTTCCCAAACACTGACGTCAAACTAACAGGCTGATAATTGCTAGGTTTACTCTTGGAACCCTTTTTAAATAATGGAACCACATGAGCAAAACACCAATCCTCCAGCACCATCCTTGTTTCTAATGACATTTGAAATATTTCTGTCAGAGCCCCTGCTATTTCTACACTAACCTCCCTCAAGGTCCTAGGGAATATCCTGTCAGGACCCATAGATTTATCCACTTTTATATTCCTTAAAAGTGCTAGTACTTCCTACTCATTAATCGTCATAGTTTCCATATCTTCCCTACTTGTTTCCCTTACCTTACACAATTCAATATCCATCTCCTTAATGAATACCGAAGAAAAGAAATTGTTCAACATCTCCCTCATCTCTTTTGGGACCACACATAGTTGTCCACTCTGATTCTCTAAGGGACCAAATTTTCCCTCATTATCATTTTGCTATTAATATAACTATAGAAACCATATAACAATATAACAATTACAACATGGAAACAGGCCATCTCGGCCCTTCTAGTCCATGTCGAACACTGACTTTCACCTAGTCCCACTGACCTGCACTCAGCCCATAACCCTTCATTCCTTTCCTGTCCATATACCTATCCAATTTTACTTTAAATGACAGTACTGAACCTGCCTCTACCACGTCTACTGGAAGCTCGTTCCACACAACTAGCACACTCTGAGTAAAGAAGTTCCCCTTCGTGTTACCCCTAAACTTTTGCCCCTTAACTCTCAACTCATGTCCTCTTGTTTGAATGGAAAAAGCCTAAAAGCCTAATGAAAAAAGCCTATTTCATTATCCTACTTCATTATCCACAATGCCACTTACCTTAGTATCATCTACATACTTACTAATCCAATTTACCACCCTAACCCTAGTCACCGGCCTCCAATCTGACAAACAGTTATCCACCAGTACTCTCTGGCATCTTCCATCCAGCCACTGTTGAGTCCATTTTACTACTTAAATATTAATATCTAACGATTGAACCTTCCTAACTAACATTCCGTGTGGAACCTTGTCAAAGGCCTTACTGAAGTCCATATAGACAACATCCACTGCTTTACCCTCGTCAACTTTCCTAGTAACCTCTTCAAAAAGTTCAATAAGATTTGTCAAACATGACCTTCCACACACAATGATGAACTACGGATCATTCGGGAGGCAGAGGCAGAGATAGATAGGAGTTATCAGGAGGTAGTCACACCAAAAAACCAAGAAGTAGGCAGATGGGTGACGGTCCAGAGAGGCAGGGGGAGCAGGCAGAGAGAGCAGAGCACCCCTGCGGCCATTCCCATTAACAATAAGTATACCGTACTGGATACTGTTGATGGGGATGACCTACCAGGAATGAGTTGTAGTGGTCCTGCCTCTGGCACAGAGGTTGAACCCTCAACTAGAAAGGGGAGGAGGGAAGAGAAGAGAGCAATAGTTTTAGGGGATTCTATAGTTAGGGGGGCAGATAGGAGATTTTGTGGGGCAGATTGGGAGTCTCGGATGGTATATTGCCTCCCTGGTGCCAGGGTCCGGGACATCTCAGATCGGGTGCAGGCTATTCTTGAGAACGAGGGCATCAACCCAGATGTAGTGGTCCATGTAGGGACCAACGATGTAGGTAAGGTGAGTGAGGGGGTCCTGCTTAGAGAGTTCAGGGAGTTAGGAGTGAAGCTGAAAGGCAGGACCTCCAGGGTGACAATCTTGGGATTGCTACCTGTGCCACGTGTGAGTGAGGTGAAGAATAGAATGATTATGCACATTAATACGAGCCTGAGAGCATGGTGCAGGAAGGAAGGGATCAGGTTTTTGGATAATTGGTCTTTGTTCCAGGGTCATTGGGATCTGTTTCGAAGGCACGGCCTACATCTGAACCAGAGGGGTACTAACATTCTTGCAGGAGTGTTTGCCAGTGCTGCTCGGGGGGGTTTAAACTAGATGTGCAGGGGGCAGGGATTCAGATCCAGAGGGTTGGTCAGAAGGAGCATGGGGTTAAAAGTGTAGAAGGTTTGGGTGATCTTGAGAAGGTCATCAAAATTCAGGGTGCAATTAGCCCGATGGAAGTTCAAGGAGCTGGGTTAGGTACAGTAGACAGTGTTTTAAGCAAAGAGAGGAGGAACGGGCTAAGAATTCTATACTTGAATGCACGTAGTGTCAGAAATAAGACAGATGAGCTTGAAGCTCAGATGAAAATGGGTAACTACGATATTTTTTGGATAACAGAGACATGGCTGCAAGGGGATCAGGCCTGGGAATTGAGTGTACCAGGGTATACGTGCTATCGTAGAGACAGAAATATGGGAAGAGGGGGTGGGGTGGCCCTGTTGGTGAGGAATGAGATTCAGTCCTTAGCAAGAGGTGACTTGGGAACAGGGGAAGTAGAGACTGTGTGGATTGAGCTGAGGAACAGTAAGGGTAAAAAGACCCTAATGGGTGTTGTGTACAGGCCCCCAAACAGCAGCGTGGATATTGGGTACAAGTTGATTAGGGAGTTAACATTGGCATGTGCTAAAGGCAATGCAGTCGTTATGGGAGATTTCAACATGCAGATGAACTGGGAGAATCAGGTAGGTGCTGAACCCCAGGATAGGGAGTTTGTGGAGTGTCTAAGGGATGTATTTTTGGAACAGCTTGTGCTTGAGCCAACCAGGAACGAGGCTATTTTGGACTTTGTGATGTGTAATGACCAGGAATTGATAAGTGATCTTGAAGTAAAGGAGCCATTAGGAAGTAATGTGTGAGAAGGATTGGGAATCTCTTCCGCAATCAGTGGGGAGTTAGCAACAGGCAGCATATATATCACAACCCCATTTCCTCATCCTCCGAATCAGTATGCCATTTACAGGTGGTGGTCGGTCTAATCTCTCTTGATGTTGGTCCTTCAGTCATCGCAGAGTCCTCTTACTAGGTTGGGCACTGGGGCAATCCGCACCTCTTGTCCTAGAGGCAGAAGGTGCTTCCGGTGGAGAATTTTGACAGGCCCATTCCCATCCCTTGGTTTCACCTGGAAAACTGGTACATTTTGTATCTGCAAACACAAGGAAATCTGCAGATGCTGGAAATTCAAACACATACAAAATGCTGGTGCAACACAGCAGGCCAGGCAGCATCTATAAGGAGAAGCACTGTCAATGTTTTGGGCCGAGACCCTTGCTTCTCCTTATAGATGCTGCCTGGCCTGCTGTGTTGCACCAACATTTTGTATCTGACACTCTACTACATAGGGCGGAGCCGCCCAGCGGTCATCCGGTCTATGCTTCCCAGGTACCCCAAATTCCTTATGAGGACTCGGTCTCCCGGCTTGAGTTGGGAGAACCTAACCTTTTCATCACATCTCTTTTTATTTCCTTAATTCTGCTTGTCAGCCGTGACCTCAGATAATGTCTTCAGTGGAAGATCTTCCTCGCCAGACCCAAAACAAAGGTCAATGGGCAACCTCGCCTTGCACCCAAACATCAGATAATATTCTGAGCTCCCGGTATCTTCATTTCCTGTACAATTGTAGCAGTTTACCAGATTTCCAATATGTTGACTCCACTTGTTCTTCCTTTTGATTTCCAAGGTTTCAAGCATGTCTACCAAGGTCCGATCGAACTTCTGTGGCTGGGGATCACCCTGCAGGTGATAAGGTGTAGTCCTCAACTTCTCGACTCCAAGCATGCTCAGAAGCTCACGTGTGAGCCTACTCTTAAAATCCTGTCCCTGATTGCTGTGTATCCACCTGGGGAGGCAAAATTAAATGAAATACTTCTCCCAGAACACTTTGGCCATTGTTGGGCCCCCTCTAATCCTTGATAGGGAAAGCTTGTGCATATCTGGTGTAGTGATCCGTGATGACTAAGACATTCGCCATGTTGCTGGCAGCTGGCTCTATTGACAGGAAATCCATGCACACCAGCTCCAGGAGCCCCGTACTCTGCAAGTGGGACAGCGGAGAGGCCCTCATAGGCAGCATCTTCTTCCGTATGCATTTAATGCATGACTTGCGGTATTCTTCAACCTCCGGCTTCATTCGGGGACAGTAAAACTCTTCGGCAGTTGAACGGGGCACGACTGTGCAAGTGCATGGAAGATGGCATGTAAGACAGCGGGAGATTTTAAAAGTGAGCAGATTGAGAAGGGTCGGTCATTTCTTCGGAAGTTGAATGAGGCATGACTGCGCAAGTGCGTGAAAGTCAGACCATGAGGCAGCAGGAATGTTAAAAATCAAGCAGATTAATGGAGCGGGCGATGGTGTAGAGAGTAGGAAGGCTTTGGCTCCAGAGGCTTCGGCGAGCAGAGGCTGAGGACGAGCTTCATTCCAAGTGAGGTAAGGCCAGGTAAGTTCCTTTAATTAATTTAATTACCTTAAGCGTAGGTAATGGATGCAGCAGTTAGGGCAGTCGAGTGCTCCGTTTGCAGCATGTGGGAGGATAGGGTGAGCACAATTGTCCCTAATCACTACACCTGTAAAAGGTGCATCCAGCTGCAGCTCCTTATAAACCGTGTTAGGGAAATGGAGCTGGAGCTGGATGAACTTCGGATCATTCAGGAGGCAGAGGCAGAAATAAACAGGAGTTACAGGGAGACAGTCACCCCTAAGAGTCAGGAGACAGGTAGCTGGGTGACTGTCAGGAGAGGGAAGGGGAATAGAAAGAATGAGCAGAGCAAGAATGAACTAATTGTTCCCACCAACAATTAGTATATAATTTTGGATACTGTTGATGGGGACGACCTACTAATGACAGGGCCCTGGTGAGACCACACCTGGAATATTGTGTACAGTTTTGGTCTCCAGGTTTAAGGAAGGACATTCTGGCAATTGAGGAAGTGCAGCGTAGATTCACTAGGTTGATTCCTGGGATGGCAGGGCTGTCTTACGCAGAGAGATTGGAGAGATTGGGCTTGTACACGCTGGAATTGAGGAGATTGAGAGGGGATCTGATTGAAACATTTAAGATAATTAAAGGATTTGATAGGATTGAGGCAGGAAATATGTTCCAGATGTTGGGAGAGTCCAGTACCAGAGGGCATGGATTGAGAATAAGAGGTCAGTTATTTAAAACAGAGTTGAGGAAGAGCTTCTTCTCCCAGAGAGTTGTGGAGGTATGGAATGCACTGCCTCAGAAGATGGTGGAGGCCAATTCTCTGGATGCTTTCAAGAAGGAGCTGGATAGATATCTGATGGATAGGGGAATCAAGGGATATGGGGACAAGGCAGGGACTGGGTATTGATAGTGAATGATCAGCCATGATCTCAGAATGGCGGTGCAGACTCAAGGGGCCGAATGGTCTACTTCTGCACCTATTGTCTATTGTCTATTGTCTATATCATGTATTCAATATATCACAAATCTCCACAAAGTATTTATCTGAGGTACACACTTATAGAAAAGAGTGGAAAGAAAAATCAAGCAAAAAGAAAGAACTATGTACAAGTAGGGAGTGATCTTTTTTTTAACAACAGATTCATTGATTTGTGAGAATAAAATCAGGCCTATGAAGCATTATGTAGTTAAACCATTTTTCCCAGTATGAATCAAATTGTTCCAAATTGGATAAAATTCTCTTACGTTTGATCTGGATTTAATAACCCATTGACATTAAAAGAAATGAATTTTACCTTGTCCTTAGCCATTTGTATTTATCTGTCAATGTATCATTGAAATTAGAATAAAACTTAATCGATCTACTCCCTGAACAAATAAGAACCAAGAAATGCAAATAAAAACAAAAATGGCAATGAACGTGTGCTTCCAAGGCTGAGGTCTCTAGTAGATGACCCTGCGTTGAGCTAGAGGAAATGTCTAGCTGTGAGGGATAACCCCTCCTACTTGTGAGTTGAGGGCCCCCATTGCAGTATTCATAAAAGTCAGTGAACAAATCCATTACACAGAAAAGATTTCCCTGTGTACTCCTATATATATATATACATACCCCCCCCCCACACACACACACACACACATATATTACATACATACATACACATATATTACATATATATATTCTCATTTTGGTGGGGAAAAAGGAGTAAGTGAGCAAATAAAGAATAACAATTAAGTAATATAAAATCCACATTATAGTAAGTATTTCTCGAGATAGGTATATCACCATGTACTTTTGCTTCTGTTTAGCTTCTAAAGGGGTGAGGACTGTCTTTGGGAAACTCCCGGTCTCTTCCTGATATATTTCTCTCGGCCTCCTCCCGTCTCCTGCCTTATTGATTCTCGCACTATTTCCCAAGCAAAGCAGGATAATTCCTCAGCCAGGCTTTCCCTCATTTTGGTCATGCTGAACGGCAGCCCTCTGGCCTTTGTGTCTGTAGTTTCCCCTTCCACTGACTGGTACAATTGTGTCCCGTTGTCATAAAACACTCAAAGTTTAGCAGGGTACGGAGTTTGAAATCTAATCTTTATTTGCTTTAGTACTCGCTTTACTTCAAACTATTCTTTGCATTTCTGGAGGACCGTGGGGGGGGGGGTAATCTTGGTCAAAATATATTAATTTATCATCGCAAAACGCTCTCTTCTTACCCCAGGCACTTCGTAGAATCTCCAGCTTGATGCTGTACCGAAGGAATTTAATTATTATTGAACGTGGCTTTCCATTCCGGGTTGGTTTCGGGACAAGCACGCGGTGGGCTCTTTTGACTTCCAGCTCCATCGCCAAGGGAAGATCCAGCACGTCCCGCAGTAACTTTCCGACAAACTCCATCATAGACAAGCCCTCCGCTCCTTCGGGAACATTGTAGATTCTGATATTTTTCTGCCGTGATCTTCCCCCCAGGTCAAGTAGTTCACCTTCTTGGTGATGTAATATTTTTATTGTCTTACTCAGTATCCGTTCCACGTTTTGAACGTGATCTTCCACCTTCTCAATTCGAGTCTCTGCCACCGCTATTTTTTGATTGACGCTGGCGAGCTCTGACTTAATATCACGGAGCTGTTGCTTTATATCTTTCTGGACCTCCATTATTTCTTTCAGGATTTCGAAGATATTCGCCGCTTCACCTGAACGAGGCCCAGCGTCCGCCTCGCTAACACGCGGTCGGGTAGGACAGCCGCTCGCTGCATTCCTCTCAGCCGCAGGCTCTGCAGTGTTGCTTTTTTATTTCCATTCTTTTTCCCCATTCTTGCCCCTCTTTTCAGTTCAAATATTTTTCAAAAAATATTATACTTGATGGGTTAACGGGGCTTAATACGCGTTTTTCCGGAGGAGCTAATGAATTAAGCTGCCATTCTTGACGATGACATCACCGGAACCCCAGGAAGAATCATTTTCAAGCGCTAGGAGATTTGTTTTTAAGATCAAAAGGTCAGCTAAAAGATGATGTTCGGGCCATTAAAGTTTGTGTCCAGAAAGCACCTTAAACTAGTTTCCCATATTGTAGAGAGTAAGCGTGGAAGTAGTGATTCATTGATTGTTAGATAGCACCATAAAAATGCAAGGGAAGGGATGACTTGAAGCATTTACAGATGGAGGAGATATAGTTTAATTTAGTATCATGTTCATTGGTGACATGGTAGGTAAGATAGACGTGTCTAAACGACTGTTAAACAGGCACATGATTGAGCAGGGAATGGACGGACATGGGCATTATGTAAGCAGATTTTGAATCTGGATTCAAAATTGAATCATTTGGATTCAGATTCAGGTTCATTTTGTTTGTCAGATGAACATTGAATTAGTTAATTGTATTAACAAACAACACGAGGGAAGATCGCTGGTGGCATATGACAGTCAACATATTCGACATGTTGCGGCGCCAGCATAGCATGCCTACAAGGCTTGGCAGAACAAAATGGAACAGAACATAGTGTTATGAATGCACCACAGCTCTGAGGGGCCGAAGGGGCAGGAGAGCCCCCTCCTTTGTGAGAATCGCAAGAGCACTAGTTGAGGGGGGGGTCAGTAGACCCAGGAAATGGGAGAGAGGGAGACGTACCGAATACCTCATTCCACCGCAATGAAAAATAATGCGACATTGACCATTGTCTCATGGAGACCACGTGCAAGCCCTCGGGCAAAATGGGCTGGTTGAGAGAGAGATTGCATCATCCCAACCTGATTGACATCTGAGACCCCGTGAGGAAGTATAAAGGAGGGTCTGGGGGAAAACCCCCTTCAGACACACCAGGAGACACGCTAACGATCCCGTAGTAGCAGGAAGCCATTTGAAGGAAGTCACGTGCGTTCGATTCCGTTGCTGGAATCGGTGACTGGAACCACGGAAACCAGCGTTTAGCTAACAACGGGGAAGCCCGCTCCCCTGACTCAACGGATTCGCTTCATAAAGACCCGGGCAAGTTTCTTTTCTCACCAATCTCTCTCTCTCTCCAACAAGTGAAAACCCAACAGCCCCCCCGCCCGAAAGCCAGAAGCCTGCAGGAATTTGAGTGACTTTTATATTTCCATCGGACAATATATTATCCCCCTGGACCATAGGTGTCAAACTCAAGGCCCGCGGGCCATATCCGGCCCGGCGTACAATTATATCCAGCCCGCGAGATCATTTTAGATGGATCTATTATTTTAATTATTAATGGCCTGGCGATATGAAGCCTATGATCGTAAGTTAATACCAAACATAAAAATAATGCTTGTTCAGCAGTCTTCTTCATAAGAAACGGAATTTGTGAAGTGAAACACTTTGTAGTTATAGCAGAGACTGAGACATATGAGAACAGGCTGAAAAAACGGAGGCAATGAAAGCTGCGTTCGCACGCACCCGACTGATCCGGCCTGCATGAAGCTGCATTTTGCCCAATCCGGCCCGTGACCTAAAATGAGTTTGACACCCCTGCCCTAGACAAACGATCGAGCTGTTTCTTATTGATGGTTATTATTAGACCCGCGCTTTTAGATTGAGTAGTGACTACGTATATTATCTGAATGTTTGTATTAATCTTATTTTTGTGTCCCTTTCATAAATAAAGACTTTTAAAAATAGTACCATCAGACTTCAACGGACCTCTCTATCTTTGCTGGTAAGTGATCCAGTTACGGGATTTCGTAACAATAGCAAGCAACAAACAACAGCAAAGTAGGCCCCATTCCAAACGGCCACCCATCCACCCATGCACATACCCAGTTAACAGGACAGGCCATCTCCAGCCTCCAGACTCCAGTGGAATAGTGGATTGACAGAAATTGAGCTTGGACTTTTGGAATGGACTTGTAGACTCAGTACTTGGGCCATCAGGCCTTGAATTCTGTGCTTGCAATCGACCTTCGGACTTTGATCTTCGATGCCCACCTCGACTCACTGATAACGATGACTGAGGATCATACATGAGGACCAGAAGGTAAAGGCTTTGCCTATGGACACACCGATGCCATGATTCTGAACCCGCTCTCAACTCTCTTATGACAGAGTCACCGAAAGCTGAGCCTGGAACACGGGTGTACCAAATTGTGTACTTAAGCAGTCACAAGTCCTGTTGTCTCCTGCCGGCTTGTTGATCTGGCGGGGCCGGTCGGTGGGGTTAGTGGGCATTAACCCTTGTCCTTGCTGGTCCTTTGGCCCGATATCTGACCACGATCCCCCTTCTTTATATGTGCACGTCTCTGGCTTTTGAATGGGAGTGCAGAGAGCAAAGCAGAAAACAAGATTCTGGGCTGTCTCTAATTCTCTATATCCCGATCCCTAAACCCGAACGTGACCGACCACTAGCTCCTCATTAAGTCCACAAAATCCCTGAACCCAAGAAAATAACCAAAAGTACACTAAGTCTCAATCACAACCTTGAGAGAGAACTCAGCTTCTCGCCATTTTGATTGGAAGGCTCAGGGTTTCTCCAGCTGCCAGTTTATTGAGCTCATCGTGACATTATGCGCTGAAATGCCTATTGCTGTGACATACAATTCCAGTCACCAACTTATAGGAAAGATGTCAACAAAATAGAGAGAGTACAGAGGAGATTTACAGGAATGTTACCTGGGTTTCAGCACCTAAGTTACAAAGAAAGGTTGAACAAGTTAGGTTTTTATTCTTTGGAGTGTAGAAGCTTGAGGGGGGGTATTTAAAATTATGAGGGGGATAGATAGAGTTGATGTGGATAGGCTTTTTCCATTGAGAGTAGGGGAGATTCAAACAAGAAGACATGAGTTGAGAGTTAAGGGTCAAAAGTTTAGGGGTAACACGAGGGGAAACTTCTTTACTCAGAGAGTGGTAACTGTGTGGAACGAGCTTCCAGAAGAAGTGGTAGAGGCAGGTTCGATATTGTCATTTTTTTTTAAATTGGATAAGTATATGGACAGGAAAGGAATGGAGGGTTATGGGCTGAGTGCAGGTAGGTAGGACTAGGTGAGAGTAAGCGTTCTGCAAAGACTAGAAGGGCCGAGATGGCCTGCTTCCGTGCTGTAATTGTTATATGGTTATACTGTCCTATGCTATTTTGAGGAAAGTCTTGCGTGTTATCTTAAAGTACAGCGGCCCTAAGCCCCGGGGGATCCCCTCCATTTCGTGTGAATGAAGTAAATTCGAGGAAATGGGACCAAGAATATGTTGTCAAATCTTCGGTCCGATAGTGTCCAAAATAATACCATTTTACCGGAAGAATATTTCTCACAACATGCATCAATCATTGTCGCCAAGCTTTCCTGTCCCTTGTGTTCATCAGTTAATTATCTGAATTAAACACAGTCCATTACAATAGGTATTCTACTTGGCTGACGCAACCAGTTTGATGATAACTTGAAATATCTATTTTTAACTCTGTTGAAACCTCACTGTCCCTGTAGAGGTTGCAAATGGTATAAAAACAAGGACTATACTGCTCCATTATCATTCCAAGAGATTGCCTCTCACCTGTGACACCCGGAAACACAGTGGGTTGCAGAAAAAATGCTAGATAGATACTACAGATTCGAGGGAATATTTTACATCATCATTGGTGTCATTGGATTTCCTGGTAAGTGAACAGAGCAATTTTAGGCTTGTAACTTCATTGGCTAGATGCATTGGACCTCCATTTTGAACATATTTCTAAGTTCCAACCTAGAAATAGATAAGCGATGTACACTCGGAGGCCACTTTATTGGGCAGATGTACACCCCCTGGTTAATGAAATTATCTGATCAGCCAATCACCTGGCAGCACCTCAATGCATTAAAGCATTCCGGCACAGTCAAGAGATTCATTAATTTGTCAGACCAAATATCAAGATGGGAAAGAAATGTGATCTTAGTGACGTTCACCGTCGAATAACTGTGGTTGTCAGATGAGGTAGTTTGTGTATCTCAGAAACCATTGTGCATCTGTGAATTTATTGCACAGCAGTCTCTACAGTTTACAGAGAATGAAGCGAAAAAAATTCAACTAGCGGCAGCTCTGTACATTAGGGTTAGGGTTAGGTTGACAGTATCCAGGCAGTGGGCAAATTGGCCCTCCTGTGCTTTTCGATCTCGTCACTTGAGATTCAGTTTCACGTGACCCTGCCACTTTGATCTGGCCCACGCCTTCATTAACCAGGTCCAACACTTGCCTTTCTTGGATCTTGCCTGCCCTGACGCAGGATTAGAGTTAGGTTTTCATTTGCCTTGATAGCCTGCTGCACTTGCAAACCCACCTTTTGTGATTCATGCACAGCCATGTCCCTCTGCAGAGCAGCATGCTACAATTATTTTTTACCATGTATTATGGTTCTTTTATTTTTCCTTCCAAAGTAGATGACCTCGCATTTACCGACATTGTAGTCTATCTACCAGATCCTTGCCCCTCGGTTAACCAGTATATGTCTCTCAGTAGACTCTCCGTATGGTCTGAAAAAATTGCTTTTCCACTCAACTTAGTATCATCAGCCATCTTAGATACACTACACACAGTCCCTTCTTCCAGATTGTTAATGTATATCATGAGCAGTTGTCGGCCAAACGCAGACCTCTGCGATACACTGCTGACCACAGATTGGCAAACAGAGTAACACCTATGTATCCCAATTTTCTGTTTTCTGTTAGTTAGCCAATCTTCTACCCATGCTAATACATTACAACCAACTCTATGCATCCTTATTTTATAGACAAGTCTTTTATGTGGCACATTATCGAATGCCTTCTGGAAATCCAAGTACCTTGCGGGAAGGTTTGCTAGTGCTGCTCCGGGGGTTTAAACTAGATTTGCAGGGGGAGGGAAACCAGAGCGTTAGAGCAGATAGTGAGATAGAGGAGGATAAAGGTCATACAAGAACTGCAAGTATAGTGCATGGAATAAAGCCAGATCTAACATATCCTTTCGCATCGCCTCAAAGTTAGCCTTTCTTCAATCAAAAATCTCAACCGAGTCCAGTCCTATCCTTCTCCATAATTATATTGAAACTAATGGCATTGTGATCACTGGACCTGAAGTGTTCCCAACACCTACATCCGTCACCTGACCTATATCATTCCATAACAGAAGATCCAACACTGCCCCTTCTCTAGTTGGTACCTCTATGTGTTGCTGCAAAAAACTATCCTACGCACATTTTACAAACTCCAAACCTTCCATCCCTTTTACAGTATGGGCTTCCCAGTCTATGTGTGGAAAATTAAAATCTCCCACAATCACAACCCTGTGCTTACTACAAATATCTGCTATCTCCTTGCAAATTTGCTCCTCCAATTCTCGCTCCCTATTAGGTGGTCTATAATACACCCCTATAAGTGTTACTACACCTTTCCCATTCCTCAATTCCACCCAAATAGCCCTCCTAGACGAACCCTCTAATCTATCCTGCCAGAGCTCCGCTATAATATTTTCTCTGACAAGCAATACAACACCTCCCCCTCTTGTCCCTCTGATTCTATCACAGCTGAAGCGACGAAATCCAGGAATATTTAGTTGCCAATCACACCCTTCCTGCAACCATGTTTCACTAATAGCATTAACCTCCATCTGCCATTTTTCTGCTCATTTTTCCAGTTAGTCTAAATCCCTCTGCTAGCTTCCTCAATCTCCACTACACCTCCAATATTTGTATCATCAGCAAATTTGCTGATTTAACTTACCACATTATCATCCACATCATTGATATCGATGACAAATAACAATGGACTCAGCACTGATCCCTGTGGCACACCACTACTCACAGGCCTCCACTCAGAGAAGCAATCCTCCACTACCACTCTCTGGCTTCTCCCATTGAACCAATGTTTAATCCAATTTACTACCTCACCATGTATACCTAGCGACTGAATCTTCCTATCTAACCTCCCAATCGGGACCTTGTCAAAGGCCTTATTGTAGTCCATGTAGGCAACATCCACTGTCTTCCCTTCATCCACTTTCCTGGTTACCTCCTCGAAAAACTCTAACAGATTGGTTAAACATGACCTACCACGCACAAAGCCATTTTGACTCTCCCTAATAAATCCCTGTCTATCCAAATACTTGTAGATCCTATCTCTTGGTACTCTTTTCAATAATTTACCTGCTACCGGTCCAATTTATCAGCCTATAATTTCCCAGATTACTTTCAGAGGCTTTTTAAACAACGAACAACATGAGCCATCTTCCAATCCTCCGGCACCTCACCAGTAGTTACCAAAATTGGAAATATATCTGCCTGGGCCCCTGCAATTTCAACACTCGTCTCCTTCAAGGTCCGAGAGAATACCCTGTCAGGTCCTGGGGATTTATCTGCTCTGATTTGCATCAAGACAGCAAGCATCTCTTCCTCTTCAATCTGTATAGGTTCCGTCACCTCACTACTTGTTTGCATTATTTTCACAGACTCCATCCCAGTTCCCTTAGTAAATACAGATGCAAAAAAAACCCATTTTAGATCTCCCCCATTTTTTTTTGGTTCTGTGCATAGCCGACCACTCTGGTCTTCAAGAGGACTAATTTTATCCCAACTATCCTTTTACTCTTAATATACTTGTAGAAGCTCTTTGGATTATCCTTCACCTTGACTGCCAAAGCAACCTCATGTCGTCTTTTAGCACTCCCGATTTCTTTCTTAAGTATTTTCTTGCACTTTTTATACTCCTCAAGCACTTTATTTGCTCCTTGTTGCCTATACCTGTCATACATCCCTCTCTTCTTCTTTATCAGATTTCCAATATCCCTCGAAAACCAAGGTTCCTTATTCTGATTCACTTTGCCTTTAATCCTGACATGAACATACAAAGTCTGCACTCTCAAAATTTCTCCTTTGAAAGCCACTCACTTAACCAAACACATCCTTGCCAGAGAACAACCTGTTCTAATCCACTCTTTGTAGATCCTTTCTCATTTCATGAAATTTGTCCTTTGCCAGTTTAGTACCTCAATCCAACCAGATCTCTCTTTATCCATGACCAAGTTGAAACTAATGGCGTTAAGATCACTAGACCCCAAGTGTTCCCCTACACTCACTTCTGTCACTTGCCCAAAATTGTTTCCTAGAAGGAGATGTTATATTGCATCCTCTCTAGTTGATACCTCTATATGTTGATTTAGAAAACTTTCCTGAACACATTTTACAAACTCTAACCTGTCTAGACTTTCAACAGTATGGGAGTCCCAATCAATATGGAGAAAATTAAAATCCCCTAATATCACGACTTTATGTTTCCTGCAGTTGTCTGCTATCTCTTTGCAGATTTGCTCCTCCAATTCTCGCTGACTATTGGGTGGTCTATAATACAACCCCATTAATGTGGTCATACCTTCCCTGTTTCTCAGCTCCACCCATATGGTCTTGGTGGACAAGCCCTTCTAATCTATCCTGCCTGAGCACTGCTGTAACATTTTCCCTGATGAGCAATGCCACCCACCCCAACCCCCACACCCTTCATCCCTCTGCCTCCATCACGTCTGAAACATCAGAACACCGGAACATTAAGCTACCAGTACTGCCCCTCCTGTAGCCAAGTTTCACTAAGGGCTATAATGTCATAATTCCATGTGTCAATCCACATCCCCAGCTCGGCTGCCTTCCCCACAATACTCCTCGCATTGAAATTGACACACCTCAGAAGATTATTGCCAGTATGCACAACCATTCTATTTCTGACCTTGCATGAACTTTTAACATCATTTATTTTCACCCCCCCCCCACTCCACTATCTGCTGTGGCACTCTAGTTCCCATCACCTTGCATATCTATTTTAAACCCTCCCAATAGCACTAGAAAACCTCTCTGCAAAGGTATTGGTCCCTCTATAGTTCAGGTGCAACCCGTCTCTCCCACCTGCCCCAGAAGAAGTCCCAATGATCCAAAAATCTGAAATCCTGCCCTCTAAACCAGTTCCTCAGCCACGTGTTCATTCTCCAGAGCATCCTACAATTACCCTCACTGGCACGTGGCACAGGTAGCTAGATTACTACCCTCAAGGTCCTGCTTTTTAACTTCCTACCAAGCTCTCTATACTCATTCTTCAGGATCTCCTCACTCTTTCTTCCTACGTCATTGGCACTGATGTGTACCACTGCAGAACCAAACTCAATGCCAGAGATCTGGCTGCTGCAGCTTGTCCCATGTAAGTCATCCCACCAGCCCCCCCCAACAGTATTCAAATAGGTATACCTGCTCTGCAACTGGGAACCGACGTGAAGAGGGAGAGGGTGGGGTGATTGATGCAGAAATAGAGACAGCCTGTAGGGAGTTTGTGAGGAAGGATAGGCAAATGATAGAGCAGAGATGCACTCAGCCAGATGGGTTGAGGTGTGTCTATCTTAATGCAAATTGTCATATACAGGGCGGATGAACTTAGAGCGTGGATCAACACATGGAACTGTGACGCTGTGGCCATTACAGAGACTTGGATGTCTCAGGGGCAGGAATGGCTGCTGACTGGGCCTGGCTTAAAAAATGACAAGGAGGAAGACAGGAGGGTTGGGGACGTGGCATTGCTAATCAGCGATAATAGCATGGTTGCGGAGAAGGAGAAAGTCATGAAGGGATTGTCTACTGAGTCCATGTGGGTGTAAGTCATAAACAGGAAGGGGCAAGAATCCTACTTAGTTAGCTGAAATGGCTAACACGAGAGGGTATAGTTTTAAGATGCTTGGAAGTAGGTACTGGGGTGGGTGGGGGGGTGTCCGAAGTAAGTCTTTCACACAATGAATGCTTGATGTGTGGAATGTATTGTCAGTGACGGTGGTAGAGGCGGATACAATTGAGTGTTTTTAAAGACTCTTAGATAGGTACATAAGATTTTAGAAAAATAGAGGGCTATGCCGTAGGGAAATTCTATGCAGTTTCTAGAATAGACTACATGGTCGGTACAATATTGTGGGCCGGAGGGCCTGTAGTGTGCTGTAGATTTCTATGTCCTGTGTTCTAAATACTCACTCTTAATACTCACTAAATAGTCACTCTTATGTCTGTGACATTCACTCCATCTGATCGGAAAAAAAGCACGGATTATTGAAAGGGTCCTAATCAATGGTCTCTGCCCGAGACGCTGATTGCTCACTTCCCCCAACCAGACACACAACCAGACCCGCTGAGACCCTCCTGCATTTTGTGTGTCTGTGGGCAAATATTCTCACGTTGCCCAACTATCGGGAATGAAATCAAATATGAAGCAGATTCGTTGGCCAAGGTTGAACCTGGGTGTGGCGTCCTTAATTTTGAACACACCTACCAGGTCCAAAACCAAATAATGTTTTCATATTGATGTTTAATGTCTCTTCCCTTCTCTCTTCCAATGAATTTATTTGCGATTGTGATCCTCTCTCGGAGTAAATGTGGCCTCTCCACTTGCACCGCCCTATACCTCGTGGCCATGGCAGCGGCGGATCTACTAGTCATAATCACAACGGTCATTTTGTATAGGATTAATTACCATTTCTTTCCGGTAAATTTTCTGTACGTCACTTATGTGTGCAGAGTTATCTATGTACTAAGCTATGCAGCCGTAAATTGTTCTGTTTGGTTCACCGTAACTTTCACTTTTGATCGATTTGTCGCCATTTGTTGCCAGAAACTGAAAAGAAAATACTGCACAGGGAAAACTGCAACTGCAGTTCTGGCAACAGCCAGTGTTTTGCTCTGCCTGAAAAATGTTCCTTTCTACTTCGTGTACAAACCAAGATGGGTCCTTGAAAATATACCGTGGTTTTGTGTACTAATGGACAGTTTTTACACTGAACCCATGTGGGTGGCATTTGGGTGGTTTGATACAATTATAACTCCATGGATTCCTTTCGCTGTAATTCTGCTGCTCAACGCTCTGACAATCAGGCACATTTTAGTGGCCAGTCGAGTACGTAAAGGTTTGAGAAGTCAGAGTAAGAGAGAGAACGGTTGTGACCCGGAGATGGAGAGTAGGAGAAAATCTGTAGTTTTTCTGTTCACCCTCTCCGGCAACTTCATTCTACTGTGGATGACGATTGTTGTTGAGTTCATTTACTATCAGATTACGGGAAAAGGAATAGTTCGAAATGACTCTGAGATTATCTTTCATGAAGTTGGGTATTTGCTGAATAATATCAGTTGTTGCACGAACACATTTATTTACGCAGTGACTCAAACCAAGTTCAGGGAGCAGGTGAAGAAAGCTATGGTATATCCGTTCACCTCAGTAATTCAGTTCATTAGCAAAGCTGTACGCAAGGCTACCCCGAATGTGTCCAAAGTATCTAATCGAGACTCCAGACTGTAATATTCATCGCCTGATGTTCCGTTAGCCATTTCCTGGAGAATTATCTCAACGTGGTCGGACAATTAATCACAGAGGACCTTAACGCCCAAGACATTGCAGTCAGTCGCTGCGTCATTTAACTCGTCACTCGAGCCAACCTGCCAAGATATACCAACGATCTCTGAATATTGACTGGATCACAACCAGTGTAGACCCTGTATTATTCAGCCTCTACCTACAGGTTCAAAAAGTTGTGGCGCTCCAGCAATAAAAAGCACCGTTCACGGCACTCTGTCAATCGTGACAACATTCAGCACAATACAAATTGAGAGAAATGATTAAATTAAAGACGGTTCTTAAGGAGTCCATTTAGAATGTGCTGACACAGAAAGAACGTGCAAAGCAATTTGCAGGGCAACGTATAAACCAATTTGCAAAATCAGGATGAAACAATAGCTTGCTGATTAAAGAAGCGATACGGGTAACGGGAAGACATGCTTAACGGTTGAACAATAACGGTGTTAATGCGCTGAGGCTGATAAATGGGCCAAAGGGTAATCACATTTGTAATTTTGTAATGAGATTAAGGAAGAATGTCTGCACCTCACATGGGTGCAACTCACAAAGTCGTAAACAAGTAGGGTATAAAAAACTGTGCAAAGTGTAATTCGGCACTCAATCTAGCAGGAGCTAGTTGGGTCCGACTCTGCAGACTCGAAAAATAAAGTTTACCGTTCTGCAAATTGCTGAGACTCAGTGTGTTTCTGACAACGTGGGGGCTCGTCCGGGATCCACACTCCGGCCGCGGTGGACACGAGGAAGGACATCGGAGACGGTGCACCCCGCCGAGTTTGGCGGTCCCTGACTCCTTGCTCGTCGCTCCGACGCGGCTTGAGCGAGTGATATCCGGACAGCGCAGAGCGGTAAACGGGGAGAAGGGGACAGTACCTGGTACTGGAAGTCCCCAGGACGCACCGGGTAAGTGCCTACTATTATAGTAGAAGGGTGCGGGAATAAGTAAGGACGGAGAAGACCGGGATCGCTACCCGGGGGTCCTCCTGATAAAAGTCCTTGGGACGCACCGGGTAAAGTGCCTACTGTTGCAGTAGAAGGGTGCGGGATTAAGTAAGAGCGGAATAAGATGGGAGGGGGTGGCTCTAAAAAGAAAGAGGAGACGGAGAAGACCGGGACCATACCCGGGGGTTCCTCCTGATAGCCCCCTCGGTAGAATGTTTGAGAATTGGGGATGTGGAAGACTAAAAGGGAAACAAAAGAAAAAAAATGATACAGTACTGTTTAATTTGGTCGAAACAGCCGATAGAAAAACCTGCGGTCTGGTGGCCGCGGCTTGGGTCTGAGGAGGATTGGGTACGACAAGCCTTAAACATTTATGTTAATTCAAAACCAAATGTAAAACCGGAAGAAATTGCTTATGCTTTTTGTTGGGCTCCCTGGCCAGGAGTAACAACAAAGAGTTTTAAATTGGGCATTAAAGGGGAGCGGAAGTGGGACCCACTCGATCATTTACCCCCTCCCTATGTCCAGCCTTCTGCGCCCCTTGCGGGAGCAGAGGGAGGACGTGAAGAAAGTGAAAAAACAGAAGAAATAGACCCGGAGAGGGAAGAGAGGGATGTTAGGGAAAAAGCAAAGGCAAGGATCGAAACAAGGAGTGTGACAGGAGCAGATAAGAAAAAGAAAGACGAATTAAAAAAGGAAGAGGTACAGCTGTGTCCCCTTCGAGAGGTTCCAATGGGAGGAGAACGGGGAGGAACAGGATTTGTAAACGTCCCTCTGACAAGTACCGAAGTACGAGGATTTAAGAAAGATATGAAAACTTTATTAGAAGATCCAATGGGACTGGCAGAACAGTTGGATCAATTCTTAGGACCTAATGTTTACACTTGGGAAGAAATGCATGCGATTATGGGAACGCTATTTTCTGCACAAGAGAGGCAAATGATACGACAAGCTGCAATATCAATTTGGGGAAGGGAACAGCCGAATGAGTTACCGGGGGACCGGAAATTTCCAGTAAACGACCCACAGTGGGACAAACAAGCAGAAGAGAGAAGACGGCAATATCCCATTGCCATGGAAGGGAGGAGGGGATTACAACCTGTAATTGAGACATTAGTATCAGATGGACTCCTGGAAGAATGTATGTCACCCTTTAATACCCCCATCCTACCGGTCCGAAAGCCCGACGGCACGTATCGAATGGTTCAAGATCTGAGAGGCTTAAATGCGGTAGTCCAAACACGATACCCGGTAGTGCCTAACCCCTATACATTAATGAGCAAAATACCTCCTGAACATGAATGGTTCAGTGTGAAAGATCTAAAAGATGCCTTTTGGAGTTGCCCGTTGGAGGAAGGTAGCCGAGATATGTTCGCATTTGAATGGGAAAATCCCTTCACTGGGCGGAAGAAGCAACTCCGGTGGACCGTCTTGCCCCAAGGGTTCACGGAGTCCCCAAACCTATTCGAACAGGTACTGGAGCAAGTATTGGCTGGATTCCATTGTACCGAAAAGAACCAACTATTACAGTATGTCGATGACCTACTACTATCGGGACCAGCAGAGGAGGTAGTGCGAGACGATACTATAAGACTCCTGAATTACCTAGGAGAAAAAGGATTGCGGGTGTCCAAGAAGAAACTGCAATTTGTCGAGAAGGAAATAACATATCTCGGACACAGAGTCAGTAAAGGGCACCGCCAAATAACCCCAGAAAGAATAGCGGGAATAACTAAAATACCGCTTCCCAGGACAAAGAAGGAAATAAGACAATTTCTGGGCTTAGTGGGCTATTGCCGGATTTGGATAGAGAATTATACCTCCCTGGTGAAGTTTATGTACGACAAATTGGCAAAGGAAGACCGGGGAATAATCAGCTGGACCGAAGAAGAAGAACAGAAGTTCAGGAAAATAAAAGGGCAACTAATTCGGGCCCCGGTATTAACACTGCCAGCACTGGAAAAGCCCTTTCAGCTGTATGCAACAAACAATGAAGGAACTGCGTTAGGAGTACTAACCCAAGAAAAAGGAGGAAAGCGGCAACCTGTGGCCTTTTTATCAAAAATGTTAGACCCGGTATCCCGGGGATGGCCGACGTGCATACAAGCCGTAGCGGCAGCAGCCGTACTAGTAGAAGAAGCACGGAAATTAACCTTTGGGGGAAGAATGACGGTGTATACCCCGCACTCCGTTAGCACCCTCTTAGCCCAAAAAGCTCAGCGGTGGTTGACGGACTCTCGCATACTGAAATACGAAACCATTCTGATGGTCGGGGATGATTTAAGCTTTGAAAAGAACAATAGTTGTAACCCGGCACAGTTCTTATACGGGGAATCAACAGGGGAGGAAACCGAGCATAACTGCGTGGAGCTAACAGACCTTCAGACAAAAAGTAGGGAAGATCTACAAGAAGTTCCCCTAATTGAAGGCGAGGAACTATATATCGACGGCTCCTCCAGATGCATCAATGGGGTACGACACAGTGGATATGCTATTATAAACGGGAGGACTAGGGAGACGGTGGAGTCCGGCCGGCTCCCGGGTAATTGGTCAGCCCAGTCTTGTGAACTATATGCCTTGCAGAGGGGACTGCAACTGTTAAGAAACAAAATAGGCACTTATATACACTGATTCTAAGTATGCCTATGGAGTGGTACACACCTTCGGAAAGATTTGGAAAGAACGGGGGTTGATAACAGCCAGGGGAAGGGAATTAGCTCACGAACAAATGATAAGCATGACTCTGGAAGCCCTAACATTACCTCAAGAAATTGCAGTGGTTCACGTTCCAGGACATCAACGAGGAACAGCCCCGGAAGCAATAGGAAACCGGCTCGCAGATGAAGAAGCCAAACGGGCAGCAATGGAAAAAACGGTCCGACTTCTAACCCTGATACCAATAAGGGAAGGGCTTAACAAACTACCAGTCTTCACCCAAGTAGAAATAGACGCTATGAGCCAGCTGGGAGCCCGACAAACATCAGAAGGCGAGTGGAAGACCCCCGACGGACGGCAAGTACTGAATAAGGAAGTAACTCGTCATATACTGCAACAACTACACCAACAAAGCCATTGGGGAGTGCAAGCTATGTGCGACACTATCCTAAGGGACTATGTTTGTAAAGGGATATTCACACTAGCTCAACAGGAGGTGTGGGGCTGTTACACCTGCCAAAAGGTAAACAAGAAAATGATGCGTGCCACCCATAAGGGGGGACAAACACTAGCCGTCCGACCGTTCCATCGGATCCAAATAGACTTTACGGAACTACCACAAGTTCAGAGATGGAAGTACCTGTTAGTAATTGTGGATCACTTCACTCGGTGGGTGGAAGCATTCCCAACCACTAAAGCGGACGCCCCTACAGTGGCACGGATCCTATTAGAAAATATAGTCCCGAGATATGGAATAATGGGGTCTATTGATTCAGATAGGGGAACACACTTTGCCTCAAAAACACACCAGCTAATCTGTGACACCTTAGGAATCCAGTGGAAGCTGCACACCCCCTGGCACCCTCAGAGCTCAGGAAGAGTTGAGAGGATGAACAGTACTTTGAAGACGCAATTGACAAAACTAATGATGGAACCCAAGCTACCCTGGACCAAGTGTCTACCCCTGGCCCTACTAAGAATCCGCACGGCTCCTCGAAAAGATATAGGAGTATCCCCTTATGAAATGTTGTTTGGCCTTCCATATTGGAACAAGGTGGAGGGCTATCCTTCCCTGCAAGGGGGAGATGTCTTTGTAAGGGACTATTTACAGGCACTGTCTCGTTCTTTTGCAGAATTGCGCAGGAAGGGGTTACTCGCACAAATCCCACCTCTGGACTTCGCACTCCACCGAACTCAGCCTGGTGACTGGGTCCTGATTAAGACTTGGAAGCCAGAGAAGTTACAGCCGCAGTGGGAAGGCCCATTCCAGGTGCTACTGACCACCGAAGCCGCAGTAAGGACAAAAGAAAAAGGGTGGACCCACGCCGCGAGAATCAAGGGACCCGTAAAGCCCGAAGAAGGTGCAGAATGGACTTGCGTCCAGGGAGAAGACCCGATGGTGCTAAAGCTCAAAAGACGGACAGAATGAACCTTGGGACTGTAATGTATATACTGCTATTGTTGAGAAGCGCTGAAGGGGGATGTGATAAGTGCAGGACGACGGTAAGGGTGGGCATGACTGTTTTTCCAGGGTCCTTTGTATCACACTCGCATGTAAACGAGAAATGTTATGACTACAACAAAAAGGAGGAGTATGTGGAAAGTTTAATCTAACCAACTGCTGCTTAAAGATAGATGACAACGGAAAGGTGGTTCAAAAAATATCAGATAAAATAAGGAAACTGGCCCACGTGCCGGTACAGACCTGGAAGCCGCTGGGGTATTGGGACTGGCTGGACGGATGGTTGAAAGGAGGCTGGTGGCGAACCGCTTTAGGGGTTATAGGAGGGGGATTGATGGTCCTCCTTCTGCTACCATGTCTGATCCCCTGCTTGCGGGAGCTAGTAGCTCGGGTGGCAAGACAAGTCATGCAACCGGGGCCCCAGCTGATCCTGTTCAGGTACTCCTACAAAGGGAAATAGAGCTAGAGGAAGAAGCCTATGTAAACCCGTGGCAAAAGCCCAACTGATAGCACATTCTAAAAAGAAAAAGGGTGGATTGAGAGAAATGATTAAATTAAAGACGGTTCTTAAGGAGTCCATTTAGAATGTGCTGACACAGAAAGAACGTGCAAAGCAACTTGCAGGGCAACGTATAAACCAATTTGCAAAATCAGGATGAAACAATAGCTTGCTGATTAAAGAAGCGATACGGGTAACGGGAAGACATGCTTAACGGTTGAACAATAACGGTGTTAATGCGCTGAGGCTGATAAATGGGCCAAAGGGTAATCACATTTGTAATTTTGTAATGAGATTAAGGAAGAATGTCTGCACCTCACATGGGTGCAACTCACAAAGTCGTAAACAAGTAGGGTATAAAAAACTGTGCAAAGTGTAATTCGGCACTCAATCTAGCAGGAGCTGGTTGGGTCCGACTCTGCAGACTCGAAAAATAAAGTTTACCGTTCTGCAAATTGCTGAGACTCAGTGTGTTTCTGACACAAATAGAGCCATAAATTTGCATCCCCACTCCACAAGGAAACACTAACACAAGGATATAGGAGCACCGATTGTCAACTCGTCGCACTACCCTGTTCTGACTTTCATTCTTCTTTAATCAGTCTCAGGCTTCAAATCCGCGAAGTCCGATCCAGATAGTGTTAGGTTTTTCCACGCTGCTAGGAAATGCCTCACTGCATGATGAAGTACTCAAAGCTCACTGCCTCGATAAACAATCGGTTAGATAACCCTAGATATTCATCACTTCAGCAAGTGGAGATAAACACAAGATTCTTCTTAACTAGGCACTCTTGTTCCTGACCCAACACTGAAAGAATTTAAATATCTATCCTTATATTCTTCTTTCCCTCTGTTATTTCTCAACAAGATCACCCCTTATTTCCGATACTTTCCATGAAAATCATCCCTTAGTTTTTTTTTAAATTTCACGACACAAGAATATTTACAAAATGGGACGGCAATTCAGAAACAATAGTGGCACAAATACGAGAAGATCTGAACATGTTGGAAATACAAAGCAACACACACAAAATGCTGGAGGAACTCAACATGTCAGGCAGTATCTATGGAAAAGAGTGAACAGTCGACGTTTCAGACGGAGACGCTTCTTCCTGATAAATTGAAAGTCCTGCTGAAGGGTTTCGGCCCGAAACGTCGACTGCACTTTTTTCTATAGATGCTGCTTGGCCTGTTGAGTTCCTCCAGCATTTTGTGTGTTGTTCCTAAACTGTTGACTGTTTACTCTTTTCTACAGATACTGCCTAATCTGCTGAGTCCCTCCAGTGGTTTTATGTGTTACCTAGGAAAGAATAGTGTGACGAGATCTAAAGGATTGTTCTAAAGTGGACTGCTCCTTTAACAAGAGAGAGAGAGAGGGAAC
This sequence comes from Hypanus sabinus, assembly GCF_030144855.1. Taxonomy (NCBI): domain Eukaryota; kingdom Metazoa; phylum Chordata; class Chondrichthyes; order Myliobatiformes; family Dasyatidae; genus Hypanus; species Hypanus sabinus. The sequence continues at coordinate 71,611 of NC_082711.1, read as the reverse complement.
AAACAGCTTGTGTGCTATTTCAGCAGCAGGGAGAGAGAGAAAGTCTGTGAATTGCCTTGGAAACTGAAAGGCAGAGCTGTATTTTGGACAGCTGGTATTCCACACTAGCAAGATCTATGTAAGGTCAGTTGACTTTTTAGTCAGACACACGAGAAACACACGACGCCACTGGTGAGCTTTGTGTGCCCACGACAAGGGTGGGGCTTTCGCTCACAGTGTGGATAAAGGAATGACGGGGGGGATGGGGGATGAGCTATCGATGTGTTTAGCCCTCGCCTGGGTTGATAGCTCACTTGGAAAGCCGGCATTCCTCTTTCTGTGGTCACAAGTTGGTGACCTTAAATAAGTTTGGGGAGCAGAAGGACGACGTGGAGGATCGGCATCGGCATTGGGAAGGCAAACCAACTCTCTATCTCTCTCTCAACAACTCTACTCAAATCAAATTCTGGAACTGAACTGATTACTTACTATATCACCGTAAGACTGTATCACCTAACCACCTGAGCTGGGAAGGTTGGGAACTTTACTTACTCAGTTACATATGAATATACTCTGCTAATCCTTTTACCTTATCTTGTTTTATATTACTTTATTCACGTAGTTACTAATAAAATAGAGTTTATAACAGAAGACTCAGAGTCCAGGTGTATCCATTTCTGCTGGTTCTTTTTAACCCATTATGGGGTACATAACAATAGACTCTACTTGTGTTCATAATTTCTGAAAATTATTCTATGTTCTTTGAATATCGACTATCTGATATGATCGGGTTATTTACAATAGGAGCCTTCAACTGTTGGGGAATATTATTCAATACACAAGGTACCCCATGCAAGGCTTATTGAGAAAGTAATGAGGCATGGGATCCAAGGGGACATTGCTTTGTGGATCCAGAACTGGCTTGCCTACAGAAGGCAAAGAGTGGTAGTAGACAGGTCATATTCTGCATGGAGGTCGGTGACCAGTGATGTGCCTCGGGGATCTGTTCTGCGACCCTTAATCTGCCTGATGTTCATAAATGACCTGGATGAGGAACTGGAGGGATGGGTTAGTAAGTTTGCTGATGACACAAAGGTTGGAGGTGTTGTGGAAAGTGTGGAGGACTGTCAGACGTTACAGCGGGACATTGATAGGATGCAAAGCTGGGCTGAGAAGTGGCAGATGGGGTTCAACCCAGGTAAGTGTGAAGTGGTTCATTTTGGTAGGTCAAATATGACGGCAGAATATAGTATTAATTGCAAGACTCTTGGCAGTGTGGAGGAACAGAGGGATTTTGGGGTCCAAGTCCATAGGACGCTCAAAGTTGACGGTTGACAAAGTTGACAGGTTGACAGAAGTTAAGAAGACATACAGATTATGACGTACAGATTACTCAATTGTGGAATTAAAATTAGGAGCCAAGAGGTAATGTTGCAGCTATATAGGGCCCTGGTCAGACCCCATTTAGAGCACTGTGCTCAGCTTTGGTCGCCTCACTGCAGGAGGGATGTTGAAGGAGAAAGGGTGCAGAGGAGATTTACAAGGATGTTGCCTGGATTGGGGAGCATGCCTTATGAGGATAGGATGAGTGAACTCGGCCTTTTCTCCTTGGAGTGGCGGAGGATGAGAGGTGACCTGATAGAGGTGTATAAGATGTTGAGAGGCATTGATCTTGTGGATAGTCAGAGGCTTTTTCCCAGGGCTGAAGTGGTTTCCAGAAGAGGACACAGGTTTAAGGTGCTAGGCAGTAGGTACAGAGGAGATGTCAGGAGTAGGTTTTTTACTCAGAGTGGTGAGTGCGTGGAATGGTCTGCCGGCAAAGGTGGTGGAGGCAGATACGATAGGGTCTTTTAAGAGACTTTTGGATAAGTATATGGACCTTAGAGAAATAGAGGGCTATAGGTAAGCCTAGTAATTTCTAGGATAGGGACATGTTGGGCACAACCTTGTGGGCCGAAAGGCCTGTATTGTGCTGTAGGTTTTCTATGTTTCTATACATCTGGCTATACTGTGTTTGCTAAAATTTCCACCACTACCAAGATGCTCTTATTCACTTTGTAAAATCTACACTAGCTTATCCTGCCAAAATGCAATATATTTCACTACTTTCTAGAACATTCCTAACCACAGAATTCCTCAATATTCCTTGTTCAACACATGTGATTAAATGTATTGGATCTTCATTGTAGGGTTCTGATACATAGTATTCCGAGAAACAGTTCCTGCTATATATTTTGTCTTGCAAATGGGAACTAAGTGCTCTTGCTTAGCAGTCGCTACCAGAAAGCACTAAGAAAGACACTTGCCATCCTGGCACCATAGTTTGACTGGACAAGAAACGATGGTCTTTTCCAGACCTCATCGACAGCTTTTGTTCTCTTTATTTATGAGAGAATTTTTGTGCGTGATGGTATTTGGGTTTGATGACTGCAATGTTCTAAACTTGTTAAACAGTGCTATACCTATCAATTTTTCCTGTTTATTTTGCACGGCAAATATAGCTGCCAAGGAGAAGATACTTCTAGATCATAAAGTATAACAGCTGCTTTATGTTCACTGATACAGGCTTGTATTTTAAAACTCATTTAAAACCCACAGATGACTTCTACCTTAATAAAAAAAACTGTAATTCCTATTAACTAAAGATACACAGAACAATGCGGACCGACAGAATGTCTGTCGCAAAAACTGAGGGCAATGGAATGGGATCTAGTTCACCCCGTGTTTTGTTGTCCATCCTTCCTTATTAAAGTTCCTTACCACATTCCTAACAAAACCTGAACTGCTCTTTACAGTTACATAGCTCCTTTGTCACTTGGGTAACTACTTGTATATGGTATTGAATCAGGGACTCTCATCCCATTGTGATAGAATATTAAGCCTGCGACTTGACGGTTAATAAAATCATGAGAATTACAGGGAAAAAAGCAGAGTCTGCCTCCTTCTGCCAATTTGCAATAGCTCTTGGTAGAAATGAAGAAATGATAATGCACAGATGAAGTAAGTCCTGTTGGTAATGAAGATCTGATAGCGCATGGATGTCGTGTGTAAGGAGGGACCCTTAGCCCCCAAGGCTACGTGAATAATGACTTGGTTCCATATAAAGAATGAGGAGGCCGGTCTTCTGGACTTCAATGCTACATGACTGATGGCTTGGTTTCTTATACTTAACGAAAAGATTTTTCTGGTCCTTAAGGCTACAGGCCTAGCAGCTTGGTTTCTACTAATTAATGGGGAACTGATTGTGTATGTGGAGACCCGATGTCTAATTTTGTAAGGTATGGAAGCATCCTGAACCCTGTAGATAGCAGGAATCCTGCTTTCGAGAGACAGAGCTTCTAGATGATTACTACTTTCCATTTACATATTAAGGACTGATTATTGAATCCTGTTCATGACCAGAAGCTAAATGACGTATTTTAGCCGCAGGTTTATCTTACACTCTTTGATCGTTACAAATAAATTGTTCTGATTTGAAAGCCGAGTTTGTCAGAAATATGAAACCCGCTAGCCTTGGAATCAAGTGTCTATTACCCTCACTTCCTCCAAAGCAAAATTTTTAACGCAGCATCTTCATATGGATATCACCTTCCCAATCATGATTCCTGCCAAGATCTCTCTTGGGAACAGACTATCACTCCAAAAACCATTCCAAAGGTGGAAAACATTCTTCGATCCAATGTCAAAAGAACTCATTTATTACTTCTAATGTATGGGGTTTCTGTGTGATTTTCTCTACCGAGCATTCACTTCTTCAATTTCTACTGCACGTTTCCCAAACCTCAGAGAAATGCTACCATCATATTACTGCATATACACACGATAACACATCAATGTCCATATCATTAGGCCACATTTAATATCTTCTTCCCCACGAATAGTTCAGTGAAAGTTTAAACTGCTATCTCCATCACGGTAAATATATCACGTCGTCTGGCAATGTCTTTCAATCATCTTACACACTTTTATCAGGTCATCCTTCATCCTCCATCGCTTCTAGGAAAAATGGTCAAGTTCACTCAACCTATTCTCAAACAGCACACTCTCCAATCCAGGCAACATCCTTGTAAATCTCCTCTGCACCTTTCTCTATATTATCCACATGCTCCTTGTAGTAAAGTGACCAGAACGGAACACAATAGTCCATGTGGGGTCTAAATAAGGACTTATATAGTTGATAAATTGTTAAATTTAAAATCTGAAATTAATGAATTTAAATTGTTATATGGTTATATAGCTGTACATTACCTCATTGCTCTTAAACTCAGTCTCCCAGTTGATGAGGGCCAACACAGCATACACCTTTTTAACACTACTGGCCCAAAGATCTCTCTGATTCACCACCCTACCAAGAGTCTTATCATTAATATTATATTGTAGCGACCCACTTCCCAGCCCACTCGAACCGGCTCACAAAGCGGCGCGTGCCAGCATTGAGGCAGGTCCCAAAGAGGGCGCCAAGCCTGCTTCACCAGCAAGAGGAAAAGCCCACGCGCAGGACGGGACTGTGAATACGCGCCCCCTACAGCATTCCCGCCCAGGGAGGGCGGGATCAGGAAGGCTTTAAAGCGAGGCCACGAAGTTTGAATAAACCTTCTTTGCAACTGCAGCTCACCGACTCCGTGTTGTTATTCCAGCACTGCGTGTAGCACACCGCTACAATTGGTGACCCCGACGGCCCAAACGATATTTGGACCAGAGATGAACGACACCACATCTGTTCATGCAGTTTTGTTAAAACTGCCAAGCTTCTGGACACTGCGACCTCACCTATGGTTCCAGCAAACAGAAGCCCAATTCCACATTCGGCAGATAACCTCGGATGCCACACATTACCAATACGTGGTGAGCTCCCTCGACCAGGAGACAGCCGCCCAGGTTGAGGAGTTAATACAATCGCCCCCAGCAGACGTCAAATACACAGAATTCAAAGCCTTGTTCATAAGGACTTTCGGACTTTCACAGCGTGAGCAAGCTGCCCGCTTACTGCACCAGGATGGTTTGGGGGACAGGCTTTGATGAACGAGATGCTGTTCCTGGCCCGAGGTCACAAGCCCTGCCTCATGTTTGAGCAGGCATTCCTGGAGCCCGAGGACATACGCCTGCTGCTGTCCGACACGGATTTCAGCGACCCCCGGAAGGTGGCGGCCTGGGCAGATGTGCTGTGGAAAGCCAAGAAGGAGAGTTGGGCGTCCGTCACACAGATCACCAGGCCACGCTCCCAGCAGCAAACCAGACCAGGCCCTGCCGCAGACCCCGCTAACCCCAGAGGCAGGGGTGAGGAGACCAACGAACAATGGTGCTTTTACCACCAGCGGTGGGGTGCAAAAGCCCTCCACTGTAGCCCGCCCTGCAAGTTCCTGGGAAACGCCAGGGCCAGCTGCCGCTGATAGCTACGGCGGCTGGCCATCGGGATAGCCTCCTGTATGTCTGGGACAAGCAGATGGGGCGCCGCTTTTTGGTCGACACCGGAGCCGAGATCAGCGTCTTACCTCCGACGAGCTACGACACCCGCAACAGAGAACTGGGTCCCACCCTGAGGGCCGCGAACAGCAGCACGGTAAGGACCTACGGCACCCATACAGTGCGGCTACAGTTCGGCTCCAGCCGGTTCACGTGGGACTTCACACTGCCTGCCGTAGCCCAACCGCTCTTGGGAGCTGATTTTTTGCGAGCTCACAGCCTACTGGTCGACCTGCCCAGGAAGAGGCTGGCCCACGCCGAGACCTTGCAAACGTTCTCCCTGGGTAAAGCCCAGTTGCCAGCCCCACACCAAGACTCCATCATGCTGTCCAACAACGACTTCACCAGAGTCCTGGCGGATTTCCCATCGGTTCTGGCACCGCAGTTCATGGCAGCCATGCCCAGACACGGCGTACAGCACCACATCCCAACACAAGGACCACCCGTGCTCGAAGACTTCCCCCGGACAAGCTCCTGCTGGCGAAGGAGGAGTTCAAGAGGAATTGGGGATCATACGGCTGTCCGACAGCCCATGGGCCTCCCCTCTGCACATGGTGCCCAAAGCAACAGGGGGCTGGAGACCATGCGGCGACTACCGCAGGCTGAATGAGGCTACAACACCGGACCGCTACCCTGTGCCACACATTAAGGACTTTGCAGCAAACCTGCACGGCGCACGGATCTTCTCCAAGGTAGACCTCGTCTGGGGATACCATCAAATCCCGATGCATCCGGACGACATCCCCAAAAAGGCACTCATCACTCCGTTCGGCCTTTTCGAGTACCTCCGCATGCCGTTCGGCCTAAAGAATGCCACACAGACGTTCCGGCGGTTAATGGACGTGGTGGCACGCGACCTGGACTTCGCTTTCATCTACTTGGACGACATCCTTATAGCCAGCAGCAGTCGTCAGGAGCACCTGTCCCACCTCCGTCAACTCTACGCCCAACTGCGTGAATACTGCCTGACAATCAACCCGGCCAAATGCCAGTTCGGTCTCGACACCATCGGCTTCCTGGGCCACAGGATTACTATAGATGGGGCAACCCCTGTGCCCGCCAAGGTAGACACGGTCCGCCATTTCCCCCGACCCAACACAACCAAAGGCCTTCAGAAATTCGTGGATATGGTGAATTTCTACCACCGCTTCCTCTCTTCAGCTGCCCGAATCATGCGCTCCCTGTTCACCCTGATGTTGGGTAAGGGCAAGGACATTACCTGGGACGAGCAGCCCGCCGCTGCTTTCATTAAAACCAAAGAAGCCTTGGCAAACGCCGCGATGCTAGTGCACCCCAGAATGGACGTCCCTACCGCCCTCACAGTGGACGCATCCAACACGGCAGTCGGTGGAGTGCTGGAACAACTCATCGAGGGTCGCTGGCAACCCCTGGCAACCTCCTTTCCCGAGACATGCCGGACATCCGTCGTGTATTCAGAGATGTAGGACAGATATCGCAGCTGGCGGAACGACCAGGGGTCGGATGCTTTCGTGAACGCAAAGGTAAGCGGTTTGTGGTCAGTGAACGCGGTGAAGGGCCTACCTTCTAAGAAGAACCTGAAATGCCGGATTGCCAGGTATAGCGCCAACAGTTCCCGGGCCAAAACGTGCATGCACTGCCAAACAGCCAAGGTTCAGCAGCACATCAAAGCTCTGCCGCAGCAATTCCACCCCACCCGCCGGCGTTTCGACATATTCATGTGGATATCGTGGGCTCCCTGCCAGTGTCGCGCGGAGCACGGCACCTCCTGACTATCATGGACCGGTTCACAAGATGGCCAGAGGTGGTCCCGCTCACCGACACCACCTCCGAATCTTGCGCCCGGGCACTGATTGCCACCTAGTTATCTCGTTTTGGTGTACCGGCCCACATTACCTCCAACAGAGGCGCCCAGTTCACCTCCAGCCTGTGGTCAGCTATGGCCAGCCTTCTGGGGACACAGCTGCACCACACAACTGCCTACCACCCACAGTCGAACGGACTAGTGGAGCGTTTCCACCGTCACCTGAAGTCGGCTCTCATGGCCCGCCTGAGAGGACCTAACTGGGTGGACGAGCTTCCCTGGGTCCTGCTCAGAATCCGCACGGCGCCCAAAGAGGATCTGCACACCTCGTCGTCCGAGTTGGTGTACGGCGCACCCCTGGTCGTCCCAGGGGAGTTCATACCAGCCCCAAGGGGGCAAGAGGAAGAACCCGCAGCAGTCCAGGGCAGACTACGCGAGAGGCTCGGTAACCTGGCCCCCATACCCACTTCACAGCAAGGACAGAGCCCGACCTGCGTACCCAAAGACCTGCAAGTTCGTTTTTGTACGTCGGGGCGGACATCGGGCACCGCTACAGCGGCCCTACGAGGGACCGTTTACGGTGATCAGAAACGACGGGTCCACATTCGTGCTGGACATTTGGGGGAAAGAGGAGGTTTTCACGGTGGACCAACTCAAACCGCCCATGAGGACTTGGCGCAGACGGTCTAGATTCAGGCACCGTGGCGCAGAGGCAGACCTCCCAAACAGAGTCCGACCCAGACTGTGGACATTGGGGAGGGGGTTATGTGACGATCCACTTCCCAGCGCACTCGGACCGGCTCACAAAGTGGCGCACGCCGGCATTGGCGCCGGTCCGAAAGAGGGCGCCAAGCCTGCTTCACCAGCAAGGAGAAAAGCCCGCACGTGGGACGGGACTGTGAATACGCGCCCCCTACAGCATTCCCGCCCGTGAAGAGCGGGATCAGGAAGGCTTTAAAGCGAGGCCGCGGTTTGAATAAACCTCTTTTGCAACTGCAGCTCACCGACTCCATGTCACTATTGCAGCGCTGCGTGTAGCACACCGCTACAATATTCTGTTTTCATACTTGACCTATATCAAAACGAACCACTTCACAATTATGTGGGTTACACTCCATCTGCCACCTCTCAGCCTAGTCCTGCATCCTATCGATGTCCTGCTGTAACCTTTGACAACCATTTAAGTTATCCACAACACCCCCAACTTTCGAGTCATCAGCAAACTTACACAGCCGCCCTTCCACTTCAACATCCAGATCATTTAAAAAAAACTCACAAAGAGAAGGGGTCCCAGAACAGATCCTTGCGGAACTCCACTGCTTAACAACATCCTTGCAGAATACGAACAATCTACAACCACCCTTTGCCTTCTGTGGATAAGACAATTGTGGATACACAAAGCATGGTCCCCATGGAACCCATGCCTCTTGATTTTCTGAATGAGCCTTGCCTGGGTAGCCTTACCAGATGCTTACTTAAATCCATATATACTACATCCACTCCTCTACTTTCATAATATGTTTTCTGACATCCTCAAATATGCAACTCTATAAAACTCTGGCTAGGCCACACTTGGGAGTACTGTGTCCAGTTCTGGTCGCCTCACTGTAGGAAAGGTGCATAAGCATTGGAAAGATTACAGAGGATATTTACCAGGATGCTGCCTGGTTTAGAGACTATGTATTATGATCAGAGATTAAGGGAGCTAGGGCTTTACTCTTTGGAGAGAAGGATTATGAGAGGAGACATGATAGAGGCATACAAGTTATTAAGAGTAGTGTAAAGAGGGTTTCTTCTTTTTTGTTAACTAGCAGGAATGCTAATTTACTGATAACGAGAATGGTATTCCTTTGTAAACCAAATGGGGATTAATGTTCTTTCTTCTGAGTCTGTAAGCTTTTGTTGACGGGCTTTTGGGCAGATCGGCACGAGGGGGTCGAGAGAGAGGACGCAATGCTCTAAGCTGGGCGAGGATCGGACCCCAAAGGGGGGTCCAAGGCCGGGAGATTCTCCGAGGGGGGGGGATGAAGCTAGATGTGCTTGGTTGACCACTCGGAGGGTCCTGAGCTGTTTGGAGAGTCCGAGGAGTTCGGAGGGTCCTGAGCTGCAAGTCGAGGAGTTCGGAGGGGATCGAATGGTGGCCAGAAGACTTCAGAAATTGAGCTCCAACGGCTGTGCACGAAGTGGTTTGGACTTTGATAAGTTTGGCGCCTTTTCTTTAATTTTCTCTTCATATATACTGTATCGTTATTAATCACTTAGTTATAGTAACCTTTATAAATTGTACTCATTTAATCGCATATGGTGTACTGTCTGTTTTTGGGTGAGGCGGGGACATCACACAGCATCCACACCAGCTGATTACCCAGTTTGGCGGGGCTGAAGGCTGCTCCCCCTAGACAAGAACTAGCTGAGCGAGCCTGAGGCGACCCAGGGGGTTACATTGACAAAGGAATACCATTCTCATTATCAGTAAATTAGCATTCCTGCTAGTTAACAAAAAAGAAGAAACCCTCTTTACAGTAGTAGATAGAGTGGACAACCAACTCCTCTTTCCCAAGGCGCCACTGCTCAGTACAAGAGGACATGGCTTTAAGGTAAGGGGTGGTAAGTTCAAGGAGGATATTAGAGGAAGGTGTTTTACTCAAAGAGTGGTTGGTGTGTGGAATGCACTGCCTGAGTCAGTGGTGGAGACAGATACACTAGTTGAATTTAAGGGACTACTGGACAGATGTATGGATGAATTTAAGGTGGATGAGTTACATGGGAGGCAGGGTTTAAGGGTTGGCACAACATTGCGGGCGGAAGGGCCTGTACTGTGCCGTACTCTTCTATGTTCTATAATTCAGTCAGGCTCGTAAGGCATGACCTGCCCTTTACAAAGCCATTCTGTCTAACCCTAATCAGATTCTATATCTCCAGATGGTCATACCTCCTCCCTCTTGGGACTTCTCCAGCAACTTTCCCACCCCTGAAATAAGACTCACTGGTGTTTAATTTCCTGGATTATTTTTACTTCCTTTCTTGAACAAGGGAACATCAGTTGCAAGCTTCCAGTCCTCTGGTACTTCTCCCCTCCCTGTTGATGATGCAAAGATCATCGCCAGAGACTCAGCAATCTCATCCCTATTGCTTCCCACAGTAGCCGAGGGTATATTTTGTCCAGACCAGGCGGGTTAACTAACCTAATGCTTTTCAAAAGCACAACCTCTGTCTTAATATCAATATGCTCAAGCTGTAAGTCAACCCCACAATTGCCGAAGTCTTTTTCCCAGGTGAATACGGAAGCAACGAATTCATTAAGGCCATCCGCTACCTCCTACAACGTCATGCACATGTTTCCACTATCGCCCCTGATTGGTCCTGTTCTCAAACGACTCATTATCTCGAAGGAAGATTAAACGTCCCAACTGAATATTAACACTGGTCTTAATTTTGTATCTGGATGCCTGGGATTGCATGGGTTTGATTAAAAGTGTTTTCTGGAAATTCACTGTCTAATGCGCTAATGCACTCTGACACGGGGTGTAGTGTTGACTTGTTTTCTGTGGACCCAGTTTGGGTTTAACTTACTAGTTCTCTCTCGCCTTGAAGCAATCTCAGCTCTTTATTGGCATTTTGTGAACGGGGAGAATGAAAAGCATGTCATTGTGAGGTTAGGCTGAGAGCATTCGGGCAGTCAGAAAATCATCATTCTTGTGCTTCTTGATCTCATCATTCGAGAATCAGTGTCACGCAACACTGCCACTTTGATCTGGCCCACGCCTTCATTAAGCAGGTCCAACACTTGCCTTTATTGGATCTTGCTCCTCCTTACACAAGTTATTGGATTTGTGGAGCTGCAGACACTGTTACTCGGAGTGTGACTCGGGTTAGTGGAGGCAAGTGTCATCTTGGACCTCCATATTCTATTTCAGAAACAGAAAACCTACAGCACATTGCAGGCTCTTCGGCCCACAATGCTGTACCGAATATGTGCTTACTTTAGGAGTTACCTAGGGTTACCCATAGGCCTCTATCTTTCTAAGCTCCATGTAGCAATACAGGAATCTCTTAAAAGACCTATCGTATCCGCTTCCACCACTGTCGCCAGCAGCCCATTCCATGCACTCATCACTCTCTGTGTAAAATACTTACCACTAACATTTCCTCTGTGCCTACTTACAAACACCTTAAAACTGTGCCCTCTCATGTCAGCCATTTTAGCTCTGGAAAAAAGTCTCTGATCATGTTGTACACCTCTGTCAGGTCACCTCTCATCCTCCACCGCTCCAAGGAGAAAAGAATGAGTTCACTCAGCCTGTTCCCATAAGGCATGCTCCCCAATCCAGACAACATCCTTGTAAATCTCCTCTGCATCTTTTCTATAGTTTCCACATCCTTCCTGTGATGAGGTGACAGAAAAGAGAACAGTACTCCAAGTGAGGTCTGACCAGCATCTATATGCGGGGCTGAGAGAGATAAGGTTGTGGAATTTAGTGTGGTGAGGTATGCTGTGTTCAGCAGCCACTTCAATCTAGTCGTGCCGTTCATTAACCTGGTTCAACACCACGTAGCTTTGCACACCCTCTCCAGACGACATCAGACCCGGCTTGGGTTTTTCCCATAAATCAGGATAATGAGAGGCATTTCATTCTGTTTATGATATTTTTAAACCTCATTACCTGGCATCTGTATGCCCTGCATCACATGGGATCCTTTGATAGTGTATACTGCAGATGCAGAATCATTCCACCCTGTCACTGAGTTTAGTGGTCACTTCTTTTCTGTAGACCCAGCATGGGTTGAAGTTAAAGGTTCTCTCTCCCCATTTGTGGATCTTGGCTTTTTATTGGCATTTCGTGGACTAGAAGAATGAAGAGCATATCACAGTGAGGCTAGGTTGAGAGTTTGCAGGCAGTGGGAAAATAATCCATCTTCTGCTTCTTTATCTCGTCACTAGAGATTGAGCGTCATGCAACCCTTGCCACTTTGATCTGGCTCATACCTTCATTACCAGGTCCAATACTTGCCTTTATTGTGGGGAGCAGACCTTCAGACTCCTGGATCATTGGGGACTCTTCTGGGGGAGGTACGATCTGTGCAAAAGGACAGCTCACGCGTGAACCCAAAGGGGTCCAATATCCTAGCGGGCACATTTAATCGAGCTGTTAGGGAGGGAAAACTAATTTCGCGGGGGGCATGGGTACTGGAGCAATAGGGTTGAGGAAGGGGAAAATAGAAATAAATCAAAGATAGCATGCAACAGAGATTATCGAAAGGACAGGCAGGAGATGAGGATTAATCACAGCAAGTGGCATGAGTTACAATGCAATAGAGGAGTGGTGTTTTTAAAAACAACAACAAGCTCTGGTCTTGAAACTCAGCTAGAGATTGGCAAATATGATGTTGTGGCCATCTCTGAAACTTTGCTAAAGGATGGCAGCCACTGGGAGCTGAACGTCCAAGGATATACGGTGTATCGGAAAGAAAGGTGAGTAGAGTGAGGATGGTGTGGCTCTGTGTATAAGAAATAATATTAAATCATTAGAAAGATGACATAGGATTGGAAGGTGTAGAGACTTCGGGTTGAGTTAAAAAATGGCAAATGTAAAAGGACGCTAATCACGGTTGTATACAGTCCTCTAAACAGCAGCTAGGATGTGGGTTACAAACTACAGCAGGAGATAAAAGTGATGTGTCAGAAAGGGAATGTCAAGATAATCGGCGGGGATTTTAACATGAAAGAAGATCGGGAAAACCAGGTCAGTGCTGGACCTCAAGAGAAAGAATTTGTAGAATGACTAATGGATGAACTTTTAGAACAGCTTGTTGTCAACCCCACGGGGGGATCGCCTAGGCTGGCTTAGATGTTGTGCAATGAGCAGGAGGTAATAACAGAACTTAAAGTTAAGGAACCTTTAGGGACAGTAATCACAATATGATCGAGTTCACATTGAAATTTGCGAAGGAGAAACTGTTATGTGTGAAGCCAAGCAAAGCTGCATAACGGATGCTGCTAATAAGAGAGGTAAAAGAGAGCCATCCAAAATGCTAATGAGAAAGAGACAACAGGAAATGGTGAAGTTTGATAGACAGGTGATACCCCATCGGGGATGATAAAATAGCCGGTTTGCTAAGACACAGCAGACACGCCACGAAACCCTGAAGAGAGCATTGTGCCCCACAAGTTGGTGGGAGTTTGGAGGACCGACTCATGGGAATCGGTCAGAGGCTCTCAGGGTGTAAAGGTGCAACCGGTGGGCTCCTGTTGTGTGTCCGCCCTTGGCTGGGTGACGGGTTCACCACGGAAGAACAGTAACATCTGGGACGGTAGGTCACAGTCGGTGACCACAACGGGACAAGAAGACAATGGAAGGTTTGCCTGAAATTTCAGCTGTATCTCTCACTCTCTTTCTCCAACGGTACTACAACAATTACCTCAAACTACACTAAACCGAACTGAACTCTGCTTCACTTGAAGACTGATCATTTACCCCTAGACTTCGATACAGCTTGGCTGATTCCTATATTTCTGTGTATATGTGTATATTATCATTGCTAACCTGTTACATTTATATCCTTGCATTTAGTGTACTGCATTACTTAATTTGCTAACAAACTTTAGTAGTTTCTAGCAATTACAGACTCCAATGAGGGTTCCATTTCTACTGGTTTGACAACCCAGTTATGGGGTACGTAACAAAACTAAATTCCAATGTGTCGGTAATTCAGTGGAATAAAGGAAATGACAGTGGCATGAGAGGGGAACTGGTCAGGGTTGACTGGAACGGGACACTAGCAGGAAGGACAACAGAGCACAAATGGCTGGAGTTTCTGCAAAAAATGAGGGAAATGTTTCAAATAACAAGAAAATTTCGAAGGGGCACTACCATGGCTGATGTCGTGGTTTCTCATGCCCCACAAATGATTAGGAGATGCAGAAGATTCTTCAAGAAGGATTAAACTTTAATTTGCAAATCAAAGCTGAGACAGTCACTAGTCGCTGATTGCCCACGCTGATCCTCGGACATGGCATTTTTTATAGCAATCTCCTGGTCCAGTTGCATTAGCATATGTAATCGGTCTATAGTTGCGTATCACACATACCACACGTACATCTTGCCACTATTGTTTCTACCCATTGACTTAATCATGTTCTAATCTACATCTCTTAGCTACCTTGTCTTCTACATTCTTAATATTTCATTCTCCTGCTACATTGGGTACATGCATAGCAAATAGCAAACTCAGATTACATAATTTACATCTCTTAGCTTCCCCTAACACACCATTGTCTTCTACATTCCTAGGATTTCATCTTGGATACATGCATAGCAAGCTGACTACATAGTTTTGGTTACGCAGCAAATAATGCAACTGTTATACTCCAATATATACCCAGAGGGTCTCACACAGAGAAAGAGGACTAAGAGTCCACGCACAAAAGCCCCAATAAATTCAAGCACTTATTCCCAAATCTCCGGTTGAACTATAATTTTCTGAGCCAAGACCTCAAAGTATTCTCTCCCTGTTACCCTGGGCCACTGAGCCAAAACCCTGTCCCTTTGTATCTGAGACAGGGAAAAAGACTCAGAAGCCCTTACAATCTACTCCCACACTGTCCTTTTGCTCTTGTTCATCCTGCAGGTGTTGTAGGCTGTAACGATACATTTTTGGTGTTTCTTTCTCCATTAAGCTTGCTTCAGTAATTGCCACGAGCATCAGAAATTGTTTGGTTGCAGCACGCACTACAAGAGATTTGAGACAAGGAAGAAAACAGCACAGCATAAGCGCACAGCTCAACAATACAATACTGACAGTTACTGCTATTTTAGTCAGCCATGCTCCCCATCCTCCGAATCTATTTTCCAACCAATCAAAGAACTGATGTTCAAATCCTGCATCCTGTTTGACCTCCATCCGCAGATTCTTTAATTTATTCATTGCTCTGGTGAAAGACCCTTCTGGGCTAGTATTGTTCGGTATGAAAGTGCAGCATTGTTCTCCAAACATTACACACACACCCTCTTTTTCTGCCAAAAGCCAATCCAGTACCTGTCTGTTTTGCCACGCCATCCTGCTAGTTGCATCTAGCTGTTGCCCTAAGGCCTCTAGTGCATCATCGGTGTAGTTGATGAATCTCTGTTGATTATAGTATATATAGTTTATCCATTCAACATTTTTGCTTACCCCTATCACAGGTATGATAGATTCCCAGTGAGCATCTCATGCGGTGTCAGGCATGTCATTCGATTAGTTTGCATGCGGTAACTCATCAATGCTAACGGTAAAGCATCGACCCAATTAAGTTTAGTGTCTGCACAAATTTTGTTTAGTTTGGCTTTCAGGGTTCCATTAATTCTCTCTACCATGCCCTGCGACTGAGGGTGGTATACACATCCAAATCTTTGCTTTATCCTCAGTGCCTGTAGTACCAGTTTGACCACTTTCTGGATAAAAGCTGAACCATTGTCTGAGCTAACTTCTGTAGGAATTCCAAACCTTGGGATCACTTCATTTGTCAGAAATTTTACCACTGTCTTTGCCCCTTGATCTCTTGAAGGTACCACCTCCACCCATCTGCTAAATCGATAAATTACTACCAACATGTATCTTTTCCCTCTCACTCTCTTTATCATGTCTACGTAATCGATCACTAGATGTTTAAATGGTCCTTCAGGTACAGGAATGTGACCTATTGGGGTTGTAATTTCCTTCCGAACATTATTCTGTGCGCATACCTCGCACTGTGACAAGACAAAGTCCACTGAAGCCTGTAAATAAGGTGACCAAAAACCATCCTTCTTTATTTTCTTTATCGCTTCCCCCCTTGCACAATGGTCCATCCCATGAGCTTCTGAAATCAGAAACGTCAGGAGAGGGGTGGGCGCTACCAACAAACCGTCTTCCGTGCTCCACAAGCCTTCCGGGTTCTGCTTGGCCCCCCTTCATCTCCACATTGTCTGTTCTGCCAAAGTTGCCTTACCTTGTATTTCAATTAGGTCATCTACCTCAGGTTCAGGAGTTAGGCTTACCTGGGGGGCAATGACAGCTGATGTACACCCAGACGCTTTTCTGGCTGCCTCGTCCGCAGCTTGATTTCCCTTTGTTATTCCCTTTTTATGTGCCTGGCATTTTACTATAGACAATGCTTTAGGTTTCATCATGGCTTTTATTAAGTCTAGAATTTGCTGACAATGTTGTATGGGATCTCCATTACTTTTTTAAAAATCTCTCTGCTTCCACATTGCCCCGAACAAATGGCATACTCCATGAGCATATGCTGAATCAGTATAGATGTCTACTGTCTCACCTTCCATCATTTCACACGCAGCTGTCAGGGCTTTGATTTCCGCTGGTTGGGCAGAACACGGTTGGGGACAGGACTCAATCCTAATAATCTTATAGCTCGACTGATCCTGCTGCACTACTGAGAACCCTGCATGATTTCCATCATAATCCCTATAACAAGAGCCATCTACGAACAGAACCTTTTTATCTGCATCCTCTAGTGGTTCTGACCATAAATCTGCTCTCAATTTGGCAAATGTCATCGTCTTCCCTACACAATCATGGGGTTCTCCTTCATAGCCCAAAGGGACAAAATCGGCTATATTACTGGTAGTGCATCTCTGTATAGTTATGTCAGGAAATGTCAATTGCATTTGATATGCTGCTATCCTGGCTGGCGTCAGCACACATTTCCCTCTTTCCAGCAATTCTGCTACTTTGTGGTGTGTGTACAGAGTCACAGGATAGCCCAGGGTTACAGATGATGCCTTTTCATATGCATAGTACAGCGCCACCAATCCCTGATAACAGGGTGGATACCCCTGAGCCACCTCATCTAGTCTTGTACTGTAGTACGCTATCGGCTGCTTTGCTTTTCCTGTGCCTGTCTCTTGTGTTAGAACCCTTGTGACATAACCCTCCTGTCGATTGGATACATACAAATGAAAAACCTTCTCGTGGTCAGGCAAAGCTATTGCTGGTTCTGACTGCAATTCCTTTCAATAGTATTGAAAGCTATCTCCGCCTCTCCATTCCACTGTAAGCCGTTCTTCAAATTTGTATGTCCTGCTTCTTTCATTATCTTTCTCAAAGGTGCCACAATCTCAGCATATTCTCCTATCCAATCTGAGCTGTACCCTGCCATTCCCAAAAATGTCATCATCTCCCCTACAGTCTGGGGTTTGGGGGCCTTAGTTATTGCCTCAATCTGATCTGGCGCTATTGCCTTCACTCCCTTGGATGTTACCCTGCCTAAGTATTCCACTTGCTGTGTGCAAAATCACAGTTTCTTTTTGGATACTTTATGTCCTCCATGCGCTAGCTTCTCTAACAGAGTTATAGTGTCCTGCTCACACTGTTCCTGTGGGAGCAAATCAACAGATCATCCACATACTGTAACAATGTACTTTCCAATGGTATGCCCTCTAGGTCTGCCTTCAACACCTGATTAAAAACGTGTGGTGAATGTTTAAAACCTTGCGGCATTCTGGTATAGGTATACTGAGCACCTCTTAAGTAAATGCAAACAGATACTGACACTGGTCGGCTAGAGGAATGCTGAAGAAAGCCAAACACAAATCAATCACTGAAAAGTAACTTGCATCTGGTGGAACATTAGTCAAAAGCGTGTGTGGGTTGGGGACTACCACTGGCCAGTCCTCTACCACATCATTTACCGCTCGCAAATCATGCACCAATCTCCACTTAGATTTATCTGCTTTTAAGACCAGCAGCAATGGGGTATTGCATGGACTGTTTGTTCTTTTAAGCACTCCTATTTCAATCAACCCCTGCGCTGTCGATGCTATTCCCTCTTCTGCTTCTGGTCTTAGAGGGTATTGTGGTCTCCTAGGTGGAATTGCTCCCCTTTTCAGCCTTATTTCCACCGGACTCGCTGTTTTTATTTTCCCTGCGTCCGTGTCATGCTGTGACCACAGAATAGACGGCAACTCATCTCACCTTTTATCTTTCTGCTGGCCTCTTTCTTTTCCCAGCTAGGGCAGGTGTGGTTGGGGAGTTATTTCGACCTCTCTCACTGACCCTACCATATCTACACTTACCATTATTTTAATGCAATTGTTGTCTTCTGATATCCACACCTCTGGCGTGATTTTCCTCCACACTGTTACGGTTTCAACGCTCTTAACTAAGGGTCCTAAGTCTTTAGACTGATATCCCTTGTTTACCAACAATGTTACGTGGGGCACAGCCTCCGGTATCCTGTACCATTTTTCTAAAAAGGTGTTCCACTTAACTTGTAAAGCTGCCCCTTGCTTTCCAATTATCACAGCCTCCCCTTCCAGGTGCTGTTGGTTACATGCCTCCAGGTGCCATCTCTCCTCTAACTCCCTGTTCTGAGGTTCGTCAAAAATCACTGTACAATGTAGCTCAGATTTGGGCATTACAGCCCTGGGTAATATAGCCTGCACGCCCTTTTTCCATTTTCCCCAGGTTTCCTGAATCTGATCTGCAATGTCTCCTATCCAAAAGATATTAGCCTTCTTGTCTTCTCGCACTATCAATTGAGCCTGCTGCTCTTTCCTCACTCAGCCCATTTCTGGTGCATTCTAATTTTAATTCCAGTTTCAATAAGGCATCTCTGCCTAACAAATTAATCGGAGTTCCTTTAAATACTAGCACCGGCAAAACAATTCCTTTATTTCCCATTCTCAACCGCACTGGAGCCGTGCACTGTGTCAACTGTGTTTTCCCCGAGAACCCTACCATCTTAATAAACTTTCCTGACATGGGAAGGTGAAGGGCATACTGTGGCTGTACACAAGTGTACGTGGCTCCAGTATCTATCATCATTGGTGTCAGTTGCCCTTCTAACATAACGTGAACAATGGGTTCCTCGTCTGCCTCCCTTGTTATCATTGGGTAATGTCCCTTCCCACTCAAGTTCTCGGGGCACCCCTAATACCTCACATAGGGGTTCACAGGTCCGCTTGGGCCTGTGGGGGCTGGTCCTTGGCTAAACTTTAGTTCCCTTCTTATCGGTTCCCGTTGGTGTGTGACAAGCCATGGTGTAAACAGACAATCTCTTCTCATGTGACCTGGCTGATTACATCCCCAGCACAATCTCTCTACCTCTCTTTCCCCCTGTTTCCTCACTGGTCCCCTCTGCCCATAGCTCCTCTGTCCCCCTCCTTGGGACTTCCAGTCCTGTCTGGGCTGTTTGAATTTAGTCTGTTCCTGATAGGGCATTTGTGGGAATGCTCCTCCAAAGACGATTATTGGCATGGGGTTTTCCAGCCCTTGTCTTACAGTATGATCAGTCCCTCCATATAGCAGTGCTTTGTCCAGTTCGATGGCTGTACTTGGACCGGTGGTTGCTGGCAGCATCTTTTTGTTTTTCTCTTTTTCCTTCTTTTTGAGTTCTTCGAGCTGCATTTGTATTAACTTTCTTTGCACCTCTTCCTGCTGCTCAGCCAACCTTCGTTTGTCTTTCCGGTATTTCTCAACCGCATGGACTACGTGGTCTCTAAATTCTTGTGGAGTCATTGACGTTAGCCCTACCACTTCCTCCAGTTTGGATTTTACTTGTGGAGGCATTGCATCCAAAATGCTATGTCGGAACAGTGAGGTCATAAATAAGCTATTCTCCACCTCTTGCTCAGTCTCCAGTCTCCACCTTTTCAACTGGTTTTCTACATAGGCTGCTGGGTTTTCAGTGTCTCCCAGTGGATCCCCTTTTAAGGCTTTGGAGTCCACTTTGGGTGGATAAAGCTTTCTGAGGTCCTGCCATACCCTCTGCCTCACTCTGTCAAACCTGTCTCCATCAGTTCTTGGGTCGTTCGAGTTTACTATGCCAGCCATTTCCATTAGTTCGTTAGATTTGGAGGTTCCCATCAACCTTATCAATAGTGCCTTCAAATCTCCCATAGCCAATAATTGTCCCACCGTTTCTTCTTCAAAGGCTCTAATCCATTTCCCTGCTCCTTCATGTAGATTGGGCAGAGTGTTTTTAAAAAAATATTATTTATTTATTAAATTTTAGAAATTACAAAGAATAAATGTGATAATAAAAAAAAGAAAAATAATATTAACCCTCCTCCCTCCCCTTAACCCTCCCCCCTAACCCTTATCTAAAGAAAAAAAAAGAAAAGAAGAGAAAAATTGCCTGGATATCGGAGAATCCCCACATGCTCCATGGAGTTCAAAATAATTTTGATATTTATTTTTACTTTCCCCAATTACTATAATTTTATCTTCAAAGGACCTATGTATTTAATCCTATTTTTTGTAAGTATGGAAACCAAATTTTCAAAAATATATCATATTCATTTCTTAGATTATACATAATTTTTTCAAGTGGAATACAACTATGTATTTCATTATTCCAACGATCCATAGTTAAATATAAGTCCCTTCGATATCTCCTAATAAAAATAATAGTGGACTATGTGGAAGTTGTACTCCAGTAATTTGTTCCAATAACAGTCTTAAATTTATCCAGAATGGTTGAATTTTAAAACAAGACCAAGTAGAATGTAAAAAAGTACCAATTTCTTGATTACATCGAAAACATTGGTCAGACATATTTGAATTTAAACTATCTTTTCATTTTCTTAATATATGTTAAAACTCTTTTTCTTTTCACAGGTCCATTAATTCCATTAACATTAAAACTGAATAAATCAAGTAAATTAATCATTCATAGTACCTTGGGAGCTCTTTAAAATTCTCCATGTTGCTATGAGTCTCTCCCCAACCATCCAGGCAAAAAAGAAGAAAAATTGAAGAAAGATAACTAATATATAAGAAAGAAAACCAAAATACCCCCACTAATGTTGTGAATAAAAAGAACACAACATTACCCCCCCCCCCCCATTTTACAGGTCATGGCAATTGCCATGATTGTACACGTGAAACTCGCAGCCATCGATCAGGAGCTCCCCCAGCTCCCCCGCAAAAAAAAAGAAAGTATATTAGTGAAGAAAAAAAAGACAAATAATTAATGTCTCTACTCCCAATTAATACTCCTCGACTATTTTTCCCTTATAAATGTCCATCAAGTCCAATCTTGTTTCAGTCTTCATCATTAGTCGATTTCATTTCTATAATTCTTTACTCTTCTTCATGGACATCAGGTAATTCTTGTACAAATTCCTGCGCTTTCCGGTAGTCAACGAAGAAACTTCTTTCTCCATTATCCAGGAAAATTATCAATTTTGCTGGGTAGCTCAATAAAAATTTATAGCCCTTTTCCCATAAAGATTTTTTCACTGGATTAAATTCCTTCTGCCTCTTCAGAAGATCGTAACTTATGTCTGGATAAAAAAAAACTCCTTTTCCTTCTATTATCAATGGCCCATTTCTCTTTTTTGCACCTTGAGTAGCTGCCTTCAAGATCATTTCTTTATCTTGGTACCTTAAGCATTTTATCAAAATTGATCTTGGATTTTGATCTTGTTGAGATCTTGGTCTTAAAGCTCTGTGTGCTCTTTCAATTTCAATTACTTGACTTCCTTCTTTCATTTCCAAAATCTTCAGAATCCATTCTTGAAAGAATTTTATTGGATTTTCTCCCTCTGTACCTTCCATAAGAGCAACAATTTTAATATTATTTCGTCTACTAGAATTCTCAAGCGCATCCATTTTTTCTAACATCCGTTTTCTTTCTGTTGTTCAGGCAAGATTATTCACTTCTATCTTGTCTATTCTTTCAATGTTTTCATCCACTTTTACTTCCATCTCTTTAACTTTATTAAACATCTTCTTTTGTTTTTCCACCACATTATCAAGTGTATTCTGTATCCTTATATCTGTGCTTACAACTTTTAATTCATTCGTCATATCTGTCCTTACAGCTTTTAATTCATTCATCATATATATCAAGATATTTTTTATGTCTCCTTTAATCTCTTCCTTCTTTTCCTCTTCTTCTTCCTCTGAATCTCCCAAATAGTCTATTTCTACTTCCGATCCACTTCCAATTTCACTTCCAGCCGTAGTTGGGATTTGTAGTTTTGTTAATATCTGTTCATGCGTACTTCTGCGCATGCGTTGTTCTTGCCGTTTCTTCTTGGAGACCGCCGACATTGCTACAACTTCCGGTCCCTCATCATCGGAAGTGCCATGCACTTCGTCGGGAGGAAATCCAACTTGAGTCCAAGGCTTCGCCGAGACGTTTAGGCCTTTTTCCCCGCCGATTTGCGCAGTCTTCCAAGTAGTAGCTTTCTTCTGTTTCAGTTTAGGAGCCATATCAAAAGATAATCCTGAATTACTTATAAATAGTTTCTAATAGATATTTGTTAACTCTTCTTCATTTAAACCTTATTTCATTACTTTTTACAAGGGAGCTGGGTTCCCAACGTCTCGACCCTATGTCATCACACGATGTCCCCTGGGCAGAGTGTTTTTCAGCCCTTCTGAGTCCTGGGATCCCCAAGGGATATACTGCACTTGTCCTGATCCTTTTACTAACAATAGCATCATTCTTCCTCCTTCTTCCCACCAGCCCTGGCTCTCCTCCTCACCTGACTCCCCATCTGTCTCAGGGTATGTCTTTACTGCCTCCCACACAAATGTCTCCGGGGTTCTCTTCTTCCCTCACTTGTGGAGTCCTTCCTTTCTGTCTTGATTCAATACTTGGTTGGTCCCTGGAGTATTTTTTGTATCTCTTCTGGCAATCCCCTCTCAGTAACTTATCTGGCTCTCTCTCTACTTCTGCAAGTCGCTCCCCTACTGCTTCCTTCTGCTCTTCTAGGCTTCTGCCTCCTACCTCTTCCCCACAAATTCTCACACCCTCTCTTGCTCCACTTAACTCTTGCTCCTCCAATGAGTCACCTTCTTTTCTAGTCTGTTTATTTCTACAGTATAACCGATAGTCCTCATATTCCTTTTCCTCTCTCAGGTATTTCATTCGTTCAATCCCTTCTTCCATTTCTTTCTGTGCCTGTTCCACCTTTATCCTTTCTGCCTGGATCTCCTTCCATATCACCGCTTTTTACTTTTCGTATTGTTTTTTTTCCCTCCTCATTATCCCAAACTTGTACTTCTCCCTGCATGTTTACTGTTCCCATCAGCAGGGAGCACTGCTTAGGGGTTCCTTCCTCATTATAGGGAGGGGGCTTTTCTGTTTCTTTCGCATCCGGGTACGGAGCCGAAGCCAGCTTCTCACCGTACCCTTCTCTCTCTCTAACAGGCTGTTTCTCCAGCACCTTAGTGTCTTCCTCGCTTGTAATCAATATTCTACCTGTCCTCCTCAGCCTTTCTCCCTCCGTTCTGAAGAGTTTTAGCACTTCCATTTCTCGTTCTCTTTTTTGCCCTCATTTCTTAGATTTATCTTTTGGTTTGTAATTTTTAATTAATCCCTCCATTTCTTCGCACAAGCTTACATCAAACGTTCCTTCTCTTGGCCATTTTGTGACCAGATTTTTGGTTCTCTTTTCCCATTTTTCTGAAGTTTTTGTGATATCATATTTATTTACCGGGATTTTTTTTTTGCTCAGAATCTCTACTGCCGTTCCTTTACCTGTCATGTTATTCTCTCTTTTTAAGGTATTTTAGAGATTCACAGTTCGTTTACTGGATAATATTATTTACTCTAATTCTATGCCTAGTCTATCGTCTATCTACCAGCATTTTAAACTATATATTGGACTGTCCTTGTTTCCTATTCTATTCTGCCTGTACAGACCTCTATTCAGAGCGGTATCTACAGAATCTTTCTCTTTGCACCTCGTCTATTCAGACCCTTATCTCTTAAGGTGGTATCCACTAGGATTTTCTCTATTTTCCTTTCCCTGCCCGTTCAGACCTTCGTTTCATACAAAGTGGTATCCACGGGGATTTTCTCTAATTCTATGCCTAGTCTATCGTCTATCTACCAGCCCTGCCTGTTCAGACCTTTGTTTCATACGAAGCGATATCCACAGGGACTTACCAACGCCACGTGGAAGTTTTCTTAACTTTTTATTAACTTATTTGTACTTACCCTCACTGCAGTGTTCTTGATCAATCCCCTGAGCCTCCTGTTAACCCCCCAATTCTGCCAGATTCTTTGGACCGGAGAGACCCTTCGGCAGTGGTTCCACATTTCTGAGACTCCAAGACCTCCCCAAAGCCAACAGAATTCTTAGTCCAAATTGTCGCAAAAAGCGCTTACCTTTTGTTTGGGTGCACCCTTAATTCTGTTAGCCTTGTGGCAGTCCCTAGAGGACTGGGAAGCGTCCCCAATTTGCCGTTTCCTTTCCACGGGTCTCTTTCCGGTCCTGCCGTGGTCGCCAATTTTGCCGTGGTTTCTCATGCCCCACAAATGATTAGGAGACGCAGAAGATTCTTCAAGAAGGGTTAAACTTTAATTTGCAAATCAAAGCTGAGACAGTCATTGAGCTAGTCGCTGATTGCCCACCGATCCTCGG
This sequence comes from Hypanus sabinus, assembly GCF_030144855.1. Classification (NCBI taxonomy): domain Eukaryota; kingdom Metazoa; phylum Chordata; class Chondrichthyes; order Myliobatiformes; family Dasyatidae; genus Hypanus; species Hypanus sabinus. Next base: position 47,023 of record NC_082711.1, on the reverse strand, counting down.
ACACAGCATTTTTTATAGCAATCTCCTGGTCCAGTTGCATTAGCATATGTAATCGGTCTATAGTTGTGTATCACACGTACCACACGTACATTTTGCCACTATTGTTTCTACCCATTGACTTAATCATGCTCTAATCTACATCTCTTAGCTACCTTGTCTTCTACATTCTTAATGTTTCATTCTCCTGCTAAACTGGGTACATGCATAGCAAATAGCAAACTCAGATTACATAATTTACATCTCTTAGCTTCCCCTAACACACCATTGTCTTCTACATTCCTAGGATTTCATCTTGGATACATGCATAGCAAGCTGACTACATAGTTTTGGTTACATAGCAAATAATGCCACTTTTGTACTCCAATACTGACAGGTGAAGTCAGAGCCAAAGCAAAAGCAAAAGAGCTGACATACAAGGAAGCTAGACTGAGTGGGAAGATAGAGGACTGGGAAGCTTTTAAAAACCTGCAGAAGGAAACTAAGCGTGTCAATAGGAAGAAAGCTGGTGACTAATATCAGAGAATATACTAAAAGCGTTTTTAAGTATAGAAAGGGTAAAAGAGAATCGAGGGTAGATATAGCACCAATACATTATGATGCTGGAGATATTATAATGAGAGATGCAGAGATGATGTGTATTTACATCAGTCTTTGAGAGAAATGATTAAATTAAAGACGGTACTTAAGGAGTCCATTTAGAATGTGCTGACACAGAAAGAGTGTGCAAAGCAACTTGCAGGGCAACGTATAAACCAATTTGCAAAATGAGGATGAAACAATAGCTTGCTGATTAAAGAAGTGATACGGGTAACGGGAAGACATGCTTAACGGTTGAACAATAACGGTCAAAATGCGCTGAGGCTGATAAGTGGGCCAAAGGGTAATCACATTTGTAATTTTGTAATGAGATTAAGGAAGAATGTCTGCACCTCACATGGGTGCAACTCACAAAGTCGTAAACAAGTAGGGTATAAAAAAACTGTGCAAAGTGTAATTCGGCACTCAATCTAGCAGGAGCTGGTTGGGTCCGACTCTGCAGACTCGAAAAATAAAGTTTACCGTTCTGCAAATTGCTGAGACTCAGTGTGTTTCTGACAACGTGGGGGCTCGTCCGGGATCCACACTCCGGCCGCGGTGGACACGAGGAAGGACATCGGAGACGGTGCACCCCGCCGAGTTTGGCGGTCCCTGACTCCTTGCTCGTCGCTCCGGCGCGGCTTGAGCGAGTGATATCCGGACAGCGCAGAGCGGTAAACGGGGAGAAGGGGACAGTACCTGGTACTGGAAGTCCCCAGGACGCACCGGGTAAGTGCCTACTATTATGGTAGAAGGGTGCGGGAATAAGTAAGGACGGAGAAGACCGGGATAGCTACCCGGGGGTCCTCCTGATAAAAGTCCTTGGGACGCACCGGGAAAAGTGCCTACTGTTGCAGTAGAAGGGTGCGGGATTAAGTAAGAGCGGAATAAGATGGGAGGGGGTGGCTCTAAAAAGAAAGAGGAAACGGAAAGACCGGGACCATACCCGGGGGTTCCTCCTGATAGCCCCCTCGGTAGAATGTTTGAGAATTGGGGATGTGGAAGACTAAAAGGGAAACAAAAGAAAAAAAATGATACAGTACTGTTTAATTTGGTCGAAACAGCCGATAGAAAAACCTGCGGTCTGGTGGCCGCGGCTTGGGTCTGAGGAGGATTGGGTACGACAAGCCTTAAACATTTACGCTAATTCAAAACCAAATGTAAAACCGGAAGAAATTGCTTATGCTTTTTGTTGGGCTCCCTGGCCAGGAGTAACAACAAAGAGTTTTAAATTGGGCATTAAAGGAGAGCGGAAGTGGGACCCACTCGATCATTTACCCCCTCCCTATGTCCAGCCTTCTGCGCCCCTTGCGGGAGCAGAGGGAGGACGTGAAGAAAGTGAAAAAACAGAAGAAATAGACCCGGAGAGGGAAGAGAGGGATGTTAGAGAAAAAGCAAAGGCAAGGATCGAAACAAGGAGTGTGACAGGAGCAGATAAGAAAAAGAAGGACGAATCAAAAAGGGAAGAGGTACCGATGTATCCCCTTCGAGAGGTTCCAATGGGAGGAGCACGAGGAGGGACAGGATTTGTAAACGTCCCTCTGACAAGTACCGAAGTACGAGGATTTAAGAAAGATATGAAAACTTTATTAGAAGATCCAATGGGACTGGCAGAACAGTTGGATCAATTCTTAGGACCTAATGTTTACACTTGGGAAGAAATGCATGCGATTATGGGAACGCTATTTTCTGCACAAGAAAGGCAAATGATACGACAAGCTGCAATATCAATTTGGGGAAGGGAACAGCCGAATGAGTTACCGGGGGACCGGAAATTTCCAGCAAACGACCCACAGTGGGACAAACAAGCAGAAGAGGGAAGACGCAATATGCGACAGTGGCGAGAGTACATCATTAAGGGAATAAGGGAGGCTGTGCCAAAAGGTCACAACTTTGCCAAGGCGTTTGGAAACCACCAAGGGAAAGATGAGAGCCCAACCGACTTCCTCGATAGGGTGCGGAAAAATGTGCAACAGTATGCGGGGGTGGACCCTAATTCGGCAGTAGGGGAACAATTCATACGAATTGAATTTGTATCAAAAGCATGGCAAGACATCCGGAAGAAGCTTGAGAAACAGGAAGATTGGAACGAAAAACCACTAAGTGAATTGCTTAGACAGGCCCAAAAGGTCTATGTCCAGAGAGATGAGGAAAATCAGAAAAAGGCAGCGAAAGTAATGGTTCAAACCATCCGCCAAGTAAACTCAGAGAACAAAGAGAAAAGGGAAGCAAGGCCAGAGAGAAGCGGCTGTACTGAGGGAAGGTGGATGAGGAGGGCGGCACGATGTTTTTACTGCAATGAGGAAGGCCACTTTAAGAGGGAGTGCCCAAGATATCGAAAAGAAGTCCGAGCTTATGCCCTCATGGAAGAAGAATAGGGGTGTCAGGGGTCCCAACCCTTGGGGACGAGATACAAACAGGAACCCCTGGTAAATTTAAAATTAGGTCCTCAAGGATCAGAAGTAACCTTCATGGTCGACTCAGGAGCTGAAAGAACTAGTATAATCCAAGCCCCTCCGGGAACCAAGATTGGGACCAAAACCATTGGGGTTTCCGGAATAGGAGGAAAAACTATGCAGGTCCCAATAATAGAAGATGTACAGATAAAATGCGACGACCGGGAAGATATCCAGGATGTGTTATTACTTCCGTCAGCCGGATTCAACTTATTGGGAAGAGATTTGCAGGCACTGCTAGGGATCGGGACGGTGCCATATCAAGGTGAAATTCAAGTGAAACTGTTCGTAATGACTGAAAAGGATGATCAGGAAATAAAGGCCAGTGTCTGGTATCAAGAAGGTAATCGGGGCGGCCTGGACATCACCCCACTGAAAATCACCCTGTTGCCAAACAGCCGCCCGGTGAGAAGACGGCAATATCCCATTGCCATGGAAGGGAGGAGGGGATTACTACCTGTAATTGAGACATTAGTATCAGATGGACTCCTGGAAGAATGTATGTCACCCTTTAATACCCCCATCCTACCAGTCCGAAAGCCCGACGGCACGTATCGAATGGTTCAAGATCTGAGAGGCTTAAATGCGGTAGTCCAAACACGATACCCGGTAGTGCCTAACCCCTATACATTAATGAGCAAAATACCTCCTGAACATGAATGGTTCAGTGTGATAGATCTAAAAGATGCCTTTTGGAGTTGCCCGTTGGAGGAAGGTAGCCGAGATATGTTCGCATTTGAATGGGAAAATCCCTTCACTGGGCGGAAGAAGCAACTCCGGTGGACCGTCTTGCCCCAAGGGTTCACGGAGTCCCCAAACCTATTCGAACAGGTACTGGAGCAAGTATTGGCTGGATTCCATTGTACCGAAAAGAACCAACTATTACAGTATGTCGATGATCTACTACTATCGGGACCAGCAGAGGAGGTAGTGCGAGACGATACTATAAGACTCCTGAATTACCTAGGAGAAAAAGGATTGCGGGCGTCCAAGAAGAAACTGCAATTTGTCGAGAAGGAAATAACATATCTCGGACACAGAGTCAGTAAAGGGCACCGCCAAATAACCCCAGAAAGAATAGCGGGAATAACTAAAATACCACTTCCCAGGACAAAGAAGGAAATAAGACAATTTCTGGGCTTAGTGGGCTATTGCCGGATTTGGATAGAGAATTATACCTCCCTGGTGAAGTTTATGTACGACAAATTGGCAAAGGAAGACCGGGGAATAATCAGCTGGACCGAAGGAGAAGAACAGAAGTTCAGGAAAATAAAAGGGCAACTAATTCGGGCCCCGGTATTAACACTGCCAGCACTGGAAAAGCCCTTTCAGCTGTATGCAACAAACAATGAAGGAACTGCGTTAGGAGTACTAACCCAAGAAAAAGGAGGAAAGCGGCAACCTGTGGCCTTTTTATCAAAAATGTTAGACCCGGTATCCCGGGGATGGCCGACGTGCATACAAGCCGTAGCGGCAGCAGCCGTACTAGTAGAAGAAGCACGGAAATTAACCTTTGGGGGAAGAATGACGGTGTATACCCCGCACTCCGTTAGCACCCTCTTAGCCCAAAAAGCTCAGCGGTGGTTGACGGACTCTCGCATACTGAAATACGAAACCATTCTGATGGTCGGGGATGATTTAAGCTTTGAAAAGAACAATAGTTGTAACCCGGCACAGTTCTTATACAGGGAATCAACAGGGGAGGAAACCGAGCATAACTGCGTGGAGCTAACAGACCTTCAGACAAAAAGTAGGGAAGATCTACAAGAAGTTCCCCTAATTGAAGGCGAGGAACTATGTATCGACGGCTCCTCCAGATGCATCAATGGGGTACGACACAGTGTATATGTTATTATAAACGGGAGGACTAGGGAGACGGTGGAGTCCGGCCGGCTCCCGGGTAATTGGTCAGCCCAGTCTTGTGAACTATATGCCTTGCAGAGGGGACTGCAACTGTTAAGAAACAAAATAGGCACTATATACACCGATTCTAAGTATGCCTATGGAGTGGTACACACCTTCGGAAAGATTTGGAAAGAACGGGGGTTGATAACAGCCAGGGGAAGGGAATTAGCTCACGAACAAATGATAAGCATGACTCTGGAAACTCTAACATTACCTCAAGAAATTGCAGTGGTTCACGTTCCAGGACATCAACGAGGAACAGCCCCGGAAGCAATAGGAAACCGGCTCGCAGATGAAGAAGCCAAACGGGCAGCAATGGAAAAAACGGTCCGACTTCTAACCCTGATACCAATAAGGGAAGAGCTTAACAAACTACCAGTCTTCACCCAAGTAGAAATAGACGCTATGAGCCAGCTGGGAGCCCGACAAACATCAGAAGGCGAGTGGAAGACCCCCGACGGACGGCAAGTACTGAATAAGGAAGTAACTCGTCATATACTGCAACAACTACACCAACAAAGCCATTGGGAGTGCAAGCTATGTGCGACACTATCCTAAGGGACTATGTTTGTAACGTTCTCCTTCGCGTGTAACTGATAACGTCGAATTCAACGTCGAGATAAACCACAGCCAATGAGAACCAGATCGCAGTAAGATTAACCATTTACTGTTCACTCTTCACATTAACATATGGTGAAAACTGTTGATAAAACAATACAAGATTGATACAGTATTTGTTCCTTCCTTAATATCACACTTCAAGTGTAAATACTTGCAAAGGTGACTATAACTACATTACACTAAGGTGCAGCATACAGGGAGAGTTTACCTGCTCCATTGACTACTTTAAATACACTTCCATGCAAACTATCCGCGACTCTTTAACTAACGAAAGCATAAACATTATCTACCGTCGTTACTTCTAACAGGATCGGCATTAACATCTTAGTTCAATATATCGATTATCTATTAACTTACAGCGTTGCTCTCACTGTGATTTCTCATGCCTGCAAACAACTTCTGCTCAGGTGAGCCTCGTGGTGAGCCCCCACCCTCGCGCTAACTTCAAACCGGTATTTTCCCACAAGACGCGGCGAAACCGGATGTGACGTCATCGCATGCCGATATATTTTACATGCAATGAATATACTTTAAACACTTCTAATTCTAACTAGAAAATACTATTGAATGAATTACTAAGCGAAAATATTATAAACTAAATAACTGTCGTAAAGACAGCACAATGTTTGTAAAGGGATATTCACACTAGCTCAACAGGAGGTGTGGGGCTGTTACACCTGCCAAAAGGTAAACAAGAAAATGATGCGTGCCACCCATAAGGGGGGACAAACACTAGCCGTCCGACCGTTCCATCGGATCCAAATAGACTTTACGGAACTACCACAAGTTCAGAGATGGAAGTACCTGTTGGTAATTGTGGATCACTTCACTCGGTGGGTGGAAGCATTCCCAACCACTAAAGCGGACGCCCCTACAGTGGCACGGATCCTATTAGAAAATATAGTCCCGAGATATGGAATAATGGGGTCTATTGATTCAGATAGGGGAACACACTTTGCCTCAAAAACACACCAGCTAATCTGTGACGCCTTAGGAATCCAGTGGAAGCTGCACACCCCCTGGCACCCTCAGAGCTCAGGAAGAGTTGAGAGGATGAACAGTACTTTGAAGACGCAATTGACAAAACTAATGATGGAAACCAAGCTACCCTGGACCAAGTGTCTACCCCTGGCCCTACTAAGAATCCGCACGGCTCCTCGAAAAGATATAGGAGTATCCCCTTATGAAATGTTGTTTGGCCTTCCATATTGGAACAAGGTGGAGGGCTATCCTTCCCTGCAAGGGGGAGATGTCTTTGTAAGGGACTATTTACAGGCACTGTCTCGTTCTTTTGCAGAATTGCGCAGGAAGGGGTTACTCGCACAAACCCCACCTCTGGACTTCGCACTCCACCGAACTCAGCCCGGCGACTGGGTCCTGATTAAGACTTGGAAGCCAGAGAAGTTACAGCCGCAGTGGGAAGGCCCATTCCAGGTGCTACTGACCACCGAAGCCGCAGTAAGGACAAAAGAAAAAGGGTGGACCCACGCCGCGAGAATCAAGGGACCCGTAAAGCCCGAAGAAGGTGCAGAATGGACTTGCGTCCAGGGAGAAGACCCGATGGTGCTAAAGCTCAAAAGACGGACAGAATGAACTTTGGGACTGGCTGGATGGATGGTTGAAAGGAGGCTGGTGGCGAACCGCTTTAGGGGTTATAGGAGGGGGATTGATGGTCCTTCTTCTGCTACCATGTCTGATCCCCTGCTTGCGGGAGCTAGTTGCTCGGGTGGCAAGACAAGTCATGCAACCAGGGGCCCCAGCTGATCCTGTTCAGGTACTCCTACAAAGGGAAATAGAGCTAGAGGAAGAAGCCTATGTAAACCCGTGGCAAAAGCCCAACTGATAGCACATTCTAAAAAGAAAAAGGGTGGATTGAGAGAAATGATTAAATTAAAGACGGTACTTAAGGAGTCCATTTAGAATGTGCTGACACAGAAAGAGCGTGCAAAGCAACTTGCAGGGCAACGTATAAACCAATTTGCAAAATGAGGATGAAACAATAGCTTGCTGATTAAAGAAGCGATACGGGTAACGGGAAGACATGCTTAACGGTTGAACAATAACGGTCAAAATGCGCTGAGGCTGATAAGTGGGCCAAAGGGTAATCACATTTGTAATTTTGTAATGAGATTAAGGAAGAATGTCTGCACCTCACATGGGTGCAACTCACAAAGTCGTAAACAAGTAGGGTATAAAAAAACTGTGCAAAGTGTAATTCGGCACTCAATCTAGCAGGAGCTGGTTGGGTCCGACTCTGCAGACTCGAAAAATAAAGTTTACCGTTCTGCAAATTGCTGAGACTCAGTGTGTTTCTGACAGTCTTCACAGTGGAAGAAACCTTCAGCATACTGAACATTCAAGAGTGTCAGGGAAGTGAAGTTTATACAGTGCAAATTATGACTGAGAAGGGTTAGGGATAGGTTGAGAGTATTCAGGCAGTGGGAGAATCAGCCCTCGTGCTTTTTGATCTCGTCACTTGAGATTCAGTGTCACGCAATCCTGCCACTTTGATCTGGCCCACAACTTCATTAAACAGGTCCATGCCTTTGTTGGATCTTGCCCCTCCTGACACTGGACATTGGGTTTCTGGGAGTTTGGCCAGCGTTTACTCTTTGGAGAGAAGGAGATTGAGAGGAGACATGATAGAGGTGTACAAGGTATTAAAAGGAATAGATAGAGTGCATAGCCAGTGCCTCTTCCCCAGGGCACCACTGCTCAGTACAAAAGGACATTACTTCAAGGTATGGGGAGGGAAGTTCAACGGAGATATTAGAGGAAGGTTTTTCACTCAGAGAGTGGTTGGTCTCCACTCTCCACTCTCAACAGTGGTTGCCTCCACCACTGCCTGAGTCAGTGGTGGAGGCAGATACACTAGTGAAGTTTAAGAGACTACTAGACAGGTATACGGAGGAATTTAAGGTGGGGGTTACATGGGAGGCAGGTTTTGAGGGTCGGCACAATATTATGGGCCAAAGGGCCTGTAATGTGCTGTATTATTTGATGTTCTATGTTAATTGGGGTGTGCTTAGGGTTTGTGGAGCTGTGGCCAGGGTTTATCGGGATGTGCCTAGCGCTTGTGGGGCTGTGTCTCCCTTGGACCTTAGGAATAGGTTTGAGTGTTCGGCTGCTGGGGAATGTATATGTTTCGCTGGGAGAGGTAAGGCTGCAGAGTTTTGAGTGGTGAGGTATGAGGTGCTCTGGTGGATAGGGGTGTCTGGTAAAGCAGGTTAATCTGGCCCATGTTTTTCATTATCGTGTTCCGACACCACTTCGTTCAACGAACCGACTGTGCACTGGGACACATTGTCAGTAATGCATCCTCGGATCATCAGGTGTTTCAGGCCTTCAATCACTATATACTCTCCCCGAAGTGGCCCAACAGTGTCCTGCTCAGACACTGCTTGTGTTTTTCCCAGGGACCAAGACCACCAGAGGCATGTAATTCTGAGGGTGATTACTGGGCATTCAACACAAATGCACCTGAGTTTAGTACTGACTTGTTTTCTGAGCCCTATCTTGGGTTTAATTTACTGGTTCTCTCTCACCTTGTGGGTATCTGGGCTTTCTTATTGGCCTTTCGTGGGCTGGGAGAATGAAGAGCGTGTCACTGTAAGGTTAGGTTGAGAGTATGCAGGCAGTGGGCGAATCAGCCCTCTTGTGCTTTTTGATCTGGTCACTTGAGATTCAGTTTCACGCAACCCTGCCTCTTTGATCTGGCCCACGCCTTCATTAACCAGGTCCAGCACTTGCCTTTGTTGAATCTTGCCCATCCTGATTCAGGTTTGTGGGGGTTCTGTAAGGGTTAATGGGGTGTGCTTTGGGTTTGCGGGGCTGATGCCAGGGTTAATCAGGACGTGCCTAGGGTTTGTGGGGGTGTGTGCCCCTTTTGGACTTTAGGATTAGGTCTGAGTGTTGGGCTGGTGAATGTATATGTGTGGCAGGCAGAGGTAAGGTTGCAGAGTTTTGACTGGTGATGTATGTACTGCTATGGCGGATAGGCTCGCACTAGGGTTAGGGTTAGGTTGCGGAACTGTCATTGCAACAGGTAACCACCAGGTGGGAATTCTGTCCTCACCTGACCCTTCATTGTGAGAGGTCACCACCAGGTGGGAGGGCTGCCCTACCCAGAGCTGTTATTGCCACAGGACACCAGCAGATGGCAGTGTTGTCTGCAGTGGAACTGTCATTGCAGCATGGCACCACCAGCAGGGAGTGTTGTCCACATCTAAACTGTCGTTATGGCAGGATACCACTAGGTGGGAGTATTGTGCATATCTGATCTGCCATTGTGGCGGGACACCAGAATATGGGAGTGTTGTTTACAATGGATCAGTCCTTACGGCAGGACACCAGCAGGTGGGAGTGTTGTACACAGGGGGCATCTCAATATGGCAGAACACCACCAGGTTTGAGTGTTTTGGACAGCAGAACTGTCATTGTGACAGGTCAGCACCAGGTGGGAGTCATGTCCACACTGAACCCATCATTGCGGCTGGACAACAGCAGGTGGGAGTGTTGTCCACATCTGATCTGTCATTATGGCAGGACACCACCAGGTGGGAGTATTGTCCACGGATTAACTGTCTTTGCGGCAGGACACCACAAGGTGGGAGTGTTGTCCCACATCTAACATGTTGTTACAGCAGGACACCAGCAGGTGGGAGTATTGTCCACATCTCATCTATCTTTGCAGCAGAATGCCACCAGGTGGGACTGTTATCCACAGAGGACCTGCCATTGTGGGACGACACCACCAGGTGGGACTATTATCAACAGCGGAACTGTCATTGCAACAGGACACCATCAATTGGGATTGTTGTCAACATCTAACCCAGGAGCCGCATGCGGCTCTTTCATCTCTGTGCTGTGGCTTTGGAAAATAAACGATGAGTATTTAATTAAAATATTTTTATGTTAGTTTGTTAGTTTTTGAAATGTAATTCTAAATTTGAAGATTATGGTGATCTTGTACAATCCAAATAAAACGTGTTTTTTGTCGCTATTAATATACATCACCACTGCCAATGCCTGACACCCGCCAGTGCGCGATTTCTTTAATTTTTCGATCCAAGGTAGGCTAACTATGGAGAATTCTAAAAAAAAGAAAAGTGACTGAAGAAAACAGAACGTTTAATGATACGAGGGCAGATTCATGTGCTTTCACTGCTGACGAGACTGGTTTACCGGTATGCTTAATATGCAATGAGAAACTAGCAAACAACAAAAAGTCAAAAGTCGCAAGACATTTCCAGAATAAACATGCAGCCTTTGCTCAAAAATATCCGGATGGAGATGAGAGAAAAAAAAGTCATTTCGGAACTGTTGCGGAAGGTTGATCTGAGCAAAAATCATTTCAAGAAGGGGATGAAGTCAGGAAAATCAACTACATATGCTAGTTTTGTTGCCGCTCAGGAAATAGTCAGGCACGGGAAGCAGCTTACAGATGGTGAATATATAAAAGAATCTTACATTAAGATTTCAGAACATCTATTCACGGACTTTAAAAACAAGAGTGAAATTGAGCAGAAAATCAGGGATATGCCCCTCTCTGCAAAGACTGTCAAAGACAGAACCATAAAAATGTCAGAAGACATCACAAGACAGCAAATTAAAGACATCAATTCAGCTGTGGCCTACTCGATTGCCTGTGATGAGTCTAAAGACAAAGGTGATATTGAACAAATAGCACTGTTCTGCCGGTATGTAAACTCTGCCGGGCCACAGGAAGAAATGATTGAGTTGATACCTCTAAAAGGCCAAACACGGGGGGAGGACATCTGTGAGGCTGTCTTGAATTGTTTAAGAGCCAAAGGAATAAAGACCACTCACCTGGTGTCAGTAGCTACTGGTGGGGCACCAAGTATGACAGGAGCGCACAAGGGATTTGTGGCTTTACTGCAGAAGTCACTGGACAGAAAGCTGCTGACTTTTCACTGCATCTTGCACCAAGAGGCACTGTGCGCTCAAACATTTCCTCCGGAATGCACAGAAGTAATGGATGTTGTCATTCAGATTGTCAATAAAATAATGGCAAAAAGTTTAAATCACCGTCAATTCCGTTTGTTACTGGACGAGCTGGAAAGCGCATATTCTGATCTCCTGCTGCACAAAAAAGTCCGGTGGCTGTCAAGAGGGGAGGTGCTGAAACGCTTTGTCGCTTGTCTGGAAGAAGTGAAAACTTTCCTGGGCAGCAAAGGGCTCACCTTTCCTGAGCTGGAACAGCCAGAGTGGCTGGAAAAGCCACACTTCATGGTAGACATGACAGCGCACCTGAACACGCTGAACACAGCTCTTCAGGGGAAAGGACGCACAGCCCTGCACATGTTGGTGGATGTTTTGGCATTCAAGCGCAAGTTGACAGTGCTTGCCAGAGCTTTACAGAAAGGCACATTGTCTCACTTCCCCAATTTGAGAGAGTTCAAACAAGCTCACGACATGATAAATTCAGAGTATTTACATTCTGCAATCATCGCAATGCAAACATCGTTTGGGAAACGATTCTGTGAGTTCAGAGAGGAAAAAAACACATTATCCTTCCCGGTCACTCCCCTAAGCATCGATCCATCCCTATTGAATACGACTGCATTGAGTCAACCTGACCTTGAGATGGAACTGGCCGACATAGCCGACAAAGACATATGGGTGTCCAAGTTTAGACGCTTGACAGCAGACCTTGAAGATGTTTCCCGTCAGAAGGCCGTTCTTGCTCAGAATCACAAATGGAGTGATATTGAAAACCTCTCCAAACCGGACCAACTTGTGTTCGAAACAAGGAATGCTATCCCCGACATTTATGTAAACATTAAAAAGTATGCGCTTGGAGTCCTATCGATCTTTGGATCCACATATGTATGTGAGCAGGTGTTCTCCAACATGAACTTTATTAAAAACAAACATCGCGCACGCCTCACAGATGACAGCTTGTGATCCTGTGTAAAGATGAAAGTGACGTCATACAGCCCTGATGTGCAGACGCTGTGCACTGAGGTCCAGGAGCAGAAATCCCATTAACCAAGTATGATAAATATTTTAATTGCCTATTATTTTATGTATATTCATATTTTTCATTGTTCAGTGAAATAGTTCTTTTATTTTTCAGGTTGACAGCTGGCTGACGTTATTTTTGGTTTGCTGCTGGCGGACAATTTAAGTTCGGCGTTTTTCATAAATACAAGAAGGACTCAAATAGACATTGAGTATTTTACTTAAAAGTAACCTTCAACCCAACGTCTTTTTTTCGGAGTTCAAAATGTTTTTGTTGCATGCAGAAATGTAATTTCGTTTTCTCTGCAGGAGTTCATCGATTTCATAAATGCAACACATTATAGTTTGTTTATACGTAGCATAAAGGCAAAAAAAAAACATTGTATGCAGTGTTATTTCATTTTAAATGTCAAACGGGTTTTGTGGCTCCCAGTGTTTTCTTTTCTGTAGGAAACGGGTCCAAATGGCTCTTTCAGTGGTAAAGGTTGCCGACCCTGATCTAAGCTGTTCTTATGGCAGGGTTAAGTTGAGAGTATGTGGGCAGTGGGCAAATCAGCCCTCCTGTGCTTTTCGATCTCGTCACTTGAGATTCAGTTTCACGTGACCCTGCCACTTTAATCTGGCTCACGCCTTCATTAACCAGGTCCAACACTTGCCTTTGTTGAATGCTGCCCCTCATTACATAGGACATCGGCTTTGTGGGGGTTCTGTAAGGGTTAATGGGGTGTGCTTAGGGTTTGTGGGGCCGAAGCCAGGGCTAGTCGGGAAGTGCCATGTGTTTGTGGGGGTGTGTGCCCTTTTTAGACCTTTGTATTAGGTTTGGGTGTTGGGCTGGTGGATATATAGGTGTGCCTGGAACAGGTAATGATGCAGAGTTTTGAGTGGTGAGGTATGAGGTACTATGGCGGATAGACTCACATGGTGAAGCCAGGTTAACTTGGCCCATGCCTTTCATTATTGGGGTCTGACACCACTTGGTTCAATGAACCGGGTGTGCACTGGGACACATTGTCAGTAATGCATCCTCGGATCGTCAGGTGTTTTGGGCCTTTAATCACTATATACTCTCCCCGAGGTGGCCCAACAGTGTCCGGCTCAGACTCTGCTTGTGTTTTTCCCAGGGACCAAGATCATGAGAGGCATGTAATTCTGAGGGTAATGATAGTTTTTAAACGTCGTTACCTGACATCTGTATGCCTGGAATTGCATGGGTTAAATTGACAGAGTTTACTGGGCATTCAGCAGAACTGCACCTGAGATTAGCACTGACTTCTTTTCTGAGCCCCGTCTTGGATTTAATTTGCTCTTCTCTCCCACCTTGTGGGTATCTGGGCTTTCCTATTGGCATTTCATGGGCCGGGAGAATGAAGAGCGTGTCACTGTAAGGTTAGGTTGAGATTATGCAGGCAGTGGGTGAATCAGCCCTCTTGTGCTTTTTGATCTCGTCACTTGAGATTCAGTTTCACGTGACCCTGCCACTTTGAACTGGCCCACGCCTTCATTAAGCAGGTCCAACACTTGCCTTTGTTGAATTTTGCCCCTTCTGACATAGGACATGGAGTTTTTCGAGGATGTAACCAGGAGGTTAGACCAGTGGATGTAGTTTACCTCAATTTTCAGAAGGCATTTGATAAGGTCCCACATAGAAGATTGGTCGGTAAAATCAAAGCTCAGGGCATCGGGGGGAAGGCATTGACATTGATAGAAAACTGGCTGGCAGATAGAAAGCAAAGGCTGGCGGTGAATGGGTGTTTCTCGGAATGGCAGGTGGTGACTAGTGGGGTGCCACAGGGTTCGGTATTGGGACCACAGCTGTTTACCATTTACATTAATGATTTGGATGAAGGCATAAGAACTAACATCAGCAAATTTGCTGATGATGCTAAGCTGGGAGATAGTGTGACATGTGATGAGGATGTTAGGAGAATTCAGGGTGACTTGGAAAGGCTGGCTGAGTGGGCAGATACTTGGCAGATGACGTTTAATGTGAATAAGTGTGACGTTATCCACTTTGGGAGTAAGAACAGGAAGGCAGATTATTATCTGAACGGTGTAAAGTTAGGTAAGGGAGAAATACAAAGAGATCTAGGAGTCCTTGTTCATCAGTCACTGAAGGTGAATGAGCAAGTGCAACAGACAGTGAAGAAGGCTAATGGAATGTTGGCCTTTATTACAAAGGGAATTGAGTACAAGGGCAAGGAAATCCTTTCACATTTGTACAGGGCCCTGGTGAGACCACACTTGGAGTATTGTGTACAGTTTTGGTCTCCAGGGTTAAGGAAGGACATCCTGGCTGTAGAGGAAGTGCAGCATAGATTCACGAGGTTAATTCCTGGGATGTCTGGACTGTCTTACACAGAAAGGTTAGAGAGACTGGGCTTGTACACGCTGGAATTAAGGAGATTGAGAGGGGATCTGATTGAAACATATAAGATTATTAAGGGATTGGACAAGATAGAGGCAGGAAATATGTTCCAGATGCTGGGAGAGTCCAGTACCAGAGGGCATGGTTTGAGAATAAGGGGTAGGTCATTTAGGTCATTAAGGAAAAACTTCTTCTCCCACAGAGTTGTGGGGGTCTGCAATGCACTGCCTCAGAAGGTAGTGGAGGCCAATTCACTGGATGCTTTCAAGAAGGAGCTAGATAGTTATCTTATGGATAGGGGAATCAAGGGATATGGGGACAAGGAAGGAACTGGGTATTGATAGCAATTGATCAGCCATGAACTCAAAATGGCGGTCCAGGCTCAAGGGGCCGAATGGTCTACTTCTGCACCTGTTGTCTATTGTCTATTGACATTGGGTTTCTGGGGATTTAGCAAGGGTTAATCAGGGAGTGCTTAGAGATTGTGGGGGTGGGTGCCCCTTTTGGACTTTAGGATTAGGTTTTAGTGTAGGGCTGGCGGATGTACATGATTGGCTGGCAGAGGTTAGGCTGCAGAGTTCAAAGTATGAGCTGCTATGCTGGCTAGGCTTGAACAGGGAAGTCAGGTTAATCTGGCCCATGCCTTTCATTATCGTGGTCCGCCACCACTTGGTTCAGTGAACCGGGTGTGCACTGGGGCACATCGTCAGTAGTGGGTTAGGTTGAAATTATGCGGGCAGTGGGCTAAAAAGCCCTCTTGTGATTTTTGATCTCCACACTTGAGATTCCGTTTCACGTGACCCTGCCACTTTGATCTGGCCCACGCCTTCATTAACCAGGTCCCACACTTGCATTTGTTGAATATTGTCCCTCTCGACAGAGGGTATCCAGGTTGTGGGGGTTTAGCAAGGGTTAATCAGGGAGTGCCTAGGGTTTGTGGGGGTGTGTGCCCCTTTTGGAAGTTGCCTAGGGTTGGTGGGGGTATGTGCCCCATTTGGACTTTAGGATTAGGTTTGAGTGTGGGGCTGGAGGATGTACATCTTTGGCTGGCAGAGGTTGGGCTGCAGAGTTTGAAGTATGAGCTGCTTTGCTGGCTCGGCTTATACAGGGAAGTCAGGTTAATCTGGCCCATGCCTTTCATTATCATGGTCCGACACCACTTGGTTCAGCGTACCGGGTGTGCACTGGGGCACATCGTCAGTAGTGAACATTCGGATCGTCGGCTGCTTCGGGCCTTTAATCACTAGACAGACTACATAAGCGGCCAAACAGTGTCAGACTCAGGCACTGCTTGTGATTTTTTCCCAGGGACCAATAAGGAAAGACATGTAATTCTGAGGGTAATGATATTTTTAAATATCATTACCTGGCATCTGTATGCCTGGGATTGCATAAGTCAAATTGAGAGTGTTTACTGGGCATTCAGCAGAACTGTACCTGAGGTTAGCATTGACCTGCCTGTCGTCCCCCTCCTGGGTTTAATTTACTGGTTCTCTCTCGCCTTGCGTGTATCTGGGCTTTCCTATTGGCCTTTCGTGGGCCGGGAGAATGAAGAGCGTGTCACTGATAGGTTAGGTTGAAATTATGAGGGCAGTGGGCTAAAAAGCCCTCGTGATTTTTGATCTCCTCACTTGAGATTCCGTTTCACGTGACCCTGCCACATTGATCTGGCCCACGCCTTCATTAACCAGGTCCAGCACTTGCCTTTGTTGAATCCTGCCCCTCTTGGCATAGGATATCCGGTTTGTGGGGGTTTAGCAAGGGTTAATCGGGGTGTGTTTAGGGTTTGTGGGGCCGAAGCCAGGGCTAGTCGGGAAGTGCCTAGGGTTTGTGGGGCTGTGTGCTCCTTTTGGCAGTTGCCTAGGGTTTGTGGGGGTGTGTGCCCCTTTTGGAATTTGCCTAGGGTTTGTGGGGTTGTGTGCCCCTTTTGGACTTTAGGATTAGGTTTGACTGTAGGGCTGGTGGATGTACATCTTTGGCTGGCAGAGGTAAGGCTGCAGAGTTCAAAGTATGAGCTGCTCTGCTGGCTAGGCTTGAACAGGGAAGTCAGGTTAATCTGGCCCATGCCTTTCATTATCGTGGTCCGACACCACTTGGTTCAGTGAACCAGGTGTGCACTGGGGCACATCGTCAGTAGTGGGTTAGGTTGAAATTATGCGGGCAGTGGGCTAAAAAGCCCTCTTGTGATTTTTGATCTCCTCACTTGAGATTCCGTTTCACGTGACCCTGCCACTTTGATCTGGCCCACGCCTTCATTAACCAGGTCCCACACTTGCATTTGTTGAATATTGTCCCTCTCGACAGAGGGTATCCAGGTTGTGGGGGTTTAGCAAGGGTTAATCAGGGAGTGCCTAGGGTTTGTGGGGGTGTGTGCCCCTTTTGGAAGTTGCCTAGGGTTGGTGGGGGTATGTGCCCCATTTGGACTTTAGGATTAGGTTTGAGTGTGGGGCTGGAGGATGTACATCTTTGGCTGGCAGAGGTTGGGCTGCAGAGTTTGAAGTATGAGCTGCTTTGCTGGCTCGGCTTATACAGGGAAGTCAGGTTAATCTGGCCCATGCCTTTCATTATCATGGTCCGACACCACTTGGTTCAGCGAACCGGGTGTGCACTGGGGCACATCGTCAGTAGTGAACATTCGGATCGTCGGCTGCTTCGGGCCTTTAATCACTAGACAGACTACATAAGCGGCCAAACAGTGTCAGACTCAGGCACTGCTTGTGATTTTTTCCCAGGGACCAATAAGGAAAGACATGTAATTCTGAGGGTAATGATATTTTTAAATATCATTACCTGGCATCTGTATGCCTGGGATTGCATAAGTCAAATTGAGAGTGTTTACTGGGCATTCAGCAGAACTGTACCTGAGGTTAGCATTGACCTGCCTGTCGTCCCCCTCCTGGGTTTAATTTACTGGTTCTCTCTCGCCTTGCGTGTATCTGGGCTTTCCTATTGGCCCTTCGTGAGCCGGGAGAATGAAGAGCGTGTCACTGATAGGTTAGGTTGAAATTATGAGGGCAGTGGGCTAAAAAGCCCTCGTGATTTTTGATCTCCTCACTTGAGATTCCGTTTCACGTGACCCTGCCACATTGATCTGGCCCACGCCTTCATTAACCAGGTCCAGCACTTGCCTTTGTTGAATCCTGCCCCTCTTGGCATAGGATATCCGGTTTGTGGGGGTTTAGCAAGGGTTAATCGGGGTGTGTTTAGGGTTTGTGGGGCCGAAGCCAGGGCTAGTCGGGAAGTGCCTAGGGTTTGTGGGGCTGTGTGCTCCTTTTGGCAGTTGCCTAGGGTTTGTGGGTGTGTGCGCCCCTTTTGGAATTTGCCTAGGGTTTGTGGGGTTGTGTGCCCATTTTGGACTTTAGGATTAGGTTTGACTGTAGGGCTGGTGGATGTACATGATTGGCTGGCAGAGGTAAGGCTGCAGAGTTCAAAGTATGAGCTGCTCTGCTGGCTAGGCTTGTACAGGGAAGTCAGGTTAATCTGGCCCATGCCTTTCGTTATCGTGGCCCGACACCACTTGGTTCAGTGAACCAGGTGTGCACTGGGGCACATCGTCAGTAGTGGATTAAGTTGAAATTATGCGGGCAGTGGGCTAAAAAGCCCTTTTGTGATTTTTGATCTCCTCACTTGAGATTCCGTTTCACTTGACCCTGCCACTTTGATCTGGCCCACGCCTTCATTAACCAGATCCCACACTTGCCTTTGTTGAATCTTGCCCCTCTCGACAGAGGATATCCGGTTTGTGGGGGTTTAGCAAGGGTTAATCGGGGAGTGCCTAGGGTTTGTGGGGGTGTGTGCCCCTTTTGGAAGTTGCCTAGAGTTGATGGGGATGTGTGCCCCTTTTGGAGTTTGCCTAGGTTTGTGGGGGTGTGTGCCCCTTTTGGACTTCAGGATTAGGTTTGAGTGTAGGACTGGTGGATGTATATCTTTGGCTGGCAGAGGTTAGGCTGCCGAATTTGAAATATGAGCTGCTATGATGGCTAGGCTTGTACAGGGAATTCAGGTTCATCTGGCCCATGCCATTCATTATCGTGGTCCGACACCACTTGGTTCAGCGAACCGGGTGTGCACTTGGGCACATCGTCAGTAGTGAATATTCGGATCGTCGGCTGTTTCGGGCCTTTAATCACTAACAGCCTGCAGAAGCGGCCCAACAGTGTCAGACTCACACACTGCTTGTGTTTTTTCCCCAGGGACCAATAATGAGAGGCATGTCATTCAGAGGGTAATGATATTTTTAAATATCATTACCTGGCACCTGTATGCCTGGGATTGCATGAGTCAAATTGAGAGTGCTTACTGGGCATTCAGCAGAGCTGTACCTGAGTTTAGCATTGACCTGCCTGTCGTCCCCATCCAGGGTTTAATTTATTGGTTCTCTCTCGTCTTGCGTGTATCTGGGCTTTCCAATTGACCTTTCGTGGGCCGGGAGAATGAAGAGCGTGTCACTGATAGGTTAGGTTGAAATTATGCAGGCAGTGGGCTAAAAAGCCCTCTTGTGATTTTTGATCTCCTCACTTGAGATTCCATTTCACGTGACCCTGCCACTTTGATCTGGCCCACGCCTTCATTAACCAGGTCCAGCACTTGCCTTTGTTGAATCCTGCCCCTCTTGGCATAGGATATCCGGTTTGTGGGGGTTTAGCAAGGGTTAATCGGGGTGTGTTTAGGGTTTGTGGGGCCGAAGCCAGGGCTAGTCGGGAAGTGCCTAGGGTTTGTGGGGCTGTGTGCTCCTTTTGGCAGTTGCCTAGGGTTTGTGGGGGTGTGTGCCCCTTTTGGAATTTGCCTAGGGTTTGTGGGGTTGTGTGCCCCTTTTGGACTTTAGGATTAGGTTTGACTGTAGGGCTGGTGGATGTACATCTTTGGCTGGCAGAGGTAAGGCTGCAGAGTTCAAAGTATGAGCTGCTCTGCTGGCTAGGCTTGTACAGGGAAGTCAGGTTAATCTGGCCCATGCCTTTCATTATCGTGGTCCGACACCACTTGGTTCAGTGAACCAGGTGTGCACTGGGGCACATCGTCAGTAGTGGGTTAGGTTGAAATTATGCGGGCAGTGGGCTAAAAAGCCCTCTTGTGATTTTTGATCTCCTCACTTGAGATTCCGTTTCACATGACCCTGCCACTTTGATCTGGCCCACGCCTTCATTAACCAGGTCCAGCACTTGCCTTTGTTGAATCCTGCCCCTCTTGGCATAGGATATCCGGTTTGTGGGGGTTTAGCAAGGGTTAATCGGGGTGTGTTTAGGGTTTGTGGGGCCGAAGCCTGGGCTAGTTGGGAAGTGCCTAGGGTTTGTGGGGGTGTGTGCCCCTTTTTGAATTTCCCTAGGGTGAGTGGGGGTGTGTGCCCCTTTTGGACTTTAGGATTAGGTTTGAGCTTAGGGCTGGTGGATGTACATCTTTGGCTGGCAGAGGTTGGGCTGCAGAGTTTGAAGTATGAGCTGCTTTGCTGGCTCGGCTTATACAGGGAAGTCAGGTTAATCTGGCCCATGCCTTTCATTATCATGGTCCGACACCACTTGGTTCAGCGTACCGGGTGTGCACTGGGGCACATCGTCAGTAGTGAACATTCGGATCGTCGGCTGCTTCGGGCCTTTAATCACTAGACAGACTACATAAGCGGCCAAACAGTGTCAGACTCAGGCACTGCTTGTGATTTTTTCCCAGGGACCAATAAGGAAAGACATGTAATTCTGAGGGTAATGATATTTTTAAATATCATTACCTGGCACCTGTATGCCTGGGATTGCATAAGTCAAATTGAGAGTGTTTACTGGGCATTCAGCAGAGCTGTACCTGAGGTTAGCATTGACCTGCCTGTCGTCCCCATCCAGGGTTTAATTTACTGGTTCTCTCTTGCCTTGCGTGTATCTGGGTTTTCCTATTGGCCTTTCGTGGGCTGGGAGAATGAAGAGCGTGTCACTGATAGGTTAGGTTGAAATTATGAGGGCAGTGGGCTAAAAAGCCCTCGTGATTTTTGATCTCCTCACTTGAGATTCCGTTTCACGTGACCCTGCCACTTTGATCTGGCCCACGCCTTCATTAACCAGGTCCAGCACTTGCCTTTGTTGAATCTTGCCCCTCTTGGCATAAGATATCCGGTTTGTGGGGGTTTAGCAAGGGTTAATCGGGGTATGTTTAGGGTTTGTGGGGCCGAAGCCAGGGCTAGTCGGGAAGTGCCTAGGGTTTGTGGGGCTGTGTGCTCCTTTTGGCAGTTGCCTAGGGTTTGTGGGTGTGTGTGCCCCTTTTGGAATTTGCCTAGGGTTTGTGGGGTTGTGTGCCCCTTTTGGACTTTAGGATTAGGTTTGACTGTAGGGCTGGTGGATGTACATGATTGGCTGGCAGAGGTAAGGCAGCAGAGTTCAAAGTATGAGCTGCTCTGCTGGCTAGGCTTATACAGGGACGTCAGGTTAATCTGGCCCATGCCTTTCATTATCGTGGCCCGACACCACTTGGTTCAGTGAACCAGGTGTGCACTGGGGCACATCGTCAGTAGTGGGTTAGGTTGAAATTATGAGGGCAGTGGGCTAAAAAGCCCTCTTGTGATTTTTGATCTCCTCACTTGAGATTCCGTTTCACGTGACCCTGCCACTTTGATCTGGCCCATGCCTTCATTAACCAGGTCCCACAATTGCCTTTTTTGAATCTTGCCCCTCTCGACATAGGATATCCGGTTTGTGGGGGTTTAGCAAGGATTAATCGGGGAGGGCCTAGGGTTTGTGGGGGGGTGTGCCCCTTTTGGAAGTTGCCTAGGGTTAGTGGGGGTGTGTGCCCCTCTTGGAATTTGCCTAGGGTTTGTGGGGGTGTGTGCCCCTTTTGGACTTTAGGATTAGGTTTGACTGTAGGGCTGGTGGATGTATATGTTTGGCTAGCAGAGGTTAGGCTGCACAATTTGAAGTATGAGTTGCTATGCTGGCTAGGCTCGTACAGGGAAGTCAGGTTAATCTGGCCCATGCCTTTCATTATCGTGGTCTGACACCACTTGGTTCAGCGAACCGGGTGTGCACTGGGCCACATCGTCAGTAGTGGGTTAGGTTGAAATTATGCGGGCAGTGTCTAAAAAGCCCTCTTGTGATTTTTGATCTCCTCACTTGAGATTCCGTTTCACGTGACCCTGCCACTTTCATCTGGTCCACGCCTTCATTAACCAGATCCCACACTTGCCTTTGTTGAAACTTGCCCCTCTCGACAGAGGATATCCGGTTTGTGGGGGTTTAGCAAGGGTTAATCGGTGTGTGCCTAGGGTTTGTGGGGGTGTGTGCCCCTTTTGGAAGTTGCCTAGGGTTGGTGGGGGTGTGTGCCCCTTTTGGAGTTTGCCTAGGGTTTGTGGGGGTGTGTGCCCCTTTTGGACTTCAGGATTAGGTTTGAGTGTAGGACTGGTGGATGTATATCTTTGGCTGGCAGAGGTTAGGCTGCCGAATTTGAAGTATGAGCTGCTATGATGGCTAGGCTTGTACAGGGAAGTCAGGTTCATCTGGCCCATGCCATTCATTATCGTGGTCCGACACCACTTGGTTCAGCGAACCGGGTGTGCACTTGGGCACATCGTCAGTAGCGATCATTCGGATCGTCGGCTGTTTCAGGCCTTTAATCACTAACAGCCTGCAGAAGTGGCCCAACAGTGTCAGACTCACACACTACTTGTGTTTTTTCCCCAGGGACCAATAATGAGAGGCATGTCATTCAGAGGGTAATGATATTTTTAAATATCATTACCTGGCACCTGTATGCCTGGGATTGCATGAGTCAAATTGAGAGTGTTTACTGGGTATTCAGCAGAGCTGTACCTGAGTTTAGCATTGACCTGCCTGTCGTCCCCATCCGGGGTTTAATTTACTGGTTCTCTCTCGCCTTGCGTGTATCTGGGCTTTCAAATTGACCTTTCGTGGGCCGGGAAAATGAAGAGCGTGTCACTGATAGGTTAGGTTGAAATTATGCGGGCAGTGGGCTAAAAAGCCCTCTTGTGATTTTTGATCTCCTCACTTGAGATTCCGTTTCACGTGACCCTGCCACTTTGATCTGGCCCATGCCTTCAGGTCCAGCACTTGGCTTTGTTGAATCCTGCCCCTCTTGTCATAGGATATCCGGTTTGTGGGGGTTTAGCAAGGGTTAATCAGGGTGTGTTTAGGGTTTGTGGGGCCGAAGCCAGGGCTAGTTGGGAAGTGCCTAGGGTTTGTGGGGGTGTGTGCCCCTTTTGGAATTTCCCGCATTAGGGTTAGGGTTAGGGTTAGGTTGGAATTATGTGGGCAGTGGGCTAATTAGCCCCCTTGTGATTTTTGATCTCGTCACTTGAGATTCAGTTTCACGTGACCCTGCCACTTTGATCTGGCCAATGCTTTCATTAACCAGGTCCAACACTTGCCTTTGTTGAATCTTGTTCCCCTTGATATAGGATATCCACTTTGTGGGGGTTTAGCAAAGTTTAATAGGGGTGTGTTTAGGGTTTGTGGGGTTTAGAAAGTGTTAATCGGGGTGTGCTTAGGGTTTGTGGGGCTGAAGCCAGGGTTGATCGGGAAGTGCCTAGGGTTTGTGGGGGTGTGTGCCCCTTTTGGACCTTAGGATTAGGTCTGAGTGTAGGGCTGGTGGATGTTTATGTTTGGTTGGAAGGGTTTAGGCTGCAGAGTTTGAAATATGAGCTGCTATGCCAGCTCGGCTTGTATGGGGAAGTCAGGTTAATCTGGTCGATGCCTTTCATTATCGTGTCCCGGGACACATCGCCAGTAATGCACTCTCGGATCGTCAGGTGTTCCGAGCCTTTACATTAGACACCCTCCCTGGGACGGCTCCGCCAAGGCGACCAAGCTTGGCGTGTGTATTACCCCTGGACCAGATAACGAAAGGCATGTAATTGTGCGGGTCATGCTACTTCTAAGGGTTTAATTCCAGGGCAGCCTAGCTCTTTAGGCCCCGTTCAGGCCGTGTGGAGAATAAGTCTGCAGTGTTTCAATCCATCTCCTCTCTGCTCTTTTTCTTTGGGCGTTTGTCCAGTTTATGTTAGTTTCCAGGCCTAATATTTTTAAGAAGTACCCCCCATGTTCCTGGAAGTGTCTGCTAACCGGTCTGTTTTGGATACCCCTTCTGATGTTACTGAGGTGTCCCGTGAGTCTGGTTCTCAGGCTGTTGCCCGTCTCCCCTACGTATATAATATGGCATAGTGTGCACTGGATTGCATATACTACATTCTTTTGTTCACAGGTTATCCTCTGCTCTATCTCGGCCCACTTTCCTGTGGCTCTGTTGTGTATGCTTTTTGAAATTCTCAGGTATATGCATGCCCTGCAATTTCCCACCTCACAGTTTGGCGCTGCTCGTACTTTGGTACTGACTAGTATGTCTTTCAGATTCCTACCCCTTTTGTAGGCTGAGACAATGGTGTATTGTCCCAGTGTCCCCGCTTCCGCTTTCAGTTCCTCAAAGCGTGTTTTGACCGTCCTGTGAATATTCACTGCCATACCACTGTATCCCGTTATTAAGGGTAGCTTCCGTGTTGTGATGTTCTGTGGTCGGGGATTTGTGATACTTTTCAGAAAGTCAGATTTAATGTGCCTAAGTCTCCTTCTGCTGTAGCCCCTGTGTCTAAGTGCAGAGAAGAGGATGGTTGTGGCCTGCTGGAAGTCCTCCTCCCTCGTGCAAATGCGGTGAAACCGGGTCAGCTGTCCCTTGACAATGCCTCTGAAGGTGTGTTTAGGATGGTGGCTCCCTGTGTGTAGGAGGGTGTGTGTGTCCGTGGTTTTAAAGAATACCTTGGTAGCTAGTTTCTGCTTGCCATTTTCTGGTGCTAATTTAAACACTGTAGTGTCCAGGAAGTCAATCTTCTCTCTATTGGTTGTGGCTTTAACCTTAATGGATGGATGGTGAGTGTTTAGGATTTGAATAAATTCCTCTAGCTCCCCCTCTGAGTGTGTCCACACTCCCCAGATGTCATCCAGGTATCGGTAGAGACACATGGGTTTTTTCGGACACTTTGGATAGACTGTTTCCTCCCACCTAGCCATGTATATATTGGCATAGGCTGGAGCAAACTTCTTTCCCATCGCTGTGCCCTTGACCTGTAGGTAGAATTTACCATCGAATTCAAAGTCATTTTTAGTCAGGCTGAGGTGAAGGAGTTCTAGCAAGGCCTCGTCTGATCTCCCTGGCTGGGGGTTCTTCCGTAGCTCTGAATTTTTCATTTCTAATTTTATAACCCCTAGTAGATGAGACCTCAGATTATTCCTCTTTTTAGATCATATTAATTTATTGAGACTGTAGGGTTCAACCCGTTACTTCATTGTTCTATGGTCATGATGGGGTTATATAACATAGGTAAATTCGTCGCTTCTGCTGGTGATTTATCAATCAATTAATTAATTAATTATGTTGGGGTTGGTCTTAATCTCCAACTTCTGTGTCAATTTTTGGGTTAGAATATCTGGGTTTTCTTATTGGCCTTTCTTGGGCTGGGAGAATGAAGAGCATGTCACTGAAAGGTTAGGTTGAGATTATGCGGGCAATGGGCTAATTAGCCCCCTTGTGATTTTTGATCTCGCCACTTGAGATTCAGTTTCACGTGACCCTGCCACTTTGATCTGGCCCACGCTTTCATTAACCAGGTCCAACACTTGCCTTTGTTGAATCTTGTTCCCCTTGATATAGGATATCCACTTTGTGGGGGTTTAGCAAGGTTTAATAGGGGTGTGTTTAGGGTTTGTGGGGCCAAAGCCAGGGTTCGTCGGGGAGTGCCTAGGGTTTGTGGGGGTGTGTGTCCCTTTTGGACTTTAGGGTTATGTTTGAGTATTGGGCTGGTGGATGTGTGTGTGTATATATATATATATATATCGGGTTTGTGGGGTTTAGAAAGGGTTAATCGGGGTGTGCTTAGGGTTTGTGGGGCTGAAGCCAAGGTTGATCGGGAAGTGTTTAGGGTTTGTGGGGGTGTGTGCCCCTTTTGGACTTTAGGGTTAGGTCTGAGTGTAGGGCTGGTGGATGTTTATGTTTGGTTGGGAGGGTTTAGGTTGCAGAGTTTGAGATACGAGCTGCTATGCCGGCTAGGCTTGTACGGGGAAGTCAGGTTAATCTGGTCCATGCCTTTCATTATCGTGCCCTGGGACACATCGTCAGTAATGCACTCTCGGATCGTCAGGTTTATCGGGCCTTTATTCATTACTGTACTCCAGGCTAACCGGGATTAGGGTTAGGGTTAGGTTGGAATTATGCGGGCAGTGGGCTAATTAGCCCCCTTGTGATTAGGGTTAGGTTGGGATTATGCGGGCAGTGGGCTAATTAGCCCCCTTGTGATTTTTGATCTCGCCACTTGAGATTCAGTTTCACGTGACCCTGCCACTTTGATCTGGCCCACGCCTTCATTAACCATGTCCAACACTTGCCTTTGTTGAATCTTGTTCCCCTTGATATAGGATATCCACTTTGTGGGGGTTTAGCAAGGTTTAATAGGGGTGTGTTTAGGGTTTGTGGGGCCAAAGCCAGGGTTAATCGGGGAGTGCCTAGCATTAGCGTTAGGTTGAAATTATGCGGGCAGTGGGCTAAAAAGCCCTCTTGTGATTTTTGATCTCCTCACTTGAGATTCCATTTCACGTGACCCTGCCACTTTGATCTGGCCCACACCTTCATTAACCAGGTCCCACACTTGCCTTTTTTGAATCTTGCCCTCTCCGGTTCGTTGGGGATTAGCAAGGGTTAATCGGGGAGTGCCTAGGGTTTGTGGGGACGTGTGCCCCTTTTGGAATTTGCCTAGGGTTTGTGGGGGTGTGTGCCCCTTTTAGAATTTGCCTAGGTTTTGTGGGGGTGTGTGCCCCTTTTGGAATTTGCCTAGGTTTTGTGGGGGTGTGTGCCCCTTTTGCACTTTAGGATTTGGTTTGAGTGTTGAGCTGGTGGATGTATATATGTGGCAGTCACAGGTAAGGCTGTCAAGTTTTGAGCAGTGATGTATGAACTGCTATGGCGGATAGGCTCGCATGAGGGTAAGGGTTAGGATTTTGTTGCAAAACTGTCATACCAACAGGTCACCACCAGGTGGGATTTCTGTCTTCACCTAATCCTTCATTGTGACAGGACACCACCAGGTGGGAGTATTGTCCACATCTGATCTGTCATTGTGGCAGGACACCACAAGGTGGGAGTGTTGTCAACAAGGGATCAGTCCTTGCTGCATGACATCTGCAGGTGGAAATGTACACAGCCAAACTGTCAGTAGGGTTAGGGTTAGGTTGAAATTGGGTTAGGTTGGGATTATGCGGGCAGTGGGCTAATTAGCCCCCTTGTGATTTTTGATCTCGCCACTTGAGATTCAGTTTCACGTGACCCTGCCACTTTGATCTGGCCCATTAACCAGGTCCAACACTTGCCTTTGTTGAATCTTGTTCCCCTTGATATAGGATATCCAGTTTGTGGGGGTTTAGCAAGGTTGAATAGGGGTGTGTTTAGGGTTTGTGGGTCCAAAGTCAGGGTTAATCGGGGAGTGCCTAGGGTTTGTGGGGGGGGGGGGGTGTCCCTTTTGGACTTTAGGATTAGGTTTGTGTGCTGGCTGGTGGAGGTATATATCGGGTATGTGGGGATTCTGCAGGGGTCAATCGGGGTGTGCTTAGGGTTTGTGGGGCTGGAGCCAGGGCTAGTCGGGAAGTGTTTAGAGTTTGTGGGGGTGTGTGCCCCTTTTGGACCTTAGGATTAGGTCTGCGTGTAGGGCTGGTGGATGTATATGTTTGATCTGGTTTGTGGGAGTCTAGTAGGGGTTAATGGGGCTGTGCTTAGGTTTTTGTGGGGCTGTGTGCCCCGTTTGGACTTTAGGGTTAGGTTTATGTGTAGTGCTGGTGGATGTTTATGTTTGGCTGGGAGGGGTTAGGCTGCAGAGTTTGAAATATGAGCTGCTATGCTTGGGGTTTGTGGGGCTGAAGCCAGGGTTGATCAGGAAGTGCCTAGGGCTTGTGGGGGTGTGTGCCCATTTTGGACCTTAGGATTAGTTTTGTGTGTAGGGCTGGTGGATGTTTATGTTTGGTTGGAAGGGTTTAGGCTGCAGAGTTTGAAATATGAGCTGCTATGCCAGCTAGGCTTATATGGGGAAGTCAGGTTAATCTGGTTGATGCCTTTCATTATCGTGTCCTGGGACACATCGTCAGTAATGCACTCTCGGATCGTCAGGTGTTTCGAGCCTTTACATTAGACACCCTCCCCGAGATGGCCCCGCCAAGCTGATCAAGCTTGTCGTGTGTATTACCCCTGGACCAGATAATGAAAGGCATGTAATTGCGCGGGTCATTCTATTTCTAAGAGTTTAATTCCAGGGCAGCCTAGCTATTTAGGCCTTGGTCAGGCCATGCGGAGCATAAGTCTTAATCTCCGAGTTCTGTGTCAATTTTTGGGTTAGAAAATCTGGGTTTTCTTATTGGCCTTTCTTGGGCTGGGAGAATGAAGAGTGTGTCACTGAAAGGTTAGGTTGGGATTATGCAGGCAGTGGGCTAATTAGCCCCCTTGTGATTTTTGATCTCGCCACTTGAGATTCAGTTTCACGTGACCCTGCCACTTTGATCTGGCCCACGCTTTCATTAACCAGGTCCAACACTTGCCTTTGTTGAATCTTGTTCCCCTTGATATAGGATATCCAGTTTGTGGGGGTTTAGCAAGGTTGAATAGGGGTGTGTTTAGGGTTTGTGGGTCCAAAGCCAGGGTTAATCGGGGAGTGCCTAGGGTTTGTTGGGGTGTGTGTCCCTTTTGGACTTTAGGATTAGGTTAGTGTGCTGGGCTGGTGGAGGTATATATCGGGTATGTGGGGATTCCGCAGGGGTCAATCGGGGTGTGCTTAGGGTTTGTGGGGGTGTGTGCCCCTTTTGCACTTTAGGATTTGGTTTGAGTGTTCAGCTGGTGGATGTATATATGTGGCAGTCACAGCTAAGGCTGTCGAGTTTTGAGCAGTGATGTATGAACTGCTATGGCGGATAGGCTCACATGAGGGTAAGGGTTAAGATTTTGTTGCAAAACTGTCATACCGACAGGTCACCACCAGGTGGGATTTCTGTCTTCACCTAATCCTTCATTGTGACAGGACACCAGCAGGTGGGAGTGTTGTACACATCTGATCTGTCATTATGACAGGACACCACCAGGTGGGAGTATTCTCTATGGACGAACTGTCATTGTGGCAGGACACCACCAGGTGGGAGTATTCTCCACATCTGATCTGTCATGGTTGCAGGACACCAGCAGGTGGGAGTGTTGTACACATCTGATCTGTCGTTATGACAGGACACCACCAGGTGGGAGTATTGTCCACATCTGATCTGTCGTTATAACAGGACACCACCAGGTGGGAGTATTCTCCACATCTGATCTGTCATGGTTGCAGGACACCAACAGGTGGGAGTATTCTCCACATCTGATCTGTCATGGTTGCAGGACACCAGCAGGTGGGAGTATTCGCCACATCTGATCTGTCATGGTTGCAGGACACCAGCAGGTGGGAGTGTTGTACACATCTGATCTGTCGTTATGACAGGACACCACCAGGTGGGAGTATTGTCTACGGATGAACTGTCATTGCGGCAGGACACCACAAGGTGGGAGTGTTGTCAACAAGGGATCAGTCCTTGCCGCAGGACATCTGCAGGTGGAAATGTTGTACACAGCCAAACTGTCATTGCGGAAGGCACCACAAGGTGAAAGTGTTTTCTGCAAAAGATCAGTTCCTCCGGCAGGACACCAGCAGGTGGGAGAGTTGTCCACACCAAAACACAGATCACAGAAGGACACTACCAGGTGGGATTGTCATACACAGCGAACATGTCATTGTGGCAGGACACCACCAGCTGGCAGTCCTGTCCCACAACTAACTTGTTGTTATGGCAGGACACCACCAGGTGAGAGTATTGTCCAGATCTGATCTATCTTTGCGGCAGAACACCACCAGCAGGTACTGTTATCCACAGAGGGCCTGCCATTCTGGGAGGACACCACCAGGTGGGACGATTATCAACAGCACAACCATCATTGTGACAGGACACCACCAGCTGGGAGTGTTCTCCACATCACATTACGGTTAGGTTGAGCGTATGTGGGCAGTGGGCGAATCAGCCCTCTTGTGCTTTTTGATCTCGTCACTTGAGATTCAGTTTCACGTGACCCTGCCACTTTGATCTAGCCTAGGCCTTCATTAACCAGGTCCAACACTTGCCTTTGTTGAATCTTGCCCCTCTTGACATAGGAAATCCTGTTTGTGGGGATTTAACAAGGGTTAATCGGGGTGAGTTTAGGGTTTGTGGGGCTGAAGTCAGGGCTAATCGGTAAGTTGCCTAGGGTTTGTGGGGGGGTGTGTCCCTTTTGGACTTTAGGATTAGGTTTGTGTGCTGGGCTGGTGGAGATATATATCGGGTATGTGGGGGTTTAGCAGGGGTCAATCGGGATGTGCTTAGGGTTTGTGGGCTGAAGCCAGGGTTGATCGGGAAGTGCCTAGGGTTTGTGGGGGTGAGTGCCCCTTTTGGATCTTAGGGTTAGGTTTGTGTATAGGGCTGGTGGATGTTTATGTTTGGCTGGGAGGGGTTAGGCTGCAGAGTTTGGAATATGAGCTGCAATGCTTAGGGTCCGTGGGGCTGAAGCCAGGGCTAGTCGGGAATTGCCTAGGGCCTGTGGGGATGTGTGCCCCTTTTAGGTTAGGGTTAGGTTGAAATTATGTGGGCAGTTGGCTAAAAAGCCCTCGTGATTTTTGATCTCCTCACTTGAGATTCCATTTCACGTGACCCTGCCACTTTGATCTGGCCCACGCCTTCATTAACCGGGTCGCACACTTGCCCTTGTTGAATCTTGCCCCTCTCGACATAGGTTATCAGGTTTGTGGGGGTTTAGCAGGGGTTAATCGGGGAGTCCCTAGGGTTTGTGGGGGTGTGTGCCCCTTTTGGAATTTGCCTAGGGTTTGTGGGGGTGTGTGCCCCTTTTGGACTTTAGGATTAGGTTTGAGTGTCGGGCTGGTGGATGTATGTTTGGCTGGCAGAGGTTAGCCTGCAGAATTTGAAGTATGAGATCGGGGAGTGCCTAGTGTTTGTGGGGGTGTGTGCCCCTTTTGGAATTTGCCTAGGGTTTGTGGGGGTGGGTGCCCCTTTTGGAGTTTAGGATTAGGTTTGAGTGTAGGGCTGGCGGATGTACATGTTTGGCTGGCAGAGGTTAGGCTGCAGAGTCTGAAGTCTGAGCTGCTATGCTGGCTAGGCTAGTACAGGGAAGTCAGGTTAATCTGGGCCATGCCTTTCATTATCGTGGTCCGACACCACTTTGTTCAGCGAACCGGGTGTGCACTGGGGCACATCGTCAGTAGTGAACATTCGGATCCTCGGCTGTTTCGGGCCTTTAATCACTATACAACCTACAGAAGCGGCCCAACAGTGTAAGACTCAGACACTGCCTGTATTTTTCCCAGGGAACAATAATGAGAGGTAGGTAATTCTGAGGGTTAGGGTTGCCCTTGCCCTACAAGGGCAAGGAAATCCTTTCACATTTGTACAGGGCCCTGGTGAGACCACACTTGGAGTATTGTGTACAGTTTTGGTCTCCAGGGTTAAGGAAGGACATCCTGGCTGTAGAGGAAGTGCAGCATAGATTCACGAGGTTAATTCCTGGGATGTCTGGACTGTCTTACACAGAAAGGTTAGAGAGACTGGGCTTGTACATGCTGGAATTAAGGAGATTGAGAGGGGATCTGATTGAAACATATAAGATTATTAAGGGATTGGACAAGATAGAGGCAGGAAATATGTTCCAGATGCTGGGAGAGTCCAGTACCAGAGGGCATGGTTTGAGAATAAGGGGTAGGTCATTTAGGACAGAGTTAAGGAAAAACTTCTTCTCCCACAGAGTTGTGGGGGTCTGCAATGCACTGCCTCGGAAGGTAGTGGAGGCCAATTCACTGGATGCTTTCAAGAAGGAGCTAGATAGTTATCTTGTGGATAGGGGAATCAAGGGATATGGGGACAAGGAAGGAACCGGGTATTGATAGCAATTGATCAGCCATGAACTCAAAATGGCGGTGCAGGCTCGAGGGGCCGAATGGTCTACTTCTGCACCTGTTGTCTATTGTCTATTGACATTGGGTTTCTGGGGATTTAGCAAGGGTTAATCAGGGAGTGCTTAGAGATTGTGGGGGTGGGTGCCCCTTTTGGACTTTAGGATTAGGTTTTAGTGTAGGGCTGGCGGATGTACATGATTGGCTGGCAGAGGTTAGGCTGCAGAGTTCAAAGTATGAGCTGCTATGCTGGCTAGGCTTGTACAAGGAAGTCAGGTTAATCAGGCCCATGCCTTTCATTATCGTGGTCCGCCACCACTTGGTTCAGTGAACCGGGTGTGCACTGGGGCACATCGTCAGTAGTGGGTTAGGTTGAAATTATGCGGGCAGTGGGCTGAAAAGCCCTCTTGTGATTTTTGATCTCCTCACTTGAGATTCCATTTCACGTGACCCTGCCACTTTGATCTGGCCCACGCCTTCATTAACCAGGTCCCACACTTGCATTTGTTGAATATTGTCCCTCTCGACAGAGGATATCCAGGTTGTGGGGGTTTAGCAAGGGTTAATCAGGGAGTGCCTAGGGTTTGTGGGGGTGTGTGCCCCTTTTAGAATTTGCCTAGGTTTTTTGGGGGGGTGTGCCCCTTTTGGAATTTGCCTAGGTTTTGTGGGGGTGTGTGCCCCTTTTGCACTTTAGGATTTGGTTTGAGTGTTGAGCTGGTGGATGTATATATGTGGCAGTCACAGGTAAGGCTGTCAAGTTTTGAGCAGTGATGTATGAACTGCTATGGCAGATAGGCTCGCATGAGGGTAAGGGTTAGGATTTTGTTGCAAAACTGTCATACCAACAGGTCACCACCAGGTGGGATTTCTGTCTTCACCTAATCCTTCATTGTGACAGGACACCACCAGGTGGGAGGATTGTCCACATCTGATCTGTGGTTATGACAGGACACCACCAGGTGGGAGTATTGTCTACGGATGAACTGTCATTGTGGCAGGACACCACCAGGTGGGAGTATTGTCCACATCTGATCTGTCATGGCGGCAGGACACCAGCAGGTGGGAGTGCTGTACACATCTGATCTGTCATTATGACAGGACACCACCAGGTGGGAGTATTGTCTACGGACGAACTGTCATTGCGGCAGGACACCACAAGGTGGGAGTGTTGTCAACAAGGGATCAGTCCTTGCTGCATGACATCTGCAGGTGGAAATGTTGTACACAGCCAAACTGTCAGTAGGGTTAGGGTTAGGTTGAAATTGGGTTAGGTTGGGATAATGCGGGCAGTGGGCTAATTAGCCCCCTTGTGATTTTTGATCTCGCCACTTGAGATTCAGTTTCACGTGATCCTGCCACTTTGATCTGGCCCACACTTTCATTAACCAGATCCAACACTTGCCTTTGTTGAATCTTGTTCCCCTTGATATAGGATATCCAGTTTGTGGGGGTTTAGCAAGGTTGAATAGGGGTGTGTTTAGGGATTGTGGGTCCAAAGCCAGGGTTAATCGGGAAGTTGCCTAGGGTTTGTGGGGGGGGTGTCCCTTTTGGACTTTAGGATTAGGTTTGTGTGCTGGGCTGGTGGAGGTATATATCGGGTATGTGGGGATTCGGCAGGGGTCAATCGGGGTGTGCTTAGGGTTTGTGGGGCTGGAGCCAGGGCTAGTCGGGAAGTGTTTAGGGTTTGTGGGGGTGTGTGCCCCTTTTGGACCTTAGGATTAGGTCTGCGTGTAGGGCTGGTGGATGTATATGTTTGATCTGGTTTGTGGGAGTCTAGTAGGGGTTAATGGGGCTGTGCTTAGGTTTTTGTGGGGCTGTGTGCCCCGTTTGGACTTTAGGGTTAGGTTTATGTGTAGTGCTGGTGGATGTTTATGTTTGGCTGGGAGGGGTTAGGCTGCAGAGTTTGAAATATGAGCTGCTATGCTTAGGGTTTGTGGGGCTGAAGCCAGGGTTGATCAGGAAGTGCCTAGGGCTTGTGGGGTTAGGGTTAGGGTTAGGGTTAGGGTTAGGGTTAGGGTTAGGGTTAGGGTTAGGGTTAGGGTTAGGGTTAGGGTTAGGGTTAGGGTTAGGGTTAGGGTTAGGGTTAGGGTCCCGCGCATTAGGGTTAGGGTTAGGGTTAGGGTTAGGGTTAGGGTTAGGGTTAGGGTTAGGGTTAGGGTTAGGGTTAGGGTTAGGGTTAGGGTTAGGGTTAGGGTCCCCCCCGCATTAGGGTTAGGGTTAGGGTTAGGGTTAGGGTTAGGGTTAGGGTTAGGGTTAGGGTTAGGGTTAGGGTTAGGGTTAGGGTTAGGGTTAGGGTTAGGGTTAGGGTTAGGGTTAGGGTCCCGCGCATTAGGGTTAGGGTTAGGGTTAGGGTTAGGGTTAGGGTTAGGGTTAGGGTTAGGGTTAGGGTTAGGGTTAGGGTTAGGGTTAGGGTTAGGGTTAGGGTCCCCCCCGCATTAGGGTTAGGGTTAGGGTTAGGGTTAGGGTTAGGGTTAGGGTTAGGGTTAGGGTTAGGGTTAGGGTTAGGGTTAGGGTTAGGGTTAGGGTTAGGGTTAGGGTTAGGGTTAGGGTTAGGGTTAGGGTTAGGGTTAGGGTTAGGGTTAGGGTTAGGGTTAGGGTTAGGGTTAGGGTTAGGGTTAGGGTTAGGGTTAGGGTTAGGGTTAGGGTTAGGGTTAGGGTTAGGGTTAGGGTTAGGGTTAGGGTTAGGGTTAGGGTTAGGGTTAGGGTTAGGGTTAGGGTTAGGGTTAGGGTTAGGGTTAGGGTTAGGGTTAGGGTTAGGGTTAGGGTTAGGGTTAGGGTTAGGGTTAGGGTTAGGGTTAGGGTTAGGGTTAGGGTTAGGGTTAGGGTTAGGGTTAGGGTTAGGGTTAGGGTTAGGGTTAGGGTTAGGGTTAGGGTTAGGGTTAGGGTTAGGGTTAGGGTCCGCATTAGGGTTAGGGTTAGGGTTAGGGTTAGGGTTAGGGTTAGGGTTAGGGTTAGGGTTAGGGTTAGGGTTAGGGTTAGGGTTAGGGTTAGGGTTAGGGTTAGGGTTAGGGTTAGGGTTAGGGTTAGGGTTAGGGTTAGGGTTAGGGTTAGGGTTAGGGTTAGGGTTAGGGTTAGGGTTAGGGTTAGGGTTAGGGTTAGGGTTAGGGTTAGGGTTAGGGTTAGGGTTAGGGTTAGGGTTAGGGTTAGGGTTAGGGTTAGGGTTAGGGTTAGGGTTAGGGTTAGGGTTAGGGTTAGGGTTAGGGTTAGGGTTAGGGTTAGGGTTAGGGTTAGGGTTAGGGTTAGGGTTAGGGTTAGGGTTAGGGTTAGGGTTAGGGTTAGGGTTAGGGTTAGGGTTAGGGTTAGGGTTAGGGTTAGGGTTAGGGTTAGGGTTAGGGTTAGGGTTAGGGTTAGGGTTAGGGTTAGGGTTAGGGTTAGGGTTAGGGTTAGGGTTAGGGTTAGGGTTAGGGTTAGGGTTAGGGTTAGGGTTAGGGTTAGGGTTAGGGTTAGGGTTAGGGTTAGGGTTAGGGTTAGGGTTAGGGTTAGGGTTAGGGTTAGGGTTAGGGTTAGGGTTAGGGTTAGGGTTAGGGTTAGGGTTAGGGTTAGGGTTAGGGTTAGGGTTAGGGTTAGGGTTAGGGTTAGGGTTAGGGTTAGGGTTAGGGTTAGGGTTAGGGTTAGGGTTAGGGTTAGGGTTAGGGTTAGGGTTAGGGTTAGGGTTAGGGTTAGGGTTAGGGTTAGGGTTAGGGTTAGGGTTAGGGTTAGGGTTAGGGTTAGGGTTAGGGTTAGGGTTAGGGTTAGGGTTAGGGTTAGGGTTAGGGTTAGGGTTAGGGTTAGGGTTAGGGTTAGGGTTAGGGTTAGGGTTAGGGTTAGGGTTAGGGTTAGGGTTAGGGTTAGGGTTAGGGTTAGGGTTAGGGTTAGGGTTAGGGTTAGGGTTAGGGTTAGGGTTAGGGTTAGGGTTAGGGTTAGGGTTAGGGTTAGGGTTAGGGTTAGGGTTAGGGTTAGGGTTAGGGTTAGGGTTAGGGTTAGGGTTAGGGTTAGGGTTAGGGTTAGGGTTAGGGTTAGGGTTAGGGTTAGGGTTAGGGTTAGGGTTAGGGTTAGGGTTAGGGTTAGGGTTAGGGTTAGGGTTAGGGTTAGGGTTAGGGTTAGGGTTAGGGTTAGGGTTAGGGTTAGGGTTAGGGTTAGGGTTAGGGTTAGGGTTAGGGTTAGGGTTAGGGTTAGGGTTAGGGTTAGGGTTAGGGTTAGGGTTAGGGTTAGGGTTAGGGTTAGGGTTAGGGTTAGGGTTAGGGTTAGGGTTAGGGTTAGGGTTAGGGTTAGGGTTAGGGTTAGGGTTAGGGTTAGGGTTAGGGTTAGGGTTAGGGTTAGGGTTAGGGTTAGGGTTAGGGTTAGGGTTAGGGTTAGGGTTAGGGTTAGGGTTAGGGTTAGGGTTAGGGTTAGGGTTAGGGTTAGGGTTAGGGTTAGGGTTAGGGTTAGGGTTAGGGTTAGGGTTAGGGTTAGGGTTAGGGTTAGGGTTAGGGTTAGGGTTAGGGTTAGGGTTAGGGTTAGGGTTAGGGTTAGGGTTAGGGTTAGGGTTAGGGTTAGGGTTAGGGTTAGGGTTAGGGTTAGGGTTAGGGTTAGGGTTAGGGTTAGGGTTAGGGTTAGGGTTAGGGTTAGGGTTAGGGTTAGGGTTAGGGTTAGGGTTAGGGTTAGGGTTAGGGTTAGGGTTAGGGTTAGGGTTAGGGTTAGGGTTAGGGTTAGGGTTAGGGTTAGGGTTAGGGTTAGGGTTAGGGTTAGGGTTAGGGTTAGGGTTAGGGTTAGGGTTAGGGTTAGGGTTAGGGTTAGGGTTAGGGTTAGGGTTAGGGTTAGGGTTAGGGTTAGGGTTAGGGTTAGGGTTAGGGTTAGGGTTAGGGTTAGGGTTAGGGTTAGGGTTAGGGTTAGGGTTAGGGTTAGGGTTAGGGTTAGGGTTAGGGTTAGGGTTAGGGTTAGGGTTAGGGTTAGGGTTAGGGTTAGGGTTAGGGTTAGGGTTAGGGTTAGGGTTAGGGTTAGGGTTAGGGTTAGGGTTAGGGTTAGGGTTAGGGTTAGGGTTAGGGTTAGGGTTAGGGTTAGGGTTAGGGTTAGGGTTAGGGTTAGGGTTAGGGTTAGGGTTAGGGTTAGGGTTAGGGTTAGGGTTAGGGTTAGGGTTAGGGTTAGGGTTAGGGTTAGGGTTAGGGTTAGGGTTAGGGTTAGGGTTAGGGTTAGGGTTAGGGTTAGGGTTAGGGTTAGGGTTAGGGTTAGGGTTAGGGTTAGGGTTAGGGTTAGGGTTAGGGTTAGGGTTAGGGTTAGGGTTAGGGTTAGGGTTAGGGTTAGGGTTAGGGTTAGGGTTAGGGTTAGGGTTAGGGTTAGGGTTAGGGTTAGGGTTAGGGTTAGGGTTAGGGTTAGGGTTAGGGTTAGGGTTAGGGTTAGGGTTAGGGTTAGGGTTAGGGTTAGGGTTAGGGTTAGGGTTAGGGTTAGGGTTAGGGTTAGGGTTAGGGTTAGGGTTAGGGTTAGGGTTAGGGTTAGGGTTAGGGTTAGGGTTAGGGTTAGGGTTAGGGTTAGGGTTAGGGTTAGGGTTAGGGTTAGGGTTAGGGTTAGGGTTAGGGTTAGGGTTAGGGTTAGGGTTAGGGTTAGGGTTAGGGTTAGGGTTAGGGTTAGGGTTAGGGTTAGGGTTAGGGTTAGGGTTAGGGTTAGGGTTAGGGTTAGGGTTAGGGTTAGGGTTAGGGTTAGGGTTAGGGTTAGGGTTAGGGTTAGGGTTAGGGTTAGGGTTAGGGTTAGGGTTAGGGTTAGGGTTAGGGTTAGGGTTAGGGTTAGGGTTAGGGTTAGGGTTAGGGTTAGGGTTAGGGTTAGGGTTAGGGTTAGGGTTAGGGTTAGGGTTAGGGTTAGGGTTAGGGTTAGGGTTAGGGTTAGGGTTAGGGTTAGGGTTAGGGTTAGGGTTAGGGTTAGGGTTAGGGTTAGGGTTAGGGTTAGGGTTAGGGTTAGGGTTAGGGTTAGGGTTAGGGTTAGGGTTAGGGTTAGGGTTAGGGTTAGGGTTAGGGTTAGGGTTAGGGTTAGGGTTAGGGTTAGGGTTAGGGTTAGGGTTAGGGTTAGGGTTAGGGTTAGGGTTAGGGTTAGGGTTAGGGTTAGGGTTAGGGTTAGGGTTAGGGTTAGGGTTAGGGTTAGGGTTAGGGTTAGGGTTAGGGTTAGGGTTAGGGTTAGGGTTAGGGTTAGGGTTAGGGTTAGGGTTAGGGTTAGGGTTAGGGTTAGGGTTAGGGTTAGGGTTAGGGTTAGGGTTAGGGTTAGGGTTAGGGTTAGGGTTAG
Organism: Hypanus sabinus; assembly: GCF_030144855.1. Taxonomy (NCBI): domain Eukaryota; kingdom Metazoa; phylum Chordata; class Chondrichthyes; order Myliobatiformes; family Dasyatidae; genus Hypanus; species Hypanus sabinus. The sequence goes on along the minus strand of NC_082711.1, from coordinate 8,922 downwards.
GGTTAGGGTTAGGGTTAGGGTTAGGGTTAGGGTTAGGGTTAGGGTTAGGGTTAGGGTTAGGGTTAGGGTTAGGGTTAGGGTTAGGGTTAGGGTTAGGGTTAGGGTTAGGGTTAGGGTTAGGGTTAGGGTTAGGGTTAGGGTTAGGGTTAGGGTTAGGGTTAGGGTTAGGGTTAGGGTTAGGGTTAGGGTTAGGGTTAGGGTTAGGGTTAGGGTTAGGGTTAGGGTTAGGGTTAGGGTTAGGGTTAGGGTTAGGGTTAGGGTTAGGGTTAGGGTTAGGGTTAGGGTTAGGGTTAGGGTTAGGGTTAGGGTTAGGGTTAGGGTTAGGGTTAGGGTTAGGGTTAGGGTTAGGGTTAGGGTTAGGGTTAGGGTTAGGGTTAGGGTTAGGGTTAGGGTTAGGGTTAGGGTTAGGGTTAGGGTTAGGGTTAGGGTTAGGGTTAGGGTTAGGGTTAGGGTTAGGGTTAGGGTTAGGGTTAGGGTTAGGGTTAGGGTTAGGGTTAGGGTTAGGGTTAGGGTTAGGGTTAGGGTTAGGGTTAGGGTTAGGGTTAGGGTTAGGGTTAGGGTTAGGGTTAGGGTTAGGGTTAGGGTTAGGGTTAGGGTTAGGGTTAGGGTTAGGGTTAGGGTTAGGGTTAGGGTTAGGGTTAGGGTTAGGGTTAGGGTTAGGGTTAGGGTTAGGGTTAGGGTTAGGGTTAGGGTTAGGGTTAGGGTTAGGGTTAGGGTTAGGGTTAGGGTTAGGGTTAGGGTTAGGGTTAGGGTTAGGGTTAGGGTTAGGGTTAGGGTTAGGGTTAGGGTTAGGGTTAGGGTTAGGGTTAGGGTTAGGGTTAGGGTTAGGGTTAGGGTTAGGGTTAGGGTTAGGGTTAGGGTTAGGGTTAGGGTTAGGGTTAGGGTTAGGGTTAGGGTTAGGGTTAGGGTTAGGGTTAGGGTTAGGGTTAGGGTTAGGGTTAGGGTTAGGGTTAGGGTTAGGGTTAGGGTTAGGGTTAGGGTTAGGGTTAGGGTTAGGGTTAGGGTTAGGGTTAGGGTTAGGGTTAGGGTTAGGGTTAGGGTTAGGGTTAGGGTTAGGGTTAGGGTTAGGGTTAGGGTTAGGGTTAGGGTTAGGGTTAGGGTTAGGGTTAGGGTTAGGGTTAGGGTTAGGGTTAGGGTTAGGGTTAGGGTTAGGGTTAGGGTTAGGGTTAGGGTTAGGGTTAGGGTTAGGGTTAGGGTTAGGGTTAGGGTTAGGGTTAGGGTTAGGGTTAGGGTTAGGGTTAGGGTTAGGGTTAGGGTTAGGGTTAGGGTTAGGGTTAGGGTTAGGGTTAGGGTTAGGGTTAGGGTTAGGGTTAGGGTTAGGGTTAGGGTTAGGGTTAGGGTTAGGGTTAGGGTTAGGGTTAGGGTTAGGGTTAGGGTTAGGGTTAGGGTTAGGGTTAGGGTTAGGGTTAGGGTTAGGGTTAGGGTTAGGGTTAGGGTTAGGGTTAGGGTTAGGGTTAGGGTTAGGGTTAGGGTTAGGGTTAGGGTTAGGGTTAGGGTTAGGGTTAGGGTTAGGGTTAGGGTTAGGGTTAGGGTTAGGGTTAGGGTTAGGGTTAGGGTTAGGGTTAGGGTTAGGGTTAGGGTTAGGGTTAGGGTTAGGGTTAGGGTTAGGGTTAGGGTTAGGGTTAGGGTTAGGGTTAGGGTTAGGGTTAGGGTTAGGGTTAGGGTTAGGGTTAGGGTTAGGGTTAGGGTTAGGGTTAGGGTTAGGGTTAGGGTTAGGGTTAGGGTTAGGGTTAGGGTTAGGGTTAGGGTTAGGGTTAGGGTTAGGGTTAGGGTTAGGGTTAGGGTTAGGGTTAGGGTTAGGGTTAGGGTTAGGGTTAGGGTTAGGGTTAGGGTTAGGGTTAGGGTTAGGGTTAGGGTTAGGGTTAGGGTTAGGGTTAGGGTTAGGGTTAGGGTTAGGGTTAGGGTTAGGGTTAGGGTTAGGGTTAGGGTTAGGGTTAGGGTTAGGGTTAGGGTTAGGGTTAGGGTTAGGGTTAGGGTTAGGGTTAGGGTTAGGGTTAGGGTTAGGGTTAGGGTTAGGGTTAGGGTTAGGGTTAGGGTTAGGGTTAGGGTTAGGGTTAGGGTTAGGGTTAGGGTTAGGGTTAGGGTTAGGGTTAGGGTTAGGGTTAGGGTTAGGGTTAGGGTTAGGGTTAGGGTTAGGGTTAGGGTTAGGGTTAGGGTTAGGGTTAGGGTTAGGGTTAGGGTTAGGGTTAGGGTTAGGGTTAGGGTTAGGGTTAGGGTTAGGGTTAGGGTTAGGGTTAGGGTTAGGGTTAGGGTTAGGGTTAGGGTTAGGGTTAGGGTTAGGGTTAGGGTTAGGGTTAGGGTTAGGGTTAGGGTTAGGGTTAGGGTTAGGGTTAGGGTTAGGGTTAGGGTTAGGGTTAGGGTTAGGGTTAGGGTTAGGGTTAGGGTTAGGGTTAGGGTTAGGGTTAGGGTTAGGGTTAGGGTTAGGGTTAGGGTTAGGGTTAGGGTTAGGGTTAGGGTTAGGGTTAGGGTTAGGGTTAGGGTTAGGGTTAGGGTTAGGGTTAGGGTTAGGGTTAGGGTTAGGGTTAGGGTTAGGGTTAGGGTTAGGGTTAGGGTTAGGGTTAGGGTTAGGGTTAGGGTTAGGGTTAGGGTTAGGGTTAGGGTTAGGGTTAGGGTTAGGGTTAGGGTTAGGGTTAGGGTTAGGGTTAGGGTTAGGGTTAGGGTTAGGGTTAGGGTTAGGGTTAGGGTTAGGGTTAGGGTTAGGGTTAGGGTTAGGGTTAGGGTTAGGGTTAGGGTTAGGGTTAGGGTTAGGGTTAGGGTTAGGGTTAGGGTTAGGGTTAGGGTTAGGGTTAGGGTTAGGGTTAGGGTTAGGGTTAGGGTTAGGGTTAGGGTTAGGGTTAGGGTTAGGGTTAGGGTTAGGGTTAGGGTTAGGGTTAGGGTTAGGGTTAGGGTTAGGGTTAGGGTTAGGGTTAGGGTTAGGGTTAGGGTTAGGGTTAGGGTTAGGGTTAGGGTTAGGGTTAGGGTTAGGGTTAGGGTTAGGGTTAGGGTTAGGGTTAGGGTTAGGGTTAGGGTTAGGGTTAGGGTTAGGGTTAGGGTTAGGGTTAGGGTTAGGGTTAGGGTTAGGGTTAGGGTTAGGGTTAGGGTTAGGGTTAGGGTTAGGGTTAGGGTTAGGGTTAGGGTTAGGGTTAGGGTTAGGGTTAGGGTTAGGGTTAGGGTTAGGGTTAGGGTTAGGGTTAGGGTTAGGGTTAGGGTTAGGGTTAGGGTTAGGGTTAGGGTTAGGGTTAGGGTTAGGGTTAGGGTTAGGGTTAGGGTTAGGGTTAGGGTTAGGGTTAGGGTTAGGGTTAGGGTTAGGGTTAGGGTTAGGGTTAGGGTTAGGGTTAGGGTTAGGGTTAGGGTTAGGGTTAGGGTTAGGGTTAGGGTTAGGGTTAGGGTTAGGGTTAGGGTTAGGGTTAGGGTTAGGGTTAGGGTTAGGGTTAGGGTTAGGGTTAGGGTTAGGGTTAGGGTTAGGGTTAGGGTTAGGGTTAGGGTTAGGGTTAGGGTTAGGGTTAGGGTTAGGGTTAGGGTTAGGGTTAGGGTTAGGGTTAGGGTTAGGGTTAGGGTTAGGGTTAGGGTTAGGGTTAGGGTTAGGGTTAGGGTTAGGGTTAGGGTTAGGGTTAGGGTTAGGGTTAGGGTTAGGGTTAGGGTTAGGGTTAGGGTTAGGGTTAGGGTTAGGGTTAGGGTTAGGGTTAGGGTTAGGGTTAGGGTTAGGGTTAGGGTTAGGGTTAGGGTTAGGGTTAGGGTTAGGGTTAGGGTTAGGGTTAGGGTTAGGGTTAGGGTTAGGGTTAGGGTTAGGGTTAGGGTTAGGGTTAGGGTTAGGGTTAGGGTTAGGGTTAGGGTTAGGGTTAGGGTTAGGGTTAGGGTTAGGGTTAGGGTTAGGGTTAGGGTTAGGGTTAGGGTTAGGGTTAGGGTTAGGGTTAGGGTTAGGGTTAGGGTTAGGGTTAGGGTTAGGGTTAGGGTTAGGGTTAGGGTTAGGGTTAGGGTTAGGGTTAGGGTTAGGGTTAGGGTTAGGGTTAGGGTTAGGGTTAGGGTTAGGGTTAGGGTTAGGGTTAGGGTTAGGGTTAGGGTTAGGGTTAGGGTTAGGGTTAGGGTTAGGGTTAGGGTTAGGGTTAGGGTTAGGGTTAGGGTTAGGGTTAGGGTTAGGGTTAGGGTTAGGGTTAGGGTTAGGGTTAGGGTTAGGGTTAGGGTTAGGGTTAGGGTTAGGGTTAGGGTTAGGGTTAGGGTTAGGGTTAGGGTTAGGGTTAGGGTTAGGGTTAGGGTTAGGGTTAGGGTTAGGGTTAGGGTTAGGGTTAGGGTTAGGGTTAGGGTTAGGGTTAGGGTTAGGGTTAGGGTTAGGGTTAGGGTTAGGGTTAGGGTTAGGGTTAGGGTTAGGGTTAGGGTTAGGGTTAGGGTTAGGGTTAGGGTTAGGGTTAGGGTTAGGGTTAGGGTTAGGGTTAGGGTTAGGGTTAGGGTTAGGGTTAGGGTTAGGGTTAGGGTTAGGGTTAGGGTTAGGGTTAGGGTTAGGGTTAGGGTTAGGGTTAGGGTTAGGGTTAGGGTTAGGGTTAGGGTTAGGGTTAGGGTTAGGGTTAGGGTTAGGGTTAGGGTTAGGGTTAGGGTTAGGGTTAGGGTTAGGGTTAGGGTTAGGGTTAGGGTTAGGGTTAGGGTTAGGGTTAGGGTTAGGGTTAGGGTTAGGGTTAGGGTTAGGGTTAGGGTTAGGGTTAGGGTTAGGGTTAGGGTTAGGGTTAGGGTTAGGGTTAGGGTTAGGGTTAGGGTTAGGGTTAGGGTTAGGGTTAGGGTTAGGGTTAGGGTTAGGGTTAGGGTTAGGGTTAGGGTTAGGGTTAGGGTTAGGGTTAGGGTTAGGGTTAGGGTTAGGGTTAGGGTTAGGGTTAGGGTTAGGGTTAGGGTTAGGGTTAGGGTTAGGGTTAGGGTTAGGGTCTAGGGTTAGGGTTAGGGTTAGGGTTAGGGTTAGGGTTAGGGTTAGGGTTAGGGTTAGGGTTAGGGTTAGGGTTAGGGTTAGGGTTAGGGTTAGGGTTAGGGTTAGGGTTAGGGTTAGGGTTAGGGTTAGGGTTAGGGTTAGGGTTAGGGTTAGGGTTAGGGTTAGGGTTAGGGTTAGGGTTAGGGTTAGGGTTAGGGTTAGGGTTAGGGTTAGGGTTAGGGTTAGGGTTAGGGTTAGGGTTAGGGTTAGGGTTAGGGTTAGGGTTAGGGTTAGGGTTAGGGTTAGGGTTAGGGTTAGGGTTAGGGTTAGGGTTAGGGTTAGGGTTAGGGTTAGGGTTAGGGTTAGGGTTAGGGTTAGGGTTAGGGTTAGGGTTAGGGTTAGGGTTAGGGTTAGGGTTAGGGTTAGGGTTAGGGTTAGGGTTAGGGTTAGGGTTAGGGTTAGGGTTAGGGTTAGGGTTAGGGTTAGGGTTAGGGTTAGGGTTAGGGTTAGGGTTAGGGTTAGGGTTAGGGTTAGGGTTAGGGTTAGGGTTAGGGTTAGGGTTAGGGTTAGGGTTAGGGTTAGGGTTAGGGTTAGGGTTAGGGTTAGGGTTAGGGTTAGGGTTAGGGTTAGGGTTAGGGTTAGGGTTAGGGTTAGGGTTAGGGTTAGGGTTAGGGTTAGGGTTAGGGTTAGGGTTAGGGTTAGGGTTAGGGTTAGGGTTAGGGTTAGGGTTAGGGTTAGGGTTAGGGTTAGGGTTAGGGTTAGGGTTAGGGTTAGGGTTAGGGTTAGGGTTAGGGTTAGGGTTAGGGTTAGGGTTAGGGTTAGGGTTAGGGTTAGGGTTAGGGTTAGGGTTAGGGTTAGGGTTAGGGTTAGGGTTAGGGTTAGGGTTAGGGTTAGGGTTAGGGTTAGGGTTAGGGTTAGGGTTAGGGTTAGGGTTAGGGTTAGGGTTAGGGTTAGGGTTAGGGTTAGGGTTAGGGTTAGGGTTAGGGTTAGGGTTAGGGTTAGGGTTAGGGTTAGGGTTAGGGTTAGGGTTAGGGTTAGGGTTAGGGTTAGGGTTAGGGTTAGGGTTAGGGTTAGGGTTAGGGTTAGGGTTAGGGTTAGGGTTAGGGTTAGGGTTAGGGTTAGGGTTAGGGTTAGGGTTAGGGTTAGGGTTAGGGTTAGGGTTAGGGTTAGGGTTAGGGTTAGGGTTAGGGTTAGGGTTAGGGTTAGGGTTAGGGTTAGGGTTAGGGTTAGGGTTAGGGTTAGGGTTAGGGTTAGGGTTAGGGTTAGGGTTAGGGTTAGGGTTAGGGTTAGGGTTAGGGTTAGGGTTAGGGTTAGGGTTAGGGTTAGGGTTAGGGTTAGGGTTAGGGTTAGGGTTAGGGTTAGGGTTAGGGTTAGGGTTAGGGTTAGGGTTAGGGTTAGGGTTAGGGTTAGGGTTAGGGTTAGGGTTAGGGTTAGGGTTAGGGTTAGGGTTAGGGTTAGGGTTAGGGTTAGGGTTAGGGTTAGGGTTAGGGTTAGGGTTAGGGTTAGGGTTAGGGTTAGGGTTAGGGTTAGGGTTAGGGTTAGGGTTAGGGTTAGGGTTAGGGTTAGGGTTAGGGTTAGGGTTAGGGTTAGGGTTAGGGTTAGGGTTAGGGTTAGGGTTAGGGTTAGGGTTAGGGTTAGGGTTAGGGTTAGGGTTAGGGTTAGGGTTAGGGTTAGGGTTAGGGTTAGGGTTAGGGTTAGGGTTAGGGTTAGGGTTAGGGTTAGGGTTAGGGTTAGGGTTAGGGTTAGGGTTAGGGTTAGGGTTAGGGTTAGGGTTAGGGTTAGGGTTAGGGTTAGGGTTAGGGTTAGGGTTAGGGTTAGGGTTAGGGTTAGGGTTAGGGTTAGGGTTAGGGTTAGGGTTAGGGTTAGGGTTAGGGTTAGGGTTAGGGTTAGGGTTAGGGTTAGGGTTAGGGTTAGGGTTAGGGTTAGGGTTAGGGTTAGGGTTAGGGTTAGGGTTAGGGTTAGGGTTAGGGTTAGGGTTAGGGTTAGGGTTAGGGTTAGGGTTAGGGTTAGGGTTAGGGTTAGGGTTAGGGTTAGGGTTAGGGTTAGGGTTAGGGTTAGGGTTAGGGTTAGGGTTAGGGTTAGGGTTAGGGTTAGGGTTAGGGTTAGGGTTAGGGTTAGGGTTAGGGTTAGGGTTAGGGTTAGGGTTAGGGTTAGGGTTAGGGTTAGGGTTAGGGTTAGGGTTAGGGTTAGGGTTAGGGTTAGGGTTAGGGTTAGGGTTAGGGTTAGGGTTAGGGTTAGGGTTAGGGTTAGGGTTAGGGTTAGGGTTAGGGTTAGGGTTAGGGTTAGGGTTAGGGTTAGGGTTAGGGTTAGGGTTAGGGTTAGGGTTAGGGTTAGGGTTAGGGTTAGGGTTAGGGTTAGGGTTAGGGTTAGGGTTAGGGTTAGGGTTAGGGTTAGGGTTAGGGTTAGGGTTAGGGTTAGGGTTAGGGTTAGGGTTAGGGTTAGGGTTAGGGTTAGGGTTAGGGTTAGGGTTAGGGTTAGGGTTAGGGTTAGGGTTAGGGTTAGGGTTAGGGTTAGGGTTAGGGTTAGGGTTAGGGTTAGGGTTAGGGTTAGGGTTAGGGTTAGGGTTAGGGTTAGGGTTAGGGTTAGGGTTAGGGTTAGGGTTAGGGTTAGGGTTAGGGTTAGGGTTAGGGTTAGGGTTAGGGTTAGGGTTAGGGTTAGGGTTAGGGTTAGGGTTAGGGTTAGGGTTAGGGTTAGGGTTAGGGTTAGGGTTAGGGTTAGGGTTAGGGTTAGGGTTAGGGTTAGGGTTAGGGTTAGGGTTAGGGTTAGGGTTAGGGTTAGGGTTAGGGTTAGGGTTAGGGTTAGGGTTAGGGTTAGGGTTAGGGTTAGGGTTAGGGTTAGGGTTAGGGTTAGGGTTAGGGTTAGGGTTAGGGTTAGGGTTAGGGTTAGGGTTAGGGTTAGGGTTAGGGTTAGGGTTAGGGTTAGGGTTAGGGTTAGGGTTAGGGTTAGGGTTAGGGTTAGGGTTAGGGTTAGGGTTAGGGTTAGGGTTAGGGTTAGGGTTAGGGTTAGGGTTAGGGTTAGGGTTAGGGTTAGGGTTAGGGTTAGGGTTAGGGTTAGGGTTAGGGTTAGGGTTAGGGTTAGGGTTAGGGTTAGGGTTAGGGTTAGGGTTAGGGTTAGGGTTAGGGTTAGGGTTAGGGTTAGGGTTAGGGTTAGGGTTAGGGTTAGGGTTAGGGTTAGGGTTAGGGTTAGGGTTAGGGTTAGGGTTAGGGTTAGGGTTAGGGTTAGGGTTAGGGTTAGGGTTAGGGTTAGGGTTAGGGTTAGGGTTAGGGTTAGGGTTAGGGTTAGGGTTAGGGTTAGGGTTAGGGTTAGGGTTAGGGTTAGGGTTAGGGTTAGGGTTAGGGTTAGGGTTAGGGTTAGGGTTAGGGTTAGGGTTAGGGTTAGGGTTAGGGTTAGGGTTAGGGTTAGGGTTAGGGTTAGGGTTAGGGTTAGGGTTAGGGTTAGGGTTAGGGTTAGGGTTAGGGTTAGGGTTAGGGTTAGGGTTAGGGTTAGGGTTAGGGTTAGGGTTAGGGTTAGGGTTAGGGTTAGGGTTAGGGTTAGGGTTAGGGTTAGGGTTAGGGTTAGGGTTAGGGTTAGGGTTAGGGTTAGGGTTAGGGTTAGGGTTAGGGTTAGGGTTAGGGTTAGGGTTAGGGTTAGGGTTAGGGTTAGGGTTAGGGTTAGGGTTAGGGTTAGGGTTAGGGTTAGGGTTAGGGTTAGGGTTAGGGTTAGGGTTAGGGTTAGGGTTAGGGTTAGGGTTAGGGTTAGGGTTAGGGTTAGGGTTAGGGTTAGGGTTAGGGTTAGGGTTAGGGTTAGGGTTAGGGTTAGGGTTAGGGTTAGGGTTAGGGTTAGGGTTAGGGTTAGGGTTAGGGTTAGGGTTAGGGTTAGGGTTAGGGTTAGGGTTAGGGTTAGGGTTAGGGTTAGGGTTAGGGTTAGGGTTAGGGTTAGGGTTAGGGTTAGGGTTAGGGTTAGGGTTAGGGTTAGGGTTAGGGTTAGGGTTAGGGTTAGGGTTAGGGTTAGGGTTAGGGTTAGGGTTAGGGTTAGGGTTAGGGTTAGGGTTAGGGTTAGGGTTAGGGTTAGGGTTA